>NC_072473.1:2499522-3099522 GCF_027574615.1 Eptesicus fuscus
AGATCTGCCTGTTTGAAATTTTGTGCATATTTTGATTGACTTTAGAGACAGAGAGAGAGGGAGAGAGAGAAACATCGATTTGGGGTTTCACTGACTGATGCATTCATTGGTTGATTCTTACATGTGCCCTGACCAGGGATTGAGCCCTGCAACCTGGGCCTGTTGGGAAAATGCTCTAACCAATTAACTACGGTGCCAGGTTGAAAGTCTGTATATTTTCAGGCTTTCTGTAAATCTTGCCCAAGGACCCTTCACCAGCAGAGCATGGGGGTCAAGTATCTCAATTCTGGAATATGACACTTCCTTCTCCAATATAGTGCCACTCTCCCCTGGGGGCAGTTCCAGGCCATGGGTCCCATTCTCATGTCACTCTCTATTGATTTTCAGATCCCCTGGATACATAGCCATGGCCTTTTACGTCCACCCCAATTGCCAGGTAGCGAGTTTCATCCTCAACACCCTGGGATGGATGTTCTCCATGATTTCCATGGGCCTAGCCAAGTGGCGCGTTTGGTACTTATTGAGCAGCGCCGCCCCTTCCCAGGGGCTGGCCTCCGTAGGGATGTGGAAGGTCTGCACTTACCAGCCCAACAGCCTCCAGAGCAGACCCATAGCGTGTCACCGCTACACCTACAGTGACACCTACCTGCCACTGGATATCCGCATTGCTCAGCACCTGCTGCTGGCCGCCAGCCTCCTTTCGTTCCTGGGGAAAGTACTCACGATCATGGGCCTCCGGAGAGTGTACGCGGGACAGCTTCAAAAGGACACCACCTGCAATCTGTTCTTCATTTCTGGAGTCCTGAGCATCATAGCTGGCACATTGATCTTCATTGCTGTGATCTGGAACTACCACTCAGTGATAAATGAAGAGGGCATTCACTTCCCGCCATCCTTCCACATCGCCTCCAGGCCGGACTGGCAGGAGATCGGCAGCAGCGTGCCAGTGGCGATCCTGGCTGCATTCTTAATGTTGTTGAGTGGGCTGCTTACCATCTCTTACCAGCTGTCTCCCGACAACCAAGTGTACCCTGAAGTCTCGCAAGGGTCAAATTGCCGGGTGCATAGCTTTGCAAATCCACGATGAGCAGTTTATGGGGGTGAAGTATTATCAGGATGCTCTAGGAAATAGTTCCAAGGCCAAAAGTAATTTTGACCAGAAAGTGGCCATTTACTTCTATGTCTAAATTGGGCTCATTGATTGGTTAAAGAAGTTTCATTAAAATAATTCCAAAAAAATCCTCCAAACTATTGCCCACTTGTCTTATGAATCTGGACTTTAATTAATATTGAGTAAATAATCAATGCTATATACCTACTATGTGGAAATGTGGGTTACTGGGATTCTCACAGCTCCCTCTCAAACTCCCACCAAAAACAACCAACCTGACCTCCTATGGCATGGCCCTAACACCTCTCCATTCCCCCTGTACAGGCAATTTCCCCAAATGTGCAAAAGCAGAATAGTGGAAGGACTCCCCCTTCCATTACTAGACTCAACGATTTTGTCATATGTGCTTTCTCCTTCCTTCCCTTATTTTCCTCTATTTTTCTTTCTCTGAAGAACTTTAATGCAAACCCCAGACATCACATTTCTTCATCCTTATGCACTTCAAAAGTAGTGTCTAAAAAAAAGACATTTCCTTGCATAACCATAGTATACCGTTGGTACTTGTTGAGCCATGCTGCCCCTTCCCGGGGGCTGGCCTGTGTAGGGATGTGGAAGGTCTGCACTTACCAGTCCAACAGCCTCCAGAGCAGAGCCATAGCATGTCACCGCTACACCTACAGTGACACCTACCTGCCATTAATACCGTTAGTGTTAACAACTATTTCTTATGACCATCAAATACCAGAATTTTTAAATGCTTCAAAAGTAATTCTACACTTTTATGTATTTATTTATTTTTGCACTAGTGGCCTGGTGCACGAAATTTGTGCATGGAAGGTGGGGGGTTCCTTGGAAGGTGGGGGGTTCCTCCGTCAAGCCTGCACCCTCTCCAATGGGACATCCCTGTCACAGTCTGGGACTGCTGGCGACTAACTGCTCACCTGCCTGCCTGCATGATCTCCCCTAACTGCTTCTGCCTGCCTGATCACCCCTAACTGCCCTCCCCTCCTGGCCTGATCTTGCCCCCAACTGCCCTCCCCTGCAGGCCTGATCTTGCCCCCAACTGCCGGCATCTGCC
The DNA here is from genome assembly GCF_027574615.1 of Eptesicus fuscus. Lineage (NCBI taxonomy): Eukaryota > Metazoa > Chordata > Mammalia > Chiroptera > Vespertilionidae > Eptesicus > Eptesicus fuscus. Next base: position 2,501,712 of record NC_072473.1, read on the forward strand.
AGCCAATTTGGTTCTGATTGGTCAGTTTCTATGCCAGTCAGTATCTAAAGCTCTGCCTCCTAGGCAGCCGTTGGCTACTCACAGTTCACTCAGATGTGGTTCTGATTGGTTAGTTTCTATGCCAGTCAGCGTCAAAAGCTCCATCTCCTAAGCAGCCTTTGGCTCCTCACACTTCACCGAGATTTGGTTCTGATTGGTTGGTTTCTATGCCAATCAGAGTCTCTGGGCCTGTCAATGGGCCTCATCAGAAAAGCAGGGCTGATCAGCAGACCCTGTGGAGGCTGGGAGAGAAAGAGAGAAGCAAGTGTTGATCAAGAGCTGCCATACAGGCTATAAATCAGAACCTACTTCTCTCTTCAGGCCTCTCTCTGGGCCTGATTCTCAGGCCCCTCAGCAGTCAGTGCATGTTCACCGCACTTGCGGCCTCAGCAGTTAGTGCTGGGTTGCCACGGTAACCCAGCGCTGACTGCAGGACTGACTTCTGGTTGGTCGAGCCTCTGGTGGTGACAGACCCAGGGTTTTTATATATTAGGATAAGATGTTCACTCTACTCTTAAGTCTTATTTTTGTTTTTTAAGAGAGGGGAGCTCTCTTTTTTTGAAAAAAAAATTCATTGATTTCAGAGCAAAAGGGAGAGGGAGAGATAGAAACATCAATGATGAGAGAAAATCATCGATTGGCTGCCTCTTACACATCCCCACTGGGGATCAAGTCCCCAGTCAGGAATCAAACCGTGACCTTCTGGTTCCTAGGTTGATGCTCAAGTACAGAGCCACACCGGCTAGGCCCGTGGTCGGCAAACTGCGGCTCGCGAGCCACATGCGGCTCTTTGGCCCCTTGAGTGTGGCTCTTCCACAAAATACCAAGGCCTGGGTGAGTCTATTTTGAAGAAGTGGCGTTAGAAGAAATTTAAGTTTAAAAAATTTGGCTCTCAAAAGAAATTTCAATCGTTGTACTGTTGATATTTGGCTCTGGGACTAATGAGTTTGCCGACCACTGGGATGGGCTGAAATGAGCTTCTTCTCAAAGAGAATTTAAGTCTCTGAGAGCACAGTGTTTGAAAAAAATTCACCTGGGGCAAAAGTCCATCAGCTATTCAATTATGTGTTCCAAGGACATGGCCTGTGACGCTAGAATGGTCAATGGAACCGTTGCCTCTGGGCTTTGAATCTGATCTGTGGGCAAGGGATGCTTCCCTCTTCCCTCTGACAGAGCAAGTGTAAAGTGGTAGAAGCATTCTTTAGGAAATGCGCCTTCTCTGCCTGCTATAATTTGCACAATGTCCTTAGAACTGGGAGGAAGTCACAGCCTCTGCATTGAGTGAGAGACCCTGGCTCCCTTCCCACGGGTTTGAAAGGAGCGTCCCATGGCATGGTCAGGGCTGGGCTTGGGTGGAGTCTTACCCATTCTCCATGCAGCTCCAGGAATGGCTGGGAAATGGTTCCTAGGTAAACACCTGTAGTCGGTCTCATTTTTTAACATATGTATATTTTCATTGATTTTACAGAGAGGAAGGGAGAGGGATAGGGAGTTGGAAACATCCGTGAGAGAGAAACACCCATCAGCTGCCTCCTGCACGCCTCCTACTGGGGATTGAGCCTGCAACCAAGGTACATGCTCTTGACCAGAATCAAACATGGGACTCTTCACGCCATGGGCGACTATCTATCCACTGAGCCAGGTTTGAAACAGGATGTGTGTTATTTAAGTGAGTCAAACCTCTGGTTATTTGAAAAAGGAAGCTCTTGGGAGACATGCTTGTGATGAGGACCAGTTTCTGGAACATGATACCCTGCTGAGGGCAGCACGCCTGCCTCCTGCTGGTCCCCAAGGAGGATGATTGAACCTCTGGGGCTGTGGAAAGCTGTCTCTTGACCCCTCTTTACCTTCAGTGTCAACAGAGAGCAAGTGGACAGGTCATAAGGGTTCAGACACAGCAGGTGAGGCGGCCACCATGGCGTGGTGTGCTCTGGGAAGCGTGGTGGGGAGAAGAGTTCCAAGCCCCTGCCAAGGGCGCTTTGGGAATGACTGTGTAAGGGCCTCACTTTATTCTTGTCGCACAGGAATAGGCAAGAGGTGTCCTGTGCATTTCCCGCGGGTGCAGCACAGCGAGGGCACCCGAGGGCGGTGGCATTTCTCTCCTCCTCCTCCTCCCGGGAATCCTCCCTCGGGGCCCAGGAGCCAGAGGCTGCCCGGTGGCCTTTGGGCTCGGGGCCAGCGTGGGGCAGTGCCGGGCCCTTTTGGGGGGCGCCAGACAGGGAGGGGTCCTAGTGACAGCACTCGCGGAGGGAGGCCGAGCAGAGGCAGCGCCTGGGTCACAGTGTGCGCTCCTGGAACCAGCAGGTGCAGGGCAGGGGCAGGGCGCCCGCCCCGTGAGCTGAGTGTTTCCTGGCTCAGGAGTCGCTTTGCCCTTTCTCTTCCTTGTTCTCCCTGTTTGCCACCCCCCGTTGGCCCTTTCTTCTCCTCCCTGCCCCCCTCCATCCCTGGGTCATGTGTCCCATGGAGACAGTAAGTGTGCAAGTGGGAGCAGAGTTGGGTGAAGGCCATATGTAAGGTAGAGGAGAGGGGGGAGGGGAAGGGAGGGGAAGGGAGCTCTGCAAGTGGAACAGAACAGAGGCCCCCAGAGGACCCAGGTCAGCTTCCCCCCACCGTCCTGGGCCAAGGCCCTTTCAGGGAGGCCGCCTGGTGGCCTGGCCCTGGCTCCCATCACGACACACTTTCTCCCCTCCCCGTGGCCCTTCCTCCAGGCTTTCTACTTAAGACTCTGATTAATCACGGGGCCCTCTGTTCTAAGACCTCAAGAAGGACATTTCCATTGGAGAAGGACTTCACCTCTTTTTAAAAAATATATTGTTATTGATTTCAGAGAGGAAGGCAGAGGGAGAGAGAGAAGCATCAATGGTGATAGAGAATCATGGATCGGCTGCCTCCTTCATGCCTGCAGTCCACAACCCGGGTATGTGCCCTTGACCAGAATAGAAACCGGGACCTTCAGTCCCCAGGCCAATGCTCTATCCACTGAGCCACACCAGCCAGGGCAAGACTTTACCTCTTGAAGACCTGCTCCATGACTCTGGCCCTTTAAGAAGACTATTGTCACAGGCCTGCAGACCAGCCCTGGGTGCCATGGAAACATGAGAATGTTTGGTTTCCTTATTTCTGTTACTGCTGGGCAGTGGCTACCATTTGTACCTCTGAGAGGTCCTCCTCCTGCCTTTTTGTATTGGTTGGGTAATGATTGCGCTTTATTTTTCTCCCTGGTTAAGAAAGTCCTGAGATTTCTTGTGGGGGGCGGGGGGCATCACTTTATTTAATCCTTTCATTTGCTCTGTGAACAGGTTAACTGTTATCAGTGGTCTTACAGGAGAGATGAACCCTAGCCACCTTCCTGCCTCCCTTCCTTCCTTCCTACATTCTCTTTTTCCTTCCTTCCTTCCTTCTTTCCTTCCTTCCTTCCTTCCTTCCTTCCTTCCTTCCTTCCTTCCTTCCTCCCTTCCTCTTTCTCTCCTTTTTTCTTCCATCCTTCCTTCCTACCTGCTCTTCTTCCTTTCTTCCTTCCTTTTTTCTTTCATCTTTCCTTTCATCTTTCTTTTCTTCCTTCCCTCCTTCTTTCTTTCCTTCCTTTCTTTCTTCTTTCAATCCTTTCTACCTTCTCTTCTTCCTTCCTTCCTTCCTTCCTTCCTTCCTTCCTTCCTTCCTTCCTTCCTTCCTTCCTTTCATTCTTTCTGCCTTCAATCCATCATTCCTTCCCCTCTTCTATCCTTCCTTCCTTTTTTCCACCCTTCCATCATTCCTTCCTTCCATTTTTTTCTTTCTTTCTTTCTTTCTTTCTTTCTTTCTTTCTTTTCTTTCTTCTTTCTTCTCTCCTTCCTTCCTTCCTTCCATCCATCTGTCCATCCATCCATCCATCCATCCATCCTTTCTCCCTTTCTTTCTTCCTCCATTTATTCCTTTCCTTCCTTCCTGCATTCTCTCCTTTATTTCTTTGTTTCTTCCTTCCTTCCATCTATCCTTCCTTCCTTGATTCCTTCCTTCCATATTTCCATCCTTTCTTCCTTCCATCAATCTATCATTCCTTCCTTTCTTCCATCCTTCTTCCTTCCATTTTTCCTTCCTTGCTTCCTTCCTTCCTCCCATATATCACTCCTTCCTTCCATCCACCCTTTCTTCCTCTCTTCTTTTCTTCCTTCCTTTTATCCATCCATTCTTCTTTCCTTGTTTCCTTCCTTCCTTCCATCCATCTGTCCGTCCATCCTTACTTTCTACCTTTCTTCCTTCCTTCATTTATTCCTTTTCTTCCTTCCTACCTTCTCTCCTTTCTTTCTTTGTTTCTTCCTTCCTTCCATCCATCTTTCCTTCCACCCATCCATTACTCCTTCCTTCCTTGCTTCCTTCCTTCCTCCCATACATCACTCCTTCCTTCCATCCACCCTTCCTTCCTCCCTTCTATCCATCCATCCTTCCTTCCTTGTTTCCTTTCTTCCTTCCATCAATTGTGAAGGACCCACTTCCCGTGTGTTTCACGGATTGGGATCTGGAAGAGGGGCCATGCACAAATGAAAGAGGTGAGACAGGAAATAATAATTTGGAAATTGGGGGGCCAGGCGGGAGCCCAGGAGGACTTCCACTGGCACTCAGGCCTCGCCAAACTTTCATTTGATTGTGGATACACATCTAGCCCTTAGTCAGGCAGGCAAATGAGGTAACAGGCAGACTATCCTAAACCTCAGTAAATATTAGAAATATTTACTCTGAGACTATTTGGTCAGGTAATTGCTTGAGTCCACATTGTCTGGACTGAACAATCGGTGCATAGATCTGGCCCTTGCCATAGGCTCAAGGGTCACCAGCATTCTAGGATCCTTGTTTACACTTCTCTGATAGTCAAGACAATGGGTGGCTTCCCACATCTCCCCCGTTTCTTTTCCTTAGTAAGTCTCGAAAAGTGAATGCGCCTGAAGGGTTTGAGTCCTTTTAAGACTCTTCATTCCGCATCTGCAGACTAAAAATAAACATATGAGAACAAAAATGAGACAAGTGATAGTGGTTATGCTGAGCGGCAAATGTAATGAGATCCAGTGGAGTGGGTTAAATTCTTTCATGTTCTTTTTAAATTCCAGCCAGGCATCTAAGGAATTAGTTTGTAAGTTTGCCTGGGATAATTGTACAATATGCTGTTGTAATTCTAAAATATCAAGGGTTGTGTTACCTTTACCCCAAGTACCAAGAAGATGATTTTTTATTTATTTCCAAGGGTGCAAGGTACTAATATAGGGAACGGAGGTAACACAAATCTGGAAAAAATTATAATGACACTGCAAAGAAATTCTTTGCTCTAAGCTGTGGATTTTATCACTCATCCACAAGACTGTAGACCAGGCGTCCTCAAACAACGGCCCGCGGGCCACATGCGGGTGTTTTTGCCGTTTTGTTTTTTTACTTCAAAATAAGATATGTGCCTTGTGCATAGGAATTTGTTCATAGTTTTTTTTAAACTATACTCCGGCCCTCCAACCGTCTGAGGGACAGTGAACTGGCCCCCTGTTTAAAAAGTTTGAGGACCCCTGCTGTAGACTTCAATGCTGACAATTCAATCTCAAACTGGCTGTCAATCCTTTTTTGTATAGACAATGTCTTAGTTACATTTTCCTAAACTTATTGTACAAACTGAGTAGTTTGAACAGTTTGTACCATGGATGAAGCAGCAACGCCCACAGAAGTGAGTAATGCTATGAGGGCAAAGATTCCTGCAATTAACATTCCAAGAAATATTTTTTGTTTTTTTTTAAGATTTTTACCAGATCATGTAACAGTTGGTAGGTTTGATGAGATTCCCAAGGCTCGGTTAGGTTAGTAGGAACCCATGCGGAAGTCGGTTGTTTTAAAATCCTGAGGGAATCCTTTTGGCTTGTAGAATTAATACAATGGGATAGTCCGCAGTCTGTCCATGACACCTCATACAGATGGCTTGTGCATTAAGGTGCATCTGGATGGGGCCTGAGAGGAGTACAAACGGATCAAACACAGAGGCGGTGGCAAATACTGTCTTATTGGGAGTTCCCCATAAGGTACAAATGGAATGATCTGAGCTGTAATTAAAACTACACCATTTTATAGGTGCAAGTGCAGCAGCTAATTCCCATTGCGTATTTTGTAGGGGCCAATTGTCATGTTGTAATTGAGATCCAACAAATCCTCCTCCACGCCATGAGATGGAGTGATTAGCTTCAACATATAGATAGGATGCGTTCCCCTTCCATTTTAGGGTGTGATTGTCACTATACAAAGACCAGTAGGGGCTCCAATCCACAAAAGAAAAACTGTTACTCAGTTTGCTGGTGGCAGGGTAATAACTATAGCAGTCTTGCCAATTAATTTCTTCCTCGGTGGAGTGCCGTTCATAAGACTTTTTACATAATGGTTTAGTGTGTGTGGGGGGGTGTCTTAGTGCAATTACATTTTCTGCACCTCTCCCCGGAGCAAGTAGTGATAGTAGATGTTTTTGGGCTTTTGCTTCCCCCTCCTTTGGTGTCCATGTTAGCCAGAAGCTGCTCTTTAATTCTATACACAAAGGAACAGGGGTCATACAAAAGGGAAGCTGGGTGGCGACACCCGTGTAATTATACTTTGCCCATATACTTCCTTGACCCACCCATGGTGCTCCTGGGTGACCAGGATGTTTGGTGTTATTGGTGACTACATTAGGTGGGGGATCAGCCCACGTAAGGGGTCTTACCCATGGAGGATCAGGAACATAAGTCCAAAATACTTCCCCATTTGTCCCTGGTAGCATTACCGCACAGCTGATTACTGCTAGTATGGCAAGAAAGACATTCTCAGGCATTCTTGGGGTTCTGGTCTCCTCACGAATTCGCTCAGCTTTCTGGACCGTCTTCTTCACCATCCTCCAGGCGACCTCCATGCTGTTCACTGTCCTCCTCCCACTCCTTATCTTCAGTGGGTTGTTTGGAGCTGCTGCTATCTGTGGCTGGATTAGTGGATTGTCAGCAGCTGTAAGGCGTGGCTCCAGGTGCAGGGTCCTCATTAACCTGGCCAGTTCTTCCCTTGGATCCATGTTGAAGTTTTATATTTCTTGTGGGAATCCATGCGGGCTTAGAGAAATTTTCTGGAAATGTACAAGTGTACCCTCGACCAAATGTTAAGAGGGAATCAGGGCCCTTCCATAACCCAGACTCAGGATCTTTCCATTTAACCAGACCATTTTCCTTTGGCTATTCTGACACCAGTGTATTTCCATGGGTTTCTTGCCATCAGCATCACAAGTGAAAAAATTTAAAGTAATTAAGGCTTGGTGTAGTCTACTTACAGGCGATTTCTCCATATTCCCCCTTTTTTGTTTTTCAAGTTGCATTTTAGCCTTTGGTGTTGGCGCTCTATAATTGCCTGTCCCTGCAAATTATATGGTATTCCTTAATGTGTTGAATTTTCCACCTTTTACAAAATTGCTGGAAATGACAGCTTGTGTAAGCAGGCCCATTATCAGTTTTAATAATTTTTGGAATTCCCATGACGGCAAAAGCAGCTAGGCAATGATTAATAACCTGTTTTGCTGTTTCCCCTGTAGATGCAGTTGCCCATAGGACTTTTGAAAAGGTGTCTACAGAGACATGTAATGCTCCAAGGCATCCAAAGGAAGTATAATGTGTCACATCCATTTTCCAGATATGGTCCCTTAACAAACCTCTAGGGTTGACTCCTGTGTTAGGCCCTTGAGGTAGATGTAACATGCAAGTGGGACATTCTCTGATAATCTGTTTTGCCTGCTGTCGAGTGATCGAGAATTGTTTGGACAACATTTTGGCAGACTGATGTAAAAGTTGATGAGACACTGAGGCCTCTTTTAATAAAGCAACCAATTGATCAGCATGTGCATTTCCTTTTGTGAGCAGGCAAGGTAATACACTGTGAGCCCTGATGTGAGTGATATAAACAGGGTATTGTCTCTTTTACACAATCTGCTGAACTTGTTTAAATAGTAAAAATAAACTTTGGTCACTGAGCCATTTCAAACGAGCAGTTTCAATTCTATTCACTAGGCCCGCAGCGTAAGAAGAATCAGAGATAATGTTAAAGAGGCTCTTGGAGATCTTGCAGTGCAGCCTTAATAGCTTCTAATTCAATTCTTTGTACAAAAGTATGACTGGTCAGTATGACTCGGTCTGAATTCATTGTATGATACTAAATCATCTCCTCCATCCAGAGTTGCACGAGCCAGAGAATACCAATCATAAGGAGGTAAGAATGCTTCAGAAATATTACTCATACTTTCTCCCATAAAAGGAGCTGTTGGACCATTTTGAAGTACGCTTTCACGTAAGGCCTTTATCATTTTAAAGTCAAATTTTTCATGGTGTCTTATTATCTGATTCGGGAGCTGTGGGTCAGCTACCTGTATGATAGGAAAAGCAAGTCTCTCTTCCACCGTCATGTCCTTCAATCCTTCTCTGATGGCTCTTTGCACAGGTGATTCTATTAACAGCGAATTAAACATTTCAGCATTAGGACATGGAGGTGGAGGGGGCCATGAAGGCCATTCCTCCAATTTTTCTTTTTGCTCCTCTTTAGGAGCAGAGGGTGCAAGGGGAGGAGATTTATTCTTCTTAGCCTCTGTAAATGGCTCTAGCAAATGCAATACCATGTTCCACAAGGAGAAACGGTTTAGAGGCAAGTTTTTCCCCTGCTGCTGAGCTTCTTTCAAGTTCTGACCAACTTTTTCCCAACATTCAAGACCTAATGTATCTTCTTCAGGAAACCAGGGGTTATGTTCTATAATAACATGCAGAAACTGTAAGAGAATACCTTCTGAAACTTTGATGCCTTTATCTTTTTTTAAATTTAATAAATCTTTATTGTTCAGATTATTACAACTGTTCCTCTTTTTTCCCCCATAGCTCTCCTCCACCTGGTTCCCACCCCACCCTCTGCCCTTACCTCCCCCTCCACTGTCCTGATACTAGGTGTACGATTTTTGTCCAGTCTCTTCCCGCACCCCCCCACACCCCTTTCCCCCTGAGAATTGTCAGTCCACTCCCTTTCTATGCCCCTGATTCTATTATATTCACCAGTTTATTCTGTTCATCATATTTTTAATTAACTTGGTTTTTAGATTCACTTGTTGATAGATATGTATTTGTTGTTCATAATTTTTATCTTTACCTTTTTTTCTTCCTCTTCTTAAAGAATACCCTTCAGCATTTCATATAATACTGGTTTGGTGGTGATGAACTCCTTTAGCTTTTTCTTATCTGTGAAGCTCTTTATCTGACCTTCAATTCTGAATGATAGCTTTGCTGGGTAGAGTAATCTTGGTTGTAGGTTCTTGCTATTCCTCACTTTGAATATTTCTTGCCACTCCCGTCTGGCCTGCATAGTTTCTGTTGAGAAATCAGCTGACAATTGTATGGGTGCTCCCTTGTAGGTAACTATTTTTCTCTTGCTGCTTTTAATATTCTTTCTTTGTCTTTTGCTCTTGACATTTTAATTATGATGTGTCTTGGTGTGGTCCTCTTTGGATTCCTTTTGTTTGGGATTCTGTGTGCTTCCTGGACTTGTAAGTCTATTTCTTTCACCAGGTGGGGGAAGTTTTCAGCCATTATTTCTTCAAATAGGTTTTCAGTATCTTGCTCTCTCTCTTCTACTGGCACCCCCATTATTCTGATGTTGGTACGCTTGAAGTTGTCCCAGAGGCTTCTTACACTATCTTCAACTTTTTGGATTCTTTTTTCTTTTTGCTTTTCCAGTTGAGTGTTTTTTGCTTCTTTGTATTTCAAATCTTTGACTTGATTCTTGCGATCCTCTAGTCTGCTGTTGGGTCTCTGTATAATATTTTTTATTTCAGTCAGTGTATGTTTAATTTCTAGTTGGTTCTTTTTCATATCCTCAAGAGTCTCACTAAATTTATTGGCCTTTTCTAGGAAATTCTTGAAAAATCTTATAACCGTGGTTTTGAACTCTATATCCAGTCGTTTGTTTTCCTCCATTTCTTTCGTTTGTGGTCTGTTTCTTTGTCTCTGCATTTTCTCTGCTTCCCTGAGTTGGTAGGGTAGCTTTGTGTGCTAGGTATCTTATATGGCTCAGTGGCTCAGCCTCCCCAGTTACCTGAGGTGGACACTCTTGGTGCACCCCTTTGTGGACTATGTGTACAGCCTTGTTGTAGTTAAGTCTTGATTGTTGTTGGTATCACTGGGAGGAATTGACCTCCAGGCCAATTAGCTGTGAGGATCATCTGTGTCTACGCCGGGAGAACTTCTGTGCTGGAGACAGTCTTATGAGACAAGACTTGCAAAATTGCAAAAGCTTCTGTGCTCAGCTTGGATGGGGCGGAGTCTCAGGACTAAGCAGACAGTCTTGGCTTCTGGTCAGTCCTGCCCTATGAGGCCCCTGGGTCTCAGTGTCCCTTGGTAATCGCTGCAAGCACCTCTAAGAGTAAGCCGCCCTCGAGTTTCGCCCACTGCCAGACAGTCCAGTATCTTCCCCAATGAATCTGGATTCCCAGATTCTCGCCCGGAACTGGATTTCAGCGCAGTGGGGAGCTTCTGTTTCCCTCCTGCTAGAGAAAGCCAGCAGCGCACTCAGCAGTCAGTCCTCTCTTCGTGCACTTGTGTGCGCGCCCTCCAGACCTCTGCCTTTCGCAGCTCCCCTGAGTTTCCACCTGACAGTCCAGATTCTCTCCCCCCTCAGCCCCCCCGCTGTATAAGTCTGGGTTCCCAGGGTCTCACCTGGAACTGGGGTTCAGTGCAGTCAGAACTGGGGTTCAGCGCAGTCGGGAGCTTTTGTCTCCTTCCCGCTAGAGAAAGCCAGCCAGGCACTCAGCCGCTGGCACGCATGTCTCCGAACCTCAGCCTTTTGCAGCTCCTCTGATTCTCTGTGTGCTTTCCTCTTTCCTGCTAGTTGTAGAATTTCCACTCAGCCAGCTTTCCTGTGGTTCTGGATGATGTTCCTTTTGTCTTTTAGTTGTAGTTTTGAAATTGTTGTGCGAGGCAGCAGTTTAGGTGTTTACCTATGCTGCCATCTTGGTTTTCTCCTGATGAATTTATCCTTAAGTATACAAACCAAAAGCCGACAATAAAGTTTCTTCCCTTTTGATGAATTCTGCCCCATTAGCCTGGTTAAGAAAAGATTTCTTGCGGGAGGGGAGTGAGGGGGTGCATCACTTTATTCAATCTTTTTATTTGCTCTGTGAACTGGTTAACTGTCATGGGTGGTCTTACAGGAGAGATGAACCCTAGCCACCTTCCTGCCTTCCGTCCTTCCTACCTGCTCTCCTTCCTTCCTACTTTCTTTCTTTCCTTCCTTCCTTTCTACCTTCTTCACTTTCTTCTTTCCTTCCATCCATCCTTCCATTCTTCCTTCTTTCCATCCTTCCTTCTCTCCTTCCTTCCATCCTTTCATCTTTCCTCCTTCCTTCCTTCCTTTCTTCCTTCCTTATTATCTTCTTTCCTTCCTTCCTGATGTTCTTCCTTTCTTCTATCCTTTTTTCTTCTTTATTCCTTCCATCATTCCTTTCTTTATTCTCCTTCCATTCTATCTTCCTTCCTTTCTTCCATCCTTCCATCTATTGTTCCTTCTTTCCATCCTTCCTTCTTCCCATCCTTCCTTTCTTCCTTCCTTCCTACCTTTTCTCCTTCCTCCTTTCTACCTTCTTCCTTTCCTTCATTTCTTTTTCTTCCTTCCTTTTCCTTCCTTCCTTCCTTCCTTCCTTCCTTCCTTCCTTTTCCTTCCTTCCTTTCATCCATTTCCCATCCTTCCTGCCATCTATTCTCCACCCTTCCTTTCTTCCTTCCTTCCATCGTTCCTTCCATTCATTCATCCATACATACATGCATCCTTCCTTTTTTCTTCCTATCTTCCACCCTTACTTTCTTCCTTCCTTCCATCCATCAATCCTTGCTTCCTTGCATCTGTCCTTCCTTTCTCCCTTTCTTCATTTCTTTCTTCTTTCCTTCCTTCCTACCTTCTCTCCTTCCTTTCTTTCTTGCTTCCTTCCTTCCTTTATGCCATCTATCCATCCATCCTTCCTTTATTTCTTCCTTTCATACTTCCTGCCCTCCTTTCTTCCTTCCATGCTTTCTTCCTGCCATCTATCCAACCTTCCTTCCATCCTTCCATCTTCCTTCCTTCCTTCCTTCCTTCCTTCCTTCCTTCCTTCCTTCCTCCCTCCCTCCCTCCCTCCCTCCCTTCCTTCCTTCTATCCTCCTTTCCTTCCTTCCATCTATCTATCCTTCCTTCCTTCCTCCCTTCCTTCTTTCCATCCTTCCTTTCTTTCTTCCATCCTTCCTTTCATTCTTCCTTCCATCCTTTCTTTCTTGCATCCTTCCTTCCTTTCTTTCTACCTTCATTTCTTCTTTCCTTCCTTCCTACCTTCTCTCCTTCCTTTCTCCCTTTCTTCATTTCTTTCTTCTTTCCTTCCTTCCTACCATCTCTCCTTCCTTCCTTTCTTTCTGCCTCTATCCATCCATCCTTCCTTCCTTTATTTCTTCCTTTCATACTTCCTGCCTTCCTTTCTTCCCTCTTCCATGCTTTCTTCCTGCCATCTATCCAACCTTCCTTCTATCCATCTTCCTTCCTTCCTTCCTTCCTTCCTTCCTTCCTTCCTTCCTTCCTTCCTTCTTACCATCTTTCCTTTCTTCCTTCCTTTCTTCTTGATGTTCTTCCTTTCTTCTATCCCTTTTTCTTCTTTGTTCCTTCCATCATTCCTTTCTTTCTTCCTCTTTCCTTTTTATCTTCCTTCCTTTCTTCCATCCTTCCATCTATTGTTCCTTCCTTCCATCCTTCCTTCTTCCCTTCCTTCCTTCATACCTTTTCTCCTTCCTTCTTTTCTACCTTCTTCCTTTCTTTCAATTCTTCCTTTTTTCTTCCTTCCTTCCTTCTCTCCTTCCTTTCTTCCTTCCAGTTTCCATCCTTCCTGCCATCTATCCTCCACCCTTCCTTCCTTCCATCCATTATTCCTTGCTTCCTTGCATCTGTCCTTCCTTTATTTCTTCCTTTCTTCCTTTCATCATTTCTTTCTGCTTTCCTTCCTACCTTCTCTCCTTCCTTTCTTCATTGCTTCCTTCCTTCCTTTCTTTTTGCCATCTATCCATCCATCCTTCCTTCCTTTATTTCTTCCTTTCATACTTCCTGCCTTCCTTTCTTCCTTCTTCCATGCTTTCTTCCTGCCATCTATCCAACCTTCCTTCCATCGTTCCATCTTTCCTCTTTCTTTCCTTCCTTCCTTTTATCCTCCCTTCCTTCCTTCCTATCTTCCTTCCTTGCTTTGTCCCATCCATCAGTCCTTCCTTTCATCCATCCTTCCTTTCTTTCTGCCATCCTTTCTTCCTTCCATAATTCCTTCCTTTCTTTTTTCCTTCCTTCCATAATTCCTTCCTGCCATCTATCCATCCTTCATTTTTTCCTTTCATCCTTCCTTCCTTCTTTTCTTCCTTTCTTCCATCATTCCATCCTTCCATCTTTTATTTTCCTACCTTCTTTTCCCTTCCTTCCTTCCTTCCTTCCTTCCTTCCTTCTTCTTTCTTTCTTTCTTTCTTTCTTTCTTTCTTTCTTTCTTTCTTTCTTTCTTTCTTCTTTTCCTTCCTTCCTTCCATCATTCATTTCCTTCCTTCTTTTTTCTTTCTTTCTTTCTTTCTTTCTTTCTTTCTTTCTTTCTTTCTTTCTTTCTTTCTTTTCTTTTCCCATTTCTTTCTTTTTTCATTCTTCTTACCTTCTATTCTTCCTTACTTCCTTTCTTCCTTCCTTCCACCCTTCCTTTCTTTCTTCCTATATTCTTTCCATCCATCATTTCTTTTTGACATCCTTCCTTCCTTTCTTCCTTCCATCGATCATTCATTCCATCCATCCACCTATCTCTCATTCCTTCCATCATTCCTTCCTTTCTTCCGTCCTTCCATCCTTCCTTTCTTTCTTCCATCCTTCCTTTCATTCTTCCTTCCTTCCATCCTTTCTTTCTTGCATCCTTCCTTCCTTTCTTTCTACCTTCGTTTCTTCTTTCCTTCCTTCCTACCTTCTCTCCTTTTTTCTTGCTTCCTTTCTTTCTGCAATCTATCCATCCATCCTTCCTTCCTTTATTTCTTCCTTTCATACTTCCTGCCTTCCTTTCTTCCTTCTTCCATGCTTTCTTCCTGCCATCTATCCAACCTTCCTTCCATCGTTCCATCTTTCCTCCTTCTTTCCTTTTATCCTCCCTTCCTTCCATCCATCCTTCCTTCATATCTTCCTTCCTTGCTTTGTCCCATCCATCACTCCTTCCTTTCACCCATCCTTCCTTTCTTTCTGCCATCCTTTCTTCCTTTCTTCCTTCCATAATTCCTTCCTTCCTTTTTTCCTTCCTTCCTTCCTGCCATCTATCCATTCTTCATTTTTTCCTTTCATCCTTCCTTTCTTCTTTTCTTCCTTTCTTCCATCATTCCATCCTTCCTTCCATCTTTTATTTTCCTTCCTTCTTTTCCCTTCCTTCCTTCCTTCCTTCCTTCCTTCCTTCCTTCCTTCCTTCCTTCCTTCCTTTCTTCTTTCTTTCTTTCTTTCTTTCTTTCTTTCTTTCTTTCTTATATATAAGATTTGTCTTTTAAAAATATGTTTTTCTTGATTTTAGAGAGAGAGGAAGAGAGAGAAACATCAATGATGACAATCATGGATTGGCTGCCTCCTTCATGCCCCACACTGGGGATCCAGCTCACAACTCAGGCAAGTGCCCTTAACCAGAATAGAAAGCGGGACCCTTCATTCTCCGGGCCAACGCTCTATCCACTGAGCCAAACAACCAGGGAAAGACTTCAACTCTTGAAGACCTGCTCCATGATTCTGGCCCTTTAAAAAGGCTATTGTCACAGGCCTGCAGATCAGCCCTGGGAGCCATGGAAACATAAGAATGTTTGATTTCCTCATCTCTGTTACAGCCTGCCAGTTGCTACCATTTGTATCTCAGAGATGTCCTCCTCCTGCCTTCTGTATTGGTTGGGTAACCATTGCGCTTTATTTTCCCCCTGGTTAAGAAAGCCCTGAGATTTGTTGCGGCGGGGGTGGAGGGGGGGGGGCGTCACTTTATTCAATCCTTTTATTTGCTCTGTGAACTGGTTAACTGTCATGGGTTGGCTTACAGGAGAGATGAACACAGGACACCTTCCTTCCTTCTGTCCTTCCTACCTGCTCTCCTTCCTTCCTACTTTCTCTCCTTCCATCCTTCTATTCTTCCTTCTTTCCTTCCTTCCTACTTTCACTCCTTTCTTCTCGCCATTCTTCCTTTCTTCCATCTTTCCTTCCTTAAGCCCTTCCTTCCATCCTTCCTTTTTTCTTTCTTCCTTCCCTTCCTTCCTTCTTTCCTTCCTTCCTTCCTTCCTTCCTTCCTTCCTTCCTTCCTTCCTTCCTTCCTTCTTCCTTCCTTCCTTCCATCTTTCCATCCTTCCTTCTATCTTTTCTTTCCTCCATCCTTCCTTCCTTCTTTCCATCCATCCTTCCTTTCTTCCTTCCATCCATCCATCCATCCTTCCTTGCTTGTATCCTTCCTTTCTCCCTTTCTTCCTTCTTTCCTACCTTCTCTCCTTCCTTCCTTATTTTCTTGCTTTGTTTCTTCCTTCCTGCCTGCCATCTATTTATCGTTCCTACCATCCTTTCTTTCTTTCTTTCTTCCTTCCTTCCTTCCTTCCTTCCTTCCTTCCTTCCTTCCTTCTACCCATCATTCCTTCCTTCCATCCATCTATTTATCCATCATTGCTTCCTTCCATCCTCCCTTCCATCCATCCTTTCTTCCTTAATTCCTTCCTTGCTTCCTCCCATCTATCACTCCTTCTTTTCTTCCATCCTTCCTTTCTTCTTTCTTTCTTTCTTTCCTTCCTTCCTTCCTTCCTTCCTTCCTTCCTTCCTTCCTTCCTTTCTTCCACCCATCATTCCTTCCTTCCATTTATCCATTCATTCATCCATCATTCTTTCCTTTCTTCCTTCCTTTCATCCATCATTCCTTGCTTTTTTCCTTCCTCCATCATTCCTTTCTTTGTGCCATCTATCCATCCTTCCTTCCTTCATTTCTTCTATATAAGATTTGTGTTTTAAAAAATATGTTTTTCTTGATTTTTGAGGGAGAGGAAGAGAGAGAAACGTCAATGATGACAGAGAATCATGGATAGACTGCCTCCTGCACTCCCCACACTGGGGATCCAGCTCACAACTTGGGCATTTGCCCTTGACCAGAATAGAAAGCAAGACCCTTCAGTCCCCAGACCAACGCACTATCCACTAAGCCAAACCAGCCAGGGAAAGACTTCAACTCTTAAAGACCTGCTCTGTGACTCTGGCCCTTTAAGAAGACTATTGTCACAGGCCTGCAGACCAGCCCTGGGAGCCATGGAAACATGAGAATGTTTGATTTCCTCATCTCTGTTACTGCTGGGCAGTGGCTACCATTTGACCTCTGAGACGTCCTCCTCCTGCCTTTTTGTATTGCTTGGGTAACCATTGCACTTTATTTCCCCCCCTGGTTAAGAAAGCCCTGAGATTTCTTGGGGGGGGGGAGGATTGTCACTTATTCAATCCTTTTGTTTGCTCTGTGAACTGGTTAACTGTCATGGGTGGTCTTACAGGAGAGATGAACACAGGCCACCTTCCTGCCTTCCGTCCTTCCTACCTGCTCCCCTTCCTTCCTACTTTCTCTCCTTCCTTCCTTCCATCCTTCCTTCCTACTTGCTCTACTTTCCTTCCTTCCTTCATTTCTTCCTTCTTCCTTCCTATCTTCTTTCCTTCCTACCTTCTCTCCTTCCTTCCTTCCATCCTTCCTTCCTACTTACTCTACTTTCCTTCCTTCCTTCATTTCTTCCTTCTTCCTTCCTATCTTCTTTCCTTCCTACCTTCTCTCCTTCTTTCCTTCCTACCTTCTTCACTTTCTTCTTTCCTTCCAACTCTCCTTCCTTCTTTCCTTCCTTCCTTCCTTCCTTCCTTCCTTCCTTCCTTCCTTCCTTCCTTCCATCTTTCCTTCCTTCCATGCTTCCATTCTTCCCTCTTTCCATTCTTCCTTCTTTCCATCCTTCCTTCTCTCCTTCCTTCCTTTTTTGCTTCCATCCTTCCTTCCTTTCCTCCTTCCTACATTCTTCCCTTCTTCCTTCCTTATTACCTTCTTTCCTTCCTTCCTTTTTTCCCTGATGTCCTTCCTTTCTTCTATTTTTTATTGTTTCTTTCTGCCTTGTTCCTTCCATCATTCCTTCCTTTCTATCTTCCTTTCTTCCATCCTTACATCTATTGTTCCTTCCTTCCATCCTTCTCTCCTTCCTTCCTTCCTTCCTTCCTTCCTTCCTTCCTTCCATCTTCTTCCTTTCCTTCATTTCTTCCTTTTTCTTCCTTCCTCCCTTCTCTTCTTCCGTCTTGCCTTCCCTCCTTTTTACCTTCTTCTTTTCCTTCCTTCTTTCCATCTCTTCTTTTCTTTCTTTCTTTCTTTCTTTCTTTCTTTCTTTCTTTCTTTCTTTCTTTCTTTCTTTCTTTCTTTCGTCTTCCTTCCATCCATCCCTCCTTCCTTTTTTCCATCCATCATTTTTTCCTTTCTTCCATCCTTCCTTCATTCTTTATTTCTCTTTCTTTCTTCCTTCCTACCTTCTCTCCTTCCTTCTGTCCATTCTATCTTCTTCCTTTCCTTCATTTCTTCCTTTTTTCTTCCTTCCTTCCTTCCTTCCTTCCTTCCTTCCTTCCTTCCTTCCTTCCTTCCATCTTCTTCCTTTCCTTCATTTCTTCCTTTTTCTTCCTTCCTTCCTTCTCTTCTTCCATCTTGCCTTCCCTCCTTTTTACCTTTTTTTCCTGCTTTCCATCTCTCCTTCTTCTCTTTCTTTCTTTCTTTCTTTCTTTCTTTCTTTCTTCTTTCATCTTCCATCCATCCATCACTCCTTCCTTCCTTCCATCCATCATTTTTTCCTTTGTTCCATCCTTCCTTTCATTCTTTCTTTCTCTTTCTCCCTCCCTTCCTTCCTTCCTTCCTTCCTTCCTTCCTTCCTTCCTTCCATCATCCCTTGCTTCCTCCATTGTTCCTTCTTTGGTGCTATCTATACATCCTTCTTTCTTTTATTCCTTCCTTCCTTTTTTCCTTCCAACTGTCCTTCCTTCCTTTCTTTTATATAAGATTTGTCTTTTTAAATATACGTTTTTCTTGATTTTAGAGAGAGAGGAAAGGAGAAGGAGACAGACAGAGAAAAATCAATGATGAGAGAGCAACATTGATTGACTGCCTCCTACATGGCTCCTACTGGGGATTGAGCCCACAACCCGGGCATGTTCCCCGACTAGGAATCAAGCCCTGACCTCCTGGTTCACAGACCAATGCTCAATCAGTGAGTCACACTGGCCTGTCTGAATTCCATTCCTTTTCAAGGCTGAGTAATATTCCACTGTGTGGATAGACCACGTATTGTCTATGTGCTCACCTGAGAGGAACATTGGGTTGTTTCCACCTCTTAGCTATTGTGAATAACGCTGCTATGAGCATGGGTGTGCGACTATCTGCTTGTACCCCTGCTTCCGTTTTTTTTTTTTTTGGGGGGGGGTGTAAATTCACAAGTAGGGTTGTTGCACCACATGCTAATTGTATGCTTACTTTGCTTTAAGGAGTCTCCATACCATTTTCCACATCGACTGTGCCAGGTTATACTCCCATCAGCAATGCACAGTAATTCCATTTCCTCCACATTCTTGCTAAAACTTGCATTTTGTTGTTGTTGTTAAAGTATCAGCTTTTAAAGGTATTTAATCATATCGAGGTAAAGGTGACAAGGAAGCAAGTATTTTTTATTTTCCCAGATGCTGTTTTCCTTCAAGATTCATTTTCTTTTAAAAAATATTTTTATTGATTTTTTTCTTAGAGAGAGAGAGAGAGGAAGGGAGAGGGAGAGAAAGAGAAACATAGAAGATTGGCTGCCTCCTGCATGCCTCCTACCAGGAATCAAACCCACAACCCAGGCATGTGCCCTGACTGGGAATCAAAGCAGCAATCCTTCGGTGCATGGAACAATGCCCAACCAACTGAACCACACCGACCAGGGCCACTTTCATTTTTAATGGGACCTAGATAAGGCCATCTATGGCCAGTATTAAAACTAACATGGGATTGTGTTTTCATTGATACTCTTTTTTTGTTGCTATTAATCCTTACCTTTGAAATTTTTTCCATTGATTTTTAGAATGGAAGAGATGGAACAAGGGGGGACAGAGAAGAGAGAAGAGAGAGAGAGAGAGAGACAGAGAGAGAGAGAGAGAGAGAGAGAGAGAGAAAGAGACAGAGAGAGAGACAGAGAGAGAGAGAGAGAGAGAGAGAGATAGAGAGAGAGAAACATTGATATGAAAGAGACACATCAATTGGTTGCCTCCCATATGCTTCTTTAACGAGGCCAGGGATGTACCTGCAACCCAGGTACATGTTCTTGACCAGGAATTGAACCCAAGACCTTTCAGTGTGCAGGCTGACGCTGTAACCACCTTGCACACCAGCCAGGGCTCGTTGCTACTCTTTTGATGTGAATAAATTCCACTTGATTTTAGGACTGTCAGAAAGCACAGTGTCAACAGCAACGGCTTAGGAGACTGGGAGTGCTGTTTATATCTGTGTGACCTTGAGTAGGTTGCTTAACCTCTCTGTGCTCAGGCCCCTCATCTATATAATGGGATCACCACTGTACATGTAACATTGGGCGGTCACGAGGACTGAATGCGTTAATATTCATAAGGTGTTTGAAGTGGGGCGCGGTCCATCCCGAGCACAGGGTACATGGGAGAAGTCTTAGGTGCGGGGAGGGCTTTGCGGGGCGTGGTTCCGAGCCCCGCACTCTACTGACCACAGCTGTCCCCCTGCAGGGGCTCCTCTCTCCTGGTGGACCGATTCCTGTTGGCTGACCTTCCCCTCCCGTCCACGTTTCCTGCTGCAGGAAGAACACCCGCCGGCCGATCTCCTGAACATGTCCTTCCACAAGGACTGCTGGTAAAGTCACTGATCGGCTTCCTCCTGAATCCGAGCCCCGGGGTCTTTCCTTTGGGTCTTGAGGAAAGACAGGTCCCCAGGCCCCAAGTGCAGACACAGACCCACCCACACGTGCCCCAGCTGCAAGTGCAACCTTCTCCTTCTGGTCTCCCTCCCGCCGCCAAACCCACTGGGCCTGGGCCACTCCCTCAGCTCCGTGGGCAGGAGGAGGCTTTATTCCTGCAGCGTGAGGTCATCAGACCGGCCGTGAACCCACCCCAACTCGGGAGGGAACTTCCCAAGGGTGACACGGAGAGGGCCCGTGCCCCTGGGGACGGTGGGTGGCAGATACTCGGTTGGGCATGTCAGGCTTCCAGCAGGGAGCTCGGGTTTGGAGGTGCTGAGCAGCGTCTGCCTGGGCAGCTGCCTGTGGGATCCTCTCTGGGCGGACCCCGCCCCCTTCCCTCGTGCTAATCAGCAGAGAGGAGCCTGGGAACCTCCCTTTCTGGTTGGCCCAGCAGCTGCTCCCAAGGATTCAAGTTCAAAAGCGATCCAGCCCTGGCCGGTGTGGCTCAGAGGCTAGAGCGTCGGCCTGTGGACTGAAGGGTCCCGGGTTCAGATTCGGTCAAGGGCACCTGCCCGGGATGCGGGCTCAATCCCCAGTGGGGGTGGGGGTGTAGGAGGCAGCTGATCAGTGATTCTCTCATCATTGATGTTTTTCTCACTCCTCCCTTCCTCTCTGAACTAAAAATATACATACATTTAAAACATATTGGGAACACTAATTGAAGGCCAATATGTATGTAACCTCGTACATACGTGGCCTAGACCAGCGGAACCAGGGGGCGCGGCCCGCACTGCTACCCGTGGCTCACGGCATCTGCGGGTTTGTTCTCTGCTGCAGCCTCGCCTTCAGGCGGCCTGGGGCGAAGGCCTTGCTCCTCAAAAGCCTGGCCGTCCTCCTGGCCTCTGTGTCCTGGGCCTTCAGCCTGGGCATCGCCAACAGCCTGTCCTGGCGCGTGTGGGAGACCAACAGCAACAGCATCGCCGTCGTGTACATCGGCCTTTGGGAAACCTCTTACGTGCAAACCGTGAACGTGTCCGGCCAGAAGCTCCACGTGTCCGTGTGGGCCAGGCTCAACAAGAGCTGGGGCATTCCGGATGAGATCCACTACGGCCAGGACCTGCTGCTGCTGGCCAACTTCCTGGGGCCGGTGTCCCTGGTGTTCATCACCCTGGCCGTCTGGGCCAGCTGGAACCGCGCCCCGTTCCCGCACTTCTTCCGCACCTGCTACCGCACCGCCGCCCTCCACCAGGCCCTCAGCGGCGTCTGCCTCACCCTCACCGTGGCCTGGAACTTCGCCGCAGACCTCGCCGGCCAAACCGCCCTGGAGTTTCCAGCCCACTTTCCGGTGAACAGACACATGATCCAAAGTAAGCGCGTCTCCTACGTGCTGCCGCTGGGCGTGCTGGCCTCCGTCTGCTCGCTCCTCGCCGTCGTCCTCTTCTCCCTGGACAGCTGCTCCACGGAGGAGGCGGAGAAGGAGAGGGCCAAATCCATCCCCACCCTCATTCTGAACGAGGCCTACACCCCGCAATGGTGGCAGGAGCTTTCCTGAAGAAATGTCCTGTGTACACTTCATAGTGTTGTAACCATCCAGGCGTTCCCAATAAAACAGGCTTGGCTTTCCAGAGTGTGTCTGAAGCTCCTATTCTCCTCTCCTGCTCTCTTCTTTCCTGTGAAGCTGCTCGCATGCTGAAACCTGTAGGCAAACACACTCTGTACACACTGTCACAACTCAAAGGCCCTGGCCGGTGTGGCTCAGTGGTTGAGCATCGCCCCACACACCAGGTGGTGGCCGGTGCAATTGCTGGTCAAGGGCACATGCCCGGGTTTCCGGCTTGATCCCCAGTAGGGGGCACGCAGGAGGCAGCCGATCCATGATTCTCATCATTGATGGTTCTCTCTCTCTCTCTCTCTCCCACTTCCTTCCTCTCTGAAGTCAACAAACAACATATAGAGTCCACACCTCAGGCGAGCAGTGAGAGGGACAGAAGTTCAAGTGCGTCCATGCAAGCGGTGGGGCCTGGGAGTGCGACCAGGTGAGGCCTCCTGTGGGCTGTGAAGAGCCGGCCTGGTGAAGTCAGCGGCTGGGACCCCGCTGCAGCCGGAGCCCCTGGACACCTGGCAGCGGCAGTGCCCTCTGACCTCTGAGCTCAGAGCAGGCAGGATGGCCCGACCGCGTTGGCGGGAAGAGCAGCGGCTCCGCTCCCAGAGGCTGCTCCCCGGCCCTGGCCCTGCAGCCCAGCTTGTGCCCTGGAGGGGCCTCTGCGGGTGCGGTGACATAGCCGCAGGGACGGGCACAGAGGCCGGGCCTCCCGGGCCCCGAACATGGGGCCACACATCAGCGGCAGAGCCCGTCCCCATGCCCAGTCCCGCTCCGCTCCGTCCCGGCGGAGGGCAGGGCCCAGGCCTGGCTCTGACTGTGCCAGGGGGAGGGCTGCTGGGGGCTCCCTGAGGGCACTGCTGGGGGCAGGGAGGACTCTACCTTCTGCAGTAATAGGAACGGCCAGCAGAGGGCGACAGCCTCTGTCCCCTCCCAAGGCAGGCGGCTGGGCTGGGGGACCGCACCTGTTCCCCTTCAGCAGGGGGAGTGGGAGGCGGAGCGAGGGCTCTGGGGCCCGGTGGGCACCCCGCTGCCCTGGGAGGCCTGTCCCGCCTCCACTCTGCAGACGGGGCCCCTCTGGTGGGCGCACTGCGCAGGCCGAGCCCTCCAGGAGCTGGAGACCAGCACAGACTGCGCTTGGGTGGCGGGGAGGCAAGCCGAGTGGCCACCTGGTGTCTGCCCCCCTCTGTCTAAGGGGGTGTGAGGACCCTGGGGCCGCAGGCAGGACCTGGGGGACTAGTGACAGGCTGGGGCCCGGAGCTGCAGGGAGCGCTGAGGGTGCTGTGCGCTGCATGGGGGCTCCAGGGGGTGAGAGATGCTGCCACCGAGGTGGGGTGGCATCAGGGACTTGGACCAGGCGGCACCGGGTCAGAGCCACGTGTCACAGAGCGAATGCAGGACGTCAGCCGGTTTGCAGACCCCGGACCCATGTCTTTTTGAGGTGAAACTAATGCTGCCAGGGAGGCAGGCGGCGGAAGCCAGGCCCAGGAAAGTAATGGCACTTTGTCATCTCAGCCCCAGGCAGTGGGCGAGGGGAGGCGGGGCGGTCTCCACACAAGGCCCTCGCCCCAAGGACTCTGCCAAGGTCACCAGCTGGGAGGGATCCTGGGTCAAAGAGAGCAGCCACCCAGAGGCACTGGGGCAAGGACAGGACCCCTGTCACTGGGGGTGGAGGGAGGTAGGGGAAAGGGTGAAGCCCATCAGGGCTAATGGCCACAGGGTGAGGGGCCCCCTACCCAGAGGTCATGGGTAAAGGAGACACAGGTGTGGGCAGCCCAGGGTGCCATTTGCAGCTCTGCCCTTTAACTGCTGTGTGCCCTGGAGGAAGTCGCTCGGCCTCTCTGTGCTGCAGTAGCCTCACCTGTTCAATGGGCCACAGCTGCTCCTCACAGGAGTGTGGGTGATTGTGTGCGCCCCACTGGCCCTGAGGGCTTTCCACTTCCTAGTCAGCACCCCCACCTCCCCACCTCCCCTCCCCCAGCCCTCCAGGCCCAGCACAGGCCCCTCTGGGCCTCTTGCATGGACTCCGGACAGGCCCCTGCTCTCCTGTCTCCTCCCAATCCCAGCTGTCACCGCCTAACAGGACAGGGATGGCCCGCCCAAAGGGTTCTCTGGAAGGACTTTGGCAAAGGGCCTGTTGACAGGTGTGAGAGCAGGCAGACAGCCAGCCAGGAGGATGGCACCCCAGAAACAGAGACCATCCACAGTCTCAAGGGGGCGGGGCCATGGAACATGCAGGATGGGCACGTGACCAACCAGCAGTGGGCACGTGACCAACCAGCAGTGGGCATGTGACCAAGCAGAATTGGGCAAGCGAACAGGGGGCAGGCCACGTGATGGTGAGCAAGGGGGCGGGGCCATGTGAAGACTGAGGGGATGCGGCCAGGAGCCCCAGAAGCTGAGGAGCAGGAAGGACCTCCCTGGAGCCCTCTGAGGGAGCACAGCCCAGACACCCTGACGTCAGGTTCCGGCCCCAGAGCAGGGAGAGCACATGTTCCTGCAGGTTTAGCCCAGTCTGTGGGCATTGGAGCCGCAGCCTCAGGAAATAGACCCTCCTTTGGGGGCTTTGACCAGGTTCTGGGAACAGCTGAGCCCTGTGCCCCGGCAGGGGGACCCCCTCGACCTCTCCCTGCAGGGCTCACGGGGAGCTCCATCCCTGTGTCTGTGCCTCGGCCCTGCCTCCCGCTCCCCGGGGGCTCCTGGGCAGTGACAGTGCAGTGGGCGCACCAGGCTGGCTGCTGGGTGGGAAGCGCAGGCCACGTGGCTCAGGGACTCCCCGCCGCCTGGCCCAGCCCCCAGCTGCCTGATGATGCTGGGCCCTCCCCAGCCCCGCCCCCCCTCCCGGGCCTTCCCCCTCATGAGTCCAGCCTGGGCCTCCGATTCCTGGAGCACCTGGGCTGACAGGAGCCAGCACCTGGGTTGAGGTGCCCATATTCTAGACGCCAAAACTGAGGCTCAGAGAGGGGCGCAGAGGTTCCTACTCCAGCCCACCCCCCCGCCCCCTCAACTCAGCCAGGCTCACAGGCAGCTCCCCCAGCTGCTGCCTGGTTGCCATGGTGTCGGAAGAGGAGGAGGCAAAGGAAGTGGAGGAGGAGGAGGAGATTCCTGAGAAGCAATCTCCAAATACACAGCAGCTGCCCCTCCTTCCTCACCCCTCTCTCCAGCACCCAAGCCTCCTTTTGGGCAGGGAGGCGGGGCCTCTTCCTGGCCAGGCAGCCAGGAGCAAAGGAGGTCAAGGAGGCCGCGGGTCCAGGTAGTGGGTTCGGGGACCCCCACCTCACCCAGCAGACTTCCTGGACCCTGGCTCCATCGCCCTCCTACAGTTCCCAGACCAGGCAGGCTGTTTCCTGCCTCCCTGCCTTCGCACAAGCAGTTCCCTCCCCCTGGAAGTCCCTTCCTCCTCCTTCTACTCCCAGCTCAGCTTTAACTCCACGGGAGAACCTTCCCTGAGTCCCTTGGGCTCCCCCTGAAGCCTGCACCACCAACCTCCCCCCCACACACACACCAGTCACAGCCTGGATGATGCTCTCTGGGGGGTGAGGTCTTGGGGGTGCTGGCTTTGACTCTGTGCCCCAGCCCCTGGCACAGACAGGTGCTCAGTAAATCCAGAAGGAAGGGAAGGAGGGAGGGAGGGAAGGAGCATGGGAACACCGCCCACAGGATCTGAGAGGATTTGGACCCTGCGCACCTGGCACAGGGCTGGGCACCGAGCAGAGCCAGCCCCCTTCCTGCCGCCTCCCCCTGAGCCTGGGCTCCAGCACCTTCCGCCTCATCCGATTTGGAGCCGCATCAGGGGCCGTCTCCACCCCCGCAGGCCTGGGTCTGCTGCCCAGTAGGATGTCAGGTAACGACACCAGGAGGCAGACGTGCACTTGACTTCATTAGAAGCTGGTGTGTTAGGGAGAAAGGCCTCCATTCTGGGAAATCCCGGGCTGTGGGAGCTTGCCAGGGCCTGAGGGCTGGCCTTGAGCAGGGGGTTCCCACTGAATACTTTCTGCAAACAAAGCCTCACCTGCCGCCATTATATAAACAGATGGAAACTAAGCTGCTTGGGGCGCAGGGGTGGGTGATGAAGGCTCCTGGGAGACGACCAGTCCCCTTCCCCTGTGGCTCTGGGTGGGGGAGATGGGGGTTGGGGTTGGTCCTGGTGGTGGGGTGGGGCAGCCAGGAGAGAGGGGAGCCCTGGGGAGAGTCAGGGCTGACATTAGCTACCGGTAACAGTACAGAAGGGCTTCAGGATCCTCAGAACTGCGTGCTCATGCCCCTGTGGCTGGGCCAACGACCTCATCTTTCACAGCAAGAAGTCAGTCTACACACTCACAAAGGGAAACATGTCCTTGGAGAAAATCATAATGACTTCGACCTTTAATGTCCTCACAGTTTCTTTTTTTTATTCTTTAAAAAAAATATGTTTTATTGATTTTTTACAGAGAGGAAGAGAGAGGGATAGAGAGTTAGAAACATCGATGAGAGAGAAACCTCGATCAGCTGCCTCCTGCACAACTCCTATTGAGGATGTGCCTGCAACCAAGGTCCATGCCCTTGACTGGAATCGAACCTGGGACCCTTCAGTCCGCAGGCCGACGCTCTATCCACTGAGCCAAACCGGTTAGGGCTTTTTTTTTTTTATTCTTGAAGGGATATTTCAGGGGAAGTATCTCTTGTCTCGAGGAAATATTTATATGAATTCAGCAATTCCATCAACTTCTCTGTCTTTTTCTTTTGTGAAATTTAAGTAAAATAAATTTAAAATTGTAAAATATGAGAAACCTATAACATTAAAAATAAATAAGTAAACATTCCTCTCAATTTCCTAGAGAGAGCACATAAAAATTTTTTATTTATCTTTATTGTTGAATCCACCTCGATCTCGTCCCCTCCCCATGCCTTTCCGCACTACTGTCTGTCCAGGGCTATGCATACCTAGATATATAAAGGCTAGTATGCTAAGTGTCCGACCGCTCTCCTGTTCGACCGGTAGCTATGATGTGCACTGACCACCAGGGGGCAGATGCTCAACACACAGGCCTGGAAACATGGAACAGACTGATGACTCTCAGAGAGAAGGGGAAAAGGGGGAGGGCAGGAAGAGATTAACCAAAGATCTTATATGCTTACTAGAGGCCTGGACTTCAGGGATGGGGCGAAAACCAGCAGTCCGACATCCCCTGAGGGATGGGTCCTGGATTGTGAGAGGACGCAGGCCAGGCCGAGGGGCCCCACTGGTGCACGAATCTGTGCACTGGGCCTCTAGTATGTATATACGTTCTTCGGGTAATCTCTCCCCTCCCCTCTGCCTTCCCTCTGAAATACATCAGCCTGTTGCATGCTTCAATGCTCTGGATCTTTTTTGATCATTAGTTTATTTTGTTCCTTAGATTCCACATATGAATGAGTGAGATCATGGGATACTTGTCTTTCTCTGACTGGCTTATTTCACTTAGCATAATGCTTTCCAAGTCCCTCCATGCTGTCTCAAAGGGCAAGAGATCCTTCCTTTTTACTGCTGCGTAGTATTCCATTGGGTAGATGTACCACAGCCTTTTCATCCACTCATCTGCTGATGGGCACTTGGGCTGTTTCCAGATCTTAGCTATTGTAAATCAAACTGCTATGAACATAGAGGAGCATATATTTTCTCTGATTGGTGTTTCTGGCTTCTTAGGCTATATTCCTAGAAGTGGAATTGCTGGGTCATAAGGCCGTTCCATTTTTAATTTTTTGAGGAAACTCCACAGTGTCTTCCATTCCCACCAGCAGTGCCCAAGGGTTCCCTTCTCTCCGCATCCTCGCCAGCACTTGTGGTTTATTGATTTGTTGATGGTGGACATTCTGGCAGGTGTGAGGTGGGACCTCAATGTTGTTTTAATTTGCATTTCTCTCTTGATTAGTGCTGTTGAACGTTTTTTCCTATGTCTCTTGGCCATCTGAATGTCCTCTTTGGAGAATTGTCTATTCAGGCCCTCTGCCCATTTTTAAATTGGGTGGTTTGTCTTCCTTTTGTTAAGTTGGCTGAGTACTTCATATATATTTTGGAAAGTAACCCCTTGTCAGACGTATCATGGCAAATATGTTCTCCCATGCAGTGGGCTCCCTTTTCATTTTGATGCCGATTTCTTTTGCTGTGCAGAAGCTTCTTAGTGTAATGTAGTCCCATTTGTTTACTTTCTCCTTTGTCTCTCTTGCCCCGGGCAATGTATCAGTGAAAATTCTGCTCCGTGAGATGTCTGAGATTTTGCTGCCTACGTTTTCTTCTAGGATTTTTATGGTTTCATGACTTACATTTAAGTCTTTTATCCATTTTGAGTTCATTCTTGTGTATGGTGTAAGTTAGTGGTCTAGTTTCATTTTTTTTGGTTTGTACTTATTCAATTTTCCCAGCACCATTTATTGAAGAGACTGTCTTGACTCCATTGTATGCTGTTGCCTCCTTTGTCAAATATTAATTGAGCATAATGGCTTGGGTAAATTTCTGGGTTCTCTGTTTTGTTCCATTGATCTATATGCCTGTTCTTGTGCCACTACCAGGCTGTTTTGATTACAATGTCTTTGTAGTATAATTGATTTTTAGTATTGTGATCGCTTCAACTTTGTTCTTCTATCTCAAGATTGCTTCAGCGATTCAGGGTCTTTTTTGGTTGCATATAAATTTTTGGAGTATTTGTTCTAGATCTGTGAAATATTCGTTGGTATTTTGATATCAATTGGATTAAATCGCTTTAGGCACTATGGACATTTTAATGCTGTTCAGTGTACCAATCCATGAACATGGTATATTCTTCCACTTGTTTATATTTTCCTCTATCTCTTTTTACAATGTCCTGTAGTTTTCCGAGTACAGGCCTTTTACCTCCTTAGTTACATTTATACCTAAATATCTTACTCTTTTCTTTGCAATGGTACATGGGATTGTTTTTTTAGTTTCTCTTTCTGAGAAGTCATTATTGGAGTATAAACATGCCATCGATTTCTGGGTATCAGTTTTGTACCCCTACCTTGCCGAATTTATTTATTAAATCTAATAGTATTGTGGTAGAGTCTTTAAGGTTTTCTATGTACAATATCATGTCATCTGTGAATAATGACAGTTTTACTCTCTCCTTTCCAATTTGGATAACTTTTTTCTTTCTTATGTGATCACTGTGGCTAGGACATCCAGTACTATGTTGAACAGGAGTGGTGAAAGTGGACATCCCTGTCTTGTTCCTGTTCTTAGGGGAAATGGTTTTAGTTTTTGCCATTTAGTATGATGTTAGCTACAGGTTTGTCATATATGGCCTTTATGATGTTGAGGTATGATTCCCTCAATTTACACTTTACTGAGAGTTTTTATCAAAAATGGGTGTTTGCCAAGCCAGTGTGGCTCAGTGGTTGAGCTTTGACCTATAAATCAGGAGGTCAGGGGTTGATTCCTGGTCAGGGCACATGACTGGGTTATGGGCTCGATCTCCAGTATGGGGCATGCAGGAGGCTGCCAATCAATGGTTCTCTCTCATCATTGATGTTTCTATCTCTCTCCCTTTCTCTCTAAAATAAAAAAAATATGTATTAAAAAATTGGTGTTGGATTTTGGGGTGATTAAGCTTTTTCTTTGTCTACTGCTATGATCATGTGATTTTTGTCTTTCCATTTGTTTATGTGATGTATCACAAATTTACAGATTTGTGAATATTGTACCAGCCTTGCATTCCTGGAATAAATCCCAGGTGGTCATGTTGTATGATACTCTTAATATATTGCTGGATCTGATTTGCTGATATTTTGTTGAGGATTTTAGCATCTATGTTCATAGGGACATTGGTCTGTAATTCTCTTTCTTTGTATTGTCTTTATCTGGTTTTGGAATTAGGGTAATGCTGGCCTCATAGAAAGTGCTTGGAAGTGTTCCTTCCTCTTGAATTTTTTGGAATAATTTTGAGTAGGATAGGTGTAGTTCTTCTTTGAATGTTTAGTAAAACTCCCTTGTGAAGCCATCTGGACCTGGTCTTTTGTTTGGTGGCAATTGTGTTTGTTTGTTTTTTATTATTACTGCTTCAATTTCATCAGTGGTTATTGGCCTACTCAGGTGTTCTGATTCTTCCTGACTGAGTTTTGGAAGATTCTATTTTTCTAGTAATATGTTCATATCACCCAGGTTTTCCAGTTTGTTAGAATATAGTTGTTCATAGTATTTTTTTATGGTCCATTGCATTTCTGTGCGGTTAGTTGTTACTTCACCTCTTTTGTTTCTGATTTTGTTTATTTGGATCTTCTCTCTTTGTTTCTCGATGAGTCTGGCTAGTGGGTCATCAATCTTGTTTTTCTTTTCAAAGCACCAGCTTTTGGTTTCATTGATCATTTGTATTGTTGTTGCTGTTTTTTTAGTCTCTGTCATTTATTTCCATTCTGATCTTTATTGTTTCCTTCCTTCTGCTTACTCTGGGCTTGTCTTGTTATTGTTTTCTAATTCTTAAAGTTGTAGCATTAGACAAATTATGAAAAGTTTTTCTTTTTCTTTTTTTTTCACGTAGGCCTATAATTGTTTTTTGTTTTGTTTTCTGTATTTTTTTTTTTTTTTTAGGAACTTCCCTCTCAGGGCTGCTTTCACTGTGTCCCATAGATTTTGGGTTGTTGTGTATTCATTTTCATGTGTTTCCAGGAAGTTTGTTACTTCTTCCTTGATCTATTTAGTAACCCATTCATTGTTTAATGACATGCTATTTAGCCTCCATGTGTTCGGATGTTTTTGAGAGTTTTTACTGTAATTGATTTCTAATTTCATGCCATTGTGATCTGATAAGATGCTTGATATATTTTTTTATCTTCTTGAACTTGTGGAGACTTAGTTTGTGTCCTAACATGTGGTCTATCTTTGAGAATGACCCATTTACATGTTCTTGTAGACAGCATATATATGGATCATGTGCACTTGAGAAGAATGTATATCCTGTAGCTTTGGGCTGAAATGTTCTGTAAATGTCAATTAATTCTATCTGATCTAGTGTGTCATTTAGGATCACTGTTTCCTTGTTAAGTTGTCTAAAAGATCTCTCCAGTGATGTCAGTGGGGTGTTAAAGTCCCCTACTATGATTGTATTGCCGTCTATCTCTCCCTTAATATCCTCCATAATTTTTTTTATATATTTAGGTGCTTCTATATTGGGTGCATATATGTTTACCAGAGTTATATCCTCTAGTCGAATCAATCCCGTTAGTATAATGAAGTGGCCTTCATTGTCTCTTGTTATGGCCTTCATTTTGAAGTCTATTTTGTCAGATATGAGTATTGCTACCCCAGCTTTTTTTATTTCCATTTGCATGGAAATTTCTCCCATGCCTTCACTCTCATCCTGTGTGAGTCTTTTGTTCTGAGTGGGTCTCTTGTAGACAGCAGATATATGGATCATGATTTGTTATCCATTCAGCTACCCTATGTCTTTTTATTGGAGCATTTATACTCAATGTTATTATGGATGGGTTCTTATTTGTTGCCGTTCTTATTCTTTATGCCTGTGTTCCTCTCTTCCTTTCTAATTCTTCTTCTTACAACAGTCCATTTAGCATTTCTTGCAGTTGCTGCAGTATTTTTTAAGAGGCTTGATCATAGGAAAGCAGAGCAAGAATCAAGTATCAAAACTAAGTTCCAGGTTAGCACTCAAATCGCCAAAATGTTGACTCTATGGAGAGGACACCTGCACCTTGATCTCTCTCTCCCCTGTCCAGGAAGTCAGAATCCTGAACCAATGGAAAGTGAAGTGATGGGTGAGTTTTTCTTCCTTTGTCCTCTTCTGGGTACTCTACATTTTCTAGAAAGAGCATATATTAATTTTTAACAATAAGTTATATATGGTATCTTTATCAATATGTGAAGAACACATGTTGTTTATAAATTATTTTACATTCATAAAGCATTCTTCTATTTTTCCACTGGGTGGCAGCATAAGCCCATCAAATAAATAGCAAAAATGGTTTCAGGCTATTTGTTCTGAAATTGAATGTGGCTGTTATAGTTCAGTGATTTAAAATTTTTTTTTAAATTTTTATTGATTTTGGAGAGTTAAATACTTATTTGTTGCCGCACTTATGCATTCATTGATTTATTCTTTTATGTGCGTGACCAGAGATAGAACAGGACACCTTCAAGTATCAGGATGACACTCTAACCCAGTGATGGGCAACCTTTTGAGCTTGGTGTGTCAAACTTCGCCAAAAAACTGAGCATAACTCGGGTAGTGTGTCACTTTGAGGAAAAAACATTATTTCGCAAATGTTTCATCCTCAGGAGCAGCAAATGTTTCATCCTCGGCATGTGGCCGCCTCAGCGGCCGCGTGTCATCAGAAATGGCTACGCGTGTCAGTGCTGACACATGTGTCATAGGTTCGCCATCACTGCTCTAACCAATTCCCCGACCCGGCCAGGTCAATATCTGTTAGGTTTATAAATGCATGTAGCCATTGGTCATGACTCTGTTTGGAAATTACACTATTAAAAGAGGTATGTAATTTCACCAAATACATAATACATATCTGGTATGTATATTCACGTTCTATATATATGATGTTTATTGTAGCTTTTTTTTTTATCATAGCAGAAAAGAAACCAAAAACAGGAGACAGAATTTAAAGTATCTGAGCTGAGTCAAATTACTGGCATGTTTTTCTTTTAAGAGGCTTGATGATAGGGGACCAAAGCAAGAGTTAAGTATCAAAAACAAGTTGAAGGTTAGCATACGTTGAGCAGAAAAGTTGGCTTTATACGGAGAAACCACTGATCTTTCTCTCTCCCTGCCCAGGATTCAGAATCCTGAGCCAATGGAAAGTGAGATTGTGAGTGATTTTTCTTTGTTTGTATTCCCTTAGGTAATCTCAATGTTCTCGAATGTGCATGTAGTAGTTTTTAATGATAAATTATATGTAGTATATCAGTATGTAAAGAACACATCTGGATTTTATACATTAGTCTACATTCATGAAGCATTCTTCTCTATAGCCACTGGGTGGCAGCATAAGCACATGAAATAAAAATGGTTTTAAGGTATTTGGTCTGAAATTGGAAATGGCTGTTACATAGTTCAGTTATTTTTAAAAGTTTCTTTATAGATTGATTGTGGAGCGATAGGAAGAAAGAGATAGGGAAAGAGGGAGAGAGATAGGATCATCAATTTGTTGTTTCATTTATCTATGCATCCATTGGTTGATTTTTGTATGCGCCCTGTGGGGGGACTGAACCTGCCACCTTGGCATATAGGATGACTTTCTAACCAAGCCAGCTACTGGCCAGGTCAGTGGGTATTAAATGTATAAATGCATGTAGCCACTGAGCAAGATCCTGTTTGGAATTTCCGCTATAGGAATAGATATGTAATTTCACAATTATATATATATATACACACACACACACACACACACACACACACATACATATATATACATACACTACATATAAGATGTTCATTACAACATATCTATAATAATAAAAGCGTAATATGCTGATTAGACTGGATGTCTTTCCGGATGAAGCCAGGGCTGCGAAGGAAGCCCGGGTCCCGGGTGCCAGAGGGAAGCAGGTGCCGGAAGCCGGGGGAAGGAAGGCCTACTCTTGCACGAATTTTGTGCATCGGGCCTCTAGTTTTATCATAACAAAATACCTGAACCAGGAGACAGAACTTAAAGCAGCCAAAGCATCTGAGCAGGGTCAAATTATTAGAGTGTTTTTAAACCAGGCTGAGCATAGGTCAGCAGAGCAAGAATCAAGTATCAAAACTAAGTTCAAAGTTAGCACCGAAAATGCAGGAAAGTTGACTTTATACGGAGAGAACCACTGCACCTTGATCTCTCTCCCCTGCCCAGGAACTCAGAATCCTGAACCAGCAGAAAGGGAGATGATGGGTGAGTTTTTGTTCTTTCTACTTTTCAGGGCCCTTTAAATGTTTTAAACTGAGCAGGTGTTCATTTTAAATAATAAGTTATATGCAGTATCTTTATCATTATGTAGAGAACATACCCGGAGTTTATTAAATTATTCTACATTCATAGAGCATTCTTCTATTTTCCCACTGGGTGGCAGCATAAGCATATCAAATAGAAATGGTTTCACTGAACGTGGCTGTTATACAATTCACTGATATTTTTAGAATTTTTTTAATTGATTGATTTTGGAGAGAGCAGAAGGGGGAGAAAGAGAGAGAGAGAGAGAGAGAGAGAGGAGAGAGAGAGAGATCAATTTGTTGTCCCACTTATGTATACATTCATTGGTTGAATCTCATATGTGCCCTGAAGGGGGATTGAACCCACAGCCTTGGCGTGTGCGAATGACCAACTCAGCTACCTGGCCAGGTCAATATCAATTCAATTTATAAATGCTAAATTTATATGTAACTGTTCATCAAGTCCCTGTTTGGAATTTACACTATAGAAGGAGTTGTGTAATTTCATCAGAATATATATATATACTAGAGGCCTGGTGCACAAATCCGTGCACCGGTGGGGTCCCTTGGCCTGGCCTGCACCCTCTTGCAATCTGGGATCCCTCAGGGGATGTCAGAGAGCTGGTTTCGGCCTGATCCCCACAGGCCAGGCCAAGGGACCCCACCGGTGCACAATTAGGGCGGGGGAGGGACCGAGGAAGGGATCCAGGGCGTGTCTGGCCCATCTCGCCCAGTCCTGATTGGCCGGACCCCAGCAGCAAGCTAACCCCGTGGTGGTCAGTGCGCAACGTGGCGACTGGTCGAACAGTTGAACAAAGAGTAGGACACTTAGCCTATTAGGCTTTTATTATATAGGATATATATATATGTTCATATGCTATATGTAAGATGTTCATTCTAACATTTTTTAACAGTAATTTTTAAATCCTCAGCCGAGGATATTTTTCCATTGATTTTTTTAGAGAGAGAGAGAGGAAGGGAAGGAGAGAGAGAAAGCGATTGATGTGAAAGAGAAACATCATTTGGTTGCCTCCCACACACACCCCAACCAGGCCAGGGATCAAATCTGCATCCCAGGTATGTGCCCTTGTCTGGGAATGGAACTCGAGACTCTCCGTTCATGGCTGACACTCTAACCACTACGAAAACTGGCCAGGGCCCAACATTTTTATTGTAGCAAAAACCCCACAAAAATTATAAACAAGAGACAGAGCTTCAAGCACCCATAGCACCTGAACAGGGTCAAATTTATTTTTTTAAAGAGGCTTGATGTTAGGTGAGCAAATAAGAAATCAGTATCAAGCCCGACCGGTGGAGCTCAGTGGTTGAGTGTTGATTTATGAAGCAGGAGGTCATTGGTTTGATTCCTGGTCAGAGCACATGCCCAGGTTGCAGGCTCAATCCCCAGAGTGGGGTGTACAGGAGGCAAGGGATCAATGATTCTCTCTAATCATTGATAATCTATCTCTTCCTCTCCCTTCCTCTCTGAAATAAAAAATATATTTTTTTAAAAAAAGTCAAGTACCAAAACCAAGTTCAAGGTTAGCAACCAAATAGCAGAAAAGTTGACTTTATACAGAGAGAACAACTAAGCCTCGATCTCTTTCTCCCCTGCCCAGGAACTCAGAATCCTGAACCAAGGCAAAGGGAGATGATGGGTGAGTTCTTATTTCTTTGTGATTTTCTGGGTACTCTAAATTTTCTAGAATGTGCATGTGGTTTTTTTTTTTTTAACAATAAGTTATATGTAGTATCTTTATCAAGATGTAAAGAACACATCTGGATTTTATGAATTATTTTACATTCATAAAGCATTCTTCTATTTTTCCACTGGGTGGCAGCATAAGCACATCAAATAAATAGCAAAAATGGTTTCAAGGTACCTGGTCTGAAATTGAACCCGGGTGTTATATGTATAGATCAGTGATTTTGACATGTTATTAGCACAAGCCAATTATTCATTAAATTGCTTATATTTCTGATAAAATGACTATATACATTCGTTGTGAAAATTGATCTAGAGGAGACAGCACAAGTCGCCTGCAGTCACATTACTCAGATGTGGCCACTGGTGTCAATCTGGCATCTAAAAGTTTATTGAGGGGGGAAATGGGAGATATATGTAATACCATCAACAATAAAAATATATTAAAAAATAAAAGTTGATAGACAGGTGCTGAAAAGAGGAAGCTGCACATGCCCCCTATACAACTGTGTTCTTACCTACCCTCTCACACGAAATATCCCGGGCACTTCCCTGCTTCCCTGACTTCTTAGAGCTGGTGATTCTTAAAGGTTGCCCCATGGACACATTGTAACTTGTTTAACAGATTTAAATCGGCCAGTTAGGCCGTTTTAACGGGCTTTAAATGATAAAAGCTTTCCCATGCACAAACTATGCATGGGAACATACTAGTATAATGGTTGCCCAATTCGTCACTATGTAATTGATGCATTTTAATTTGTACTGTCTTTGCCTCAGATATTTTTAAGAAGTTTATAGGTAGATTTTCCAGTCCCTCTATCCAACTAATTTCTCTCCTCCCATCCCAAAGTCACCTCCAATCTGAAGTTGGTGTTTATTTTTCCTATTCTTGATCTTAGGCTTTCATGCAAAAGTTTGCTCCATAAACAATGTAGTATTGTGTGAGTTTTTAAATGCCACACATACATGTAATTCCGAGTGCATTTCTGTATGCGCTTAACATGATTTCAAGGTTTGTCGTGTTGATATACACGGAGTGGCCAGATTATTATGATCTCTGAATGCATAATAATCTGGCCACTCAGAGTGTGTGTGTGTGTGTGTGTGTGTGTGTGTGTGTGTGTGTATGTGTGTTAGAGGCCTGGTGCATGAATTCGTGCTTGGGTGGGGTCCTGCCAGCCTGGCCAGGGGGAGGGGCCATGGGCGGTTGGCTGGCCTGCCTGCTGGTTGAACTCCCAGTCGAGGGGACCATTTGCATATTAGCCTTTTATTCTATAGGATTTACACTGAGTGGCCAGATTATTATGCGTTCAGAGATCATGATAATCTGGCCACTCAGTGTAGACCTAGTTAACTTCACCCGCTCTTATCTCACTTACACATAACTTACTATCACTCTCCTATGGCTAAGCAATGAGGTCTTTTCTAATATTCGGAGTCCCTGCTCTTGCGATTGGCAGTGTCGCGGTTCGCCTAGCGCCGGTGCCTGGAGGAGAATGAACGGTCCATTCAGGAGGGCGCGCCTCCTCCTTCCGTCGGGGCGGCTGCACACCGCTGAGTGGCAGCCCCAAACGACTCCAGTTTAGAATTCAGCCACTCGTGAAACCAGTCCCATTTCCTCACCGCCTCCGTGTGGGGTGAGGCGTGGCTCTCAGTGTTTTCGAGGTTAAGCATCTTGTCATGCTCATTAGCCAGCCGGTTTTGTCTTGTGTGCGTTTCCCCTCCGGAGCCTTTGCCTATTATCCGCTCGGGTGGCTTGTGTTTTTCTTGGTGATTTGCAGAGGCCACAGATTTCCGATTCCGACGGGGTCTCCGCAGGAAGCAAGGCGTGCGCACAGCCAGTGGTTTCAGGTGCACGTAATAGAGGGACGGGTTCCCAAAGCGGGGGCAGGCGGGGGCAGGCCGGGGGTGCAGTACCCCAGGTGGGCAGCAGGCGGCAGTGCTCACCACCGCGGGCGCGAAGGGGCCTTTGCATGTGTTGGGCAACACTTTGCCCAGGGTTTCTGGGCGTTTCCGCCTGGTCGGGCTCCTCGGAGCAAAGGGCGCTGAGAAGCTTTGTTCGAGGTGGCTGGGGAGCAGCGGCCCCGATAGCTGGCGATAGGGGACGTCATAAAGATAAAGAGCGGAGGAGCGCGGCCCTCGGGGAGACCCTGTGGGGTCCTCCAGCCTCCTCCTTCCCATCCGAGACCTTTGCTCACCTTGCAGGGAGGCGGGAGCCGCCCCGGCCCCGGGGGAGGGGGGGTGCCTGCATTCCGGATGGCGGCATCCGTCTGTGGGGAGGATGGGCAGGCCGGCCGCTGCCTGATAACAGCCCCGCTTCCGAACTCGGGACTCCTCTCCCTGGCGCCTCCTCCCACCGAGGGGAGCGTGGGGCCCTCTGCACGTCGCCCTGCGGGAACCGGGGGGCGGGGAGGGGGGGCGGGTACCAACTGGAGATACCGCGCTGCCACCGGCCGGCACGGTCGCCCTGTGTCTCTGCCCGGGGGCTCCGGGGCGGCCCTGACCCTGGGGCCGGCTGGCGGGTGGCTTGGGGGGGGCCAGACCTCAGAGCCTCCTGGGCTGCGACTGGCGGAGTGAGCCGAGCGGAGTGTGGCTGGACGGCTCTGTCCCCGGGGCGGGGGCCTGGGCACTAGCACACACCACCGCTCTGCGCTCCCCTGGGCGCCCCACCCGGAAACCAGAGGCAACCAGAGCCCCCCCCCCTCCCCCGCCCCAGCCCCTGGCTCCGGTCACGGGGGCCCCCGCAGGTGCAGAGCGGAGGGGGCAGGGGAGGGCGACCAGGGCGCAGCATGGGTGGCCCTCGTGGCTCTCTGCTGTGTGCCCAGACGTGGCTCTCTGCTGTGTGTCCAGACGTGGCTCTCTGCTGTGTGTCCAGACGTGGCTCTCTGCTGTGTGTCCAGACGTGGCTCTCTGCTGTGTGCCCAGACGTGGCTCTCTGCTGTGTGTCCAGACGTGGCTCTCTGCTGTGTGCCCAGACGTGGCTCTCTGCTGTGTGTCCAGACGTGGCTCTCTGCTGTGTGCCCAGACGTGGCTCTCTGCTGTGTGTCCAGACGTGGCTCTCTGCTGTGTGTCCAGACGTGGCTCTCTGCTGTGTGTCCAGACGTGGCTCTCTGCTGTGTGTCCAGACCGCGGTGGCCCTGGCCCGGGTCCCTGTGGTCAGTGTCCATGTGTGCACTGACTGAGGGTTGTACGCTGCCTCCCGTGTGTGTCCCTCCGCTCGAGACAAACAGCAGCTCGAGTGGTGACCAAGAGGAGCAGGGTGCGCCTGGGGGGTGGTTGAGAAAAGCAGAGGAGCCCTAGCCCGTGTGGCTCAGTGGATAGAGTGTCCGCCTGGGGACTGGAGGCTCCCGGTTCGATTCCGGTCAAGGGCACATACAGTGGTGGCAGGCTTGATCCCCAACCCTGGTTGGGGCGTGTGGGAAGGCAACCAATTGATGCGTCTCTCTCACATCGATGAGTTTCTCTGTGTCTCTCCCCCTCCCTTCCACTTTCTCTACAAATCAATGGGAAAAATGTCCTCGGGGGAGGATGAACAAAGAAAAAGAAAAGCAAACACTCTGCAGTACAACATGCAGGGGTCACAGGGTCTGCGGCTGCAAGTGTGAGGAACCACGACTTCTCGGGGCCAACACTGAGGGTGTGGGGGTCTCTGCTCACAGGAAGTGCCGATGCACCGTCTGCAAGGTGGTGAAGCTTCATGATGGCACCGTGGACCTGAACTTGGCCACTTCTCCTCTCTACTGTCCTTCTTGTCCGTTCCCAGTGCCGCTTCCAACCGTGACAATGTTAAGGGGGAGAGATAAATGTTATTGTTGGGTGACTCTCCTA
The DNA here is from genome assembly GCF_027574615.1 of Eptesicus fuscus. Classification (NCBI taxonomy): domain Eukaryota; kingdom Metazoa; phylum Chordata; class Mammalia; order Chiroptera; family Vespertilionidae; genus Eptesicus; species Eptesicus fuscus. The sequence goes on from NC_072473.1 coordinate 2,540,754, forward strand.
AAGAGAGAAGAAACTGCTCCGGCCAGTGGGGCTCAGTGGTTAGGGTGTTGGCCCGTGCACCAAAGGGTCTCGGGTTCAATTCCCAGTCAAGGTCACGTACCTGGGTTTCAGGGTTCAGTCTCAGCGGGAGTCAGGGCATGTGTGGGAGGCAACCAATCGATGTGTCTGTCTCATGTCAGTGTTTCTCTCCTCCTCTTCCTTCTCCTCTTCCCCCTCCTCCCCCTCCCTCCCTTCCACTCTCTTTATTTATCATTATTATTATTATTTTTTAAAATATATTTTATTGATTTTCTACAGAGAGGAAGAGAGAGGGATAGAGAGTTAGAAACATCGATGAGAGAGAAACATCGATCAGCTGCCTCTTGCACACCCCCCTACTGGGGATGTGCCCGCAACCAAGGTACATGCCCTTGACCGGAATCGAACCCGGGACCCTTGAGTCCGCAGGCTGACGCTCTATCCACTGAGCCAAACCGGTTTCGGCTATTTTTTATTATTAATATATATTTTTTTATGGATTTCAGAGAGGAAGGGAGAGGGAAAGATCGAAACATCAATGGTGAGAGAGACTCATGGATCAGCTGCCTCCTGCATGCCCCCTACTGGGGATGGAGCCCGCAACCCGGGCATGTGCTCTTGACCCGAATCGAACCCGGGACCTTTAAATCCGCAGGCCAATGCTCTATCCACTGAGCCAAACCGGCTAGGGCCCTTCCATTCTCTTTACAAATCAATGGGAAAAATATCCCGGGGTGAAGATTTAAAAAAAAGGGGGGGGGAGGGATTTCTTTTCCAGAAACACGCTGTGCGGTGCGGTGGTGGCTGCCAGAGCAACACTGGACCCCTGTAGGGAGAAAGGCGAGGGCGTGGATGCTGGGTCGGCAGCCCAAAGCCTTCCCTGCAGAGGTGGCGGGGAAACTAGCTCTCAAGACTCAATGGTAAAAACCAGCACGCCGATCGGAAAACAGGCCGCAGACACGAGGCGACATTTCAGCGAAGGGGAGAAACAGGTGGCGAACACAGGAAGAGATGTTCGGCACCATCAGCCATTCGGGGAACAAATTCAGAGTACAAGGAGAGATCACAGCCCACGGAGCGGAAAGCTAAAATGCAGGGAAAACAGTGACACAGCAAACGCTGGCTAGCGTGTGGGGAAACCAGACCATTCACGCATGAGCAGTAAAGTGTAAACCGGTACGACCACGCCCGCCTTGGCGGGTCAATGTCATATCTTCTATTCTTAGGATGGTATTAAAACCCCGGCCCTCAGCCCGGCCAGTGTGGCTCAGGGGTTGTGCATCGACCTAGGAACCAGGAGGTCACAGTTTGATTCCCGGTCAGAGCTCATGCCCGGGTTGCGGGCTCGATCCCCAGTGTGGGGTGTGCGGGAAGCAGCTAATCCATGATTCTCTCCCATCATGGATGTTTCTCTCTCTCTCTCTCTCTCTCTCTCTCTCCTCCCTTCCTCTCTGAAATCAATAAAAATATAAAAAAACAAGCACCAGCCCTCAATAGTGAGGGGCTATATTTGGATGCAGTTCCCTTCTGACCCAGGAAAGGGACGCTTCTGTCTGGCTAGTTGGCGTATTTCATATTCGTGTTGTATTTTATTCAACATGTCTGGGTATTTGTGGAAATTCGAGGGCATGGGATGCATTACTCGGCCCGCCCAATCGCCAGAACTGAACGCTGCAGTCTGCTTCCAATTATTTAATATTATAAATAATGCTGCGATGAATATCCTTGCCCATTCATCTTTAGGCACATCTCTGGTTATTTTCCTTGGATAGAAGCCTAGAAATGCTCAGAGCATGAACATTTTTTAAGGTGTTTGATATATATCCCGTCCCATTGCCAACGCCAAAGAATGCCCGCTTTACATTCCTGCGAATTCCCATTCCCCTGCACCCTCGCTGACATTCGGGAACTTTTACAAAAGATCCCATTTAGTTGGGCAGAAAGCCAAGTGTGAAAACAGTGCTTTTTACATTTGAGCCGGTCGGGGAAAAAAAATCAAACGAAGAATAAAATGGTGTGACGCGTGAAAAAGACATGACATTCGCATTTCAGTGTCAATAAAGCCAGTTGGATGGGCGCACACACGTCTCCATTCCCTTGTACATTGTCTGTGGCTGTTTTCAGGCGGCGGCAGAGGAGTAGCGGCGGCAGAGGAGTAGCGGCAGCAGAGGAGTAGCGGCAGCAGAGGAGTAGCGGCGGCAGAAGCCTGTGGCCGCCACACCTAAGGCATCCCCGATCCGGCCGTTTTCAGGAAAGGCTTGCTTACTGTGGTTTTAGATCAACTCAGCCCACGCACAGGTACGTTGTGATGCAGTCAGACAACGGTCCTCTGCATCGCTGGGACCAAGTGGAGGAAACTGCACACAGCAGGAATGAATCTCACAAACACCGAGCTGGAAGAAGAAGCCAGGCCCTGGCCGGTGGAGCTCAGTGGTTAGAGCGTCGGCCTGCGGATTGAAGGGCCCCGGGTTCGATTCCGGTCAAGGGCATGTACTTTGGTTGCAGGCTCGATCCCTGGCCCTGGTCAGGGGGCGTGCAAGAGGCAACCAATCGATGTGTCTCTCTCACATTGATGTCTCTCTCTCTCTGTCTCTCTCCCTCTGTCTCTCTCCCCTCCCTTCCACTCTGACTAAAAACCAGTGGAAAATATCCTCCAGTGAGGATTTAAAAAAGAAAACAATTGAGTTTAAAAAAAAAGAAAAAAGAAGCTAGATACAAAAAAATACGGGTCGCATGCATCCTGTTGATAGAACATTTCAAAACAGGCATGACTGACCGGTGCGGAGAGAGGTCGGGAGGGTGGTACCCTGTGGGAGACAGTCAGTGACTGGGAGAGGCCTTGAGGGGGCATCGCGAGTGCTGATCTGGGCGCCCCTGACATGGGTGGGTTCGCTTGGTGAAAATTCACTGAGGCCCACACTTATATCTGTGCATTTACCTGTAGGTCAGATACGCTTCAACCAAACTTACAGAAAGGGAACAGTGATGGGGTGGGGGGCGCCCCTTGGCCACAGCAAAGCCCGCCACAATCTCTTCTGCCTTTCCTCACTCTCTGTTTCTTAGCTTTTCTGTACCTCAGCTTCCATTGCTTTCCTCTCCTCACGCCGCCCCACGTTAGGGGAGGAACCCCTAGGAACTCCTCTGGGTGGTGGCAGACCTGCTCTGTGATGGCCAGGAAGCAGGCTGGCGTGATACAGGGCTATGCATTTGTCACAGATATTTATGCTGTGTAACAAATCACCTCCCAAAGCAATGGCTTAAACAGCAGGATTTAAAATATATATATTTCAGAGAGCAAGGAAGAAATAAAAACATCAATGAGGAGAGAGAATCATTGATCGGGCTGCCTCCTGCACGCCCCACACCAGGGACTGAGCCCGCAACCCGGGCCTGTGCCCTGACTGGGAATTGAACCCTGTCCTCCTAGTTCCTAGGTCGGTGCTCAACCACTGAGCCACACTGGCCGGGCTAAACAACAGTATTTTATTGTTTGCCTGTGACTCTGTGGGTCAGGCAGGGCTCAGCTAAGTGAGGCTTCTGCTCCAGGTGGAATCCGCTGCAGCCATTTACTGGGCCGCACGGCCATCCAGGATGGAAGGTGCTAGAAGCCAGCGTTTGGCTCCTCGGTGCTCCCTCCCATGTGGCCCCTTGGTGGCCTTGAGCACGGGGGGGGGGGTGGGGGGGCGGGTCTCGGAGTAATCCGGCTTCTTCCATGGCGATTGACTTCCTGGAGTAAGAGCGTGAAAGTGCCAGGCCCTAGCCGGTGTGGCTCAATGGATAGAGCGTCGGCCTGTGGACCGAAGGGTCCCAGGTTCAATTCCATTCAAGGGCACGTACCTCAGTTGCAGGCTCCTCCCTGGCCCTGGTCGGGGCTCGTGCAGGAGGCAACCAATCGATGTGTTTCTTTCACATCGATGTTCCTCTCTGTCTCTCCCTCTCTCTTCCACTCTCTCTAAAAATCAATGGAAAAATATCCTCGGGTGAGGATTGAAAAAAACCCCACAAAAAACAGTGTGAACGTGCCAGTTCTCTGAAGCCTGGGATGGGAGTCCTGGAACATCACCTCCTCCACAATGGATCCGGCAAGCAAGGCACGACGTGTGCTCATTCAACGGGAGGCAAACAGACTCCCTTCCTTGATATGAGCACAGAAATGCATCCGTGACCTCCTGTAACCCACCCCGGACTTTATCTGCCGGAGCTCCCACTTCCTGGGGCGCTGGGCCCGCAACTGGTTACAATAGATGCCCCTAACCCCTCCCCATGTTATGGGAGATTTCCATGGGCCCATTAACGTGCTGAGCCTATATGTTCCAATCACCCAAGAGCCATTTGCACGAACTCGGTAACAGATACACACATCATTCAATCCTTGGTAGGGACAGTTGATGGAACTAAATTGAACTGGAATCTGTCGGCTTTTCGTTTAAAATAAATAAATGCTGCGATGTAGTCTGCCGAGCGTGAAACTCAAGCAACACATTACCATGAGCGCCGGCTGTTACCTGAGCCCGGCCCGGCCCCGTGCTCCCTCAGCCTTAATGTGCCTGGGAATGACCCGGGGCTCCGCTTAAAAAGCACATTCTGATTCTGGAGGTGTGGGGTGAGGCCCGGCTGTGCCGCCCCGGGGGCCGCGGAGTGTGACGCTCCCCGCGTTGGGCACAATCGGAACACATTGTAATTCAGCCGCTCGGAGCTCAGCGCCTGGCAAAGCACACGCTGGTGCAAAGGGCCGCTGGCTAAATTGGCTCCGAGTTCAGCTGATCCTTTATAAGGCGCATAAATCAGCCAGGTAGGGACGCAATAATGTATTCAGATGACAACCACACACACACACACACACACACACACACACACGCACGCACGCACTGTAAATGGATGAGAACGTGACCAGGGCAGAAAATTAGACTCAGGTTTGTGCACGAAGCCAGAAAGGCAGGCACTTTAGCAGGAATGCAAGTTGAATCATATCAGACCTTATCAGCTCCGAGCGGGCTCTGGAGGGCCCAGCACGGCCTCTGAGTTTAGGTGGAATTCATGTGATAAACAATATTGGTATTTGATCACGTTATTGACCTAGGGTTGCAAAGATGGACTTGTGATTCTTTTAAAAAGTAAGCACCGTAATCTGGACATTGTACAGCCCTTCAGAAGCGGCGACCACACCTCTCCAAAGTGGTGTGTGTGTGTGTGTGTGTGCGCGCACAAAAACGATTTATTCACTTTTACAAATTTGATAGTCAACGTATTGAAGTTACACAGTCAAATGCCTAGTTTCTCTTTAAACATTTAAGTTCAGCCTAGGAACTTTATTGTTATTCTTGTTGCTTTCAGGTCTAGCAAATAACAGGGCCACTTTTAAGGGGACTTTGGGAAAACTTGATCCCAGTTGCAAACTTTGGTAATTAAACACTTCCATGAATTTTCTTTTCTTTTCTTTTTAAAATATTATTTTTTTAAATTGATTTCAGAGAAGAAGGGAGAGATAAGAAACATCAATGATGAGAGAGAATCACGGATCGGCTGCCTCCTACATGCCCTCCACAGGGGATCGAGCCCACAACCCAGGCATGTGCCCTGATCGGGATTCAAACCTCGACCCCCTGGTTCATAGGTCATCGCTCAACCACTGAGCCACACTGGCCTGGCCACTTCCATGAATTTTAAATTGCAAACTCTTGGTGTACTGCACGTGGTTCTCTTCTTAATCACTTCCATGGTCCCAATGAACAAATACACTTCCAAGTATGCAAATCACTTCTAAACCTAATAAATTAAATTTATATAGTGCAACTTAGTACTCTTCAAATGTGCCCCTATTTTACATAAAATTCGTTTTCAATTAAAATCACAAGTATAGCCCAGCTGGTGTGGCTCAGTGGTTGAGCGTTGACCTATGAACCAGGAGGTTAGGGTTCAATTCCCGGTCAGGGTTTGATTCCAGTTCGGGGCACATGCTCAGGTTGCAGGCTCAATCCCCAGTGGGGGGGGGGGGGGGTGCAGGAGGCAGCTGACCAGTGCTTCCCTCTCCCTCTCCCTTCCTCTCTGAAATTAATACAAATATAGTTTTTTTAAAAATCACGAGTTTATACTCATCACCCAATTAGACATTTGCAATGGCTCCCGAAGCTCAGAAAGTCTTCGACATTTGCAAACACACGCAGTCAGGTAGGCGCACATTCCTTCTCCACCTCAGACGGCAACCCTCCGGTTTGATTGCCTGACCAGCTCCTGTGCTGTTCCTCCACCCCCTGCGGCTGCGAGGCCCCCAGTGCGAAGGCCGTCACCATCCCGTGACTGGCCTGCACACGCATCCTGGCCTGGGCTGGCCCCCGGCTAGATTCTTTGTCAGTGACCCTAATGGACCACTTGAGGCCTATTAATGATTGCTGTGTCCACAGTGCTCCGCTTCCCAGGAGGTGGGCTCGGGACCCTGACCCTCAGGTTTAAGCTGCACGCATTATCGATCCTTCTGTGTACCCAGGCACATCGCAGGGCGGGCAGCCCGGCCCCTCGGTGGGATTTTTGTATCTCTGTGGTTCTCAAACTATGTACTTTCCCTCTAGCTCTGAAGACCTTTGCACTCCAAGAAGCCAAGATACCCTTTTATCTGCGTATAAGACCTCTGGAATCCATGGAATCTTTCGAGATGCTTTGATGAGATTGGGCTTGGGACTTAGGGCAGAGTTGCCTCATAGCCGCGGCTGTTTTCTTCCTTAGAGGGACTTCGTGGCGGCTTGTCTCTCTTTTGGCGAGAGCACCAACAGCACGTACGTCTTGGGATAAGGATCACGTAGGCTTTGGGATGTTCCAAATTCCACACTAGTCCCTGCCCCCACCGCCATCCCTGGTTTCGCTCTGAGGTGGGGCCTTTGGCAGGTGCTTAGGTTCTGATGATGGGGCCTCGTGAATGCGATCAATGTTCTTTTATTTTGTAAAAATATATTTTTATTGATTTCCGAGAGGAAGGGAGATGGAAAGAGAGAGAGAAACATCCATGATGAGAGAGAATCATGGACCGGCTGCCTCCTGCACTTCCCCCCACTGGGGATCGAGCCACAACCCAGGCGTGTGCCCTTGACCGGAATCAAACCCGGGACCCTTCAGTCCGCAGGCCGATGCCCTATCCACTGAGCCACACCAGCTAGGGCCAATCAATGTTCTTTTAAAAGGGACCTCCCAGGGCTCCCTGGCCCCTTCCACCATGTGACCCAGAAGAGGGTCCTCAGCCGGCCATGCTGGCGCCTTGATCTTGGACTTCCCGCCTCCAGGACTACGAGCAATAAATTCGTTGTTGATAAGCCGCCCCATGTGTGTGGTATGTAATGCAAGCAACCTGGACGGACTAAGACAGGGCCCCATGTCTCCGTTTGCGCTGCAAAACGTAGACCCCAAACGATGCAGCTGGTCCCAGTGGGGACACCAGGAAAGTCAGGCGAGAACCAAGCGTTGCTTCCAGCGTGCTTGGCCTGGGGCTGGCTCTTTGCCCGTTTCTGCTTCTGTGCCAGGTGAGCCTGGCTGAACTTCATGGACACATGGCCTAAAGCCCAGTGGCAAACAGATTCAGGCTCTCTCTCTCTCTCTCTCTCTCTCTCTTTTAAGGCAGCAGTTAGCTTCCTCGTTTTGTTTTCTTTATGTATTTGTTTTTATTGATTTTCAGAGAGAGGAGGAGGGAGAGGGTGAGAGAGAAACATGGAGGTAAGAGGGAAAGATTGATCGGCCGCTTCCTGACGCCTCCCACCAGGCAACCAGCTCCAAACCCCGGGCATGTGCCCCGACTGGAAATCGAACCAGCAACGGGATGATGAACCCAACCAACTGAGCCCGGCTGGCCAGGGCCAGATCTAGGCTCTCAATGTGCTTATGTGAGGCGAGCGTGGGCGTTCGCTGTGTCGGGTGCAGGCTTGGCACCCGTTAGCTCAAAAATATGCCCCACCGATTATGAGGTCGAGTAGCGAGAACTCTACCCAGATGGCTCTTTGAATCAATCTTGTCAAACCTCTTTTCTTATATGCCCCCCACCCCCTCCGTGTGTAAGACAGCGCTTCGCAAAGGCATGGGGCTGGGGTGGGCCTGGCAGTGAGCGACCCCCCCACCTCCACGCCCCTGCTGCTGGTCCACGCACCGTGCTGTGAGCAGGACGAGGTCTAGATACAGAGCAGCTGGTGATGGAGTCGGAGGTGTGACAGGTAATTCCGGTGTCACCCCGACCCGGCTGCGGAGGGCCCAGACATTGGGCCCAAGGCGACACTGGGCGCATCTGCGAGGGCGTTCCTGGGTGGGCTGGGCCTTCGGATCAGCAGCCTAAGGACAGCAGAGGTGGGTGGGCCTCGTCTGATCAGTGGAAGGTCTGATTAAAACAGAAACATCCCCTCGCCCACCGCTGAGGGTGAGCGGCCACTGCCTGGCTACTGGCGCCGGGCGTCTGTTTCCTCCGCCTTTGGACTTGACCTGAGGCATCCACTCTTCCTGGGTCTCGAGCCTCCTGGCCTTGGGCCGGAACTACGCCATTGGCTGTCCTGGGTCTCCAGTTTGCTGACTGCAGGTCTTGGGACTTGTCAGCCTCCAGGATCACGTGGGCAAGTTCCTTATGATGAATACACATACGTGCACACACACACACACACACACACACACACACACACGCCCTGTTGCCTCTGTTTCTCCGGAGAACCCTAACCACTACGGAGGGCCGATGGGATAGCCGAGTAGTGGATGCCAGGAGACCCCTCTGTCCGGTTCTGACAACTGAAAATGTCTCCAGACCCTGCCAGATGTTACCCAGGGGCCACAGCCGCTCCGCTCGACAGGCGCTGATATATGACCTCCGTCCCGGGTTGTTGCTCTAGGAGCCAGTGAGCTTGCACGTGTTCCAGAACGGTTCCATTCATGCTCCAGAAGAGACTCATTTATAACGCGAGTGTCATCAAATGGAAAAAAAAAATGTTAATGACCCAGAGACCGCTCAGCTCTGCGTCTGCTGAATCCTCCTGCTGGTCTCCGTAGGCCCGAGCCTTGCAAGCTGCTCCGCTTGGCTCGCGAAGCAGAGGTCTGCAGTTTAAGGATGTGTTTTTGCAAATACACAGGGGACCAGAGTCCGAATCCCACACAGGAGAGGATCCAGCCAGGAGGAAGCGTGTTGTAGTAGGCTGGCTCATGGCAGCTGCGTCTTCCCGAAACGATGCTTGGCCTGGAACCCGTTTCCAATTGGCTCGCGGCATTGTGCGGACTGGAACCCATGGGGTGGGGAGGGAAAGGAGTCAAAACGTAGCTGTGGGAGCGCAGACCGAGAGGAAGGAAGTGGGTGTTTTGGGAGGGAAATGGCTCTAACGGTTTTTTTAAACCTGAATTGGAGTAGCCCAGGTGCAAACGGAGTCCGCCTACACCACGATGGCCTTGACCCGACTCCAAGGACATGGCTTTGCTCGGAGAAGCCGACACAGCGCAGGCTAGGGCACCGGCGTGGCCACCTGCCCCAGCGGACCATTAGCAAAGGAGAAAAACACTTCCCCGCAGGATGGGCCGCAGCCACGCAAACCAGGGAAGTCCCCTTTGAGAGAAGCGCTCCCAGGCCCGGGTCCGCACACCAGATCTAAACAAAGCCTTTGCCCATCACAAGCCAAAAAGCGGCTAAGTTCAAGAGGCAAAGGCTTGAAGCCAGAGCCCCAGGAACAAGGGCGCTCCTTCCCCAGCCAACCCCGGAGCCGGGGAGAGGTGCGGGCTTAGGGGATCTCGGGGTTCCTCTCTTCCTTCGCCGTCCCTAAGCCCGCCAGGCGGGGATGAGCCAGCCTCGCGTCTAAGCTCCTCCGCAGCGTGCGCGTTTGCGTTATTCAAACACTGTGTGCGCAGCGCCCCGAACCGAGGCGTTAGTCCAGCATTTGAAGAATGCCAGACAATGGGCCATTTCTTCTCCAGACCCAATCGGCCCATTTCCGATGCCCTCTTAGCACATTGTACAGAATCACCCAATGTGTCACTTCCTAGAACACTGGATTGTTTACACGAGTAAGCGCGACCTGTCGGGCGGTATTTATTTCTCTCCTCGCAGACGCGCCCAGGGCCACCTCGGCCGCGCCCCCGCTCCTCGGAGCCTCCCCAGCACCGCCTGTGCGTGCCTGCAGCCCCGTACCTCCCTTCTGGAAACAAAGGCTCCCCTTTGGGGAGAGGGGCGGGGAGCGAAGGCCGAATCTAATTGAGAGTAAAATTCTTCAGGCTCTGCGCTCGCTGGTCTGGCCTGCGAGGCGTGTGTTGGATTTACTCCTTAACAAGCATCTTAAAGAAAATATTCTGCGAGGGGGTTCCCCAGAGGGTCCGAGCGAAGGACAAGTATTTGCGTCTCGATTACCGAGGGCCCAAGCGGGTTTTTCCGGCGCCGTTTTCCCATCAGCAATCTGGGTGGGAGGAGAGGTCGCTGCGATGTTTGTGCTTTTGTTGCTGGCGAGGCTGAGGTTCTAACACGGGGGCCATAAAGAATGCATGCTTGTGCGCTGGGCTAAGACCGAAGATTCCTTCCCCACAGTGCTTTGTGTGCGCATGTGCTTTCTGTGCAACATGGAAAGCCCCGCTTGCCTGTAAGAAAGACGGGCCTTATTCTCCCTGACAATTAACACACACGCACACGCGACTCCCTAACTTGCGGCAGAGCTGGGGAGTCAAGTCCCTTCACCCCCAACTAACTTCTCTTCCACCCCAAACTCCTGCACGGGTCTTTAGGGGCCATCAGCCGCTGCCTGGACAAACATTCCAAGGCAAAAGGACGAATGGTGCAACAGACAGGCCTCGGGCACCCCAAGTTCTGGCCTCTTCCAAGTCGGCTCACTTTAGGAAGGTGAATGCAATGGGCCTCATTCATGCCTCGGAGTCCCAGCCGTCCAGGGCTGTGGAGAGAGCTTCTGCAGTGAGGTCTCCCACCTCTCCCCTCTGGCAGGCGTGCCCCGCCGCTGGGTTCTCTATTCGTGTGCAAATGCCGCTAGAGATGCGGGAGATGTTGTTATGATGATCAAACCATTCATATTTGCTAAGTGCCTGGGAGGGAGCCAGGGCGCGCAGCCCTTCTCTCGGGCCAGGCCTCCTCGAAGGGAGGCTGTGCCTGCTGCGGCGGGGGTGCTCAGGCGAGTGAGTGAGTGAATGGGGTGCCAGCGGATGGAGGCAGGGGAGGCAGGCTGGGGCAGGGAGGAGCTAGGGCGGCCGGGGCAGCTCTAGAGTTGAGGTGCACCAGCGGGGGTCCCACCGAGGCCAGGGGGCTGGGCTGTCAAAGTGCAGACCGGGTCCCTGGGGGGTGGGCGGCCGCGGGAGACGCCCGTCGGCCCAGGCTAATCCTCTGAAAGGCTGCAGCCCCAGCCCAGGAGAGCTGGGTGGGGCGCCGCATCTGTTATGCAAATCAACGAGTGTTTGATGACAGCAGCTCCACGTGCCAGGAAGAAGGGCTCTGGACTCGGGAATCCCAAAGACCAGAGCCTCAGTTTCCTCATCCAAGAAGGCTTCCTTTTGGTCTCCCAAGGCCTCAGAGCCCCCAATTTGTAGACACGTCACAGCCCTCAGTGCCTGTTTCTTTGTCTAGCGGCAGACTCGGGCGGTGGGGCGGGCACAGACTGTCCTGTTCTCTACAGCACCCCAACACCAGCACGATGCCCGCACGTAGTAGGTCTGCAGTGCATCCTCGCTGCCAGGCAGGACGACTACCTCACACCTGTCCCCCTCGGGCAAAGGCCTCAGCTCCTAAGGGATGGAGCTCCCCCCACCCCTTCCTCTTCATGGATACTTTTCCTCTTGGCCTTCCTTCCGTCCCTCTGAGCGGGATGTGCTTTCTCTCCACCTCCCCCTGCAGAGGCTGGCTGTCCTCCAGCACGCTGCGGCCCCATTCAGGGCCGTTTCCAGCGAGAGCGCCCAGATTTGTGACATTGTGAGATGATATGACGCCTGGGAGGGCCAGGATGCAGCTTCAGCCAGGCCATGTGGGGCGATAAGGTGTGTGGGGGGGGACCGGGCAGGGAGAGGGGGGAAAACAAGGCAGTGGCAGTCCTTTGGGCCAGAAATCATGCCCATCGGCAGGGAAGGTGTCAGAGCAGGGCGCTGCGCACTGGGCATTCCCGGCAACTGAAAATCACCAAGTATTTGCTTTTGTGATGCTCTCCCCACTTCCACGTGGCCAGTGCCTAAGTGCGCAGGTTCCACTGAAAGGTTATGGCATTTCCTGCATAAAACATGCGGGCGGGACAGATACGTGGGCAGCAGGGGAGCTTCTGCGGTGTGCTGGGAGGAGGGGGGGGCTTCCTGGGATGTGCCCCCACGAGCAGTGTCCATGTCTTCGCATTCTTCTTTTAAAAACAACTCTCCCCTTCTAAGAGCGATATGATCATTTCACAAACAATTTGGAAGGTAAATGATTTAAAAAAAAATCCTCCCCCTAAAAGGAATGCAAATAAATGGCTGTGAGCATTTTGGACCAGTTCCCTCTAGTCTCTTCTCCTAGGTATCTCCATCTGAATCCCTCTTAGGGTTTTAAAAAATATGTTTTTATTGATTTCAGAGAGGAAGGGAGAGGGAGATAGAAACATCAATGATGAGAGGGAATCATGGATCGGGTGCCTCTTGCACGTGCCCTGCTGGGGTTGAGCCCACAACCCAGGCGTGTGCCCTGACCGGGAATCGAATTGTGACCTCCTGGTTCCTGGGTGGCCACTCAGCCCCTGAGCCACACGGGGCCGTGTTGAGGGTTTTACTGGGTAGTTTGGCATCACTGTTAATAGTGTTTTAGAACCTCGCCGATATTTTCCTGACGTTAAGTCTTGCGGCCAGGGATCTGCAGTACTAAGCGGCTGAGGGGCTTTGGAGTCAGAGAGAACCCCGGCTTTGGACTTCAGTTTTCCCCGCTATGAGCTGTGAGTGGACCAGAAATGATCAGTGAGGTTTCGTGTTTTAGGAGAGGAACTGGCTTGCTCCCCAGCCTACTTGGTTCTGCGCTCAGACTATGGGATCCTCCAGCGGGAAAGACAGAAACACTCAGGGCAGTTCAGGGGGCCTGGCCCAGAGCGGAGACTCCGGACCAGCGCTCCGGGGCTCTCCGGGGCCACCAAGTGGCCACCTGCCCAGCTCCCAGCCGCCCAGGAGGACCGGGCCTCGGGGTCCCCCTCCGGCTACTGGCTCCCTCATTCGCGAGACCATCTTGCTATTAGGGAGACCCGGGGCACAGCTCCCCCGCACCCCAAAAAGGCAGAGGGGAGGCCCCAGGCCCCGGGGACTGGGTGAAGTGAGGTGACCGCCCTGTCCCCCTGGGAATTGTTTGGGCCCCAAGGAGTCAGCCTAGACAGGCCGCTGAGGCCCCCCTTCCCCTCCGCGGTGGCCCGGGGGCGGACGGACGCGGTGGCGCCCATCCTGGCCCCCGTGCGGTTTCCCGGGGAGGCCGGAGGAGGTGGCGGAGCGGGAGGAGAGCGGGAGGGGAGAGGGAGGAGCGCGGGGCAAGGGGGGAGGAGTGTTATGGATGGGGGGAAAAAGAGCCGCCGGCCGGGTCGGAGGAGGAGAAGCTGCGCACCGGGTGGGGGCTGAGGTAGAGGAGCGGAGCGGATCGCAGAGCAGCCCCGAGGGAGACCGGAGGCGGAGCGGCCGGCGGAGATGGAAGGCGCTGCAGCGGGCCTGGGAACGGAGCAGGAGGGGGCGGGGCCGAGGGCGGGGCGGGGGCGTGGCCTGCCGGCGCCCCGCCCCTCCCGGCCGGGCCGCGCCGAGGAACGAAGATGGCCGGGCGCGCCGCGGGAACTGAGGAGTCACCCGCAGCCGCGGTGGCCGCCGCTCCGGGGCTGTGACTCTCGGCGCGACAGCGACTCGCACGACCCGGACAGAGCCGGCTGGCTGCGCGCACGGCCCCGCGCCGGACCAGCGGGCGGCGGGCGGGCGCCGGGGCACGGGCGCCCGGCGGAGGATGCACCGGGCGCGGCGGGCGGCTCCCCGCGGCCGCCCCCGCTCCTCGGGCCCCGGGCCTTAGTGCTGGCTGAGGAGGCGTCGCGCGCGGGGCGGCCGGGCGGCGGCGGGGCCCGCGCCGTCATGCCGTGGCTGAGCGGCGGCCGCCGCCGGCGGCGGGGCCAGGCGCGCGAGGCCCCGCGGGAGCCGCCGTCCGTGCAGACCCCGCGGGAGCCGCCGCCGCCCGCGCCGCCCGCCGCGCCCGCGCCCCCCGCGCCCTCCGCGCCGCTGCGGGCCCGCGAGAGCGCCGAGCTGCCGCTGCCCGCCGGCTGGGAGGAGGCGCGCGACTACGACGGCCGCGTCTTCTACATCGACCACAACACGCGCCAGACGTCGTGGATCGACCCCCGGGACCGGTAAGGGCGCCGGCGCGGGGCCCGGGCCGCCACCCGGACGCCCCATCCCTTGGGCTCGGGGACAGGCTCGGGGACACCGGGAGGTCTCCGGATCGGGCGACGAGCAGGGCGCCCCCCCCCCCCCCCACGTCCCCATCCCCGGGGCCCTGGCTGAGGATCGAGGCACCTCCTCTCCCGGCTTCGAGCCCCGGAGCGCGGAGCTTCGGCCTCCTCCCGGCCCCCGCCGCGGCGGACACACGGACTGGGTTCCCTCACGTCACCCGGTGACCGGCGCCTGGGAGCTGGGCGCCTGGAATTTCCTCTCCCGGGGCTGACGGATGGCCCTCTTTTCCTTTTTCCGCCGCGGCCTCGCCCATCCCCGCCGGGCCTCTGCGGCCCACCGCCCCCGGCTTTGGCCCCGCGAGCACCCCGGCCCCGCGGCGGCCAGAGGAGCTGTCACCTTGGAGCACAGGCTGGCGCCCAGCTTGCTGGTGCGGGCTCCCTGTCTGGCGGGCTCAGCCTAGTTTCCATCCCGGGACCGCGGCCAGGCGGGACACCTCAGGGGTTCCCAGATCTCGGGGAGCTGGGAGAGCCTCTTCCCAGCTGTGATGGTTAGTTACTCTCCAGCGCCTTAAACACTGAGTTACAATCCTGATTGAAACAGCCTTGTGTACTGCGGCCAGAAGGGAGGATGATTAGACCCAGATGCTTTGGGAAGAAACGAAAAACAAGAGTTGAATTTTAGGTTTCCCCTTTGTGCGAGCAGTGAATAGGGCGCTAGGTTGTCTTATTCTTCATGCAAATAAGCCGCATGGAGTCAAACACGGATTCTTGCATGTAATTAAGGCCGCGGAATGGTGCTTTTCTGGAGCCCTTTCAATGGCTCGGCTGCTTTTGCTGAGATGCAGTTTTCACGGGCTCGGGAATTCTGGTGAAACCGAGTGTTTCCCGCGGTTATCTGATATCTTGTCCTGTCTGGAGCAAATTTTGTCCACGGCCCGAGTGCCAGAGAGGAAACACTCTGGGCTTCCCAGTGATTTTAAGACTCGAACAGGCCAAGTGTGACATCGCGCCTGCTTCCGCCTACCTGCCCAGGAATGGCAGCGCGCGGCGTGGCCCGGCCGCCGGCAAAGAGACTTGCAGGAGGGAAGCTGCTTGAATGATTGTTTGAAGAGTTTTTCTGGGTTCAGACAGGGAAAAGCAGAACAAAGCCCAACAAAGCGACAGCCTTGCGGTGCCCTAACATTCGCTCTGAACGTGGCAAACCCTGGACCCAGAGGCGTAGGTAGTCCCAGCACAGCTTTATGGGTTAAAAGGATGCTTAGTTATTTTGAAAATCAGGTGAGATCATGGTATAATTTTAACCAGAGGCCAGAGCCACAGCTGTCTGATCAAGCCTCGGATGGTTCTGGAATTGCTAGAACTGCTTGGAATGCGGTGCCCTTTTCTGCTGTGTGTATGTTAAAAACCCAAACAACTGGAAAATGAACCAATTAAGAAGCGCGTTTTGCTTAGAAAAGGCTAAGGCGCGTTTTATGAGGGTAATATAAAACAGGGGTGGTTCCACTGGAGTGGGGGTTCAGGGTGAAAAGTAGAAATGCAAGAATTGCCTTGTTTGTGGAGCGACCCAGGACGCAGGTGAGCAGACCCTCCAGCAGTCAGCTCTCCGCGCGCTTCATGCACGCTGCCTGCTCTCTCCTCCACAAACCTGTGTTCCTCCATGACTCCCCCCCCGGCCCCCCGCTTTGCAGACATTTTTAAAAAGTCTTGTTCCTAATGCCCAAAGTGTCGTCTGAGTGAACAAAAGTGGATATTTTACATTTTTGGTAAAGTAAAAACATGTGTATGCTTTTATGAGACATTGTTTTTATAGTGAGTGAAAATTCAGCAGGGGACAGCTTGCACTGCAGCTCCCATAATACCTTGCCCGAAATATGTATGGAATGTTCGGCAAGCCACAAACATTGAAGGGGAGTCTCTGAAGGGTGTAAATGGTGTAATAGTCATTCTTCTTCTCCTTTCAAAACAGAACCCTGCCGATTTTTATAGGTGACCGGTTGTCCTCTAAAGTTGGACTTGTTTTATGATATGGAAAAAACTGGGTTGGAGCACATTTTGTCCATATGCATCTGACAGTTAAAACCCCCTTTGAGTGGCCTTTGATTCATGTGATCAGAAGACGGTGTGCAAGAAATGAGGGCTTTCCCCAAACAGCTTCCAAAGACAGAACTGGCAGGCGAGAGGCAAGTTGATAGGTTTTTAAAGAAAATGCAAAATGAACTTGAAATTATGGAGGAATTTCCTTGTAGTAGGTGAGGTGCACATGGTTGCTGACTTAAAACATTTCATATGTCAAGTCATGTAGCACGAACTGTAATAGTATAAAATACACTGTTGGTCCTAACCGGTGTGGCTCAGTGGATAGAGCGTCGGCCTGCGGACTGAAGGGTCCCAGGTTCGATTCCGGTCAAGGGCATGGACCTCGGTTGCGGGCACATCCCCAGTAGGAGGTGTGCAGGAGGCAGCTGATCGATGTTTCTAACTCTCTATCCCTCTCCCTTCCTCTCTGTAAAAAATCAATAAAATATATTAAAAAAATATACTGTTGTAAGTGAAGTAACCGAGGGCCAAGGGTGGTAAACAATCCCTTCTAGAGTTTTCTGTTCATTCCACTTACTGTTGTGTTTAACAGCATTTGCTGTTGCGGGCTCAGGGCATGTTGGTGAATTACTGTGGCTCTTGCTTTTTCAAGTCACAACAAAGAGGTTGCAGCCTGAGGGACCATCTTACAGATGTGGCTGGAAACGGCCGCCTTTTCAAAGCAGAAGGCTTTGGTTTGATTCCGAACCTGCCTTAGGTTTAAACGCACTGTCTCTGCAGGTCAGTACTGGGAGTATACTTCTCAGAGTCTTTGGAATCATACCAAAATCTTTCCTTAAAAACATAGAGTTAATTCACCGTTTCTGTGGCGGGTAGTTTCTGGGGGCGAGTCTTTTGTGGTATTCTACGTATATGAGCTCCGAGTTCAGTCACCACTTTATTAAAAGGCATTTCCCATTTAGGTGGGAAGAACATTTTTGCTTCCTTTGGAAAAACCCCGTGCCTTGGACGGCTGTGCATCCATACGTGTGCTTCCTGAGGGGCCGCGCGGACCCTGTCCTATAGAGGGGCTGGGCGGGTGCCACTTGGGGTTCGGTGTGCGCCGGGAAACGCCAGCCTTGAGCAGCTGAAGCATGGTGAGCCGTGGCACACTGGCGATCAGAACAGAGTGTAAATGATCACGATGATGGTGGAAGGCCCCGATGATGGCATCACAGGCGCTTTTAGGGACCCTTTGTTCACGAGACGGGTGTGGCCTGCGCCACGTGGAAGAATTCTGTGGTTATAGTAGGAGTCCTTTGGGCAGGCTGTCGCTTTAAGGAGAAAACAATCCAGGGTTCGGGAGTTTGCCAGGTTGGAGGCCCACAGAACAGAGCCAGGTGACATCACTGATTGCTACCTTCTTGGAACACTTACTTAGTATTAATTAATAGGACGCTTACTATATTTATCCCACAGAGTCTATTTTGGTATTCTAGAAACTTTCTGATAAACAAGTAATGATTCCTCCATTTTTCATTTATAGGTAGTGTTTGTACGAACGTGTGGGAGTGTCTTGATTTTAAGGACATAAGGGGGGGACTCCTGCAAGAATGTTCTTCCATGTAGATGATCAACAACTACTTCTTGGTCTATTCTTGGTCTAATATCTTTCTTTTTCTTTCCTTCCTTTTTTTTTTTTTTTTAAGTGAATGGAAAAGTCATTCATTTTCAAAAATAGCTCCCGGATGTTTGGAAATCTCTTAAGTTTCCTTTTCGTCCCTTTCACTCTGCTTTTGGAGGTGGAAGCCATTGCTTCACCGTCTCTGTGGCTGCTACTTCAGGAGCCCTCGGGCCAAGTGACGAGTGAAAGGTCACCTGGGGAGCCTGGGGAGCCGCCTCCAGCCCAGTCCTTGTGCTCACGTTGGCAGCCTTTCCAAGAAGTGAGAGAATGAATCTGATGGAATAAAGGCAGCGCTACATCGACTGCGTTCAGTTATTCCCCGCTAAAGCCAGTGAAAGGAGGGATCTATTTAAGGAGAGCCCTGGCCTCCTGTGCGCTGGGTCGGTAGATGGGGACGTTTGTCTGGGAGAGAGAGGCAGACATGTAAAACGAAGACAATGGTGGTTACCAGGTGCTACTAGCAGCTGGTGTGGCTTCCAGGAAAAGGAGGGAGGACTCACTTGAGCCGGGGGTGGTCTTTATTCTCACCCATTTAGCTTCGGGATTGGGGGTTTTGGGGGCTTGCTCAGCGCTGGGGGAGACGTGAGGAAAGTACTGGAGACGAGGAGGTGCTGGACGTGCTCGGAATAAATGAGGGAGTCGGACCGTTTGACCCCGAGTCTTTGTAGGGGAGGGAAGACTCAGGCAAGACCACACACAACTGAGAATCCCACGGCGTTGGGGTTGGAAGAGCTCGGACTGACCTGTTCAAACTTCTCACTTCGCACTTGAGGGCCACAGTCAAGGTGTGCGTCCTTCTGGGAGTTGGAGGGACAGGGACTTGAACTTCTGACCAGGAGCCAGTGCTCTTTCCACTGTGCCACCCAACTGCTCGATCCCTACTCCATCCATCCATCCATCCCCAATCCCTACTCCATCCATCCATCCCCAATCCCTACTCCGTCCATCCATCCATCCATCCCCATCCATCCATCCATCCATCCCCAATCCCTACTCCGTCCATCCATCCATCCCCAATCCCTACTCCATCCATCCATCCCCAATCCCTACTCCGTCCATCCATCCATCCCCAATCCCTACTCCGTCCATCCATCCATCCCCAATCCCTACTCCATCCATCCATCCATCCATCCCCAATCCCTACTCCATCCATCCATCCATCCATCCATCCCCAATCCCTACTCCATCCATCCATCCATCCATCCATCCATCCATCCATCCCCAATCCCTACTCCATCCATCCATCCATCCCTAATCCATCCATCCATCCATCCATCCATCCATCCATCCCCAATCCCTACTCCATCCATCCATCCATCCATCCATCCATCCATCCATGTACCCATCTGTCCACCGTTGCACAGCCTCCTAGTCTCGGGCACTCTTCCCGGGTGCGGGCCTGCAGTGGTGAGCCCCAGCAGCCTGGCCCCTGCCTCCCCGGGGCTTACAGTGCGCTTGTGTCCTCCTTTCCTTCCCCCTAAGGCCGCACGCACCACGCTGTTGCCGCCTACTGGTTCTCCCCGCTGCAGTCCCGTGGGTCTGTGGTTATGGCAGATGTATGCGGAGTGCTTACCAGGAGCCAAGTGCTCTAGGCATTTGCGTGGATGCTTTTACTGAAAGCCCACAAAGGCTGCACAGGTGTAGGTGGGCAGGTGACGAAACTAGGCCAAGGGCGGGCGACTTGGTCACCTTGATTCCCAGAACCCGCGAGGGGCAGCGTGTGCCCAACTCCAGAGTTCAGCCCTCCCGGGCTGGGCCTGTGCCCCTTGCACCGTGTTGTACCCACTGGTTATTTCTGTCGGGCACCCACTGCTGTCTGATATTGAACCCCTCCCCGTGGTAGGGAGAATAATGACCCTCCGAAGATGTCCATGTCCTCGTCTCTGAAGCCGATTAGTAAGTTGCCTTCTATGGCAAATGACATTTGTAGGTGGGGTTAAATGACCCATTTTGAGATGAGGCGATTATCCCGGATTAGCTGGTGGGCCCAGTGGAATCACAAGGGTCTTGACAAGAGGGAAGCAGGAGGCTCGGTCAGGAAAGGAGACGTGGCAGCAGAAGCAGATGTTGCGAGTCACGTGGTCATGAGCCCGTCATGCAGGCAGCTTCTAGAACGGGTGGGGAACGTGCGGCCCGCAGCCCGTATAAGGCCTGAGAAATCACGTGGTCTGGCCCTGCCGAGGTCTTAGGGGTGAGTTAATTGGATGCTTGACCAAATGGAGCAGGCTCATTTTTAAGCTGATGATTTTATAAGACCCTCCAGTGATGTTATAACTGTCCCAATGGCCCTTGGCACAAACAAGGTCCCCCCCCCCCTCCGGCAGCCGGAAGAGGCCAGGGCCTAGGCTTTCCGTAGAGCCGGAGATCGCACACAGCCCTGCACCTCCATTTTGGCCGAATGAAACTGGTCGTGCACTTCTGACCTCCAGCGCCGTGAGACAATGCATTTGTGGGTGTTTTTTAATGTTTTGTTTTGTTAATCCTCACCTGAGGATATTTTTTCCATTGCTTTCCAGAGAGAGTAGAAGGGGGAGAGGAAGGGGGGGGGAGAGAGAGAGAGAGAGAGAGAGACAGACAAACATCTATGTGAGAGAGACACATGGACTGGTTGTCTCCATGCGCCCAACCGGGGGCGTGGAGCGAACCTGAAACCCAGGTACGTGCCCTTGACCGGGAATTGAACCCGAGACCCTTCAGTGCCTGGGCCGATGCTCTCGCCTCTTCGCCACACTGGCCAGAGCGCCTTGTGTTGTTTTGAGCCGCTCGGTCTGCGGCAGTTTGTTCACAGCAGCAGTAGGAAACGAATGCACCGCATGCATTTTGTTCCGCGTGAGCGCGGACGCATCTGGTCAGCGTGGTGTCTTTGAGAACAGCCCAGTAGCTGACGTCTATTGCAGGCTTAGGTGGCATCACACCAAGCATTTGATGTCCACTTTCTCCTCCCCACCCGCCTAGCGGTCCTTATTGCTGTGGACTGAGCCTGGAGTCTTGCCCACATTAGGCACCAAGTCGGATGGGATGAGCTCGCCAAATAGGGGCCGGAGGGTGGGGTGGATTTCCTAGAGAAGAGGCCAGTTGGGAACCATCAGCGGGTTTCACAGACAGTGATGGGCCTGAGCTAGAGCGAGCCGGGGCCCTAGGCCTAGGCCAGGCAGGGATCATGTCAGAGGAATTGTGAAGGGAGCGGGAAGTGCCAGGAGTTAGCCGCTGCTTGGATTAAGGCAGGTGAGATCGGGAGGGGACCAAAGGAATCTGGCTGACACCTTAGGAGGCCTGAGACTCAGCAGGGGTCCGCCCGAAAGCCCCCCATGAACCCCACTCACAAGCCCTCGCTGTTCCGGCTGCTGCTGGTGACGGCGAGTGCGCAGTGACTTGGTTCCTTGGAGAAGCGTGTTGCCTTGCTCACCTTACTGTGTTGCTGACGGGCAGTGTCCTGGCGTAGCCAGCGGGGGCCGGTGTTCCTCTAGAGCGGGGCTGGCTAGCTCTGTGTTGCGGATGTCCGATGGTTAGCAGCACCAGTGGTCTCTATTCATCGATGCCAGTAGCACACCCGCAAGTCACTGCAACCCAAAGTGTCTTCAGACATTGCGACGGGTCCCCTGGGGTGGGGGTGGGGGGCTGGCAGGGCAATATGGCCTGGTTGAGAACCTGGATCTGCTTTTGTCTAATTGGTTACGATAATTCATGCTTAGGAGCTGAATCGGTTTCAAGCAGATTGACAGTTACTGAGCTGTTATATACAGAGGGGAAGACCACAGAGGCCTGATTTCTGTGTTTCCATGAAGAATGGATGTTAGCCTGGCCAGTGTGGCTCAGTGGTTGTGTGTGGACCTACGAACCTGGAGGTCACGGTTCCATCCCTAGTCATGCCTGGGTTTCAGACTCTATCCCCAGTGGGGGGTGTGCAGGAGGTGGCTGATGAATGGTTATTATCATTGATGTTTCTATCTCTCCCTCTCCCTTCCTCTCTGAATTCAATGAAAAATAAAAGGATGTTCAACATATTTACATGACAAACCCTGAATTTACTATACCATAACAATAGTAATAACAGCATCTGAAACTTCGGGGATATATTTTAGTACGAGAGTATTCTTCAGTTTTTCGAATATCCTCAACTGATAGGTAGTTACTGCATGTCAAGTGCATGCACATCCACGGTGGAACGGAAGAAAGTGAATCCGTGAGCACTTCTGTGTTCTGCAGCAACGGAGAGAGCTGGCCTGGCCTTCTGAGTGCGTGGGTGGGGCTGTCCGTCTGCCTGAGGTGCCCCCAGACATTCCGATTCCCGCTGTGGATGAAGCAGCAGTGAGAGGCTCCCCTCTGCTTTTGCTCAGAAGCTCTGCAAGGACAGGGCAGGGGGTCTGAGGGACTGCTTGTGGAGCAGTGCAATCGCCAGTGTTTGCCATCTAGAGGGCCCTCTTTAAAAAAAAAAAAAAAAAAAATATATATATATATATATATATATATATATATATATCTTTTAATTTCAGAGAGGAAGGGAGAGAGAGAGAGAGAGAGAATATCTTTGATCGGCTGTCTCCTGCACGCACCACCTGGGCATGTGCCCTGACCAGGAATCGAACCAGCCACCTCCTGGCTCATAGGTCGCCGCTCAACCACCGAACCATGCCGGCCGGGCAAAGGGCCCTTTTTCTTTTTTAATTTTGGTAAAGCTCAAGGAGGTGAGGGAGACAGGGAAGGAGGGAGGGAGCTGGCTGGTTCAACCCCAAGGGCACAGAGCCCTGCAGTTCGCTGGGTGGGCCTTGAGCCGCGGCCAGAGGTCTTCCCAGCGACTCCTGTGCCCTGGCCTCCGTGCCACCAGGGGATGGGGCCCGGCCAAGGCCACGTGCAGCTCAGGCAGGACCCCAGGCAGCCATTGTAGGAGACGGATTCTTTGTGCCACTCGGAGCTCTGTTGGTGGGAAGGCCGTGGGAAGGCGCCTGACTCCAGTGTGGGGGAGCCCTGGGTCTGTGGGCGGACTGGATTTGCCCTGAACATTACCCCCGGTTAAAACAATTGAGACCTAATTCATGTATCATAAAATGTCCCATTGTCAAGTATACAATTTACTGGTTTTCAGTCTATTGCCCGGGTTGTGCAACCATCACCACTATCTAATTCTAGGACATTTGTATCATCCCCAAAAGAAACTCTGTGCCCAGGACCAGGGCCTGCCCAGCTCCCCCCGCTTCTGGCAACCAGTCATCTGTTCTCTGTCCCCCTCGGTGCGCCTCCTCTGGGCGTTCTGTATAAACGGAGCCATTCAATCTGCGGCCCGGTGTCTGCTTATCTCGCTGAGCATAATGTTTTCAAGGTTTATCCGTGTCGCAGCCGGGATCGTGCTCCGTTTCTCTTCCTTGCCAAACGCTGCTCCACCTCCACCGTGCGGCTCGGGCTCCTGCGGGAGCCGCCCCGAGGTGCCCTCCCGGTCGGGGCGTTCCCTGCAGAATACAGGAAATAGCTATGTCTTGGATTCCATTATGTCAACTCCCAACTGTTTTACTCACAGAGAAATGACCATTCATATGTTTACAATGTCAGAATATAAACATGACCTCGTGTACTCGATGGAAAAAAAACGAGGTCTGGGCTGGCCGTGATCAGCTGGTGTCTGCCCTGCTCCCCAGCTGCCGGCTTCGGCTCCTTGCTGGCCGGGAGCGGGCCTCCCCGCCGGGCGGTGCGCGGTGGACCTGGCCGGCGAGCTCAGGTCCCGGGGGATCGCAGCGTGGAGCCCGGAGTCACAGCCATTTTGCGCCGGGGCGAGTGGCAAAGTGATATCGGACGTGCTGGCGCTTAACAAAATCGGAGTTGGCAATCTTGACATGGAGAGACTTTATGAGTTTATGAGTTTTTCTGTGCAGATTGGCCCAGACGATCATTTGTTTATTTGTCAAGGAGAAGGCACCCTTGTTCTGGGGAGCAGCTGGGCAGACCTGCCTCAGGGTTGGGGCTGTCATGGATCGAACTGGGCCTCCCCCTAACCTCTTGCAGCTTCGCTTTCTTCCCATGTAACCCGGGCCCGGTGTGGGCTGTGGTGAAGGTCCGTGAGCGAGGCGGCCGCGTGCAGAGCCTGGGGCCCACGCCCCGGCAGCCCCACGCACGAGGCAGCTCGAATGTTCGAAGGCAGGTGGGCCGCCTCGCAGCCGGGTCGGGAAGTCGCTGGTCTGGAGGCCAGACGGGGAAGCCCGAAGGAGCCTTAGGAGGGAGGAATGAGGGTCCGTGTTCAGATTTGACTGCTTGTGTACCTGCTTGGGGGAGATGGCTTGGGAATGGTGGAGATGCGGTCAGGGGTGGGCAATAGATTTTTTTTCTTCTTGTTTTTTTGAATCATATGAACATATGAACTTTTCAAAGAATTGAATGAAGAAAATCGGCATAGGCGAACAGGGTGGTGGTATACATGCGAATTTAAGAGCCCTTCTTCCTCCCCCTCCCCCCTCTCCTCCTCCTCCCCCCTCTCCCCCTCCCCCCTCTCCTCCTCCCCCTGCTCCTCCTTCCCCTCCTCCTCCTCCTCCTCCTCCTCCTTCCCCTCCTTCCTTCATCTCACTCTGATACTTTCGTGAAAATTTCTCTGGCAAGTTTCTATTCCCTAACTTGAGCCTTGAGTACACTGTGTTTCTAATGCTGATGTCACAGCCCAGTACAGTTAACAATGTTGATCTTAGGGGGTTATTTTGTGCTTTTGGAATTTCAGAGTTGTAACAAATATCGCTTATTGCATGCTGCATGAGAATTGCTTAGCCTGTCTTTTTTGAAAAACGTCTCTTGCCCCTTTCCCCCTGGGTCTTTGCTAATTTTCGGAAGCAGCAGCTCCATTGGGACAGGTGGGCATGTGTGAGGGAAGCCGTGAGGGTTTGGAGTTGGGGAGGGGGGAGGTATGGCCCAGGATGGCCGGCAGACCTTGCGTGTAGGTCAGGGACCAGGCTGGGGTCCTGTCCAGCTGGCCCGCCGAGCTTCCATCTCCAGGAGGGGGCCTGGCATTCGGAAACCAGCTCAGGGCTGGGCTGGCTGCGGTGCTCGGATTCACACCCTCCCTCCCATTTTCCTTCTGTCCCGAAATACCCTTGGCGCACACTGGCCTACTTCTAAGAGAAAATGGACATTTCTTTTTGTTTTAAAATATTTTCATTGATTTCAGAGAGGAAGGGAGAGGGAGAAGGGGGCGGAAACATCCATGATGAGAGAGAATCGTTGATCAGCTGCCTCCTGCACGCCCCACACTGGGGATCGAGACCACAACCTGGGCCTGTGCCCTGACTGGGAATTGAACTGTGACCTGGTTCATAGGTCGATGCTCAGCCACTGACCCACCATGGCCAGGCGAAAATTGAGGTTTTCAAAGAGGGGGTGATGCTGTCCTAAGAGTAAGCCCTTATGAAGCGTGTTGTACTCATTTATGAAGTTTAATGTAACCTCGTGTGACCAGCCAACCAATAGATGCAGCCAAAGCAGCAAAACACTTAGGAGAAATGAATTGTTCGGCATCATGGCGACCAAACTGCTGCTTGGTTGAGTTCTTTGCAGCCAGCTGTTCGTCTCCCGCTGACCTCGCTCAGTCCTCGGTTGGTGCTGCACAGATGTGCGTAGAAATGACGGTGGGTGGCCTCGAAAATGCTCAGGCCCACAGGGACCCGGGGTGTTGTTTCCGTTACACCAGGACCAAGGAGGCATTCTTGCCATATGCGAATGACACCACACATGCCTATGGCTTTGTGCCCTAGTCCCTTCTCTCCACCTCTCCCTAACTGTATGTGCACACACCCCGGCTTTTGTTTTGGGATTTTGCCTGAATGGGATTATACCATCAATTTTTTTTTTCTGCGACTTGCCACTTGCACTTAACAACATGCCTAGGTGCCATTTCCGCCATCAGAATACGCAGAGCTGCAGCATGGTGACTAAGGTTAACAGTGCTATAGTGTATACACTGAGTGGCCAGTATATATATATTAGAGGCCCGGTGCATGAATTCATGCATGGGTGGGGTCCGGCCAGTCTGGCCAGGGGGAGGGGACATGGGCGGTTGGCCGGCCTGCCTGCTGGTTGAACTCCTGGTCGAGGGCACAGTTTGCATATTAGCCTTTTATTCTATAGGATATACACTGAGTGGCCAGATTATTATGCGTTCAGAGATCGTCATAATCTGGCCATTCAGTGTATTTGAAAGATTCTAATAAGGTAGAATTTTAAAGTTCTCGTCACAAGAAAAACATTCTTGTTCCTCTGTGGCGATGGATGTTAATGAACTTCCATGGGGTGATCGTTAGGCAATATATGCATATATCAAATCATGTTGTACACCTGAAACTAATACAGTGCTATGCGTCAATTTTTAAAAAGAATACACAGATCTACCACTATTCTTTTTAAAAATGTGTTTTTTGAGGTAAAATTCACATAATAGCTCATTTTAGCATGAACAATTCTGTGACATTTAATACAGTCACAATGTTTTGCCCCCCCCCCGCCCCGTCTAGTTCCAGAACATTCTCTTCACTCCAAAAGGAAGCCCTGTGCCCATCAGTAGTCACCCCCTCCTCAGCCCCTGGCAACCAGCAGCCTGCCCCGTCTCTGTGGATTTGTCTGTTCTGGACATTTCCATCCATGGGACCCCGAGCTATGTGGCCTTTGGTGTCGGGCTCCTTTCGCTCAGCATCATGTTTTTGAGGTCCCCCCATGTCATAGGCATCTCGTGCTTTGCTTCTGCTTTTGGTTTAATGCAGGGGACACACTTTCTTGTGATTGTAACCGAGGGCAGCTGTGCGAACTTTGCCCATGGGAGCAGCCGGCACCCTTGAAGCAAAATGAACTGAAGATCAAAGACGAGAGATCAGCTTCATCTAGCCTTTAGTCTATTGCTTTGAGACAGAGAGAAGCGTAAAATATTTCACATTTTTTCTAAAGTTGGGGCCAGGAAGCCAAAAATCGATAATATGTGGTAAGACATTCATAATCTAGATGCTACCTCTGCGCCTGGTGCCACGGAGCATAGCAAACCATGAAGATCACCCAGCCCCTCTTCTCCATGAGATGAGAAGGCAGCCCCGAAATGAAAGACCATGTGAAATAGTAGCCCAGCGCTGGGGCGGCCCGCGCCTACCCCCGCCACCGCGCGTTCCTTCCCTGGATTTCTTCGTGGCTAGATTTTCTTACGTGTACGAGAATGACAATGCTTATTATCAGTTGACGAACCAATATTTATTTTATTTATTTAAAAATATTTTTATAGATTTCAGAGAGGAAGGGGGAGAGAGAGAGAGAGAGAGATACATTGATCGGCTGCCTCCTGCACACCCCACTGGGGAT
Organism: Eptesicus fuscus; assembly: GCF_027574615.1. NCBI lineage: Eukaryota > Metazoa > Chordata > Mammalia > Chiroptera > Vespertilionidae > Eptesicus > Eptesicus fuscus. The sequence continues at coordinate 2,568,132 of NC_072473.1, forward strand.
CGCCCGAGCCCACAACCCGGGCATGTGCCCTGGCCGGGAATCGAACTGTGACCTCCTGGTTCACAGGTCGACATTCAGCCTCTGAGCCACGCCGGCGGGGCCGAACCGATGTTGATTGAGTGGAAACTCTTTCCCAAATGTGATGTCCGGCCCTGGGGGATCTCAGCACAGTGTTTTTCACATAGCAGCCTGAGGGCTGAAGCCAGGCCACATCTGTTTACGTACAGCCTGCAAGATAACAGTGCATTTTCCCTTTGGAAATGGTTGAATAAGAATGAGAAGAGTAGTATTTTGTGAAAGTTGTGTAAACTCCAGTTTCAGTGTCGGTAAATAAAGTTTTATTGGGGCGCAGCCATGCTCACGCGTATTGTCTGGGGCTGCTTCTGGGCCGCAAGGACTAAGGTGAGTCACTCAACAGAGGCCCTGTGGCCGCAAGCTGAACATATTTACTCTCTTTACACACAGCAGCTGACCGCCAGCCCGGCCGGCCTGGCTCAGTGGTTGAGCGTCGACCTAGGAACCAGGAGGTCACAGTTCGATTCCCGGTCAGGGCACATGCCCGGGGTTGCGGGCTCAATCCCTAGTGGGGGGTGTGCAGGAGGCAGCCGATCCATGATTCTCTCTCATCATTGATGTTTCCCTCTCTCCATCTCCCTTCCTCTCTGAAATCAATAAAAACATATTGAAAACAAAACAGCTGACCCCCGATCTTAGGAGAATATGGGGTCTAATCAAGGTAACCATTGACCAGTGGAGGTGGGGGGTGGATGAGGTGAGGGGTGCAGGATAGAAGATCCTAGAGGAAAGTCTAACCAACTTGAGAGAAGGGACTCAGAGCAGATGGGGACTTTGCAGTCAAGGAACCCACAGTAGAACTTCTCTCCCCTCGCCCCGCAAAAAAAGGATGTTGCATCTGTCATAAGACACCCAGGGGGAGTTCGATCACTTAAATAATAGGCAAATTAAGACTACTCTAGCCCTAACCGGTGTGGCTCAGTGGATAGAGCATCGGCCTGCGGATTGAAGGGTCCCAGGTTCGATTCCGGTCAAGGGCACATACCTTGGTTGCGGGCACATCCCCAGTAGGGGGTGTGCAGGAGGCAGCTGATGGATGTTTCTCTCTCATCGATGTTCCTAACTCTCTCTCCCTCTCCCTTCCTCTCTGTAAAAAAAATTCAATAAAATATATTAAAAAAAAAGAAGACTATATAACAAGGCAGGAAAATAACCACTTTAGGAAAGATTTTCATTAAAATACAGTGAGGCCCTAACTGGTTTGGCTCAGTGGATAGAGCATCGGCCTGCGGACTGAAGGGTCACAGGTTCAATTCCGGTCAAGGGCATGTACCTTGGTTGCGGGCACATCCCCAGTAGGAGGTGTGTAGGAGGCAGCTGATCGATGTTTCTCTCTCATCAATGTTTCTAACTCTCTATCCCTCGCCCTTCCTCTCTGTAAAAAAATCAATAAAATATATTTAAAAAATACAGTGAGTTCTGGGGATCTAATTGTGGTTATTGGTAATGTATTGTATACTTGGAAGTTGTTAAGAGAGAACTTAAATGTTCTACTGCAGAAAAAGAAGCGATAATTATGTGATGTGATGCGGGTGTTAGCTAACTACAGCAGGAACCCTATTGCTTAATGCTACCCAGAGTTTTAGTTGCTGGGGGGGCAGGGGGTTAGGGGCATAGGAATTCCGGGGAACAGGAAGTGTGTGGCGGCTGTCTGCCGTTCTTGCTGTTAGTCGTGGAGCTGTGTACCCTCAGGGGATGTCCTTAGAGAAGATTTAGATAGGCTTTTGGAAGGCCCATATAATCTTGCCAATTTTAGTGTTTAGAAACCGATGTGTTTCTCTTATTATTTCAGAAAAGGCGGTGGGTCGTGGCTTTCTAACAGTGGGCGGCGTGGGATCTGCGATGACACGCTCCAGGGCCCGGCTGCCGGCTCTGGGCACACGGTGCCTCTTTAACTGGCCTCTGTTTCCTCCCACCGTGACTTCTCTGCCGAGGCTGCGCGACACGGTTTCGCAGGCTTCCCACGGCATCTCACACAGACCCTGCGCTGCTCCGCGCGGCTCCGGTCACTCCAAAAGTGTCGCCTCGTTAACCTCACTGCTAAAAGCCGAGACGCCCGAAATCAAACCCTCCCCCCTCCAATATCATAAAGCTCCAAAATGTCACCACGCAGATGGCATATTGACAAAAATGTCAAGGATTACCAAAAATAGCTTCTTGAGTTCACATGTGCTCAGGGGAGAACAGGGGAGCATTCGCATTGGAAGTGCCACCGTGGTGGCCAGAACCAATCCTTCCTGGTGGGGCAACTCTCAACCCCCGGCTCTGTCTCGGGGCTCTAGGCATAGCTTTAATTTTTAAATAAGAACTCGTGTGCTTATCGCGCCTTTAACATTATTAATAGACAGAATTCTTTCTCTTATGCCATCTATCACCCAGCTCCTTGAAAAAGAGCAGTCACGATACAGTTTTCTATAAACATGTAACACATAAATACTTGTTTCTCCTGAGTCATTGTCAACAACTCCCTTTTAAATCGAGTGCCAGCTCAGTAAATATTTGGAGTCCGAAGTCCGCGTTTCCTTCAGATGGGCTAATTTTTATCTTGTTATGTCAAGCAGAGAGACATAGCCCTGGCTTGTCATCTGTCCCGGGTGGTCAGTGGCCACGCTTCCACCGGGTGGAGTGGCTGTCAACCCTTTTCGCACCATTGACAACAGTCCCCTCGCTTGTCACTCTGGGGGCAGATGCGACTTTTCTCATTTGGGGAGCCGTAAAAGCTTGCGGATTCACCCCACCCAGGTGGCGGGGTGGGAGCAAGAGCCAAACCTGGATTCCACAGGAGGTGGTCAGCGTCGGCGGACAGGACAGCGATTGTGGAAGAGAAGCAATGCGACGCCTCTGGCTCACCCCTGTCCCGGGGTCGCTGATGCTTCAGTGGCTGCACTTCTCCACCCGGAGGGCGAGAAGGCCCCCGTGTTCCCGGGCGAAGGGAAAGGCAATTGGGAAAGTTTCCGTGAAGCACACCAGTGACATAATGGCACCACCGGGGTAGGAGTTACGGGAATTGGTTTCGGGCGGCCGTTGGCTGGGAGTGTTTGCAGAGCTGCGAGGTGTTAAGAAGTGGTTGGGTTTTTTCCCTCCCCCCAAAGGCAGTCCTACTTTAAAGTTCTCCTTCTTGTAGTAATAAGTGGGTTTCGAAGAAACAAGTTCTCTTTCCGTCCCGTGCAAGGGAAGTGCGGCCTGGAGACCACCGTTCCTTTGAATTAGGCCGCACGTCTATTGGAAAGACGGGATCCAAGTCAGCTCTCCACAAGCCAGAGAAGGAAGGCGCTGGGCAGTCTCAGTGAAGCCGATTTCTGGAACCCCCTCAGTGAACACGAGGGGAGCAGCAGAGGCTCGCAGCCCCCGGCTTCGTTTCTGTTTTTAGGCCGGTCTCGCTCGTGGGTTCCCGCAGGAGCCACAGACTAAAGGGTGGCCACCAGCAGCCGGGTGGCCGGGGCCTTCCTGCCTGAGGGCGCCTCTCACCACGGGCTGAGCCAGCGCCGAGTCCGCTCGGCCTTTCTTTCGCTGCGCTGGCCTTGGCCGCCGCTTCGCCTGCCCCTTTGGTCCTTCTCGGTTCTCATCAGGGTCTATAGCATTTGCCTTCCTGGGTGTTGGTAGGGAACACAGCACGGTGCGTTGATGCTGAGGACACCTCTCCGGTGGTTTTGTGCTCAGTTGGACAGACAAAACTCCGGGTCCTTCCCTCATTCTGGGGCCAGGATTGTGAGTTCCCATAGCGCCTGCTTACGTTGCTCCTGAGGGCCTCCCAGCTGTGATGGCCGCTGTTTTCCTGTCTATCCCTGTTGTCTGAAAATGCCTGTTTCTTTTCAGAGGGAGGATGGGCCAGCATGCCATACCCTTTACCCTCCTCACCCGTGGTGGTGCATCAGGTAAGCTTCTGAGGTCTCAGCCCTAGAAGTGCTCTGATGTAAAAAATTTAAGTATCTATATTGATTTCAGAGAGGAAAAGAGAGGGGGAGAGAGAAACATCAGTGATGAGGGAGAATCGTTGATCATCTGCCCCCTGCACACCCCACACTGGGGATCGAGCAGTGCTTTCATTTTTATATCAATTTCAGGTTGCACGCTTTCAATCTAGATGCATGTAAGATGCACCTGGGGAGCATTTGTATACACACACACACACACACACACACACACTCACACACTCACACTCACACACACACACACACACACACACACACACTAGAACCGTTTTCGGCAAACTGCGGCTCGCGAGCCACATGCGGCTCTTTGGCCCCTTGAGTGTGGCTCTTCCACAAAATACCACGTACCCTAATTAAGTTAATAACAATGTACCTACCTATATAGTTTAAGTTTAAAAAATGTGGCTCTCCAAAGAAATTTCAGTCGTTGTACTGTTGATATTTGGCTCTGTTGACTAATGAGTTTGCCGACCACTGAGCTAGGAGATGCTGACCAGCAGGGCCCACGAAGCTCCCTGATATCCATTGCCCTCACGTTTAAAGACTGCGGTGAAGTTCAGTGACATAAATGTAACCACTAACCATGTGAAATGGTTACTTGAGCGGCATTTGGTGCATTCACAGTGTTGTGCAATCAGCACCTCTCTCTAGTTCCTATAAAATAGTTTCACCACTGAAGAGAAAAGCAAACCTTGTACCCATTAAGCAGTCACTCCCCATTGCTCCCTCCTCACAGGTCTGCCAACTACCAGTCTGTGCTGTGCGCCTATGGTTTGCTAACCCCGGACATTTCCTACAAATAGAATCCTGAGCTGAGGGGTCAGTGCTGACATGTACACATAAGGAACGGTGGACATTGAAATTGGGTCTCAATAGAACTGTTGGTCCAGAAAGAAACTCACTACAGACTGATCCATCTGCCTGTCAGCATAACTATTATTGCCCGTCTCACATTCAGTTCTCATAAGTATATATCTAGTGACATGATCTCGCTCATCTAGGGGAAATGATGAACAACATAGACTGAGGAACAAGAACAGAACCAGAAGCAAGGAGGCATCGATCGGACTATCGGGCCTCAGAGGGAGGATAGGGGAGGGTGGGGGGAGGGGGAGAGTTCAACCAAAGGACTTGTGTGCATGCATATGAGCCTATCCAACGGTTAAGTTCAACAGGGGGATGGGGCATGCGTGGGGAGGGGGGGAGAATCCTGGCATATGCGGCCTTTTGAGTCTCGCATAATGCTTTCCGGGTTCATCCATGCTCAGGATTCATCCCTTTTCATGGCCAAACACCATTTCATTATAGCATCTATTTTTTTGTGTTTTTCCGCATGGGTGCTAGATGGCATCTCATCGTGGTTTTGAGGACTAGCAATGGTGGGCATCTTCTCGTGCGTGGTGGCCATGCGTATATCTAGGACAAACGTCTATTCAAGTTCTTTGCCCATTTTTACTTTGGCTTGTTGGCCTTTTACGTTGTTGAGTTTTAGGAGTTGTTTATACACTGAGTGGCCAGATTATTATGATCTCTGAACGCAGAATAATCTGGCCACTCAGTGTATATCCTATATAATAAAAGGCTAATATGCAAATTGTCCCCTCGACCAGGAGTTCGACCAGCAGGCAGGCCAGCCAACCGCCCATGTACCCTACCCCTGGCCAGGCTGGCTGGACCCCACCCATGCACGAATTCATGCACTGGGCCTCTAATATATATATATTCATGCACCAGGCCTCTAATATATATGTGTGTGATACACACATATACACTGAGTGGCCAGGTTATTATGTGTTCAGAGATCATAATAATCTGGCCACTCAGTGTATATTCTGGTTACTGGACCCTTATCAGATAATTGATTTACAACTGGCGTCCATTTTTAAAATGCTCTTCTGGTGGGCTCGATTAGCAACCAGCCTTAAGAATCACTGATCTGGACGAGTGATTCTTGGGGTTTCCTACAAAACGCCCGAGAAGCTTTCATAAAAAACAAATGTACAAAACCCCCCCCAAATGCTGCCCCTTAACCTCAAGCTACCCAGGGTGTTCTGATAAGCCCTTCCTCCACCCCAAAACGAGAAGCAGCATGGCAGAGCAGTAGTTTAACTAAGGTGCCCGATGAAGGAACTGAGTGGGCATTGAAACAGACTCCGGGGTTCCGCAGAGGATCAGCGGCAGCAGCTGGCCGCTAGCCCTGCCCCAGAGAGGCCTGTGCAGAGCGTTTGCTAACTGAGCGCGAGGCTGCTCCTCACCAGGACTGCGTGCCCTGTAGCGTGGCCCAGCCTCCCGGAAGTACCGCCAAGACTTGTCACCTTGGCAGGCCTCTCAGGATGTGATTTTAAAAATATATATTTTTATTGATTTCAGAGAGGAAGGGAGAGAGAGAGAGAGATAGAAACATCAATGATGAGAGAGAATCATCTGTTGATCGCCTGCCTCCTGCAACCTGGGCGTATGCCCTGACTGGGAATCAAACCATGAACTCTTGGTTTATAGGTTGATGCTCAATCACTGAGCCACACCGGCAACACTGGGATTCTTAAAATCCTCACCCGAGGGTATTTGTCCATTGAGTTTTAGAGGGAGTGGAAGGGAGGGAGGAGGGGGAGAGGGAGAGAGAGAGAAACATTGATGCGAGAGAGCCACATCCATGGGTTGCCTCCCCCACACACCCTGACCTGGGCTGGGGATCGAGCCTGCAACCAAGGCACATGCCCTTGACCGGAATCGAACCCGCAGTCCCTCGGTATGTGGTTCCAACACTGAGCAAACCGGCTAGGGCAGGACGTGACATTTTGACCACTCGCTTCTCCTGGGAGGGGCCCCATGGCATGCAGGACGTTGAGCTGCGCACGTATTTCTTCTCGGTTCCTTCTGATGGAGAGAGCGCTGTTGGTGCTCGCTTGAGTCATCACTTGAATCACGGGAATGTGGAATGTTGCGGTCTTCGCCTCTGAAGAAAGATACCATCAGACTCTTTCCCCTACTGCGTGTACCCGCAGCTCCAGAGGATGCCTGGGAGGGTGGGATGGTTCTGTCTGGGGCCGGCGGGGAGCTTTGGAGCGCAAGAAGTTCTCGTGGTAGGAAGCTGGCCATGGGGGTAGGAATCTCTTAAGACAAAACACGGCCGCAGATCTGGCCGCGCACCCTGCGGGTGTCCTGTATCACCCGCAGGCCCGCTGGCGCCTGGGCTGCTAGGGGCTGCGGGCCTGCCTCGTGCCCTGCGAGTCTGCCACCGGGACCCCTCCCCTGCCTCCTGCTGGCCTAACGGACTTCCTTGCACACAAACTTTGGGAACAACACAGGGACTCTGCAGAAAACATCTATACATTTTTAAAACTCTTCACCCGAGCATCTTTTTCCATTGATTTTTAGAGAGAGTGGAAGAGAGAGGGAAAGAGAGAGAAATATCGATGTGAGAGAAACACATCGACTGGTTGCCTCCTTCATGCGCCCTGACCAGGGCCCAGGCCAGGGAGGAGCCTGCTACCCAGGTACGTGCCCCTGACCAGAATCGAACCTGGGACCCTTCAGTCCGCAGGCCGACGCTCTAGCCACTGAGCCGAACCGTCTAGAGCTGCAGAACAGATTTCGATGGGCGGGAAGGGAGAAGAAGAGATACCGCACAGGGATTCGGTTCCATAGACATGCACGTGTTTTCTGAAATTCCAAGTCAGGGCGAAGGGTATTTCTGCCTGGGCAGTTTTTATGGGATCATTTCACATGCGTGCCGAATCACGTCCATCCTTAGAGAAAGAAGGCACACGGACCTGTTTTGAATAACCCCCTGGTCAGCCGTACATGGCCTGCGGAGCGCGTGCTCCGGAGCCAGTGCTGGAAATCGCTTCCTGTTGTAGGAGCGCGGCTCCCTCCGGGCAAGGAGGAGCCGGCCCTGGGGTGGGTGCTGCGTTTCGCCACGAGGAGGCATACCGCCTGACCCATCCTTGGGCCGCGGGTTTCACGGGCGCTTTTCCTCTCCCCCCACCTGGCCAGACCGTCCAGGGCAGGGGTCCTCAAACTTTTTAAACAGGGGGCCCGTTCACTGTCCCTCACACCATTGGAGGGCCGGACTATAGTTTAAAAAAAAACACCTATGAACAAATTCCTATGCACACGGCACCTATCTTATTTTGAAGTAAAAAAACAACACGGCAAAAACCCCCGCGTGTGGCCCGCGGGCTGTAGTTTGAGGACGCCTGGTCTAGGGCTTGTCCTCATCTCTCTTTCTCGTTTGTTCCCTGCACTTGGCGAGTGGCAGTGCCATCGCTCAGCCCCGGGTGGGTGACTGAATTGACCCGATTCCAGTTCTACAGATATTTTAGGTATTCGAGGTAGCATTCCCAGTTTGAAAAGCAGAGGCTGATTAAAAGAACTGATATGTGTTCCCCATAGATGGTTCCTGACTCCACTCACCTGCCAGCAGCCCTCCCCACGGAGGTGCCACGTGGGCAGGAGACAGATGACTGTTTACTTTGGAGCATCAGCCCGGACTTCAGCTTACAATGATCTGAAGAGCATTTGAAACCGCGGTTGCTCATGCTCCGCCACAAATCAATGAAGTCCGACTTCCTGGGCCGATCCACATGTCCCGGTGATCCCCACTTTCCGGGGTGGAGCCCACTGTCTCTATGGACTCCATCTTGTTCACAATAATGAATGGATATTTGTCAGTGATTTCAACCCCTTCATGAAACTTGGGCAGATAACCCTTGACCTTGGAAACTAGAAACATTGAAGTTGGCAAAGGGGAAAGAAAGGTCAGATCGCTCTAAATGCTGTTGTTTTGGAGCATGAGACGGGGCTGTGGGTTGGCTAGTTTGCTGCCCATACCCAGAATTCATATTAACGTCGAACTGTTTCCTCTTGTAGCTTCCGCAGCCCTCGATCCGCTGCCATTCAGGGAATTGGTCGAGTAGCGGGGATTTGTTGTTTAATTGCTCCCGGGCTGAGCTGAATTCCTTGAGGTTAACTCTGGCACCTCGCATCTCAAATAGCTTTCCTGCCGTGAATTTTTAAACCCAGGAGTAGCACTTGACAGTTTTCATAGTGCTGCTCCTATGGGGGGGTCCCCAAGCTCTCTCATCCTCAGCCAAGACCGCATGCCCGAGACGGTGAGCGTCATGTGTACCAGGCCTCATCCCTGCCTCCCCCCGCTTGGCAGGCACTCCCTTCCCTGCCGTCTGTTCGCGGGCCATTCCCCGGGAAGGATTTCCCCACCTCTGCGCCTCACCTTGGCGTGGGGGTTACAGACCGAAAGCCCACCGGGGCTGGGCCCCCAACCAAATGGCCGGACTTCAGAGGTAACGGAGCAGTGGGGCCTGGGCCAGCTAGCCAGTGGCCCTGACCAGCTTTCGCCGGTCTCTGTCTCGGTGGACTGCCATCCCTGTATTCCACTCTCCCGGTTTGCCGGAGTTAGAAATCCAGGTGTTCGTAATGAAATCTCCCGAGTTTAAATCTTGGCAACCTGGTGGGGTTTTAGAACATTCCGAGGGCCAGCACTGCAAACCAGACCGAACAAGTCCCGCAGGCCGAGACGGCCCCGGGCGACTTGGAGTCATGTGCTTCCAGCTCTCGCCGCCTGGCTTGCCACCCTTGTCCTTGAGGCTCACGGGAAGAGGAGAAGCGAAGAGGCCATGTTGGATTCTGGGTAAACTCCTTTTAAAAAAAGGACTTACTTTCTTTATAGAAACCGTCCGCTCCAGCCCTCCTCTGCCTCCAGTTTCCACTGTGTTGGGTGTCTTCTCTAGTCTTTTTGGTTCTTGTAACCAAAAGAACCCAAACTTGATGATATATGAAATCATTTTATAGCCACCCTTTCTCCGTGACCAAGAACCAAAGCATTTACAAGTTGTCACCGTGCATTATTAATCACACTTTAAAAATCATCCCACGGCCGCCTCCCAGGGACGAGTTTGCTTTAGTTTTTGCTCCACCCGTCCACAGCGCCTGCGCAGAGGCCGGCGTGCAGTAGGTACTCAGCAACTATCGAATGAGTGTTGGTATGCTGCTCTTTATCAAATCCCATCCTTCCTGTCGGCCATTTGGCTTGTGTCCTTTTTCTTGTCATTGCACATAGTATTAGGATGCACCTCTTTAGTACATTAAGTCTTTACATATTTGAGGTCATATTCCTAGGTGGTGCTATTGACATTTTAGGCTGCGTAACTTTTGTGCTGGGGCCGTCCTGTGCGCCGTAGGATGCTGAGCAGCATCCCTGGGCTCCACCCCCTACATGCCAGCAGCACCTCCCCTCAGCAACTGTGGCAACCCAGAATGTCTGCAGACATTGCCAAGTGTCCCCAGGAGGCAAATGGCGCCTGGCTGGGAACCGCCCTGCTGGTGGGGTCGCTGAACTGAAGGATGCCAATGTATTTTAAGATTTTGAACCTTAAAATATATGTCACTGGGAGAAAATATTTTAGAGAACTGTGTTTGCTGCCTCTCTCTATTCCCCTGGGTCACCCACCCTCCTTCCCATGAGAGACCAATGTCCCTCGCTGCCCTCTGGCTGTCTGTTCAGTGTGGCAGCCACTGGCCACACGCTTCTCGAGGGCTTGAGCAGTGCCTGGTGCAGCCAGAGGATAAACTTGCACCTTTCCTCCCTTTAATTAATTCAACTGCAAGTAGCCACGTGTAGCTAGTGGCTGCCACAGTGGGAGCGCAGGAGAGTCTCTCTCTGTGGCACCCCAACATGACCCGCCCTTTTTCAAAGTGGCCCCGCTGAAAAGCAAATCACTAGCAAGTTTGGGGGCAACTTCTCAGCGGTTGGTGTGTGGTTACTCTTGGGTTGGGCCCCTTCTATTGTTGCCTTCCAGCGTCCTCGTTAGGAAAGCTAGCCACGGAGAGAGAGCAGGCCTGAGATAGGGAGGGACCGCTGCCCTCTGGCCCCTGAGCCTGCCTGGAATGTGTGTGTCTGTAAATCCTGAGGGACCTGACTTGGGAATTCAGGCTCACAGGAGAGGCCCAACAGGAGGGGGCAGTTCTCTCTCAACTCACGACCTTCGCTTTCTCCTTTTCAAGAAGTTTCCTCCCCACTGGTCTATGTAGATGGGTTTTTCATCTGTCCATCTGCCCCCCATCCATCTGTCCCTCTCTCCTTTTCTCCTGCCATTCTTCTATCCATCCTTCACCCATCCTTCTCTCCACCCACCCATTTATCCTTCTGTTCATCCTTTGTTCATCTATCCCTCTGGCTATCCATCCATCCCCTTTTCTTTCCATCCGTCCACCCTTCCATTGACCCACCCACCGACCCAACCTTTTATCTATGTATCCCTCCATCCATCCCTTTTCCATCCCTTAGTTCATCCCTCTCTTCTTTTATTCCAGGGGTGGGGAACGCCCGGCCCCTGGGCCGTATAAGGCCCACGGAATCATTTGGCTTGGCCCTGCCAAGGCATTAGGGGTAAGGTCATTAAATGTTTGACCAAACGTAGCAGGCTCATTTTTATGTTGGTCGTTTTGTATGGCCGTGAATGATGTTCTCAATATCCTAATGGCCCTTGGCAGAGAAAATGTTGCCCACCCCTGTTTTATTCATCCTTCCACCGATTCTTTGTCCATCCTTCTCTCTGTCTGCCACCCCTCTTTCCCTCCCCCCATCCATCCATCCATCCATCCATCCGTCCGTCCATCATGCCATCTTTCTGTCCATTTGAGCCCAGTTCATTCCTGCTGCAGGGTCAGGGCCTGTGCTAGGTACCGCGGGAGGGGAGAGGGCAAGACCTCTGTGATCCTTGACTTTGTGCAAAGTCTAGCGGGGGCATCTGAAGACACTTGCCCTTCAGTGAAGACTCAGAGCAGAGCAGGTTTTGCGAGCAGGGTAGCCCTGGCTTGTGTGTGTGGGGGTAACCTCTCCAGGGAAAGGGAGCTGTGGGCACTTGGAGCCAGAAGGTGGGTCCAGGTCACCTCTGCATTGAGAGCGCTGTGCTGGTTTGTGGAGAAGGTACACAGACAGAGGCCAGCGTCCTGGCGGTTTCCTTCTCTGCGGTTGACTTGCCTGGCCACGGTGTCTGACGGCCAGGAAGGGGTGACCCTTCGGTCTCCCCGGGTTTCTGGTCCTGAGAGTAGCTCCTTCCTTCTCTCCTGCCCCTCTGCCATCCCGAAGCAGAGTGAAGGAACTCACTGTGGAGTCCTGATAGTGCTCCAGGCAGCTGTGCCCGGGAATGAAGCAGGTCCCACTCACCTGATGGTGTTCTTTCGTGACCGCCCTGGACGCTGCTCCGATGGCCCAGGCTCCAAGAGGCTCGGTCTCGGGGGTGCGCGTTGCCAGCTTTGCCAGAACACATGCGTTTCAGACACACAGCGTGCTGCGGTCGTAGGTGCCGCTCTGTGTTGGGAGGGCCGGCAGCTGAGCTTTGTTTTAACAGCGGGAAGTCCTCCCAACTGGACATCCGGGGCAGGGCTTCGGGTCACAGTGAGCTCAGCGGCCAGGGCAGCCCAGGGCACAGCCGCAGGCGGCTCTGCGGGGTCCGAGGGTGATGCCGCAGGCTTCCTAGAGGGGGTTTTAAAGATGGGAGGAGCCAACTAGCGTGGCTCAGTGGCTGAGCGTCGACCTATGAACCCGGAGGTCACGGTTCCATTCCTGGTCAAGGGCACATGCCTGAGTTGCGGGCTCGATCCCCAGTAGGGGGCGTGCAGGAGGCAGCCGATCCATGGTTCTCTCTCATCATGGATGTTTCTCCCTCTGTCCCTCTCCCTTCCTCTCCGCAATCAATAATAATAATGATGATGATGATAATAATAAAGGTGAGAGGAAACTTTGGAGGGGCCCGGCATGAGTCCTCCCAGGGAGCTGTCTCTAACGCAGCCTGCGCCGCTGGCCCAGCCTGAGGGGCTCGGCCCGGGGCACGTGAGCCAGGCTAGCCCGCCCGGCTCGGAGGCCCGCACGCCTATTGCCGTGTTAGTGCGGGAGAGGCCCGGTGTGGACCTGAACGGATGCCCAAGTTCAGCCTGAGCGGCGGGGACGTCCAGGAGGAGGAAGAAGTGGAGGGGAGCCTGCGCCCCTGTGCTGCCGCGCCCGGGCCCGGGTCCCTGCGCTGTCGTCTCCAGCAGCCGTGGTCACGCAGGGTGCTTGCCGAGGTCCCCCAGGAGGGCGGCTTCGGCATCCGTTCAGCTCCGGGACTCCGGGGCTCGCTATTCAGCCTCTGTCCGGGCTGCTCGAGTGTCACTGCCCTCAGTCCCGCCCTGTGGGTGCGTTCGCAGTTCTCGTGGCTCCATCTGAAGCGAAATGACGGAGCCCCTGCACCAGTGCCTGCTCTTCGGGGGGCAGCTGCTGGCGCTCCAGGACGTGCTGAGTCCAGCCTGGCCGCACCCGGCTGCCTCGCTCCTTCATTTGTTCCCGCGCCGTGGGCCGGGCCCTGCTCCCGCTCCTGGGAGGGTCGCAGGGGAGCTGGTGTTGCAGGTACCGCTACGCCCCTAAGGAGTTAGCCCTCGGGCAGGCAGGCATTAGAGCGGACACCCCGCAGAAGGCCTGACTCAGTGCCTCCGGGGTGGCCCTGGCTTCCTATTTTTTAAAATTTATTTTTAAAAATATATTTTTAGTGATTTCAAAGAGGAAGGGAGAGGGAGATAGAAACATCCATGATGAGAGAGGATCTTGGATGGGGCTGCCTCCTGCACGCCCCCCGCTGGGGATCGAGCCCGCAACCTGGGCATGTGCCCTGACCTGGAATCGAACTGTGACCTCCTGGTTCAGAGGTTGATGCTCAACCGCTTGAGTCACACCGGCCGGGCCTTGTGATGGGCCTGGGAAGGGAAACTATTAAAGTCGTGAAGGACGCGGAAATGGTTACAAAGTACCACTCGTGTTCCCGTCACTCTTCGGGGCGTACACCTGCGATACACCCATGATGCCCTGACGGGCCTCGCCTCGCTCAAGGCCCCTGCCGCGGCGGCCCTGGCCCAGCGCTCTCCAGGCCTCTCCTGCCCACACCTCCAGCCCCCTCCCTGCCGTGCGCTTTCCCTGCGGCCCAAAGGATCTCCTGCTCTTTGTCAGGACAGCCCATGCCTTTAGGGGGTGGGAGGTGGGGGGCAGGCTTCCTTCCGCCTCCCCACCCTCTCCACCTGCACGGGGCCAAGGCAGGTCCCCGATCCATCAGCGTCGCCCTCTGGCCTCCGGGGCAGGTCAGAAGTGGCATTGGTGCTCCTCTCGGGTGGGCTGAGACCCTGACCCCAGCGCTGGTGAAACCTGCCCCTCCCCCAGGAGCCGTGCTCCCTGCCTGGTGCCTCTTCCCCTGGGCGGGAGCCGGGAACAGGCACCCCGAAACTGGACTTGCCAGCCGGGCCGCATTTCGCACATAGATGAGGGCAGCGCTTGGGTGGATGTGGAGGCACATTTTTCTAGGGAGGAGATTGACGGCTTATCTCAGGTTTCCAGAGAGATCCAAGACCTGAAAGAACCGCTGTCCCTGCAAGCTTCCCTCCCCTGGCACATGCTACTCCCCGCGAGCTTGATGGATGACCGAGCGTCTTAGATGTTCAGGCATTTCCCCGCGCCTTTGTTCGCGGCTTCAGCTGGCGATGTACGCAGAGATGCATCTATAAAGAGTGGAATTCTCATGCCAGAAAGAAAACAGATTAAGTGACTGCTGAAAGTGGTTTTGGAGGGGTGGGGTAGGGTGGGGTGGGGGGGGGTTAATTAATGCTGAAAAGGGTGGGGGAGAAAATCTCTCGCTCTTCCTGAGAAGCCTGGCGGGGGACTTCTCTGCAAGTGGGTACGGCGCCCCGGGGAGAGCTGGTCTCAGCGCTGTTAGCAAAGGCGAAACTGAGCTCACGGAGCCCCGAGGTCGGGGACGTCGCCGCTGCCGTGTGCCACTCGCCTGAACAGATGGCCAGCACTGGCCCGCCTTCCCCCCCCCATGCCATTTCCAAAGAATGTGATTGTTGGGCCCTTCACTCCCCTCGGCCAGGCCCCTTTTCCTCCCCCATTTCAGCTGAATTTACTTCTTCCGCCAATTGTTACTATTGGTTTCTTTCCCCCCCAAATCCTTCCTTAAAACCTCCCTTTTAATGTTTAAATATCCCTTCCTGTCCACGAACCGAACTTGACTAATAATGGGTTTTATCTAGAGGGCTGCTGAGACCCTCACCTAGCATCCTGGCCATATGCAAAGTGACGGTGCTGGCCATCCACTTCCCTTCCTGTCCTCATCGGCGTGAGCATTGGAAATTGGTCAGGAGGGCAAGGGGTATAAAACATGATGAACAAGCGGAAAATGGCGCATACCTGCTGCTGCTTTTGTTTGTTTGTTTTATTAACTCACTGAGGATATTTTTCTCTTGAGTTTTAGAGAGAGCGGAAGGGAGTGGGAGAGACAGAGAGCGAGAAACATCGATGCGAGAGAGACACATCGGTGGGTTGCCTTCTGCACGTGCCCCAACTGGGGCCCGGGATCAAGCCTGCAACTGAGGTACTTGCCCTTGACCAGACTCGAACCCAGGACCCTTCAGTCCACAGGCTGACGCTCTGCATCACACCAGCGAGGGCTCTGCCTGTTCCTACAGCAGTCACGTAGCATCTTTATTTCTAGCGTTTTCCTCAGGGCAGTGGTTCCTGCCTGATTGGCTCTTGGAACCAACTGATTTCCTCCCCGAGTTGAGCAGGGGTGCAGAGAGCCGCTGGGTAGCCAGCAGGCTCCTTCCGAAGCTGCCGCCCCCGCAGGTGTGTGTCCCTGAGCTGTTTCCTCCCCGGTAAAGTGGGGTGGCGGTATGGACCCACCTCTTAAAATTGTGGTGCTGAGGGAAGAAAACCCCTTGTCTGGCTGCGTGCGATGCGGCTTGGCCCAGGGCCGGGCACCACTTCGGAGCCGTGGGGCTGGGCACCTCCAGCTCCAGGCGTATCCGGCAGCTCGGCCTTTCCAAGCGCTGCTGACGCTTCCGAAAGGGGGAGACCATTTCGTGTCGCACACAGCCCAGAGCGGTTTCACCACAGGGTGGCTTAGAATTCGTGCATCGAAATCGCCAGTTGCACGTGGCAGTTCAGCGTGGGTGAGGTGGCAGCGAAGCGAGCGGTAGCGCCCACGTTTTCCGATTGTGTTCTTCTCCAGAGTTCCAGAGACTGGGGAGCCCTGAAATTGTCTCTTCCAACTGTAAATAAAGCACTTACTGGGAACCTCAGTGTGCATGTGTATCCTCAACACAGCTCAGTGAAGTGTAGGTCGCATACCATAAAACTCACCCATTTTTGTGCAGTTTGGCAAGTTTTAGTAAATGTACACTGAGTGGCCAGATGATGATGATCTCTGAATGCGTAATAATCTGGCCACTCAGTGTGTGTGTGTGTGTGTGTGTGTGTGTGTGTGTGTGTGTATTAGAGGCCTGGTGCATGAATTCGTGCATGGGTGGGGTCCAGCCAGCCTGGCCAGGGGGATGGGACATGGGCGGTTGGCCGGCCTGCCTGCTGGTCGAACTCCTGGTCGAGGGGACAATTTGCATATTAGCCTTTTATTCTATAGGATATATACTGAGTGGCCAGATTATTATGCATTCAGAGATCATGATAATCTGGCCACTCAGTGTATATAGCTGGTCGACCGTCACCATGATTTGGTTTTGGAACATTCCCCTCGCCCATCATCCCCCCATGTCCCCTTCCCTGCTCCACTCACCACCGATCTCCCCAGTAACCACGGACCTGCTTTCTGCCGGGGTGTGTATTTGGAGTGCTGGCTTCTGTGCTTCCTCCTTATGAAGGCAGCTTCCAGAAGGCAGACTCTCCTGGCAGCCATCGCCCCTCCACTCTCCCTGCTGGATGCAGTGCAGCGGCTGGCTTCTCCCTGCGGCCAGCTGCCCGCAGCCTGGAGCCCGGGGAGCAGGCCTCACCCGGGGCCATCTGGAGGAGACTGGCTACCAGAGGCTGGCCTGTGCCTGGGGTGGGTAGCCGCGGAACATCCCAAGGCCCAGAGCTGACTTGGGGGTCTTTTCGAGGGCCCTGCAGCTGCGCAGGCTCTTCTCCATCAGCACTGTGCGTCCAGGATGCCGTTGCTGACTCCACAAGCCCCCGCTTCCTATTGCGCTGGTAAACAGACCCCAGCACCTGTTGCTCCCATCCCCGAGGAGGAAGCCGTGCATCCGTCACGCTGCAGCCCCCTCTCTCAGGTCCAGTCCCCCCAGCCTCACATCTGCACACGTGCTCATCGCTCCTATTTTTTTTTTTTTTATTTCAAAGAGGAAAGGAGAGGGAGAGAGAGAGAGAGAAAACATCAATGATGAGAGAGAATCACTGATTGGCTGCCTCCTGCACACCCCCTACTGGGGATCAAGCCCGCAACCCAGGCATGTGCCCTTGACTGGAATAGAACCCGGGACCCTTCGGTCTGCAGGCCAATGTTCCAGCTACAGAGCCAAACAGGCTAGGGCCGTGGTCGGCAAACTGCGGCTTGCGAGCCACATGCGGCTCTTTGGCCCCTTGAGTGTGCCTCTTCCACAAAATACCACGGCCTGGGTGAGTCTATTTGGAAGAAGTGGCGTTAGAAGAAGTTTAAGTTTAAAAAATGTGGCTCTCCAAAGAAATGTCAGTCATTGTACTGTTGATATTTGGCTCTGTGGACTAATGAGTTTGCCGACCACTGGGCTAGGGCATTAGCATTTATTCTTTTAAGACAGCGCCACCCCAAAACAGCCCCAGAGCTGCCGGAGACCTAGATTTGGGGGCAGGCTCCACTCACCATGGGTCAGGTCAAGTCTGCAGCTCACGCTGTGTACAGCGGAGCACCTGCTGGGGTAGGTCAGAGCTGGAGGAGGTGCCATTCTTGCCCAGAAGTAACGAACCCTAGGGGAGATGCGACGTGGGCAGATAACCACTTGTAGTTCTCCTTCTAGTTCTCAGCAGAGAGAAACTGCTGGGGCGGCCAAAGGAAGGACAGCTTGCGCGGCTGGTGTGGCTCAGTGGTTAAGTGTCGACCTATGAACCAGGAAGTCACGGTTCTGTTCCCAGTCAGGGCACATGCCTGGGTTGCAGGCTTCATCCCCACTGTGGGGGCGTTCAGGAGGCAGCCGATCTGTGATTCTCTCTCATCACTGATGTTTATATCTCTCTCTCCCTCTCTCATCTCTGAAATCAATTAAAAAATATATAAAGAAAGGACAGCGTGCCCTAGCCGGTTTGGCTCAGTAGATAGAGCGTTGGCCTGCAGACCGAAGGGTCCCGGGTTTGATTCCAGTCAAGGGCACATGCCTAGGTTGCAGGCTTGATCCCCAGTAGGGGGCGTGCAGGAGGCAGCTGATCAATAATTCTCATCATTGATATTTCTGTCTGTCCCTCTCCCTTCCTCTCTGAAATCAATAAAAATATATTTACAAAAAGAGAGGACAGCTTGCTTCCCACTGGGGTGGGCGGGGCGGGGCAGGAGGAGCTGGGCCACATCTGGGAAGATTGCCTAAGCATTTGAACAGGAGTTGGGGGAGGGAAGCATGGCGAAGGGAAAGAACAGTCTCGCTGGGCCACAGTGGTTTCGGGGGTTGCTGGGAATGCAGAGGGACCAAAGGGGGGCGGGCGGAGCAAAGACTTCCCCGCATGAGGTTTTATGGTCTTAGAAACGTGGCTCTTTACTGGTAAGGTCCCCACTGGGGGCCAGATATTTCTTTTTAAAAAAATATATTTTATTGATTTCTTACAGAGAGGAAGGGAGAGGGATAGAGAGCTAGAAACATCGATGAGAGAGAAACATCCATCAGCTGCCTCCTGCACATTCCCCACTGGGGATGTGCCTGCAACCAAGGTACATGCCCTTGACCGGAATCGAACCTGGGATCCTTGAGTCCGCAGGCCGATGCTCTATCCACTGAGCCACACCGGTTAGGGTCAGATATTTCTTAAGTGGTCTCAGTCTCAGCTGGTGGATTTTGCTGTGATCCTTCGTCGAGTCAGACAATTCTAGAACCAGGTGAGACCCTAGAGCTGCGCTGTCCGGCTCAGTGGACGCAGCCACATGGGCGCTGGAACGCCCGAGTCGTAGTGAGCCCCAAATGAGATGGGCTGTAAGTGCCAAACATACCCCGGATTTCCCGGATTGTGTACAGGATGCAGAATAGCCTGTTTATACCTTTTATAATCATCACATGGGAAGCTGATAGCACTTTTAATGCGATAGATCATTAAACTTACTTTCACCTGTTTCTTAAATGTGGCTACTAGAAGTTTTCGAAATAAGTTTGTGCCTCTTATTGTATCTCTGTTGGATAGCGCTGCCCTAGAAAATTCTCTTTACCACCTGGGCGGAAGCATACTGTTAGAGCTGACATGTGGAAACGAACCAAGTGTTTTCAGGACTGTGTATTGGATGGGCCTGGTGAGAAACTCCTTTTCTGTTCTTTTTGTGACCGAGGGACCTGCTGGGTGACATTTTTTCCAGTACTATCGTATTGGGCATTGGTCTTCCAACCTGTGAATTTGGGGGCACACAAACATTCAGCCCCTAGCAGCCATCCTCTGCTGGCCTGACTGCCAGGCAAAGGTTAGAGAGCTGGCAGGAAGGGTCCTGCAAAAAGCACGGGGGACAAGCCTGGAACGGGGGTACATGACCTCTGTCCCACAGCCCATTGGCTAGAGCCTGGTCACGTGGCTCCACCCAGCCACCCAGGAAGCTGGGAGATGTGGTATTTCTGTGCTCAAGAGGAAAATGGAGCAAGGGTTTGGGGGAAGCGTTAGGAAATTGTTGCTCCTCCATTGTTTGGGGTAACGAACGCTAACTTCCCCGAGGCAGCCTTTCAATACTGGCTCAACTGATCGGGCGTGAGCGCCTGATTGTGACCATTCAACAGGGTATCTGCCGTGATCTGAGGTGGGGTTTTGTGATCTGATTAATGTCCCCATTGAAATACCAGCAACATTGACCTTGGAACTCGGGTGAGTTGAGCGGGAGCAGACTCCGCCATCCACCTGCCTTCAGGTTAGCCGGCCGTTTCTCCCCGGTCACAAGTGTGCCCCTCGGGACGTGCTGGCCCCCGGCTCTGCCTGTGGAGGTCCAGGGGGACAGATGCATCCCTGCCTTGTTCCTGGCAATGACGCTTAGGAATCCGGAGTGAGATGTACGTGGTTGCGGCGTAAAGGACAGTGGTTAGACAGTGGTAAGACGGGGCACCTTGGTTTGCACCGAAGCCTTGGAGACCGGAGGTCTCCCACAGTGCAGTTGGGGGCCACTCGGGCAAAGGGATTCTCCGCACCCCATTCTCTGTGGCCATTTGTCTCGTGGCTGCCCTGCCATTCACAAACCTCCGTGCTTTCTCTTTCCTGAGATGTCTTTGAGGAGCCATTTGCTCTTCAGATTAGCCTGGGAATTTGTCTGTGAACCATAACTGTTGGCTTTCTGTTGGAGTCAATGAAAAGCTGAGAATGTAGACTTTTTTTTTTTATTCTCAAGAAGACCTAATCTTTTCACACGGAAATCATGAATGTAATTCAAGCACGATTCTAAGACTCTTATCACTAAAATCGGGTCCCTTGTGCTACGTTGATATACTGAAATGTCAATTGCAATATTTAGATTGAGTTCTAAGTGTGAATACTCTTTTTTTAAAAATATATTTTATTGATTTTTTACAGAGAGGAAGAGAGAGGGATAGAGACTTAGAAACATCGATGAGAGAGAAACATCGATCAGCTGCCTCCTGCACACCCCCGACTGGGGATGTGCCCACGACCAAGGTACATGCCCTTGACCGGAATCGAACCCAGGACCTTCAGTCCGCAGGCCGACGCTCTATCCACTGAGCCAAACCGGTTTCGGCTAAGTGTGAATATTCTTTACCCTAAATTCTTGAATTGGGACTTGATGACAATTGCCAAGTCAGTGCACATGTGTTATTCCGGATAAGTATCTGGAGTTCACATGTAAATGTTGAACCCTAGCCGGTTTGGCTCAGTGGATGGAGCATCGGCCGGTGGACTGAGGGGTCCCGGGTTCGATTCCGGTCAAGGGCACGTGCCTCGGTTGCAGGTTTGATGCCCATCGATGTGTCTCTCTCACATCAGTGTTTCTCTCTGTCTCTCCCTCCCCCTTCCACTCTCTCTAAAGATCAATGGAAAAATATTCTTGGGTGAGGATTAACAACAACAAACAAAAATATAAACGGGATTATTTGAGTGACTTTTCAGGAAGGTGACAGGTTCATGGTACATTGGTCATTTAAATTTGTCAGAGAAATGAGGAATCTTTCTAAAAGAGCTTCTCACCTTTGTGTTTGGGGGTGATAACCACCTCCGGGGATCTGCTGAAAGTCCCGGGCAGTGCTGATCAGGGTCTTAGTGCAAGTTCAGGGAGCTCAGTGCTCAGTGAGCACCCGCTCTCGGGTGTCCATGTTATGCCATTGAAGTTGGGGAGCAAATAGCACAGCAAACGGCCTAATCCACTGTGTAAGTAACTACACACAGACCGATGTCCATGGTCCACGGGCTCTGAAACTCGCTGTGAGCAGGCACGTGAGGAAAGGTGAAGAAAGTCGTCATAGTTTCCTGAGGACTGGTTTGGAGCTGGAGTTGGGATGGACAGTATCCTCTCTGAGTAGCTTACTGAAAACCAGCAGGACTTGGAGATATGGAGGCCACCTTGTCCCAGGAGACTGTGGCACACGTGCCATCGGCTTGTCCTGGACTTGTTTAGCTAAAGAAAGGGTGTTACGAATCAGCGTTTATACTTTTCTCTCTGCTCTCCCATCTGCTGCCCACCTCTCATTGTCTGCAGTTCGGTACAGCTGAGGCAGGCATTCCGGGGCGAGGGGGGCCCCTGAGCCTGGCAGGAAGGAGGGCATGGATTCGCGGTCTGGCCTGCAGCCCCCAGCGGCTGTCTGTAGCTGGCAGAACGCTGGCCTCCCACGATGTCCATGTCCCATTAGGACTGGAACTGGTAAATATGTTACCTTACATGGCCAAAGGGGCTTTGCAGATGTGACTAAAGGATCTTGTAATGGGGAGATTATTCCGAATTATTTCGGTGGGCCCAGTGCGATCACAGGATCTTTGTAAGATACAGAATTAGAGTATGCTTTGAAGTGTGGGAACAGTGGGTGCCCTGCTTATCAGTTCATTGCTTACATGTTTTCCCAACTCCCCCACATTCTACAAATGCTCTTCAGGTTACGCTGTACTCCTGCCGACTCGTTCCTTGAAAGTAAAGAACGCTTGCGCCATATGGATGTACTCCGAGCCCTTGAACAAACGCATGAAAGATGTCCCCGGAGCGCCATGACAAAGACCATCCCTGTTTCCCCGGTGTGCGTGCTGATGGCCACGCACCTTGTCAGTGCACGTCCGTGTTTACTGTCAGCTCACTCATTCTTTTTTTAAATATTTTTATTGACTTTTTACAGAGAGGAAGGGAGAGGGATAGAGAGTTAGAAACATTGATGGGAGAGAAACATCGATCAGCTGCCTCCTGCACACCTCCTACTGGGGATGTGCCCGCAACCAAGGTCCATGCCCTTGACCGGAATCTAACCTGGGACCCTTCAGTCCGCAGGCCGATGCTCTATCCACTGAGCCAGACCAGTTAGGGCAGCTCACTCATTCTTTACAATCGAGCAGAGAATAGGAGCCTGCTCTAATAGATGGCTTGAGGTGCCTGGTCAATGAAGGATGTTTTGCTGCACACAATGGAAGATTCCAACATGACAGAAAGTGCTGTTGACAAAGAGTTCAAGGACCTGGCGAAATACACAAATGAAGGAAACTAGCGTGTGAAAGTGTATGTAGTGTGACATCAGCTGGGGACATATGCAGGAAACGGGAGAGAAAAGAAGCGAAAGTTGGAATCTGGGGCTTCTGGACTATAGGAGACTTCATCTCCTTTCCTGAGCACTTCTGTCTGGATCCTTTACATTAAATTTAAGATCTGGAGAAGGGAGCTTCCCATCCGGGACCCTGTAGATTTACTTCTGGGAACCTTTTGAGAGAAGTCATTATAAATACAGATTACGAGCTTTATACACAGAGCTGTTCCTTTACTCGTAGTTTTACAAATTGATATCATTTGCATATACCATAAAATTCACCGTTTAAAGCAGACCGTTTGTTTTTGGTATACTCACAGAGTTGTGTCACCGTCACCACTATCTGGTTGCAGAACTTTTATTTTTTTATTTTATTGATATTTTACAGAGATGAAGGGAGAGGGACAGAGAGCTAGAAACATCGATGAGAGAGAAACATTGACCAGCTGCCTCCTGCACACCCCCTACTGGGGATGTGCCCGCAACCAAGGTACATGCCCTTCACCGGAATCGAACCTGGGACCCTTCAGTCCGCAGGCCAACGCTCTATCCACTGAGCCAAACCGGTTTCGGCATGGTTGCAGAACTTTTTTTATCACCCCCAAAGAAAGCCCCATACCTACCAGCACTCACTCCCCTTCCCTCTGAGGCCCCCCCCCCCACACCAACCACTGGGTCCTCTCTGACTACGGATGTGCATATTCCAGACATTTCTCCTGGATGGAAGCACACAGCACGTGGCTTCGTTAACTCACACAGTGACTTCCAGGTCCGCCCGCCCTTTCTCTTTAGCACTTTATTCTTTTCATGGCTAAATAATACCCCAGGCGTATAGGCCACGTCTTAGTACCCATTCAGCAGCTGATGGCCCTGACGAGTAGCTGCTTCCCCTGTGGCTGCGGTGAGTCAGGCTGGTCCGGACAGGCTTTTGTGTGGACGTGTCCCCGTTTCTCTGGGGTAGACACTAGGCTGGCATCGCTGGGCCACATGGAAACCCGTTGTCTACCTGTTTAGGAAATCGCCCAACTGACTTGCACAGCAGCTCTCTGAATATGGATCCCGGTGGGAAGGAGAAAGGAGCGTCGCGGACAGGTACAGGCCGGTGCTGAGCTCACTTGTTACCCCGCAGCGGACTGTGCGTGCGAACAGAAGCTCTTTCTACTCCTGCACTTGACTCCTAGCCTCACCTGGGGCTGGTGGGTCCCCTGCCGAGGTGGCTCACTCCTGTGGGGTCGGTGCTGGCTGCCGGCAGGAGGCCTCGGTCCGTCTCCATGTGCGCCCCTCCGGTGTGCTGCTGGGGCGCCCCCACAGCCTGGTGCTGGGTCCCCCAGAGCCGGCGATCCAGGAGGACCAGGGCCACAAGGTGTGTGCTCCTCCCTGCTGCCGGCTGCCCCCCGTGCCGCGTGGGCCCCTCGCCTTCCAGCTCACCTCCTCCGTCTCAGAGCCAGGCACACCCCCACTGTCCACACTGCCGTCAGGAGGGTAACCGGGCCCCAGATGTGGGCCCTGAGCGCTGATGAGACCAACAGCGGGGACTTGGTCGTTTTTCTGTGGGTGCACAGGCCGGTGGCTCGCTCCGAGGAACCGATTCTGTGGGTGCTCACGTCAGCTCCGTGCTCTGCTGAGGAGGGAAGTGGAATCAGAGATGTGGGTTGTATAGCAAGCCAGGATAAAAGTCACCAAGATGGTGGAGGGATCGGTTTGTTGGTTTTTGGAGCAAGGAGTATAGAAGTGTTGTTATAATGACCCGCGTTGGTGGTTATTGGACAGAAAATGGAAAAATAGGAACTTTCAATAGTTGTGTAACAATTCTGAACTGTAAAGCGAGTGAACCGGGCTCAGCAGTGCTGTGAGGTCAGGTCTCCCACCTGCTTGCTGATTGAGGAGATCCTATATGTAAATGTGAGGTCCTATATGTAAATGTGAGATCCTATATGTAAATGTGAGGTCCTGAGTGAGATCCTATATGTAAATGTGAGATCCTATATGTAAATGTGAGGTCCTGAGTGAGATCCTATATGTAAATGTGAGGTCCTGAGTGAGATCCTGTATGTAAATGTGAGATCCTATATGTAAATGTGAGGTCCTGAGTGAGATCCTATATGTAAATGTGAGGTCCTGAGTGAGATCCTATATGTAAATGTGAGCTCCTATATGTAAATGTGAGGTCCTGAGTGAGATCCTATATGTAAATGTGAGGTCCTGAGTGAGATCCTATATGTAAATGTGAGATCCTATATGTAAATGTGAGGTCCTGAGTGAGATCCTATATGTAAATGTGAGGTCCTGAGTGAGATCCTATATGTAAATGTGAGGTCCTGAGTGAGATCCTATATGTAAATGTGAGATCCTGAGTGAGATCCTATATGTAAATGTGAGCTCCTATATGTAAATGTGAGGTCCTGAGTGAGATCCTATATGTAAATGTGAGATCCTATATGTAAATGTGAGGTCCTGAGTGAGATCCTATATGTAAATGTGAGATCCTGAGTGAGATCCTATATGTAAATGTGAGATCCTGAGTGAGATCCTATATGTAAATGTGAGATCCTATATGTAAATGTGAGGTCCTGAGTGAGATCCTATATGTAAATGTGAGATCCTGAGTGAGATCCTATATGTAAATGTGAGATCCTATATGTAATGGTGAGGTCCATGAGATGAGTGAGATCCTATATGTAAATGTGAGGTCCTGAGTGAGATCCTATATGTAAATGTGAGATCCTATATGTAAATGTGAGGTCCTGAGTGAGATCCTATATGTAAATGTGAGATCCTGAGTGAGATCCTATATGTAAATGTGAGGTCCTGAGTGAGATCCTATATGTAAATGTGAGATCCTGAGTGAGATCCTATATGTAAATGTGAGATCCTATATGTAAATGTGAGATCCTGAGTGAGGAGGTCCTGAGTGAGATCCTATATGTAAATGTGAGGTCCTGAGTGAGATCCTATATGTAAATGTGAGGTCCTATATGTAAATGTGAGATCCTGAGTGAGATGAGGTCCTGAGTGAGATCCTATATGTAAATGTGAGGTCCTGAGTGAGATCCTATATGTAAATGTGAGATCCTGAGTGAGATCCTATATGTAAATGTGAGGTCCTGAGTGAGATCCTATATGTAAATGTGAGATCCTGAGTGAGATGAAAGAAAATGTATTATTTGTAAATGTGAGAGTGAGATCCTATATGTAAATGTGAGCTGTAAATGTGAGGTCCTGAGTGAGATCTTATATGTAAATGTGAGGTCCTGAGTGAGATCCTATATGTAAATGTGAGATCCTGAGTGAGATCCTATATGTAAATGTGAGCTCCTATATGTAAATGTGAGGTCCTGAGTGAGATCCTATATGTAAATGTGAGATCCTGAGTGAGATCCTATATGTAAATGTGAGCTCCTATATGTAAATGTGAGGTCCTGAGTGAGATCCTATATGTAACTGTGAGATCCTATATGTAAATGTGAGGTCCTGAGTGAGATCCTATATGTAAATGTGAGGTCCTGAGTGAGATCCTATATGTAAATGTGAGGTCCTATATGTAAATGTGAGATCCTGAGTGAGATCCTGAGGTCCTGAGTGAGATCCTATATGTAAATGTGAGGTCCTGAGTGAGATCCTATATGTAAATGTGAGATCCTGAGTGAGATCCTATATGTAAATGTGAGGTCCTGAGTGAGATCCTATATGTAAATGTGAGATCCTGAGTGAGATCCTATATGTAAATGTGAGATCCTATATGTAAATGTGAGATCCTGAGTGAGATCCTGAGGTCCTGAGTGAGATCCTATATGTAAATGTGAGGTCCTGAGTGAGATCCTATATGTAAATGTGAGGTCCTGAATGAGATCCTATATGTAAATGTGAGGTCCTGAGTGAGATCCTATATGTAAATGTGAGGTCCTATATGTAAATGTGAGGTCCTGAGTGAGATCCTGATGTCCTGAGTGAGATCCTATATGTAAATGTGAGGTCCTGAGTGAGATCCTATATGTAAATGTGAGGTCCTGAGTGAGATCCTATATGTAAATGTGAGGTCCTGAGTGAGATCCTATATGTAAATGTGAGATCCTGAGTGAGATCCTATATGTAAATGTGAGATCCTATATGTAAATGTGAGATCCTGAGTGAGATCCTGTATGTAAATGTGAGGTCCTGAGTGAGATCCTATATGTAAATGTGAGGTCCTGAGTGAGATCCTATATGTAAATGTGAGGTCCTGAGTGAGATCCTATATGTAAATGTGAGGTCCTGAGTGAGATCCTATATGTAAATGTGAGATCCTATATGTAAATGTGAGGTCCTGAGTGAGATCCTGTATGTAAATGTGAGGTCCTATATGTAAATGTGAGATCCTGAGTGAGATCCTGAGGTCCTGAGTGAGATCCTATATGTAAATGTGAGGTCCTGAGTGAGATCCTATATGTAAATGTGAGGTCCTGAGTGAGATCCTATATGTAAATGTGAGATCCTGAGTGAGATCCTGTATGTAAATGTGAGATCCTGAGTGAGATCCTATATGTAAATGTGAGATCCTGAGTGAGGTCCTATATGTAAATGTGAGGTCCTGAGTGAGATCCTGTATGTAAATGTGAGGTCCTGAGTGAGATCCTATATGTAAATGTGAGGTCCTGAGTGAGATCCTGTATGTAAATGTGAGGTCCTGAGTGAGATCCTATATGTAAATGTGAGGTCCTGAGTGAGATCCTATATGTAAATGTGAGGTCCTGAGTGAGATCCTGTATGTAAATGTGAGATCCTATATGTAAATGTGAGGTCCTGAGTGAGATCCTGTATGTAAATGTGAGGTCCTGAGTGAGATCCTATATGTAAATGTGAGGTCCTGAGTGAGATCCTATATGTAAATGTGAGGTCCTGAGTGAGATCCTATATGTAAATGTGAGGTCCTGAGTGAGATCCTATATGTAAATGTGAGGTCCTATATGTAAATGTGAGATCCTATATGTAAATGTGAGCTCCTATATGTAAATGTGCTTAGAATGCGCCTGCGCTTGGGCATCTTGCTCTAGGCCAGGGGTCGGCAAACTCATTAGTCAACAGAGCCAAATATCAACAGCACAACGATGGAAATTTCTTTTGAGAGCCAAAGTTTTTAAACTTAAACTTCTTCTAACGCCACTTCTTCAAATAGACTCGCCCAGGCCGTGGTGTTTTGTGGAAGAGCCACACTCAAGGGGCCAAAGAGCCGCCTGTGGCTCGCGAGCCGCAGTTTGCCGACCACGGCTCTAGGCTTCTATGTGAATCTAGCATAGCAGAGATGTGCTTGGCACTCAGTGTATAAAGTAGCCTTGTTGGGGGGCAGTTTGGTCCCGTCCAGGACCGGAATCACACACAGACCCCTGCTGCTATTGCCGCGCCGTGAGGGAGTCGTGCCGTGGACGTTGTGTCGTGGGATGGGACCCGCATGCGATCCACTCTTGCAATGGGGTCAGAGTGCGTGGTATTTGGGAGGGTGTCCGTGGCACATTGTAACTTCTGTATATTTGTCTTGCTGTTGACTCTCATTTCTTACAACCACGTGTTTAAAAAGCCACGCCGATCAGGGCCATTCTGATGGTGTTCACCAGTTTCTAAGTGTTACTGGGAGAGACGAAGCCTCGTGGTCGAACCAGTTTGGGGGACTCACATGTTCCAAACCTCCCGCGGGCTTGTGGGCTTTGGCCGTCACTCTCCTCGGGCAGGGCCGGGAGCAGAGCATGTGGGAGGACCCGAGTGAGGGAAATTTGGGTTATCGGCTACCCAGGCGTGCCAGGCAGCGCGCGATTCTCCAGACTGCCGAGTAGATAGCTGCCCGACTCAGACAATTCTAGGCGTGGCCCGTGTTCTCCCAGAGCTGTCCTGTCAATCAGCGTGATCCCGGCGTGGGGGACGGGGGAGGGGGAGGGGGCGTTCTCCTTGTAAAGAAGCCCATCTGGAAACCCTTCCTCCATCTCTCTGTGTCAGACCGTGGGTTTGAACCGGCCTCACTTCAAGGAGAGAGGGCTGCAGACAATGTGCTTTTGTTGTTTTCCTCAAGAAAACCAAAGGACCCTTTGCCACCCTGGTTCCTGCTGTGCCGGGCGCCCGGGCAGTATTCAGTAGGCATCTCCTCCGATGGTTACGATGCCCGTTGAGATTTTTGCATTTGGTCCGTAGTTAATATTTAACTCCTTAGCTTAGGACCACTGGTCATAGGAAGAGTCCGTTTGGGGTAGATGGAAGCTGAAATGGATGGACAGCCCGGGGGGGGGGGGGGGGGGGGGGGGGGGAGGCAGTTCGCAGGGCAGGAGAACAAAGCGGAGCTGCCGTCCTGCTGTGGACGAGCCGCATTCCGCTGTCATCACCTCATTAAACACGCTGCTTGGGAGAAGATGCTTGTCTTACCTGTTCTGTGACTTTCAATATCTGTTTCCCTGCTACTTAAAGTTGCACTTTGCGATAATAATGCTTTTAACCATGAGTGTACTGATGTTGTCACTGATTATTGCTTAGGCAAAGCGGTGATTTAATTTTCCAACCCAAAGTTGGGGCAAAACCGGTCAATTAGATAATATATAATTACGCATTCAAACCTGATTCTAGAGTTGATTCGGCAAACTCACACGGAATTGACCTGCTTCTGAAATTGGCTTTTCTCCTTTTGTCTTGCAGGATAACAAAGCCCCTGACCTTTGCCGATTGTGTTGGGGATGAGCTTCCTTTAGGATGGGAAACGGTATATGATAAACAAATTGGAATTTACTACATGGACCACATAAACAGTAAGTAGAGCGCCACGTTGGAGGCGTTATGGGTGAAGGAGTTTCCATGGTGACCTCAAGGACGCTAAACCCTTTTTGTAGAGCAAAACGATCTTTACTGTCCAGTGCAGCATTCAACTGGATTTGAGACATGGAAGCTGAAGTTTTCATTAGTCAAGTTCTTCAAGAAGTGAAGCAGTTATGTAGCTACCATGCCTGTATGCTGCTCGGGACTGCGTGCGTACGTCTAATGGAGGGTTTGAATTTCTAATACAAGGCATACATTTCCCAGGCAGTTTGGAACTAGAATACCTCTCACAATGAGAAGGTTGGTTATTGCAAAGTGGAGCTTACAGCTTACATGTTATTAGTACAATGAACTGCCCACCTGGTTCCCTTAACTTCCTTTTGGCTTATATGTTTAATTTGAAGACACCAACCCATTTTGATCTCTGTGTACAGACTCCGGCTGAAATGGTGGGCCTTGACCACATCAGCCTTTTTTATAGAACTGTTCCGAGCAGTGGTTCTCACCGGGGCTGATGGTGCCTCCCAGGCACACTTGGTCACTATCTGGTAACACTGGAGTGTCACGCACAATGCAGGTGGGCAGAGGCGGGCGCACTGCTAACCCTCCTGCAGTGCACAGAACGGCCCACGAGAGAATGAGCCGACCCCAAAGGTCAGGAGTGCCAAGGGCAACACCCCCTGCTTCATGGGCCCTATTTCATTCTAGACCTCCTCCGCCCTTTCTGCCTCTTCCTCAGCCTTCCTCGATGGGGAGTCATCTGGGGACCCAGGTTCCTCTGAGGTCCACACTTGCTCATTCTGGTGTTTCTGTCATTGTCATCTTTTATTGCCGGGGACATGGCTTCCCCTGCATGTGTTTCTGTCCTCTGGTTTGTTAACTGCGGGGCAGGCTGGGGGCGCCCGAGGGTGCAGCATGCCGCCGCAGGAGACTCTGCAGCTGGGTCCTCGCTCCGGGCCCCTGGTGCCGCGTGTCCCCTTAGTGTGATCGGCCCACGGGGGTGCTTTCAGAGTGGATTCCTTGCCCACTCACCTCCTGAATGGCAAACCTGACTGGCAGCCATGTAGTTCAGAGAATGGTCCCCCACCCAGGTATTTCATCTGAAGGTCAACTGTAATTGGAAAATGAGAAACAAAACACAGGAGCAGTTTGGATCCACGTCACTGGCGGAGGGTAGCATTGTCGTCAGTCCACTCCGGGCCAGATGGTCAAACAGGAAAGAAACAAGCTCATTTAGCACCTCAGACGCTTCAGAGTACTCCTGTGGGTGCTGTTTATTCAGAGTGTGCAGAGATGGTCTAACCCAGTGGTCGGCAAACTGCGGCTCGCGAGCCACATGCAGCTCTTTGGCCCCTTGAGTGCGGCTCTTCCACAAAATACCACGTGCGGGCGCGCACGTACAGTGTGATTGAAACTGCGTGGCCCATGCGCAGAAGTCGTTTTCGGCTCTCCAAAGAAATGTCAATCGTTGTACTGTTGATATTTGGCTCTGCTGACTAATGAGTTTGCCGACCGCTGGTCTAACCTGAGAATTACTAATTCACCTCAGTCCCTTCAATTACAATGGAAGAAAATGAGTTCTAGAAATTACATTATCTGAAATGCACATTTTCACTAAACAGTTCTTTTAATCGTTATTTTCTCTTTCCCTTTTGTGTTTGTTCTAATTCTATTTATTGAGATTTAATTTTATGTTCATCGAATCAGATAATAAAAAATTTGAACTAAAAAAAAAAAAGAGAAAGAAATCTGACTGGCCAGGCTTCCGTGTCAGTCCCGGGGCAGTGGAGTTTCTGAGACGTGGTGCTCGGCCTTGCTCTCTAGTGTGGCTCTTACCCAAAGACCGGGCACCCGGGAGAGGCCCGGCCCGGCCTCCAGGCAGGTATCTGGGTGGCAAGAGGGCTTCTAGGTGGATCCATCACCTTGGCTGACCCGGTACCTCGAGTCTGTGTGTGTTTGGGGTGTCTGAGCTTGCTTTTCCAGGTGCTGCTGGGAGCTCCCACAGGGGAGGGAGTTCCCACAGGGGAGGGCCCCTCCCACAGGTGAGGGCAGTTCCCACAGGTGAGGGCAGTTCCCACAGGGAGAGCCACTCCCACAGGGGAGGGCCCCTCCCACAGGTGAGGGCAGTTCCCACAGGGGAGAGCCACTCCCACAGGGGAGGGCAGTTCCCACAGGGGAAGGCCACTCCCAGAGGCGAGGGCTGCTCAGCCAGGCCTCTGTGCTCTGGGCCTGCGCACACCAGGCCTCACCCGCAGGCCCTGGCCTCCTGGGGCCCGGCGGTATGACTGAACAGCATAGGCATCTGCCTTACACAATCTTTCTGGAAAGCCTGCCTGCCTGCCTGCCGCTGGGGCCGGGACCTGTTCTGGCTCGTCTCTTGTAAACTCAGCCTGCTCATTCCTCCATGCCCCCCGGCTCGGCGCGGCTGGTCTGCGTGCTGAGTCACAGCAGGTGTCAGAGAGCGCGTCTCTGTGCCGGCCACTCCGGGCCCTGGGGACGGGGAAAGTGAGACCCAGTCTCCTCCCTCAGGGACTCCACGGGACACTCTAGACATTAGGACTTTCTGAACGCCTCCTTGAGCACAGCTGGGATGGGCCAGCACCTGGGGCACGCGGGTCCCCACCTCTTCCCTCTGGGACCTTCAGGGAACCCACCTTCCCCCCAGGAGCAAGAAGGGTTATTGTTGTTGTAATAATTTGTACACAAGGGGCCGAAGACCCCATTCAGAACACTTGCTTCTGAGAACCCAACTCTTTCTTTAAAATGTATTTATTTTTATTGATTTCAGAGAGGAAGGGAGGAGGAGAGGTAGAAACATCAACGATGAGAGAGAAACATCGATCGGCTGCCTCCTGCACGCCCCCCACTGGGGATGGAGCCTGCAACCCGGGCATGTGCCCTGACCGGGAATCGAACCGTGACCTCCTGGTTCATAGGTCCACGCTCAACCACAGAGCCACGCCGGCTGGGATTCTGCATATTTATTTAGGATTTGGGTGGAGGATTTGATCAGCTGTTCTCTCCTATGAACGCTCCCCTATTTTCTTTTGCCTGTTAGCAGCCTGCATATATTTATCAATATGTCAGCCTTGTAACAGCCGCCAGAGTCTGGGAACTGGGCATTTGGACACCCTTTCCCACTTCTTACTTCTGTTGAAACCTCCACTAGCCTTTCCCGAGTCGGGGTGTCTTGTCCATTTGCTCAGCCTGCCCGCTTAGTCTAAGGATCTGCCGTCGGGACTGTGGCCCTCTGTCCTCGGAGCAGACTGCCCCTCCTGTTCCTCATTCAACAATTGATGGCCTTCCGGGTTTCAGACCGATGAAGGGTCCTGAGAATATGAAGATGGCTGACGCTGCGTGCCTGCCTTCTGGGGGCTTGTGCTTTATGTGGGAAACCAAGTAATAGAGAAACAGTTACGTGCTCAGCGTGGGAACCGCAGTCCCAGCCACTGCATAGGGACGGATGTGCTCTGAGAGGCAGGGAAGGCTTCGGAAAAAGGTGACTCTGCAAAGGGACCTGGAAGGGGACAGGGTTTCCTGGTGGGCAGAGCAGGGGCCGCATGATCAAATGCAAAGGTGTCATGGTTTGGTTGGGGAACAGAAGGGCACTCCCCGAGAATGAGCTCTGCTTCGGGCGAAGGACTCAGCGTTACTTCGGCGCTGTCCTGGTGGAGAAGCAAAGATGGTGTTCGCCCACCCGGGTGGCTCACTGATTGAGCATCGACTCATGGACTAGGAAGTCAGGGTTCGATGCCCGGTCAAGGGCACATGCCCGGGTTGCGGGCTCGATCCCCAGTAGGGGGTGTGCAGGAGGCAGCCGATCCATGATTCTCTCTCATTGATGTTTCTATCTCTTCCTCTCCCTTCCTCTCTGAAATAAATTAAAAAAATATATAAAAAGAATAAAAATAGAAGATGATCCACACTGTAGGAGGGTTTGTTATGTAGACTTCATAGCGTGCCTCCTGGTCATTCATTGTCTTTCTTTTTTTAAATATATTTTTTTTATTTCAGAGAGAGGAAGGGAAAGGGAGAGAGAGATTGAAACATCAATGATGAGAGAGAATTGATTAGCTGCCTTCTGCACGCCCCCTACTGGGGATTGAGCCCACAACCCGGGCATGTGCCCTTGACTGGAATCGAACCCAGGACCCTTCAGTCCACAGGCCGACGCTCTATCCATTGAGCCAAACCCGATAGGGCCTGGTCATTCCTTTTCGTACTCACTAGTGCCATAGCCGCCTGACTGTTGGTCAACCTAAAGATCTGACTTTGAAGTCCCTTACATTCTTTGTGTGTGTGTCTGTTTTATTTCACTCACGTCTTCTGCTTTTAATTTCAGAGCTCACCCAGATCGAGGACCCCAGAGAGCAGTGGAGGCGAGAGCAGGAGCGGATGTTGAAAGAATACTTAGTGGTAGCCCAGGAGGCTCTCAATGCCAAGAAAGAAATCTACCAGATTAAGCAGCAGCGGTTCGAGCTGGCACAGGAGGAGTTCCAGCATCTGCACAAAATGTGTGAGGACGACAGCCGCTCGTACGCCAGCTGTGAGTTCACTGACGCGTCCGCTTAACACATGTGACTTCCAAAGCCATTTCTCTGCTGGGTTATCTGCAAACACCAGACTTCACTCGGGCAAGGCAGCTTCAGAGTTTCCTATTCGTGTCTGTAGGTCACCAGTGTGCTGCCCTGGAGTCAGAGGCTCATCCGCTAGCCCAGGGGTCGGCAAACTCCTTAGTCAACAGAGCCAAAAAGCAACAGTACAACGATTGACATTTCTTTGGAGAGCCACATTTTTTAAACTTCAACTTTTTCTAACGCCACTTCTTCCAAATAGACTCGCCCAGGCCTTGGTATTCTGTGGAAGAGCCACACTCCAGGGGCCAAAGAGCCGCACGTGGCTCGCGAGCCGCAGTTTGCCGACCACTGCGCTAGCCTCTCCTGTAGCAAACACCAAGTGCCTCCCTTGTGCCTAGGCACTGCATACAGTGGCGCCTAACAGAGGAAAGGCCCCTGCCCTCCTGGTGCTTCCATTCAGGTGGGGACGAGGGGAATAAACCAATTGCAGGGAGTGACACGAACAGCCTCGTGTTTGGCGGCGTGGGAAAGGCCTTCGCGGAGCCTCGGGAAAGCCACCCATGGTTCTGTTGATCCCGGATGGAAAGATCGGGAACCTTCCCCCATGTCGAGTCCCTGTCTCTGTGTAGGGTCCTTTCTCGGGCCGCTGCCGAGGGTGGAGGAACTCAGTATAACGCAGGGAATCAGGGGACTCTCTCTGCCCCTCAAGCTAGAGGGACATACACTGGGGTCCGTGGAGGGACACGCTGTCTGGTTGGGAGGCTGCGGAGGAGGCCCCGTTTCCTTGTGCTCAGTAGATCCTTGGGTACTGCACCAACCAGGCCCAGCCTCCAAGTCAAGGCATTCTGACGCTGACCCATCAGACCCTTCCCGGAGAGCTGCCACCTTTCACAGCCGCCACGGGCGCGCACGGCGTGGCTGGCCTGGGTGCGGGGAGCTGGGGGACAATGTTGGAGTTGGTAGCAGCAGCTTTTGCTGTCTGGAAACCGCAGTCTAGTGGACACGTGGAAAGGCCTACCTGTGCCATGCCGGCCTTAGTGCCAGGCATTCAGGGCCCAGCTCTGAACCTTCGGACCTGGTCAGAGCTTTTACCCAGAACGGAGCTAGGGCTGAGGGGCCCCGGGTCTTTCTCACTGCAGCTGCTGTGGGAGGTGAGTAAGCCGCACGAGGAAGACAGAGGCGGGCTTCTCCCCCACCCGGAACAGGAATTTACCGTGGCCGCTGACCACTCGCCTTGCGAGAATGCAGGGCCTCAGGTCTAGTGGCATGTGGTTTCCAGGTTGTCTTCTCTCATTCTTCAGATATTGGTATGTCCTAGATGTGTGTGTGTTTTTTTTGGTTTTGTTTAACTGCCCATCAGAATGCAGTGAGTCACCTTCCTGCCAGCTTTCAGAGGCTGGGTTCTTTGTCAATCTCCAGCTTTTCTTTCCTTGTAATGTCTTTCTCGGATTTTGGTATCAGGATAACACTGTCCTCCCAGAATGAATCGGGACGTGTTCCCTCCGCCTCGCTCTTCAGAACGAGCTTGTGCGGGGCTGGCATTAGTGCTTCCGGAGCCATGTGATAGAATTCACCAGAAAAGCCACTGGGGCCCGGAATCCTTTGTGAGAATGTTGGGAGCACAACATCGGTCCCTTTAGGAGGTACGGGTCTGTTCAGATTTTCTGTTTCTTCTTGAAGCAGTTCCAGTATTGGTGTGCTTCAAGGAATCTGTCTATTTATCTCATCTGACCGTCAGTAACCGTTGCTCGGAAGGGTCAGAGAGTAAACATTTTCAGCTTTGTGGGCCGCATGGTCTCAGTGGCAATGCTCAGCCCTGTTTCCCTGCAGGAGCGGCCAGAGACCCTGTGTGTGGCTTGTTCCGATAAAAGTTTAAAAAACAGGTCAGGAGCTGGAATCAGCCCCCAGGGAATTAGTCAAGTTTGTCAAGTTTTCGCAAAGCTCCCTTATAATTCTTCTAATTCCTGGAGGTCCTGCGGTGGGGTCCTCTCTCTTTCATTCCTGATATTTATCATCCGTGCCTTCTTTTTTCTCTCAGTCGGTGGAGCTACGCTTTTATCGGCTCTATTTATCTTTGCGATGACCTGGCTTTGGTTTACCTCCCCCCCATTTCTTGTCTATTTTCTACTTTATTGCTTTCTTTTCTTATTTTCTTCCTTCTACTTAGTTTGGCTTTAATTTATTCTTCCTTTTTCTAGCTTCCTAAAGCGAAAACTTAGATCATGGATTTCAGACCTTGCTGATCTTCTCACAAAGCCTCTAAAGGTAGAAATTCTCCTCGAAGTGTCACTTTAACTGCATCCCTCAAAGTCTGGTGTTTTCCTTCTCAGCCAGTTCAGGATGCTTTCTCATTTCCTTTGTGATTTAGGTTTTGACCCCTGGGTTCTGTGAAAATAAGTGGCTGGGGCTTTTTAAAGATGTCACGTTGTTGATTTCTAATTTAATTCCATTGAGGTCAGAGAGGACACTATGTAAGATTTCAGTGTTTTGAAATCTTGTAAGATGACTTTTATGGCCCAGCGTATGGCCCCCCTGAACTGATCTCATAGGATGGGCAGCCCGTGGCCTTGGTGCCTCGGAGTCACGTGTGGTGGAAGTATTGGCTTTTCACTGTTTCTGAGAACACCGAGTTAGCGATTCTCCACCTTTCAGAAAGTTGCTTGGGAGAAGCTAGGTTGAACCGTATAAAATGGTCATTTCTGTCGCTTCAAAAGGGCTGAACGTTGGTCATTTCATATGATTCAACCCAACGGAGTTTCCTCCAGTAGCACCTCACCTGTCCCGTGGTCCCTTGGGGTTAGGTCTCCAAAGAGGCTCTCCAGCCAGTGTTTCCAAGAATGCCAGGGAGAGAAGGCAAACTCGCCTAGGGAAGACGGTGTGTCTTACCTGTGGGCTCCTGTGCCAGGGCAGCCAGTGAGCTTGGGGACTGGAGCCCTTGTGAGTGCAAATGGAGGAGGACCTATTGTAGCCCGCAGATTGCACACCCAGCGGAGGGAGCGAGGGAGGAGCCCGCCCAGCCTCGGGGTACCGAGAGGGTTCGGGCCTGGTTCGGAGCCTGTGGTCCTGTGGAGCCGGGACATCCCTCAGCAGCCAGTTTTCATTCATTCATTCATTCATTCATTCATTTATTTTATTGATTTTTTTTTTGCAGAGAGGAAGGGGAGGGATAGAGAGTTAGAAACATCAGTGAGAGAGAAACATCCATCAGCTGACTCCTGCCCACCCCCTCGTGGGGATGTGCCCGCAACCAAGGTACATGCCCTTTACTGGAATCGAACCCGGGACCCTTCAGTCCGCAGGCCGACGACGCTCTGTCCACTGAGCCACACCAGTCAGGGCAGCAGCCAGTTTTCGGTTTCCAGGCTGTGCACCCCCTTCACACTGGGGCCAGTGGGGAGTCGCACTGGGTCCCCTCCCTCCCCGTGCTCCACGGGGTTTGATGGATGCCCGGGAGAAAAGCAGCTCCGATGATGCTGTCTTCGAAGTGGCGTCCGGAGAAACCTTCAGTGGAGGAAGCAGATGACTGTGGCGTCCACTTGAAATTCTAACATGCCCCTTAGACTCCACTTCCCGACCACCACGGGCCCCTGCCCAGACGCCACCTCCGCATCTGCGCGTGCGGGCTGCCCTGGAGACCAGATCGGGCCTGTCTGCCTGATGGGCCGGAGAGGCCAGTGGGTCTTGCCGGGTCCTGGGCCAAAGCCCACGAATGGAGTCTCGAATGAACCCAAGCGGTTCATCAGGCTGCTGCTGTCCCTGGGGCTTTGACCCAAGCTCTTTTATTTGCCATTTAATCTGAACTGCCAGTTACAATGAGAAAAACTCCTAGATGTGACTCAAATGAATTACTTTTGGCCACGGGATCAAGTTCAAGACGGTGGTCCTATTGCCTTGAATCATCATGATCTAACACAGTGGTCGGCAAACTCATTAGTCAGCAGAGCCAAGTATCAACAGTACAACGATTGACATTTCTTTTGAGAGCCACATTTTTTAAACTTAAACTATATAGGTAGGTACATTGTTATTAACTTAATTAGGGTACTCCTAAGCTGGCCTAAGAGCCACACTCAAGGGGCCAAAGAGCCGCATGTGGCTTGCGAGCCGCAGTTTGCCGGCCACAGATCTAACAGATGTCACCTATAGAGGTCTGGGCTCACGTCGGGAGCTGCCGGCGGCAGGATCTGTAGCATCCCGGGGCTGCAATCGGCCGCACAGGCCGCACAGCCCAGCTCGCCCTCAGTGCTAGTCATTTAAAGTGGGGAGGCGCGCCCTCGCTCTGGTCCTAGGAACAGAATAACACTTGGGCCCATTTCCCACAATTCCTTCATTGTTGATAACTTAAGCTAAGAGAGGCAGTTTTTAGCGAACTAGAGTGTTCTGGGCATGGTTATGATAGCAGCATTGTGAAGCACGTGGCGTTATCTCCATTGGACACACGAGGACCTGAATGTTGGAGAGGCTGAATTACTTCTTCAAGGTTACATGCCCAGCCAATGGTAGAACTTGGATTTGAACCCAGATCTGGTTGTGCATGTAGCCTTCAGTGCTCTGTACTCTTTCCTGGACACGGCAGGGGCGGCCCACAGAGCCGATGGGGTTTTCGGAACCCCTTGCCCTCCCATTGTTCAAGTGATCTGCAAATAAAGACCGGTCGTAAGTTGACAAGCCATCGGACTGTTTTGCAACACTGCATGGGGCAAGTGGAAGGCAGAGCACCTTCTGCTTTCTGACCTTCCCGTGGCCCACGGTAGGGTTGCTAACCTAAAGGTAGCACCTGGTGCTGGTACACACTAAAGGGTGGGGACCCGATTTATCCCTAATGGCTGATTGTAGGGGGAATGAGGCCATGATGGTGAACGGAAGAAGGAACTGGAACAGCCATTTCCAGTACCGGAGCAGAAGGGGACAGAGGAGGGTGGGAGCGGGGGAAATGCATCTTGCCCACACTCTTCCCAGATTTCCCCGGGTTATGGGAATCACCAGAGCAAAACCCCATTCGTTGGAGAGAAAAGATCTGGTGTTAATATGGTACCATCTGGTATCTAAGAGTATCTAGGTCATTTTGCCCCTGACCAAAGCAGACTTAGGAGCTTTGCTGGAACGGAGATTTGAGCATGCGTGTCCCCATAAGGCTAAAAGAACCCGACTCGATTTGTGTGAACCGGGGAGCTAGCGGTTATTGTACCCAGTCCCAGTACGTTTTCTGCAACTCCATGTTGTAGAGTTTTCTCCTACTGTCTTCATGCTAACATGTTCTTCTATTTGCCTTCTTTTTTTAAAAAATATATTTTATTGATTTTTTTACAGAGAGGAAGGGAGAGGGAGAGAGAGTTAGAAACATCGATGAGAGAGAAACATCGATCAGCTGCCTCTTGCACACCCCCCTACTGGGGATGTGCCCACCACCAAGGTACATGCCCTTGACCGGAATCGAACCTGGGACCCTTGAGTCCACAGGCTGATGCTCTATCCACTGAGCCAAACCAGTTAGGGCTATTTGCCTTCTTTTTATGCTGAATACATTCGTTATTTCAGAAACTTTTTTTTTCTGGAGTTAACGTTTTCATTCATTCTTCCTGAGAAACTCTAGCCTCCGGATGTGTTGAGCTGAAGTATAGGACCATTTGCAGCATCTTTTGGAGGGGATTCTTGCATGGGGTAAATTATAGTCTGAACCACAGGTCAACAAATTACGGATGGCCCACAGGCTAAGTACTGTCCACTCAGGGTATTGTTAATAAAGTTTTATTGGAACACAGCCACATCCATTCACCCACCTATTGTCTATAGCAGCTACACGGGGGGAGTTGAGTTGAGACAGAGACGCTATGGCCCCCAAAGCCAAAAACACTGGCCCTTCGCAGAGAAAGTGTCGCAGTCCCTGGGCGACACCAGTGGTTCTCCACGCTGCCCGGCTGCGCACAGTCTCCCGAGAGGCTTGTAGAAGCTGCTGCTGCCTGGGTGCAGATTTGGGTTGAACTGGCTGTGAGGGGGGCCAGACAGTCTTTACTCCCCAAGTGATTCTGAGCGTTGAGACCCACTAGTCTAGATGGACTCTTTCAGCCGCAGGAACATGGCTCTCTCTGTTACCCTGGCTCCTAGGAGCTCCCAGAAGCCTACACCAAGTCTCTCTGGGTGGCTGGGAAAGAGCCGGCCTTATCTCTGTTGGGAAAGTGCTGATCCACCCTGAATTCCTGAGTTAGGTGGTGGTGAAGCTTGACCTTATCAGCCATCAGTCCTGCCAACATTCTTTCTGAAGCTCCAAGGCCCTCCCACAAAGACTATCTCCTTTGGTTCTCTGCTAAAGGGCTTCTCATCATCTGCT
The DNA here is from genome assembly GCF_027574615.1 of Eptesicus fuscus. Lineage (NCBI taxonomy): Eukaryota > Metazoa > Chordata > Mammalia > Chiroptera > Vespertilionidae > Eptesicus > Eptesicus fuscus. The sequence continues at coordinate 2,608,520 of NC_072473.1, forward strand.
ATCTAGATTAGGATGAGGGCCAAAGTCCATCCATTTAGCCTTTTGTTTTCCCTCCTGCGAGCATGTTGGAGCAGGCCGGAGGAAAATGGATCACACAGCATTTTCCACAGGTATTAGTTGGCAAGAAGGTTGTGGCGGAGCCCACATGTTTACTGAGAGATAATCCCCTCGGCTGCTCTAGACGGGATTCCTGATTGCGATTTGGTGGCTTCTTGCTTGCTTCTGTGGGTCTCGAGCGGGCTGGAGGTTTTTGATCCTGTGCTTATGGTGCCTTTTAAAAAATGTTGTGCCCTCCTTTGCTGGCCTGGTTATCGCTGCTCCGGTAATTAGTACCTGTCAGCGCGGAGTCTGTCGGGGCCTGCCTCCTCTCCCCCAGTCTCCCCTGGCTCCCCGGAGCAGCCCCTCCAGTCTGAGCCTGGAGGCGCACCTGGTCTCAGGAGCTGGCTGTCCAGAGGGTGTCTTTGAAGAAGCGCTACTGGTCTTTGAAAGCGTTTCATCCCCCTGGGGTGTGACCTGCGCTTCTCACAGCACCGAGGAGGCCTGTGTGGGGAAGAGAGAGAGAGACAGACAGACAGACAGACAGTTCCCCCTTTCAGTACCCTGGGAATGGAAATCCACCATAAGGACTGCGGTCTGCAGCATGTTGAGTGTTAAAAACACAGGTCTGGTTCGCTTCGTGGGCAATGGGCTTTGGGGAGCCGAAGGGCCATTCCTTCCTACGTCGGAAAAGCTAATCTGATTAAAGGATGGCGGACAGCTGACCCGTAGCAGCCCAAGTTCCAGACACAAGTGCCCCTGTGACTTAATGGCATAATGCAGATCAAGTCACTGCAAACTCAGTCTTTAATCTCTAAAGTGGGGGGCATAATCATCATCGCTCACCCAGATTTTTATGAGAATAGATGAAATAAGTGTGAAAGGCACCCTATAATAGCAAGGTACAATAATTTACATTGTTGTGGTCCAACTAAACTAAAACCTTGTGATTATATCATCCAAAACAATGTGTATAGCTGAGTGGACTCCTTAAGCTGTTTAATAGCTCTGCCCACTCAGCGCTTCAAGAGAGAAGAAAGCTTCGGAGGTGAAAGTCTGGTATTTATTGTAAAACCCGAGATTGCAGACATGTCTTAACAGAGGGAGGTAGTGCTTTTTCTGAATGATGTACAGCGCATGCTGTTACAAATGGGGGCTGGAGCCCTGAGCTATTTCTTGGACTCCAGAAATGGATTCCATTAGACTTACTGGCAGACATGAGGACCTGAGACTTTGTAGAAATTGAATTATATTATTAAAAGCTGCGCCAGTGTTCACAACTCCCCTTAGCGTTTGAAGATAAGATGTACTCACCGTCTTAGGTACCCGAGCGGACTTTTCCCTCATCTCGGTCCTGGAATTTTCTAATTTCAGAGGCTGTAGCAAAGGTAACACGAAGGGTATCGGTATAAGTGAAACCTAGTGTGTCGTTTAGGTGGGTTCAGCTGTAACGCACAGAGATGAACGTCCATGGGCCTGCGCGGCAGGGAAGTGCGTTGTTACAAAGCAGTCCCCTCCAGGTGGTGGCTTCCTGTTGGTGGCTTCGGTGGCTCCAGGATGTCGTGTTTCCTCAGGCTCTGCTCTGCTTCCAAGACCCAGTTCCGCCTGGGGCTCCGGGGGGAGAGGGGGCACCTGACAGCGTCAGGGTGCTGCGACTTAGGGAGGAGAGGGGGGCAGGTTGCCATGTGTTGGTCCAATCGGACCTGCTCCGCCTCCCAAGTGCACTTCAAGTTTTGTGGCCACGAGCTGCGAGCCTTGGCACTGAGGTGGCCATGGTCAGCTTCCCTGGACTTGGGGGGCGGGCTTGCTTCTCCCCCGATGGGAACGATCCCGGGCGGTGCCTGTCGGCAGGCTCTCCCCCACTTGGAAGGTGACAAGTTGACACAGGGGACGTGAGGGGTCAGCAAAGCCTCGGCCCCTGAGCATGTCATCTGGGTCCCAAGTGGGAGCCCCTGCAGCTCAGGTCTGAGAAGCCGGTCCCAGAAGCCGAGTGCGGAGATTTTGTGGGAATGATTCATCGCCGATCTTCAGAGAAACCAGAGTCAGACAAGATAGAAGCGGCAGGATTTGGAAATAGACATTCTTCGTCTGAGAAAGAATTCCATTTTAAAAACATTTTACTCCATGTCTGGAGAGATTACGATTGGAAATATAAGAACATAAAGTTGGCAAACACTTAGCTCCTCCTGATATTTATTTCCAGTGGATTCCAGTGGTTCAGCGTTCTGACTGATGGGGGCTTACATAGGAGATTTGCCATAGAACTGTTTAAAAAAATATATATACACACACACACACACACACACACACACATATATATATTTATTGATTTCAGAGAGGAAGGGAGAGGGAGAGAGAGAAACATCAGTGATGAGAGAGAATCATGGATCGGCTGCCTCCTGCAGGTCCCACACTGGCATGAGCCCTGCCTCAGAATCGAACCGTGACCTCCTGGTTCCTAGGTTGACGCTCAACCACTGAGCCACACTGGCTGGACAGAACTGTGTGTGTGTTTTTTTAAAGGAGATACCAACTGCTCAAAGTCACTTCGGGAGTATTGTTGGGGTTAAATAACCTTGCTGTGGAAGCCATTTGGCCTTGAGCCATCCTTTCCAGTAGAAAGTCAGGACTTGGTTTTGAACTAGTTTCTAGACGTGCGCACCTAGTGATCTCAATGACAGCCTTTGGACCCCAGGTCGAAGGAGTGAAAGAGGGTCACCCGCCTGCAGGTGGGCCTTCTGAGCAGGTGACGGTAATGGGAATGACCCAGAGGCAGATGACTCGCAGCACCCTGACGCTGTCAGGTGCCCCCTCTCCCCCCGGAGCCCCAGGCGGAACTGGGACTCGGGAGCAGAGCAGAGCCTGAGGAAACACGGCATCCTGGAGCCACCGAAGCCACCAACAGGAAGCCACGCTCAGGGAGGGACAGAAACCAAGTCACTGCCCCCCCAAAGCTGATGGCTTCAGAAGCCTCGGAGCAAGGACCCGGAAGCATGAGGAACTAGCCATGCGCAGGGGCTCGCTGCACACCACGCACAGGTGACCGGCTGCTTGTAGTGACGCCGTGTCATAGCAGGAGGTTAGAGCTCGTGTCCTGCTCCGTTTAAGAACCCACGTCCCTGCAATGCGCTTTAGCCAGACAGCCATCAGCAACGGGCTGCTGGGATGCGGGGGTGGGGGTGGGGGTGGGGATGGGGGGGCTTCTCTGGAGTTTGCGCAGCAGGCAGCCTGGAAGCGGAGCTTTCCCTCAGCCTGGCGGGCGCAGGCGCAGTGCTAGGAAGCTGTCTTTCTCATTTTCTAGATCTTGAGTATGTGTTCTCTCTCTTACGTCAAAAATTGTTCATCTGGGGACTGTGGATAGGACGAAAATAAAAATAACATCTTTTGTATTGACAAGAACCACAGTTGACTTTTTAGCTCTATCCTTCCCGAGACTCCCGTGTGTGCGCATTTTATTCATTCATTCATTCATTCATTTATTTATTTATTTTTAAATATTTTTTATTGACTTCAGAGAGGAAGGGAGAGGGAGAGAGAGAGAGAAACATCAGTGATGAGAGAGAATCATGGATTGGCTGCCTCCTGCACGCCCCACACTGAGTATCGAGCCCGCAACCTGGGCCTGTGCCCTGATCAGGAATCGAACCCTTACCTCCTGGTTCATAGGTCAACGCTCAACCACTGAGCCACACCGGCCGGGGCGGTGTGGGCATTTCAGAGGAAAGTAAAAATGATTCCTAGCGTGTGTACTATTTGCACAGTAAGAGCAATTTCCCATAATCATACCTTCCCCTCCTGGTGCGCATGCGGTGGTTAGGCCGCGCAGTGTGCCGTGGAGGTCAGCACACGGCTTTACCTGCAGCATCTGTTTAGACGTGGGCTCCTGCAGGCAGGCCTCAGGCAGAGATCAAACACCCAGATGCGAGGCGGGGAAGTGTTGATTCTTTAGGAGCCAGTACCAACTTGTAAAGCCGAGACTCAATCATTTAATGTGGAGAATCAGAAGTTCCTGTCTGTGTGCGTTTATTTATTTGAAAGGATCCTTTCTAAAATGCAATGTTTTCCTTCTGTTTAGCCTTCTCTGGATATTCAACGAATACAAAGTACGACCCACACCAAATTAAAGCAGAAATAGCCAGTCGCCGGGATAGGGTGAGTAACACGGTGCCCGTATGGACTTCTAGGTGCCGTCGCTGATCATGGTTCATTTTCGGGAGGTCGGCGTGTCTAACACTCACATTTTAATAAGATTTTCCTTTCATGGATTATTATTATATTTGTTTGTACTCTCCGCTCTTTTCCAATAGGAGGGCAACTATTTCATTTTAAAACCGTAGCCCGTCTAACAAAAAGTCACCTGTGCTCCCGCCTCCCACCTTCAGCCCCTTGTCTCGCTGGTCCGGGGAGCGCTCCGTTTTGTTGCATTTGCATCTAAACACGGGAGACACCTTGGAAATGAAGCCTCCTGCTGTGGTGTCCGGGTCCCCGAAGCATGTGTCTCAGGTTCCAATGCACCTCAGAAACGCCCCTGGGGAGTTGGTTAACCGTGTGAGCTCCCCGCCCCCCGCCCCAGCTTTAACGCAGGCCTGGAGCGGGTCCCAGAATCTGTCGAATAAGCCCCAGGCGATGGGAGGAGACCGCGCTCGCAGCTGCGGGGCCTCCTCCGTGGCTCTGTGCGGAGCAGGTACAGGGAAGATGGGCAGAGCGTTACAGTTTGCTGACTGTAATGGCCTAATCAATACCGTGAGGAGGAAGTCGTTGCGCTTCCACGTGGGCAGGAAGTGCTGGGACTTTGGGATGTAAGCAAGGCAGTTCTTCCGGTGCGGCTGTTTTATTTATTTTTATTTTATTTTTTTTATTTTTTATTATTTTATCTTATTTTATTTTACCCTCACCTGAGGATATTTTTCCCATTGATTTTTAGAGAGTGGAAGAGAGGGAGAGACAGAGAGAAATATCCATGTGAGAGAAACACATCGATTGGCTGCCTCCTGCATGAGCCCTGGCCAGGGCCCCGGCCAGGGAGGAGCCTGCAATTGAGGTACCTGCCCTTGACCGGAATCGAACCCGGGACCTTTTGGTTCACAGGCTGACACTCTATCCACTGAGCCAAACCGGCCAGGGCTATTTTATTTTTAAATGAAAAAATATTTTTATTGATTTCAGAGAGGAAGGGAGAGGGAGAGAGAGAAACACCAATGATGAGAGAGAAACATTGATCGGCTGCCTCCCGTACACCCTACCTACACTAGGGATGGAGCCCCAAACCAGGCATGTGCCCTGATAGGGAATCGAGCCGTGACCTCCTGGTTCATAGGTCGATGCTCAACCACTGAGCCACCCGGCCGGGCCAGGGTGGCTGTTTTATGCATGTGAATGGAAGCTCCTGGAAAGAGTAGATGATCCCGTGAATGGCAAGCTAAGCAGAAACTTCGGTGACAGTGATAACAACTGTAGGAGTCATTTTCACAGCAATTTTCGAGAAACCTGTTCTTTGTCTTCAGCTTTCCAGATTAAAACGCGAGCTGACGCAGATGAAGCAGGAGCTGCAGTACAAAGAGAAGGGGGTGGAGACCCTGCAAGAGTGAGTTGCCGCGGCGAAGGGAGCGGGGCCCGCGGTTTCCTTTTGTGCTGCCCTCTGGGTGCCTGGGCATGAGGCCTACAGCTTCATGGGCGCCCGCTTCTAGGACTGCGTTTACGCTCCTTATTTCCCGACCCCGAGCATGAGAGCCTCTGCCTCAAAGACACTGTGTTCCTTTAAGTGGAACTCTTTGGAAACCAGACCTTCATTTTATATTTGTCGACATTCTCCATAGCTGCTGTACTCGCCAAGACACACAGGGCCGCTTAAATTGGAATTCCAATTGTGTCAGTTTCGATCTCTTCATTTTTTTTATTCTAAAAGTTCAAATCCAATTCACTCAATTGAAATAGACTAATTCATCCCCCAGCCCCAGGAGCCACATCTGAAATGCTCCGCAGTCACATGTGGCTAGTGCAGATTTCCCCTCCTCGGCGCAGGAAATGTTTTGGACCAAAGAACTCTCCGTGGCCGGGCTGTCTTGTGGACCAGAGGCTGCTCACAGCATCCCTGGCCTTGGTCCCGTAGTGCTGCTAGCACCCCCCCCCCCCGCCCACTTGTGGCCAAAAACGTCTCCAGACTTGGCCACGTGCTCCCCGGAGGACCCATTTGCCCCCAGTTGAGAACCACTGGGCTGGTGGCCCTGGCCTTGGACAGCACAGCTGATAGAATATTTCCATCACCACAGACCATTCTATGGGGCAGTCTGCTCTACAGGTCTTCCTCGTGTTGGCATCTTGACAATGAAAACTTGATCCCCACTCAGAGCCTGGGGATGAATTTCTCATTCGGGAGCTGTATCGAGTCAGCAAATTGAATGAACAGAAGTTGGTTTCTAAATGGGGGTCTTGCTGGTCTGGAAGAATCCGTTTTCTTAAGCGAAGGGTATGCTTGTTGGTCAAGAGTCATTCTCTCTCGCTCCAGAGCCTGGCTCCGCTTGCTGCACGGAGGCATGTGCTTTGTGCCTGCTGTGCCTGCTGTTCTCACTGTCACTGGGGCTTGTTTCAGCCAGCTTGGCTGCTGCCACGAAACCCCGCGGACTGGGCGGCTTAAACGGCAGACATTTCCCTCGCACAGTGCTGGAGGCCGGAAGTCCAAGAGCAATGGAGCGGGCAAATTCGGTATCTGGTGAGGACCTGCTTCTTGCTGTGTCTTCACGCGGCGGGGGTTCCGAGGGAGCTCTGGTCTCTGGTGTGTCTTCCTTTTCCTATAAGGACACGGACCCCATTATGGGGCTCCACTCTCCCGACCTCATCTCAGTCTGATCACCACACACAGGCCCCATCTCCAAATACCATCCCCGGGGGGTGGGGGGAGCACACGATTCAGTCCACAGCAACGTTCATCAGGCTGCACTGGCCGGGAGGCGGCGCCAGCACACAGTCAGCCTTCAGCAGACGGCAGGAAGCGGCTGGCACTGTTCTCAGTGAGGTGGCAGATGCAGCGACGGTGGCACGTGTGACGGCAGTATAGCTCTCAATTTATAGTGAGGCGCTAGTGAATGTGAGCGTTTGACAGATGGAACTCTCTCTTGGTGGATCCATTTGTCCCTTTCTTTAAGGGCGGATGATAGGCACCTGGGGAGACACGATGGCAAGGTGAGCTGGGGTCCTGCCTAGAGGGGCCTGCTTTGCGTGGCGCTCCCACCCGGCCCTGCCCCCTGCAGGCCCCTCCGGGCGGTGAATTTGGGCGCCTGCTTAGCAGGAGCTGAGTCTTACCCTTCCGGCCAGCCCTTTGCTTTCTGTCCCGCTACCCAGCAGCGTGTGTGCGCTCGTCCTCCGGCGATTCGGCCCACAGCGGGGCTTCCTCTAATTGGCCCTCGTCACTGCGGCTTTTACAAACGTTGCTCTTAAGCCAGTCAAGCTGCTTTTCCAGGCTCGGCCACTGGCTTTGTTGCTCACTTCGTGCACTCGCAGCCGCGTCCCCCGCACACAGCCGCGTGCCCCGCGACGTTGGCCCGCACATCCCCGCGGCCTCCAGAGCACAGGTGCCTGCGAGGTGCTTCTGTCGCGGTGGCTGTGCTCCTGGCCACGTCTGCGAAGGGGCTGGGTAAGCAATAAGCAGAGGCCTGGACGGCTGCTCACTGGCTAGAGCCTTGGCCTGCGCACCGACTGGTCGCGGGTTTGAGTCCCAGTCAGGGGCAAGAACACCGGCTGCAGGTTTGATTCCCCAACCCCCGTCAGGGTACGTGCCAGAGGCAACCAGTCGGTGTTTCTCTCTCACATCAATGCTTCTCTCTCTCCTTCCCTTCCCTCCTCCTTCCCTTCCACTCTCTCTAAAAATCAATGGAAAAATTATCTTCACGTGAGGATTTTTTAAAACGAGGAGGGCGCCGGATAAGAAATGAGCCGAGCCCCGGCCGGGCTTGCTCAGCAGTTAGAGCGCCTGGCTGGGGACTGAAGGGTCATGGGTTCAATTCCTGGTCAAGGGCACATACCTGGGTTGTAGGTTCGCCCCCCTGCCTCCAGGCACGTGTGGGAGGCAGCCAGTCTATGTGCCTCTCTCACATTGATGTGTTTTTCCCCTCTCTCTCTCTTCCTCTCCGCCCTCCCTTCTCCTCTCTCTCTAAAGATCATTGGAAAAAACCCTCCGGTGGGGCTTACAAAAATAAAAATGAAAGAGAAATCAGGAGAGCAAATCATTGAACTCGGGGGGGGGGTGGGCCCCCCGTTGCCAGGACTGACCTGGTGAATTGGAGGCGGCTTTCCGCCTGCCAGTGGGCCACGCTGAGGCTCTCATCACCAGGGAGACGCACCGCTCCCGTGTCCCTATCCTCCAGCTTCTCCCGCTCGGCCTGTGCGGCTGTGGAGGTGACCGGGGTTCAGGGGGCACAGGACCCCTGAGCTTCAGAAGGGAGTCCGCCCGGCACCTTTCCCTGCCGGCTCTGCCTCCCACAGCCGAATCGCCAGGCCCGGCGCCTGTGCCTTTGCCTGGTCGCAATCCCTCTGGCCGCCTCCATTTCCCTTAGTTGAAGACGAAGTTTATATTGCCACCTCGGCTTCAGACCGAAGACTCTAGAACCGTGGTCGGCAAACCGCGGCTCGCGAGCCACATGTGGCTCTTTGGCCCCTGGAGTGTGGCTCTTCCACAGAATACCACGGCCTGGGCGAGTCTATTTTGAAGAAGTGGCGTTAGAAGAAGTTTAAGTTTAAAAAATGTGGCTCTCCAAAGAAATTCCAATCGCTGTACTGTTGGTATTTGGCTCTGTTGACTGATGAGTTTGCCGACCACTGGGCTAGAACACCGATTTTCAGCCGGTGTGCCGCAGGAATTCCTAAACCATGCAATACCGGGCCCGCTAGGCAGGGACACCGACCTCTTGAATCAAAACGATGCCTGTTTCTTTTGTCAGACCCACGGAAGGCACGCTGTGTTTTCGGCGTGCCACAGGATTCCAGTGATCAGTTGCTGCGCCACGCGACGCAAAAGGTTGAAAATCGCCGCCCTGGCAAAGAACAGGGGCCGGGGCTTAGGCGACCAGAAAGCCCGGCCCCTGGCCATTGCTGGGAAGTGGCTTCAGCACTTGCAGTCAGTCGGGCGCTTTAAGCCCTGCTTTCTCTGGGATCCTTGGACAGGAAGCAGGGCGGGGGGGGGGGGCGGGGTAGGGGGGGTGTAACTTTACACCTGCAGGCCGCTCTGCTCCGAGCGCCCGCAGAGGGCCAACGCCTGCCTTTTCTTTCTCCTCTCCGTGGCAGGATCCCGTGTTTGGGAGCAGCCATGGTAAATAGGCCCCGCCAAGGGGAAAGTCCCCACTCCCCGCCAGAGGCTGGTGGAGGCCGAGGAGGGGCAGGGGGCACGTCCTGGACCCCCCTCGGGCCTGGGACCCCCAGCCCAGCTGTGCGGACGGCGCTGCCCCGCACGGCAGTGTCGGGTCAGATGTTGCGATGTCACTGTACGCGTGTTCCCTGTTCTGTGACCCGCTCGCAGGAAGGAGAGGAAACGGGGGCGCTCAAGCCTCGCCTCACATTCTCAGCGAGTACGAGTCATCCGATCGCTTCCTGTGAGTGGCACAGGCGGTGCACGAGACTGAGGCGCCTCGTCCTTTTTCGGGTCCTGAGCGTGGCTCGTGTTGGGATCGAGGCATGCGGCTTGGGACTGCTGACTGAGAAACTGGAAACCTTTGGTGGGCATCGCTACGGTGATCAGCACCCCCCTGGCGTCAGACGTGAACGCCAGCGCGGAGAGCCCACGCGCTGCGCTCCACGACGGGGCTCCTCGGTCTGAGTGCCAGCCCGGTTAAGGCAGGGAGCCTGGGTTTTCCTCCCAGAACCGGCTGCGCTGCCCCTGCTTCCCAGAAGACCCATGCATTCTTTTCCAGAGCACCTCACCAGGAGTGTGGCCGCTCGGAACGTTTTCAGCTCGGCTTGTTTATCTTGGTGGACTTTCCTGGCTAGCGAGAAAATCCATCATTACACTTGGGTCCAAGGGAGGAAAAAGGAACCTTTTGTATTTTTTTTTTTTTGAGTCTGTGTATGTTGTTAATTTTTGTAGATGGGAGCTGGCCATGAACACAGTCTCTGGGCTAATGATAGAATATGTATGTGTGTGTGTGTGTGTGTGTGTGTGTATGCGTGTGTGTGTATGTAATATATATAAACTTTTAATGATGGAAAATGTCAAACACATACAAAAGGAGAGAGAAAACAGTGTAATGGGCCCCCTCCAGTCCCCCTCGGCCCACGTCAACGGCGACCACACCCCGGCCCACCTCGTTTGGTCGCACAGCGCCTCATCCCCCAAACTTCCTGCCTTATTGCGGCAGACCCCAGAATCACATAGCCCATCAGCATCTCTCCTAGACGCACGGACCCCTTTGGAAACGTAACTATAATGCCTGCCCCCACCGAATAGTAACCTCTTAATATCGTCCCTCCTCCAGCGAGTTCGCCCATTTCTCTGGTTTATTGGGGTCCATGTTGAGGCGAGGCCCACACAGTGCGTTTGGCGGGTGTGTCTTCACCTCGGCCCCCTCTCCTGTGGCTTTCCTTCTGACAGCTTGGTTGAAGACGCTATTTGCTTTTCCAGTCGCGTTTCCCTGCCCGTGGATTTTGCTGCTTGACTGCGCATGTGTCATTTAACATGCTCCTGCTGTATGCGCACACTGCTGTCATGGGTATGAAGGGCTTCATCTGATTCGAGTTCCGTTTCTTTTCCTTCCCTTTTTGGGGGGTACGCATATTTTGTAGGTGGTGGTGGTGTTACTTCCCTGCGGAGGTGCACGCTCTCCAGCTGTCTGTCTGTCTGTCCGTCTGTCTCTCTTTTTGTTCATCCTCACCCGAGGATTTTTTTCCCATTGATTTCTAGAGAGAGCAGAAGGGAGGGAGGAGGGGGAGAGAGGAAAAAAAACATCAATGTGAGAGAGACACATCGATTGGCTGCCTCCTACATGGGCCCCCACTGGGGCTGGGGGACCTGCAACTGAGGTATGTGCCCTTGACCGGGAATCGAACCTGCGACCCTCCGGTCCCCTGGGCCAGGGCGTGGCTGTCTGCTATCGTGGTGTGAAGATGATTGGTGGGTTCTGGCGTTGTCTGCCTGGTACATCCATTTATAACGCTGCCCATCAGCTTTTCACCTAATGCGGTGCACACGCAGATGCGAAGGGTGTCAGCCCAAGTTCCCGCAACTGGGTTTGCTGGGGCAAAGGGCAGATGCACCAGCGGTATTTTTAGATATCGCCATTCCCCTCTCTAGGGGGCGCCCCATCTCGCATTCCCAGCACTGACAGGCGAGCGCTCCGGTTCCCGGGGCTCTGCCAGCAGAAGGTGCTGCCACGCTTTTGCGTCCGTGCCAGCCTGGCAGGTGAGAGATAGCATCTCAGTGGAGCTGTCATTTGCATTTCTCTCGTGGTCCCGTGTAAACGTCTTCAGAAAAGAGCGGCAACGTTTTTGATGGACGAGAGTCTTCAGCAGAATCGGCTCTTCCGGTGAGAGCGCGGCTCGGCTCCGGGCTCGACGGGCGGAGCCATCTCGCCGCCTCCAGCAGCTCGGGGCCGAGGGCAGGGCTCGGGACCAGGCCGTGTGCGGTTCCCAGATGGGTGATGCGCAAGAGCGTGCCGAGTGCCAACGGGCGTGGGGAGAGTTCCCTCCAGTTATTCGAGATCTCCTGCAGATCTGGAATGCGCCCCGTGTTGGGTTCCCAGTTGTCCTGCAGCCAGGAGCTCACTTAGCATTGCTTCACCCCGGCTTTCCCACGCTCGTGGCCCATTGAAGCCTTTTCCGCCATGCCACCTGTAACGCCCCTGCGTGCTGGCTTGGTGGCCCAGGACGCTCGGGGGGCCGGGGGGGGGGGCACTGTCCCGACTGCCTTCTTGCTGTCTGCCTTCTGCGGGGTGCTGTTTCCAGGCCTGGCCCCCATCCATTCTCGCAGCTTCCGCCGGGACCTGCAGCCGAGCCTGCAAGTGCTCCCCGTTCTCACACTCCAGCCCCGGGATTCTTTGTAAACGTCTCCTCTGCCGGTGACCCGCAGTGGCTTCCTCTCTCTTACTCAGAAGCCAGTCTGACCCTCCATGCGCTGGCCCCTCCCCTGACCTCATTTCCCTCCAGTCTCACCTCCGCTCACCTGCGCTCATCCCCGGCCACCCTGCTGGTCTCTGCGCTCGAGCTGGCCTCTCCCTGGGCCTGAAACACTCCCCCCAGCTTCCCGCACGCCTGTCCCTCCCTCCGTAGTTCTCTGGACAGATGACATCTCAGCAAGACCCTGGCTTGCCCACTGGATCTAAAAGGACCCTCCCTGCCCCATTCTTTTTCCAGCCCAGCTCTGTTGTTCTTGAAACACGGATCGCTGCCTGTCAGAGAGATGTGTTTTTGTGTTGTCTGTCTCTTTGACCAACACTCACCTACTTGCTGTTGGGAATGCAAAACGGTATGACCCCTAGAGAGGGGAATGGCAATATCACCAATGTGCTGGGCCGGCGTGGCTCCGTGGTTGAGCATCAACCTATGAACCTGGAGATCAGGGTTCGATTCCCGGTCAGGGCACATGCCCGGGTTGCAGGCTCGATCCCTAGTAGGGGGCGTGCAGGAGGCAGCCGATCAATGATTCTCATTCATCATCGATGTTTCTGCCTCTCTCTGCCTCTCCCTTCCTCTCTGAAATCAATAAAATATGTTTTAAAAAATTATAAAAATATAAAAATAAAAATAGCACCAATGCACTTACGCGTTGACCCAGCAAACCCATATTCGGGAACTTCTGCTGAAATCTTTCGTATCTGCACGTGCGCAGCATTAGGTGAAAAGCTGTAGGATGACAAGGGCAGGGCTCGGCTGCTGTCCCTGCGCCTGCCCCCTGAGCAGTCCCAGAAGTCACTTCATTCTCGGCCTCTGGGACCCGCAGGGTGAGGGCCTGGACGAGGATCTCGGGGAGGTCTCTGTAAATGGCCACTCACCTTCTTATTAACTGCCCTCCAGCATTTCCGTCTCTGCTACATACTGTGTTTCCAGAAACCCCATTCCTCGTTGCTGCTATTCCAGCCACAGAAAAGGGCCGTAAACGAAATGTTCCAAATAACCGGTTTCCATGAGTCGCTTGCTCAGCCAGGTGGCCTCTGTCCTGCAGCCTGTTAACTGCCCGAGGAACTCCTTTCCTCGCGGGGTGGTAGGAGAGGAGTGAAACCCACGTCCCCTTAACTCAGAGTCCCTGCTCTCTTCTGCGCGCTCAGTACCGGATGAGGCAGCATGAGATGTTGGAATTAGCGTTTTCTGTCGGAGGGGATTTAGTGCTGTCAGAAGAGGGGAAGATTGTTCGCAGTTAGAGGGGCTTAGACCAACAGTCTCCCATTACCATAGCCCATAAGGCACAGCCCGTGCGGAAAGGCCGGCACCGCTCAGATAACAGCAAAACATACGGCAGCGGGCGCGAACAAAGGGCGCATTGTGGGCCGGGGACAGGTCTGGCTCCACACAGGACCTGCTGTTGATAGAAAGCTGCCGGAAGCTCTCCGAGGCTCCCGCAGGCCCCCTGCCAGCGCTGGGATGTAAAAGGTGGACCGGAACAAAACTTCTCATTCTTTCGGGTTGTAATGTGTGGTATTAACATGGAATATCTTTAGAGGCCTGGCACCCTGTTCTCCAAGACGTGGGTTTACGAAGTCGTTTGGTTTTACTGCTTGCCAGCGCAGTTCTCTTGACATCTGAAATGGAACAACAAGTATGGAAACTTGAGGGCAGCGGGAGGGAGGCGGGGGGGATGATAAACATCTCAGAAATGCCTGCTCCGTGGTGCTGGGGTCACCCTCTGAGGCTGCGCCTTCCCCCCTTCTCTCAGCATTGCTCTTGGGAGCAGCCGGGAGCCCCAGTTTCCTTTGGGACATGGGACTGGCTGTGTGGGTGGCCTTCAGGTTTGACACAGTCGCGCTTGCAGGCCTTGACTCGGGGCGTCTTGCTAAGCTGGCGATGGAAGGGGGGCGTGCTGGTGGGAGGGGCCTCAGCGTGAAGCTCGCTGTGCCTCTTGCAGGCTGTGTGACCCTGAGCGAGTCACTTGGCCTCCCCGAAGCTGCTGCAAAGTGCCGAGAGGTGGAAAGTGCAGACTGGGGATTCTGTGTGTCTTTTGAGGGTACCCCCCCCCACTTTATCTTAGTCTGTTTGGGTGGCTGTTACAACAAAGTACCACAGACCGGGTGGCTCACAAACAACAGAATGGACTTCCCCTCGTTCCGGAGGCTGCAAGTCCAAGATCAGGGCGCCCTCACGGTCAGGTGCCGTGTCCTGTGAGAGCCGCGTCCCGGTTCACAAAGGGCCGCCTTCCAGCTGTGCCCTCACACGGGGGAAAGGCAGGGGAGCTCTCGGGAGTCCCTCTTATGAAGACGCTGACCCCGTTCAGGAGAATTTCTCCCTCATGATCACCCCCCGGAGGCCCTACCCCCTAATACCTCACCCTGGGCGTTGGGATTTCAGCAAGTGAATTTGGGGGCAGGGTGGGGGGGGGACATGACATTCAGAGCAGAGCACACTGCATAATAACGTACGTCCTCTAGTGCCACCTTTTAAATACGTGTGTGTGTGTGTGTGTGTGTGTGTGTGTATTTTTTGTTTTTTATTGATTTCAGAGAGGAAGGGAGAGGCAGAGAGAGCTAGAAACATCCATGATGAGAGAGAATCATTGACTGGCTGCCTCCTGCATGCCCCACTACTGGGGATGGAGCCTGCAACCCGGGCATGTGCCCTGCCCGGGAATCGAACCCTGACCTCCTGGTTCAGAGGTTGATGCTCAACCACTGAGCCGTGGCGGTCGGGTAGTGCCACTTTGTTGAGCAGTTACCAGTGTTCTGTCATTTTATTTGACATGTATAAGCAACTGTCTTGGACTCTTAATGAAAATTCTACGAAGAAAAAGACAGCTCTTTGGCAGTCACAGATGTTAGGATTTTCTTCATGAACTGGAATGTATTGTTATTTTAGAAAGCATTGACTCATTGAGCCCATTATTTGATTTCAACCGAAGTTCTAGAGGGAATTGAGAAAAGGGAGAAAATTCCCAAATGAGCCGTGCAGACGTGAAGGGAGCGCTCTCCTGGCCTCTGAGGCTCCGGGCGACGCCAGCGGATCCCATTGGGGAAGCGGGATGGCGTGAGCTCCGTGGAGCATCTCTGGCCCACGTCTGGGCCCGTGGGCCTCCCTGGGCCGCTCTGAGCAGGGTTCCGCCTGTGGCTTCGGGGGGGGGGGGGGCGTCCAGTGCAGACTTGAGAATCGGGAGATGGGGGTTTGAACCCCGGCTCTGCCACACCTTAGCGTGTCATCTTGGACCACTTGGGTGCTCTCTCTGAGCCTCCATTTTTTCATTATAAAATCTGAGGTTATGCTTATTCTGTAAAGCCATTGAGGGGATTGAAGGAGGTGACAACCGGGAAGCGCACAGCAAGACCCTAACACCTAGTGGAACCTTGATCCACTGAACTATGTCCATATCCCAGCGGTCGGCAAACTCATCAGTCACCAGAGCCAAACATCAACAGCACAACGATTGAAATTTCTTTGGAGAGCCACATTGTTTAAACTTAAACTTCTTCTAATGCCACTTCTTCAGAATAGACTCGCCCAGGCCGTGGTATTTTGTGGAAGAGCCACACTCAAGGGGCCAAAGAGCCGCATGTGGCTCGCGACCCACAGTTTGCCGACCACGGCCATATACTATTCCTATAATCATATAATTTAAATAATATATGCTATGTATGCTGTTTATATAAGGTTATACGTACTTATATGATATATAATCTTTTATTATGTAAGGATATGTTCTACAATAATAGAACTCTTTTGAAATGATAGTATTTCAGAGGTTCCTAGAACAGTGGTCGGCAAACTGCAGCTCGCGAGCCACATGAGGCTCTTTGGCCCCTTGAGTGTGGCTCTTCCACAAAATACCATGTGCGGGCGCACACGTACAGTGCGATTGAAACTTCGTGGCCCATGCGCAGAAGTCGGTTTTCGGCTCTCAAAAGAAATTTCAATCGTTGTACTGTTGATATTTGGCTCTGTTGACTAATGAGTTTGCCGACCACTGTCCTAGACCATCGAGATCATATTCTCTAATAGCTTGCCCACTTTTAAAATATATATATATTTTTATTGATTTTAGAAGAGAGAGGGAGTCAGAAACATTGACAATGAGAGGGAATCATGGATCGGCTGCCTCCTGCACGCCCCCTACTGGGGATCGAGCCCGCCACCCAGGCATGTGCCCTGACCGGAATTAAACCTGGGATTCTTCAGCCCGAAGGCCGGTGCTCTATCCACGGAGCCAAATGAGCTAGGGCGCTTGCCTACTTTTTAACAGGGGACTCTCTTTCCCTTTCCTGCCCCCCCAACATCGTCTTCCGTAGCAGCAGAGTAGCTGAGCCTGGAAGGGGGGAGGTGCTGCCGAAGCAGGGCTGAGGGTCCCGGGCCCTCGCAGGCTCCCCCTCCAGCTCCTCCTGCTCACCACGTGGGGACACGCTCGGAATTGATTGAAAACAGCTGCTCTGGGCCAGTCTTCATTCTTCCTCCAGGTCTCAGAGCGCTTGGGTAGAGCTAAGGCCAGAGCCCACGCCCGTGGCCTTGAAGTTGAACGTCTAGGCACTTGTGCGGGTCTGGCGGTGGGGTGAAGTGCCGGCCTGTGACCCCCTCCCTAATGGGAACTGCAGCCGCTCCCGGCGTAGAACCCGGTGCCCGGGAGACTGCCGGCTCCATCCCTGCTTTCCTGGTGGCCACGCTGAGGCTCTGTAGCCGCCCAGGCCAGGGGGAACCACAGCACAGTGCAAAGCCGGGCCGACCCGCTTACACCTCTCATTGCAGCCTCAACCGTGCTGTGTGTCTGTGGCCGTTCGGCTGGCATTGATTTTCAAGCAGTTGAAACAGTTTTGTTCAAGGCAGTCGAGTTTTCACTTCTCTGGACGGGTGTCAGTGTCGCGGTGATCCATTTGCCGTCTTCGTTGTGGAGGGGTCGACAGACCTGCTTCCCAGGGGCTGTGGTCATTGCCTTGCGGAGAAGTCAGACTTTTCTGGCCCTGGGGCTTTTTCGTCTGGAAATGCTTGTAACCCTTTTCTCCAGACTCCATCGGCCTATGTGGGCTGTGGTTTGTGACATCAGTGAGCCGCATTGGGAAGCCTTTGATCAGAAGATGAATACAAGGAGACATTATTATGTAAATGAGTCTGGATTCCACCCCTCCGCCTCCCCCCCCCCCCCCCCCCCCCCCCCCCCCCCCCCCGCCAGAAAAGTCAGGCCACTTCCTCGCAGATGGGAGATGGATGGCCTTTTGCTGCTGTCTCGCCTCAGACTCTCGGTTCTCCATAGAATAGCTCAAGTGGAAAAACACATGGCCGGGCCATGTTGGGATTTAGGGGTGTCACCATTTAACGTGTGGGGTCCCCCGGTGCGCCTGCATCCGCTCTGCGTGGAAGAGGCCTTGCGCGCGTGATTTGTAACCGGTGGCCGCTTCCCGGGGAGGAGGGCTCCCTGCCCGCGCCATCTGTCCTTCTCTGGTTCCAAGGACGCTGACAGCCGGGCCCAGCCCGGTGCCGAGTTCCGCTGTGAGTGTGACGCATGTGGCCAGGAATTCGTTAATGATAATCAAGTAGCGGGTTGGTGAATTATTTACTTTTCCTCCCATGGGTAAGGAGATCCAGCATCGTCCTCAGGGTAGGAATGACCACACAAACCTGCCACGCCAGGCCCGGCCCGGGCGGCCCTCTTCTCCCATCTCCGCCCGAAGTGGGAGCAACACTGTAGTGTCCTATGCGCGACGCGAGGAAACGGAGGGTTAAAGCGGCGAAGTGACTTGCCCAGGGTCCCACTGTGGAGCCGGAGTGTCGCTTCTCCTCCCCAAGGGCCAAGTTAGGGCTACAACTCAGAACCAGAGCTGTGCGGTGGTGGGGCCGGAACGCAGCACAGCTAACGGCCTTCCGGAGGAGCGCATCCCGTTTCTGGATCCGAGTATCCCAACTGCTTTAGCCTGAGGGCTCCTACCACTCGAGACTTAGGTATGGAGGACGTGACATGCTGCCGGCCTCATGCACTCGAGCGGGAGGGCGGCTGGAAGGCAGGAAGGGTGAGAAGGAAAGAAGGATGGAGAGAAGAAGGAAGGAAAGATGGGTGAGAAGGAAGAAAGGAAGGAAAGAAGGAAGGATGGATGAGAGGGAAGGAAGGACGGATGAGAGGGAAGGAAGGACGGATGAGAGGGAAGGATGGGTGAGAAGGAAGAAGGAAGGAAAGAAGGAAGGATGGATGAGAGGGAAGGAAGGACGGATGAGAGGGAAGGAAGGACGGATGAGAGGGAAGGATGGGTGAGAAGGAAGAAGGAAGGACGGATGAGAGGGAAGGATGGGTGAGAAGGAAGAAGGAAGGACGGATGAGAGGGAAGGAAGGACGGATAAGAGGGAAGGATGGGTGAGAAGGAAGAAGGAAGGACGGATGAGAGGGAAGGATGGGTGAGAAGGAAGAAGGAAGGACGGATGAGAGGGAAGGATGGGTGAGAAGGAAGAAGGAAGGACGGATGAGAGGGAAGGATGGGTGAGAAGGAAGAAGGAAGGACGGATAAGAGGGAAGGATGGGTGAGAAGGAAGAAGGAAGGACGGATGAGAAGGAAGGATGGGTGAGAAGGAAGAAGAAAGGAAGTGTGAATGCATGGAAGGAAGGAAGGGAGAAGGGTGTTTGGATTAACGGCAGGAACTGAGGAGGTGCGTAGTAGAGAGAGAGTGATAAATTAGAACCAAGATGACATCAAAGAAGGAGGTACATAGGGAAGACATAGAGTTTCCAACTTTGTACAAGGTGCCTTAATGACAGTGCACTGCTCTCTGCTGTTCCCCACATACTCTCCCTGCACACAGAGCTCAGCGGTACGGCATTTAGTGCACGTGTTTGACCAGGCGCTGGGGGTAAGCAAGGAAGACACGACCCTCCTCTCAGGGAGGAGGGGGAAAGCCTCAGGCAGCTGCTCAGCTGATGCCCTCGTTGCCTTATCATCAGAGGCTCCCATGGCGCAGGCTGTGTCCCTCAAGGGCTCGCACGGGATCTTCCTCTTCCTTTGCCGGGACTCATTTGGACTGTTCCCCACCTTTCTGTGAAGCTTCTGAGTTTTTCCTGTTGTTTAATGGGATGGGACCATCTCGCATGGAGTGACCACAGTTTTCCCTTTTAACCAGGATTGACCGTAAGATGTCAAATACTCACACCACCTACAAGCTGGACGAGGCCCAGGCTATCATGAACGAGCTCCGGACCATCAGGAAAGCCATCTGCACAGGCGAGAAGGAGAGGCGGGACCTGATGCAGGTGGGAGGCGTGCGCCCCTTTGCCCACTCGTCTAGCTTTTCTTCATTTAGCATTTTTAAAATATTGTACTTATTATCTGCACAGTTCATGTATATTCTAAGACATACCTGTACATACAGTAGCACTTATGCATATATATCTTTTATGTGTGTGTACACATATGTATTTACAACAATGCATGCTAGCTTCCCAGGACTGCCATCACAGAGGACCGCAAACCAGGTGGCTCAGAACCAAAGAAATCGATTCTCTCAGAACCTAGAGGCCACAGCCTGAGCTCAAGGGGTTCGCAGGGCCCTCTGAAGGCCCTAGGAGGCCCCTTCCTGTCCCTTCCAGCTTCCGGTGGCCACTGGCAACCCTGGACACTCCTGGGCGCGTGGCCTCGCTGTCACGTGGTGCTCTCCATGTGTCTCTGTCTAAATTTTCTCTTCTCATGAGGACTGTTTTTGAGGGCCACAATGGGTGACACATTCATATTGTGCAGTAATCAAAATAACTCAGAAAGTCTCGGGTAAGTCTTGCTGTCGCCCCCTTCTCTCACTGCCCCTAACTACCCGTATTGGCGTGCGGCCCCTCCGCGTGTTTCGGAGGACGGGTGACAGGGCCAGCATGTGCCCAGTGGCCCTCACGGACAGCTGGGACTGCGCCTGCTGCTCCGCCCGGCTCCCTCCCAGCATCGTGCCCCGTCCCTCCCCCCGCGTCTGTCCCCTGTGCCCTCCCGTGGGCAGAGATCCAGCGATAAGGCTGGCGTCGTCGTAGCTTCATGTTGCCGTTTTCTTGCAACATCAATTCTTGTTGCTCCTGTAACTTTTAGAAAAAGCTGACTTTTTGCAACGAGATGCACGCTGGTCTTTCTGCTCCACACTGCCATGCGCCCGTTGGCGACCGCTGCGCCAGAGGTTTCCTTAAACCAGCGGTCGCCAACCTTTCGGGCCTCATCGGCTACCGGTGGGGCGACCGCGGATCTGAGCGGCTGTGAGCTTAACAATGTCGGTCCCTTGCTGGACGCCGCTGCCTTAGACTGCCCCTGGGCGCCCTGGTGTCGGCAGAAATGGTCTTTTCAAAAATGGTAGAAAATCTCATTTCTCTTGAACGTTCACCTCAAGGGCTTCTATGTGCCAGAATGCACACTTCCTCTGAGTTTTGGCAAACTAGCGTACGTGTGAGGTGGCCTTGGACCATGCAGAAGTGTGAGTGAACAGTCAGGTTACGAAAACGCGTAAACATCACCTGGGAGCTGTTTGCGCCCCCTGC
The DNA here is from genome assembly GCF_027574615.1 of Eptesicus fuscus. NCBI lineage: Eukaryota > Metazoa > Chordata > Mammalia > Chiroptera > Vespertilionidae > Eptesicus > Eptesicus fuscus. The sequence goes on from NC_072473.1 coordinate 2,629,146, forward strand.
GTGGCTTATGAAGATTTCAAGGTAGCAGCCGTCTCAGACTCCTTTACTGCTACGACATGGGAGATGTGAACCTCCCCCCACTTCATGAGGTATAGTTCACAGACAAAATTGTCGGGATTTAAGGTGTACAATGTGAAGGTTTGATACACATACATATTGTGACATGATTACCGCCATAAAGTTACAACACCTCCTCCACCTCACATAGTTAGCTGTGTGTGTGTGTGCATGTGTGTGTGTGTACATGTGTGTGGAGAGGGCATCTAAGGTCTATTCTCTTAGCCACATCCAGGCACACAGCACAGTTTTGTATACTAAGTCCCCTTGCTGTACATTACGCATGTTATAACTGGAAGTTTGTACCCTTTGACTGACATCTCCCCATTTCCCCTCCCCTCAACCCCTGGCAACCTCCATTCTACTTTCTGGTTCTATGACTTGGAGCATTTTGGGAGGGAATTTTTTTTTTTTAAGGAAACACCGTTTTGCAAAACAGTGAGAATGGCAGCACAGTTGTTCTCTATATTATTCACGCGCTACCAGAAGGCCCCGCGGGCTGTCTGCTTTCCGTCACTGAGAGTTGTATTAAAGGTGCACGTGCTGGACATTGCTTTGAACTCCGATGAGAATGGGGTTGGTGGCCAGCCCGCCAGTGGGGAGGCCGCCCACTGGACCCGGAGTGAAATGCCTGCTCGGAGAGGGAGAGGCGCACGCCCGTCTCTGTTCAAGTGGCTCGTTCTTTCTGTTGCAGAGCCTGGCCAAGCTCACCGACGGCTTCAGGAATAACTTTTCTCTGGCTGACCCGCTGCAAGAGGTCCCTCACCACCCAGGCGCGCTGGGCAGCTCCCACCAGGTCTGCGACGCTGGCTCTCAGACCGACATCATCGGGGAGGTAAGTCACCGGGGAAGAACCGAGTAAGAAGGGCTGCTTTTGTGTGGTCACCCCTCATTTGCTTTCCTTTTCCACTTCTTCTTCAGAAATGTTCTGGCTTTTGTGCCATTCGATTTGAAGAAAAAATGTTGTTCCTCACATCCAGCTGTGAAGGTTCAGTGGCCTAGGATACAGTGAATTTGCTTATTACCTATATCTTTGTGAATCGGATTCTTAGAAATGGCAGAATCCTTTTGAGAGTTGAGTTTAGATGTCCCTTTGACAGACATGTGACTTTTTAGAGTGTGGATCAGCTAACCTTTTCTGTATAAAGGTCCAGATAGTAAATATTTGAGGCCTTGCAGGCCACGTGGTCTCCGTCACACCTACTCTGTGGTGTTGTTAAGCAAAAGCATCCATAGGTAACATATGAACTAGTGGGAGGGGCTGTGTTCCAATAAAACTTTATTTACCAAAACAGGCGGCGGGCCGGATTGGGCCTTCGGGCCTTAGTTTGCTGATCTCTGGCTTACACCAGTGAATCTCAAAGGCTTTGTGGCTGTGTCACCTTGGGTTATATTTTGGTGCTATTTCTTGTTCTAAAAGAATGTCAGGAAATGAAGTTGAATTAAAATTTATTTTGTTTGGGACTTGAAAGAATTTCATAATCCCCCTTTGTGATGATTAGTGAAACCTTGAGTTAGCCACACAAATAAGTTGGCAGTCACATTCGAAGCCACTACTTGAAGATACTGCTGCTGGCATGTCCTTGAGTCAAGTGTGTCATTTGGTACAAATGGATCAACAGTTCTGTTCCTTTGGGCTTGAAGATGAAGTATCAATAGAATACAGATTGCCCCCCTCCATATCAAATAAAAAGAGAAACAAGAAAGGGAAGAGCCATTGGCAAAAACCTCTGGGTTTTAAAGAATTGGCTAATATTTTGAAAATTTGGCAGGTAGTGCTTCTTTGAGGCGACTGTTCTATCAGTAAATAATGACTCCTTAGGCCTTGGGTGCCCTGGAGCAGCCCTATTTTATTATTCTTAAAAGTAGGATCAGCCGAAACCGGTTTGGCTCAGTGGATAGAGCGTCGGCCTGCGGACTGAAAGGTCCCAGGTTCGATTCCGGTCAAGGGCATGTACCTTGGTTGCAGGCACATCCCCGGTGGGGGGTGTACAGGAGGCAGCTGATCGATGTTTCTCTCTCATCCATGTTTCTAGCTCTCTATCCCTCTCCCTTCCTCTCTGTAAAAAAATCAATAAAATATATTAAAAAAAAAAAGAGTAGGATCAGACGTTTTAGGCCGGGCGGGCACCTCTGGTTTAAGGAATACGGTCGCCACGAGAAGAATCTGTAAGTCAGAAATGTCTGGCATGTTTTGCCTAAAGATTTTGGCAGGAGGGAGGGAAAGAAGTACAAGGCTCTGGATTCCGTGAATAATTCAGTGCTGCTTATCATAAGGTTGGAATTAGAAGTGAGAGACTCTGAGCTGGTCTGAGAGGAGCAGGACAGAGGGAAGGCTCTCGGATGGCGCTCCAGGGTCGGGGGGAGGCTGGCCACGCTGCTGCGCTGACCCCGGCACAGCCGCTGAGGGCGGTGACTGGCTGCCTGGCGTGGCAGCTTCCTGGCTCTTATCTCCGTTTAAGTGGCTGTTTCCCTCCCCTTGTGACGGGAGAGGGGATGGAGGTGCCAGGTTACCCAAGGTCATGTAGTCAGGGAGAGGCGGGCATGAGTTTGAATCGACACCTCCGATCCCGAAACCCCTGTGCTTTCTGCTACATCATGTTGTTACAGAAAAATACAGTTCACCCTTCAACGATGCGGGTTTGAACTGCACTCACATGATGTGTATTGATAACTTCATCACTAATCACTCAAGTAGAATAGTTTCAAGTATTTGTTGACATGAGGTTATTACAGAAAAAGCGTAATGGCCATACTACATGGCAGTGGTTCTCAACCTTCCTAATGCCGCGACCCTTTAATACAGTTCCTCATGTGGTGGTGACCCCCAACCATACATTATTTTCGTTGCTACTTCATAACTGTCATTTTGCTACTGTTAATGAATCATAATGTAAATATCTGTGTTTTCCGATGGTCTTAGGCTCTACAGTTGCGACCCACAGGTTGAGAACCGCTGCTGTAGAGCCTAAGACCATCGGAAAACACAGATATTTACATTACGATTCATAACAGTAGCAAAATGACAGTTATGAAGTAGCAACGAAAATGATTGTATGGTTGGGGGTCACCACCACATGAGGAACTGCATTAAAGGGTCGCGGCATCAGGAAGGTTGAGGACCACTGCTATATGGTCTAGTTAGGTCAGGTCTACAGATGGAGGCGATTTATTGAAACCAAGTCGTGTGTTTCCGGGAACGAAGGAGAAGTCCCCAAGGAGAGTACAGTCACCTCCCAGCCAGGCGGCTCTGCCCTTTCGTTTCGGGGTTTGCTCACTTGAGTGCGGTCCGTGGGGGACACTGAAGCGCAGCTAGTGGTCCCGGCAGAGCTTAGCATCGCAGGTCTAACTTCTAACGCGCAGTCTCCGGCCATGGACCATTCGGACCTCCTAGTCCCTGCGCCACACAGCTGGTCTGTCATCTTCCATCTGGTGACTTCTTAGGAGAACATCATTCGTATTTGTTAAGAAATGAGAGAATAATGGGGGGAAGGAGACGTATGTAATACGGTTAAACAATAAAGAATTCAAATAAAAGAAATAAGTAAAAGAAATGAGACTATACTGCCCAAAATGAGCTGAATTGTTTTTTGCCTTTGTACCAGTTTTTATCAGGTCGTCCCATATTCCTTTTAAAACGCAAGTTGCTGTTTAGAATTACACAACAAATGAAGACGCTTTCACTGTTTAACAAACGGCCACCAACGTCGGGAAAGCAAAGGTCTCCCCAGCCCCCCTCCCAGCGCCACACCTAGGATTTGGTGTGTTTCCTTCCAGGCCTTTGGAAAACGGGAACGGAAAGATGAATCAAGATAGCCTTCATTGTCGCGGAAAGTTGAAATGAATTGTCTATTTTAAAAATATATTTCTAATATGCTTTCCTTCCCCCCCTCCCTCCCCCCCCCCCCCCCCCCCCCCGCCTTGGAAGTTTGTCTTCGACGATAAAACCAGACTCGTGGACCGCGTCCGGCTGAACTGGCAGTACGAGGAAGCCCGGAAGAGGTAGGCCCTCTGCCCACCCCGCTCGCCGCCCTCCCTCCGCGGGAAGCATGCCCACGGGTGACCGCCCACGTCCCCGGAAAGCAGAGCCTGACAGAATACAGAGTAAAACGTCCCCATTTATGTGTAGCTTCTGAACACAGACCAGAGTTCACGTGCATTTAAAATGGTGAAATTCTCGACATTGCCAATCGGTATGAAGGCATGATTTAATAAAAATACAGGCTTTTTCAGCTTTCCTTATCCTCTTGGGTAGTTCAGAACTTTCTACCCCCCTCCCCCCCCCTTTCCTCCTTCCCACCCTCCCACCCTCCTTTTCCTCCTTCCCCTCTTCCCCCCTCCTCCCCCCTCCTCCCCCCTTTCATCTGAGCAGCAGCCCCTCAGCCCAGGTTAAGCAAAATGGTTTTACCTCTTAATATGTGGCTTCTGACCCTATAGGTCAGTGGTCGGCAAACTCATCAGTCAACAGAGCCAAATATCAACAGTACAACGATTGACATTTCTTTTGAGAGCCACATTTTTTAAACTTAAACTTCTTCTAACGCCACTTCTTCAGCATAGACTCGCCCAGGCCGTGGTATTTTGTGGAAGAGCCACACTCCAGGGGCCAAAGAGCCGCCTGTGGCTCGCGAGCCACAGTTTGCCGACCACTGCTCTAGGTTAATGGGAAAAGTCACACATTTGGGGTTGAAAGGCGGCTCAGTAAGGATTAGGTCCACAGGTGATAGCGGGACCCAGCCCAGTTCATGTGGACGGAGAGAAGGGACAGGCAGGCATCTCTGTTAGCCTGCGTTGTAAGTCACCTGCCTCCTCAGCATCGAGGCTGGACCTTGGTTGTGCATTTCCAAGGTTGTCTTTCCTCCCAGCCTTAACCACGGGGCTAGGGGCTGGGGGGCGCGGGGGCATGGGCAGAATGGGGAGTCTGTGTGTAGTCGCCTTCGGCACGGGATTTAGGGTGTCACCTCACCCCTGCAGGGTCCCTGCTTCCATTGCTGACCCTGCCCTAGCTTGCATGCCCTCTTTTTAGAATCAATCAATCTCTCTTCATTCTGGAAAGAGTCTTAAAACCAAATATTTTCGAAATATGTGCACTGGAAAAGCTATAAGGCATATCTTTTTAAAGTTTCTTTTTGTTGCATAAGAACTGTTATCTTGGGGGGTGGGAGAGGAGGAGCCGCATGCCCCGTGGGGTGCGGGGTCCTCTCCGGAAGCTCAGCGTTGGGATTGGGCCTGCTCAGTATACTGTATCATTCATGATGCCTGCAAACGCGCTTTGTGGCCTTTTTATAAAATGTAAAAATAGCAACAAAAGCAGATCATCTGACTCCCCACTGGAGGGCCGCTGGGCTGACACGGGCCTTTGTTCGCCCGCCCGGCGCTCGCCCCGCTCTCCCCGTCTTCCCGGCTTTCCCCGAGGTATTGGCGGGGGGCTTCCCATTCCTACGGAGAGCAGCGTGGCCAAGCCGGGCAGCCGCACGCCAATCTGGGAGCTCAGTTTCCCCGTGGCGGCTCCTTCCTCCTCCGAGCTGCGGGGCTGGGTCAGGGGACTGTCCCCCCGGAGCGCCCGCATATCGGCACACATTCCTGCTGGAGCCGCACCATGTGGGTGCTGGAATGTGCTGTGTGGTCCAAAGCGCAGGAACTAGGTGGCTGCTGCACTCGGGAGCATGATTGTTACGTGTTTGGCTGTGACATTTACCAAACATAGCAAGTGGTATCTTTGTTTTCTAGAGATGGTATGCGGAGATAGCGCATTTGGGTAAAAAGTTGAGTATTTGAGAAAAGAACTCGGGAGGACACCGCCCGTCCTCAGTGTCTGTCCACTAAGAGCAGGGTTTCAGGATCGCAGGGACCGTGGCAAAGCACACTGCACTGGAGCGGGGTCCTGTCCCAGCCTGTCTTTTCTCTAAAATATGTATTTTACTAGAGGCCCGGTGCACGCATTCGTGCACGGGTGAGGTCCGGCTGGCCCGCCCCAATGGGGGCCCATTGGGCTGGGCTGGCAGGGAGGAGGGGCCACGGGCAGCTGGGCTGGTCCCGCCCCTGATCGGGGTGTTGGGGGCCGACTGGGGGCTGATCGGGCCCGGATCAGGATGGTTGGCTGCCGTAGTGTGTGTCATAGCCACTGGTTGTTCCGCCATTCTGGTCGCTGGGCTTTTATATATATATATATAGATTGATTTCAGAGAGGAAGGAGAGGGAGAGAGAGAGAGAAACATCCATGATGAGACAGAATCATGGATGCCCCCTGCACGCCCCCTACTGGGGATGGAGCCCTCAACCCGGGCATGTGCTCTGACCAGGAATTGAACCGTGACCTCCTGGCTCATAGGTCAGTGCTCAGCCACTGAGCCGCACCGGCCGGGCTTGTCCCCAGCAGCATTTCCACCTTTGTGGGGCAGCAGGGGCTCCTCAGGAAGGCCTTTCGGGGCTGCACCGGCAACATTTAACAAGCAGGGATGCGGAGCACAGGCGTCCGGGGGCGGTGCATTTTGGCTGTGGTGGGCGGCCACCAGGGGTGCTGTTCCCCACCCTGCGCTGCACAGGACGCCCCCTCACCAAGGATGGTCTCCCCCAGATGGCACCAGGCCCAGGCTGAGCACCCCTGCTCTGAGCTGCAGGATTGCGACATCTTAGCGGGGCCATCCCTGTGTGGTTTCCAGCAGCTGGTCTGTGTGGGTAACCCCTGTAGCTCCCCCCATAGAGACACTGCTGGAAACTGGGAGATGGGGCTTCCGCTCAGCACCTGCCCTGCTCCAGGGGTTTTGGAGGAATTGTGGTGCGATCACATGAGGTCTTTAACCTGCTTGGGAGATAAACTCCTTCACAACTAATGGAAATACGGAGCAGGGATACCCTGGTTGTGTGTGCACACAAACACATGCATGTGCACACACATGTACACACATGCACACACACACACCAGGGTATATATGTATGCTTAAACACACACAACACATTCATGTTTACATGTACATATGCACATGCATTTTTCTCATTTTTATTGCATACATCATACATGCATACACTGCTTTTGCCAGAGGCACATCAGTAGAGACCATGCACCTTGCCCGTTTCACCCCGCCTCCCCGTTAGTGGCTGAGAGCGGAGCCTCGCGGTCTTCCGCGTAGACATTGGAGTAAGCTGAGGCCGGTGCGGGTGAGCGTGCCGCGCAGCTTCCGTAGCGATATAAGCACCCTCCCTGACGGACAGCTAGATGGTTGCAGTTTTCCCTTTTCACAAGCAGAGCCGTCTGTTAACAGGCCAGCCTTGCGATGAACGTCTGGGTCTAGAGACATGCGTATTGAAAGTTTGAAGAGATGTCACCAACCCTAGCCGGTGTGGCTCAGTGGATAGAGCGTCAGCTTGCAGACTGAAGGGTCCCAGGTTCGATTCCAGTCAAGGGCACATGCCTGAGTTGTGGGCTCGACCCCCAGTAGGGGGTGTGCAGGAGGCAGCCGATCAATGATTCTCTCTCATCATTGATGTTTCTCTCTCTCCCTCTCCCTTCCTCTCTGAAATCAATAAAAACATTTTTTTAAAATATGGTGGCGTGGACAACGAGGGGTTTTGTATGTATTTGAATTGAAAGGATGTTGGTGGAAGTGGAACTCATAATTGCAAATGGTAGCATGATTTCTAGAGACTTCTCCAGACCAAACCACCCCTGTCATGGCTAGTTTTGTGTTTTCAACTCCGGTCACGCGAGATGTGTCCAAACAAGTGCCTCTTCCTTCGCCTCCAGGAGCGCTGCCTTGGGCCTTATTATAGGGATGTTGGTTACAATTTATTGGTTAGAAATTTGGGAATTTGCCAAGGCCAGTTTGGAAGAGCAGGTCCTCTGGAAGCAATGCCGATGACGCAGATGGCTCCTTATTTTTAACCTAAGAGCACTTGTTCCAGAACTGGGCACAAACTGTAGCTGTTTCCATAGAAACACGCGCAGTCCAGATAGGAACAAAACATTCGGCCCATCCAGCTTCGCTGTCTGAGTGTTTGTTGCCAGGATGGGCCCTGCTGTTCGTCCGTTGTCAGGAATGAGTGTGGTGTGAGGATTCCAGTGGAATTGGATCAGTCGCTGGGATTTTTCTTCATTTCTCAAGTGACTGTGTCTCTGGGTTTCGGGGGTGGAGCTTGGCGGTGAGAAACAAAGGCAGGCGTCCCTCACGTTGTAGCTCCCTCCTCCCCATTCAGGCTTTTCCTTTAAAGATGCGGCTCTGAGGATCTGTCATTCAAACGGGCAAAGATGCGAGGGCAGGGAGGAATGCTGGGCTATCCTGACGCCGCACATTCTAGATCAGACTTCCCGACTTTCCAATGTAGACTAAAGAGTTGAGCTGAGTGGACACTGGCTTATCGATACTTCGTTCCATCGGCTGAAGTGTTCTCATCGCTCATCTTAGATCTCAGCTGAGATTTTCTGGAGCACTTGCTTTTCATTTAAATGGATACTTACCAAAAGGAAACGGAGGAGGGTGAACTTAAGGAGCCTCAGATCCGTGGCTGTGATTGACATCTGATGGCCGAGGCCCGGCTGATGCCTCTCCGTCACGTCGCATCACGGTCACGTGGGACCGAGGCTTGCGGGACCGCCGCTTCTGTCCTAAAAGCAGCAGTGTATTTCAGGAGCGCGCCAAATGCTTGGAGGTTACTCTGGACATGTCAAAATGCCTCAGAGCTGTGGAATACAGAAAGTGCATTTTTTTCTCGGAAAAATGCAAATCCCATTTAAGATTTTCCTGGGAATGGTGAGGGTCTGAGCAGCATCTGCAGCATCACTGCGGTTTCCAGACATGGTGTCCGGGTGCCGGGGTTGTAACCGAAAAGGCATTCGGGCCAAAATTAGGAAAGGAAAAGTGAGTCCTATTTCTCTTGTGTCCACGTTAGACCTGTTCAGGGAATCGAACTTGGAGTCGCATAATCAATAGGAAACGGGAATGCTTGGCTGAGGATTGCCTTTCCTCTCTTCCCTGCCGTGAGCATAGGGACCCAGATTTTAAAGCTTTTAGAGGCATTTGTGAGAGGTCATACACAGGCCATAAGATGTATTTATTACCTATCCAAAGTGGGAATCCATGAAGAACACAGTTGACTCGCAAGGAGGAAAAAAAAAATCCTCGCCAATTTTAAGTTGCTCTCGGTTCTCTTTAAAAATGAACTTGGAAAAGTTTCTTTTTTGTGAACTTTCATCATGACCTCACTTTGCTTCCATGTATTTAATTTCACTGAAGTGATTTTCAGAAAAGAGGCTTTCTGGAAAGTTTTTGCTGTGTTACCCAGCATTGGATGATGCGCTCGCAGGAGGGTTCCGACCCTGGGTCAGCTGCTTGGCGTGGCTGTGCCGGGGCATCGGGACTGCGCAGCCGCGCTGGGCCTCAGGCAGGTCTGTTTCCTCCGGTCACCCGGCCACACTCGGCTGCTCCCGGGGGTGGCCCGTTTCCAGGCCAGCAGCGTGGGAGACAAGGCGTATTGTTTTTAGGGCAAAGCCGTCTTGTCCGTCTCTTGGCGAACGTACCAGGGATCATCGAAGGAATCCTTCTAGAGCTTTTGGCTTCCAGGGCAGACAGACAGACACATGTGAGAGCAGGTCCCAAGTGGCTGCGCCCAGAGTGGGGACACAGGGAAAGAAATGGCATGATGCCACAGATGCCAGTATTCTAGACTCACAGACGGCTCTGAACTGGACACGCAGTCATTCGCAGCGTTGGGAAATGGAATTGGTTTTTGAAAAGCACGATTCTTCAGCGCAGACACGCGGGCCTGGTGTTCGGCACAGCCCGAACAGCTTTTCCAGATGTGCTGCAGGAAGTCAGCGCCATCCAGATTTTGTTTCTGCTCCTGAGGTCTCCCTCAGCGTGTGACTTTGCATGTCTTCTCGCCAGCTGTGGAAACGTACGGTGCCGGGTTGAAGTTGGGCCACGGCACGACTCGTGTGACGCCCGCAGTGGGCGGAACGTTTGAAATTTGCCCTTCGCCTCTCCTCCCTCATATAATTCCCCCTTTCTGCCTCATCCTCTTTTCTGAGAGTGGTGTTCCTGGAGGTTTTCTGGGGAAAAGTAGGATTAGCTAGGCTTGCTTCTACTCTCAGCAACGCGAATCCTTGTAAGCATGGCCACTAACCTGGAGCTGACTCAAATGGAATATTTAAAAAAATATATAAAAAAATACACACACACACACACACACACACACACACACACACACATCTTTATTGATTTCAGAGAGGAAGGGAGAGGGAGAGGGCGACAGAAACATGATGAGAGAGAATCATTGATTGGCTGCCTCCTGCACACCCCCACCGGGGATGGAGCCCACAACCCAGGCATGTGCCCTGACCAGGAATCGAACCGTGACCTCCTGGTTCATAGGTCAGTGCTCAACCACTGAGCCATGCTGGCCAGGCTCAAATGGAATCTTGACCCCATGTATAAACCTCAGAAATCTCAAAAGGCCTGCTTCTAAAATACGCCTGCTTTCAGTGTATGTATAAGAATTAGTACATGTTACAAGGCAATGCTGACTTCAGCTGGGCTCAGCTAGGCCTGTGGCTAACACTAAATTGAAATGGAAAGTTATGAGGACACAATGGATTTGCTCATTGTTCTTCATCTCTTTTATATTTATTCCTTACCTTTGACTTGTCTTGATCTATGGTAGAATGTTCGAGAAATTTCATTGGGTATACTGTCTAATTTGGCGCTCGTTTATTTGTGGGTCTGCCTGGAGCATATTTTCCTTGGGCATCGGCTGTATGACTGCCATCCATTTTAATTACACTAATTACTAATTAGACGTCTGGACGCCTAGCCCCAGTTAGATTGCTAGCCCTATTCAGCCGCCTCTGTCAGTAGTTTTTCAATGACATGATCTGGCGCCATTTTCCAACACATTCTCAGGAAATGAGTTTGAAGTTAGAAAAGAACGTGTCTAATAAAGCTACTGACATTCAGCTATTTTCTTTACCGTATTGGGCAGCAGTTGGATGTGAGCGAAATGTGTACATTTAAACTATAACTTGTCTACTGTGCGTTTTCTCATTGGTTTGGTGCTTGAAGGAGTCTTGCCTGGTTCGGTGGCCGGGTGACGGTCCCCGTGCGCATGTCTAGTTCAGGAGGAGCCCTGCTTGGTGCAGGGCAGGCCAGCACGTCGATTGGCGGTACCTGCAGGGAGCACAGTGTTGGGAAGGATTCTGAAGTCTGCATCCAGCAGCCAGGATGCCAGCTTTGAATAGTGACACAGGCCCTGGGCACGGGAACTGGGAGTCTCAGGAGCATGCCCGCCATTCCCATTTTGGTGAGGATCGTCACATTGGTGCATAATGCAGGCCCCTGTGGCCAGGGAACATCCTCCAGACCAGGCAGGCTGCCAGAAAGCAGAGGGTATCAAACGTAAGTGGGCATCGCAAGCACCCAGAGGGCTTGGTTAAAACGCAGATTGCCCCGCCCTGTCCCCAGAGTGTCCGTCAGCTGGGCTGGGTGGGGCTTGAGGCTTGCATTTGTGATAGGCTCCCAGGTGATGTTGCGATGTCATGAGATCCGCCATGAGAATGGCTGCCTTAGAGGCTGCAGGACTGTGTGTGCCTGCCATTGACCTGTCCTCACAGCTCTCGGTGACCTCAGAGAAGTTTTGTGGTTTTGTTTTTGGGCATGCATGCCAACTGCTGTCCTCCACAGCGCTGGGTTTGGGTCGAATCTGTTGTTCCTTGTTTATGCCCGGAAACAGATACCACTCACACTTAAACTTAAAAATATTCTATTCCTGCTCAGCTGGCGTGGCCCAGTGGTTGAGTGTCGACCTATGAACCAGGAGGTCACGGTTCGATTCCTGGTCAGGGCTTGATCCCCAGTGTGGTGCCTGCAGGAGGCAGCTGATCAATAATTCTCTCTCATAATTGATGTTTCTATCTCTCTCTTCCTCTCCTTTTCTCTCTGAAATCCTCCTATATAATAAAAGCCTAATATGCAAATTGACCAAACGGCAGAATGACCGGTGGAACGACTGGTTGCTATGACGCGCACTGACCACCAGAGGGCAGACGCTCAATGCAGGAGCTGCCCCCAGACTGCAGGCCCCAGGCCATCCAAGGCGGATGCTAGCAAGGGCCCCCCCAACTGCCCCGCCAGTACCCCTGCAGAGGGAGATGACCAGCAGTGGTGGTGGGCGATCGGGGGGTGGGGCTGGCCGGCAAGGAGGCTGGCACTGTCCCCCAATCGCCCTGCCGGTCACCTCCCACAGAGAGAGGCAACTGGTGGTGGCAACAGGGGGCAGGGCCGGCGAGTGGGCAGTGCCAGGCTGGCCAAGGCGGGTGCCAGTAGGCCCCCCCTGATCGCCCCACTGGTCACCCCACAGATCGGCCCTAATCGCCAGCCAGGCCTAGGGACCCTACCCGTGCACGAATTTCATGCACCAGGCCTCTAGTATATAATAAAAGCCTAATATGCTAAGTGTCTGGTCATCCATTCAACCAATCAAAGCGTAATATGCTAATGATATGCTAAGGCCGCTCAACCGCTCACTATGACATGCACTGACCACCAGGGGGCTGACAGTCAACAGGTGGACCAGTCGCTATGACGTGCACTCACCACCAGGGAGCAGACCGGTAGGTTAGCTTGCTGCTGGATCTGGCCGATCGGGACTGAGTGAGATGGGCTGGACATGCCCTGGAGCTCTCCTGTGGTCCCTCCCCAGCTGGACAACATCCCGCGTCACTCCCCAGCCCCTATCGTGGGTTATTGAGTGGGAGGTAATCAACCAAAGACCATCCTTTAAATATGCAAATCGAATGGCGGAATGACCAGTCGCTATGACACGCACTGACCACCAGGGAGCGGACGCTCAACACAGGAGCTGCCCCCTGGTGGTCAGTGTGCTCCCACAGGGAGAGCGCCTGTCAGCCAGAAGCCCAGCTCACGGTTGGCAAGCACAGCAGTGGTGGCGGGAACCTCTCCCACCTCTGCAGCAGCGCTAAGGCTGTCCGACTGCCGACATAGACCTCCTCCCCGAGTGCATGAATTTCGTGCACTGGGCCTCTAGTAAAAAATATATAAAAAAATTCTATTCCTGCTTTGAAAGGATACTCTGAAAATACAAACCACATCTATTTCACTTAATCTGCATTTGCCAACAACCCCAGGACACAAAAAGTGGTGCAGTCTGTTTGCTGGGCAAACATGGACATTTAGGCGCGTGGAAAGGGACAACAGAGTCTGTATTTTGCACCTTGAAGCTGATGGTGCTGACACATTCAGTGCGGCTGATTAGCTCATGCCATGCTCATGCCCACGCTCCCCGCGGCCGCCTCCCACCCCCCACCCCCTGCATCTGCTGGCACTTCCATCCACTGCTCCATGCAGTCAGCTTTTGTTGACTGTCTGCTGTCTGCCTGGCGTTCGGAAGTTCACGCGCAGTCGAGATCCCCGGGGCAGGAGAGAGCCCGCAGAGCTCCGGGCTCTTCCCCCAGAAGCGCTGTGATGGGTACACGTCCCCTGTGCTCTCTCAAGGCAGGTGTCGGCAGTTCGGCACTGCTGCGCAGGCAGGGGCTGGAAGGTCCGCCCCTGTGTCCAGTGGCTTTAGTGGGTGGTGATGGGAGGTGGGGAGAAAAGAGCCAGCTGCCTCCTGCTCTGGGACAGGGCCGCGCAGGAAACCACGAGTCCGAAACCACAGAGCACACGGGTGTGTGGAGGACTGCAGCCTCGTGTCAGTTCTTTGACACAGGCCCGATGTGCCAGACCAGGGGAGGTTATGCAAAGGACGCCCACATCACGTTCTTACACATCGCTCCCAGATTCCTCATTTCTGTGACTGCGGGGTCACTCTGTGCGACCGTCCAGTGTTTACTTAGCAGAGTGAGTTTTTCAAATCGGCGCCTGGTGCCGAGGATGTGTGAAGACAGTTTGTAAGTTCGTGGATTTCTCCGTTTCCGTTTCTTGCAGAGTCTCAAATATCCAGCAGCAGCTGGCGCAGCTCGAGAACGAGTCGTGGCCGGGCATGGCCGAGGCCGACCGGGACCGGCTGCAGCTCATCAAGGAGAAGGAAGCCCTGCTGCAGGAGCTGCAGCTCATCGTCCAGCAGAGCCGGCCGGCGGAGGACGCAGCCCGCCTGGAGGAGGAGCGGAGGCGCCTGGAGGAGGAGATCCAGCGCGCGCGGGCCACCTCCGTGCAGGGCGCCACGGAGAGGTGGGCTGGCCTCGCCGTCCAGGCGCAGGCCCGGCTGCCAGTAAAGAACCAACTCGCAAAGCGAGGCTCTTGGTTAGGGCAGCTACTGCCTGGCCTGCTTCCTCCCCAAGCAGAGAAGGTGGAGGGAATGTGTGCCTCTCCTCTGTCCACCGCCCACCAGCTATTGAGCTTCTGCAGGGTATCAGGCACTGGTCAGGGCGCCGGTAGTGCATTTTCTAGCGAGACAGGAGCAGTCTCTGTACTTGGGCATCTATGACTTAGACGTGTTTAAAGAATTGAGCCATTCGAACTGAAATCACTCAGGGGAATTTATAGTTGAATTTCTTGTTAGGAAAATATACTCGCAGTCTTTGAAATGCACCAATGGGCTGTTCTCTCACCTACAGGATTCTACTTCAAGAAAAAAGAAATTGTCTGCTTATGCAGCTGGAAGAAGCTACTCGCTTAACATCCTATCTCCAGTCCCAGTTAAAAAGGTAGGCACCTTTAAAAGAGAAAGCTACACTTCATTAGCAAGTTGAAAAGGTAGGTGCCTTTAAAAGAGAAAGCTAGCCTTCACTACCATGTTATGAATACCATGTTATAATGACATGTCTGTGAACCTCACAGTTCCCTTCAGCTTGGTTTTCTCCTCCAGAACTTAGAACCGGAAGGGGTGTAAACACAGACAGAAAAGTGGGTACATTGTATTTTTAAGAGGAGCTGCTAATACATGATTCAAGGCATATGACCGAACTTGGCTGTAGAATAACAAGTCTGAAGTCAAGTATCTCTAAGGATTTTGTAATTCCCAGCTTTAAGGGTGTGTATGTCCATCTACAAACATGCACACGGTCCTTGTTATTGTAGCTTTTTTTTAAAAAAATGGTTATGGTTATTTTTTTGGTTATGGGTATTTTAAAATACGACTTGGCTGCTCAATCATAGGTCTGGTTTCCAAGTCCTCACTATGTTGGGAAGACGATGGTAAGGCTTTCTGTGTGTACTTTTCTGTTAATCCTCGAAAGACTGCCAGGAGGTAGGAACTGTTCGGTCACAGCCCCCGTGAGAGAGTGGGAAGCCGGAAAGGGCAATGAGCTGGCCACGTGGACTCTGCTAGCCCGCCTTGCAGCTGGACCTGGAACCCAGGCTTGACGCCTGATGCTAGCTACTCTCCCGCCGACCCCCGAGGAGACAAAGGGCATATCACCGCAGGGTCCCCGCCCCCCCCCCCCACTGCCGTGCGCAGGTGTTGAAAGTCACGCTGCGGTTCACGGCAGGACGAGGGGTCCTGTTCCCTCGGGAACAGACTGGCTGCTCGCTGCGCCCTGGGCGGCTTTCCTAAGGGCGCAGGTGCTCTCGTTTCAGCCTGTCCGCCAGCACCCTGACGGTGTCTTCGGGGAGCAGCCGGGGGTCCCTGGCCTCCAGCCGGGGCTCGCTGGCCTCCAGCCGGGGCTCCTTGAGCTCCATCAGCTTCACCGACATCTACGGCCTGCCCCAGTACGACAAGCCCGACGCCGCGGAGTGCAGCCAGCTTTTGCGCTTTGATCTGATCCCCTTCGACTCCCTGGGACGGGACGCCCCCTTCTCCGAACCCCAGGTTCCCCCGGGCTTCCACAAGCAGAGGCGCTCCCTGGACACGCCCCAGTCCCTGGCGTCCCTGTCCTCCCGCTCCTCCCTGTCCTCCCTGTCTCCCCCGAGCTCCCCCCTAGACACGCCCTTCCTCCCACCCTCTCGGGACTCACCCCTGGCCCCACTGGGGGACAATTTGGAGGTGCCAGGCCTGGGCACCCTAGACAGACTACGGGCCCAGGCCTCGGCTCTGGGAGAGGAAGACCTGCAGGGCGCAGCGTCCCTGCCACCGAATGCATTCCCTGGGGATGGGGAAGGACCTCGCGAGCGAGGACTCCAACAAGTGGCGGCCATCGCCACTGGTACAAGTAAGTATGGACAAGCCCTGGGGGTTTCCCCGGCTCTGGGAGGAAGGCTTCCGATCCAGGGAAGAAATCCTGGGTAAGGGCACGAGGGCAGCGAGCTTTAAGCTCAGGACCATTGAGAGGACGCCGAGGGGCGCAGGCCGCTGTCACGTGGGGCCGGCCGCTGTCACGTGGGGCCTTCCTGCCCTGTCCTGGAAAGGCCATTGAGATTGGCAAAGGAGTCTTGCCCAGGTGTTTGGCTTGTTGTCAGGATGTGCTTAATCGTTGAAGATGAGAAGAGCCACACAGTCTTCTACATTCAGAGGCAGATAGGTGCCGGGGGCCCAGCCAGCCGTCCAGGGCGGGTCCAGGTGGGACAATGCCCGAGTGCCGCCTCAGGGAAATCTCTACTCCCCTTGTCTTTATGACTTCATCTCCTCATCCTGCGTCCTTGTAGTTTTCCAGGCTGTAGTTCTGTTGAGAGGGGAAGTGAAAATAAGTGGCATAATTTCAAAAGCTGTGCCGGTGAGCATCAGTTATTCCCACCAAGTCCATTTCTCTGGTGGAATTCAAACCAAGAAACGTAGCCACAGGGAGCTTCAGCCATTCAGTTGCTGGTAATTCAGCTTCTGGCGGGAGGTGTTGCTGGCAGCCAGTGGGCAGAGACCGGGATGCTGCTCAGCACAGCGGTGCAGGGCACCCCCCCACGGAGAGAGAGTGATCCAGCCCAAACGGCCGTAGTGCTGAGGCCGAGAGGTCCCGGCCACATACTGATGAGTAGTTCAGCAGCAAAGGGTAGAAGGCAAATGTGAAGAACAAACCAGGCTGTGTCGTGGGAATAGCCTCAGACTGGCAGCTCAGAGACCCGGCTTCTGAGCCCTGCCTTGTGGACGTGCCAGGTGGGTGATTCTGAGCACATCCCTGGACGTGGCTGAGTCTTAGCTTCCCCGTCTTTGAATGATGTGATCTTTATGGGCTCTTCCGTTCACCACCATTCTATCCAGGAGTTTTTTTGCACATAACCATGCTGGTTTCTATATATACATCTATATATATAAAAGCCTAAGCAACCGGCTGACCAGCCGACTGGCTGGTAGCTATGATGTGCACTGACCACCAGGGGGCAGACACTCAATGCAGGAGCTGCCAAGCGACAGCAACTTTGCAGAGTGCCCTCGCACTCCGGGACCCCTTGGGGGATGTGGGACTGCTGGTTTCGGCCTGATCCCCGCAGGTCAGGCCGAGGGACCCCACCTGCTGGAGGGACCCTGCTCACTCTGCAGATGCCCTTCCAGCCCCAGCACCGCCCCAGGTGCGGCCGGCTGGGGAGGGACCATGGGAGGTTGGCTCCAGGGTGTGTCTGGCCCTGCTCGCCCAATCCCGCCCTGCCAGCCACCTTCTAATTAATTTCCTTTCCATGTGCACGAATCTGTGCACCGGGCCTCTAGTATAAAATAATAGCCTCTGTTAACTCTTACATATTTAACCAGAGACCCATTCTGTTCTGAGGCAGCCCCGGGGCTTTTTGGCATCTATCATTTTGTCTTCCCCTCTGTGTTTGCACACACCTCTCTCTTATCCCCAGATGCACGGTTTCTGTCATTTACATAAACAGGTGATCCCATTCGCTTTGTTGTTCTTTATAATCACAGGTTCAGGGCTCCATGTTTATTCCTTTCATTTCCGAAAGAAAATTCACAACAAGGACTGAAGTGCACATCTGCTGCTGCTGAAGCTTTCTTTCTCAGTGCCCCTGCCCCCATGCCAACTCCTCTTTAAAGGCTGAGCTATGACAGCATCAGTCTCATTCTGCAGGGATCCACACAAGGCCCGAGGGCCCTTCTGGGTTAGAGGAACGCCAGGGTGGGAAAGAGAAGAGCTGACTTAATTTCCGATTCTGATTTCTTAGTTCTTCTTTCCCCTTTGTGGCCTACCTTACAATGCTTCAAGCTTAGACCCGAAGGTTTTCGCGCACGCTGTGGTCAGGTACTGCCACCTGGTGGTGGATTCCTGCATGACACTCAGTTGACAGATCCTTACAAACTAGAAATGACCCAGCGAATGGGTCCTGGTGGGTGCCCCCAGAGGCCTGGGCTGGGTAACCAGCTTCAGGCAAGGACACGGGGTGACTCCTTGCTTCCCTTGGTGCTTGTGGACATGCCCAATCCCAGAGTCATTGTCGCTTCACAAAGTTGGCGAGGACCTTAGCACTCGTTATGTTGCCCCGCCCTTCATTTCTGAAGCCCAAGGTCACGTAGTTCCCTCTGACGTTCCAGGCTTGCTAGGCACAGTCTAAGTTTGGCCTCAAGCAAGTTTCAGTTAGATGAAATTTTAGGAAGATAAAATTCAAAATTGCCCAAGCCTACAAGGCAAGCCGGAGGATGTAATATCTTCTGTTCGGTTTCAAACTAGTTTGAAGGAACAAGGTGGTACAGAGAAGTACGGCAGCAGATTGTAATCTGTAACATTTTTTACATTTTTGCTCCAGTTTTATCTTCCCTGAATTTCAGAAGTCCAATATGTCATCATTTTGAAATACTTTCCATTTTTTCTTTCCCATTGGCATTTGCTAATCTAAATCCCTGAACTCCTTGGCTTTGCTTATCTGTTCCTTGATGTTTTTATTATATTCATACTTTGTTTAAAATTGTTGGCCCGGATTCTGCAGTTTTTTCACTTTGTGCTCTTTTTTATCTCTTTTTCTCATGCGGCTCGACAGAAGCGCTCACTGTAAGTGACCTTGGATTCTCCTTCACCTTGTTGGTCAGGCTGTGGCACATCTCCATCCAGGGAATCCATGTGTTCAGGATGCTCGGGGGGTGGCCAAGGGGCACAGCTCACGGTTGTACTTTCATGAAGTTCAGCAATTGCCATGATTGTTATTTCAGCATTGATATCCATGCCTACTAAAGCTGTGTGAGGAAGAACTTTTCTAAAAGCTTGAAGTCTTTATTCGTCTGTATGTTTCCCCCAGATTTTTAAAAAATATAACTTACATATATATATATGCATTTTAATGTTTTTTTTTAAATTGATTTCAGAGAGGAAGAGAGAGAGAGACAGAGAGAGAGAGAAACAGAGAAACATCAGTGATGAGAGATCGCCTGCCTCCTGCACGCCCCCCACAGGACCGAGCCCACGACCTGGGCCTGTGCCCTGACCAGGAATTGAACCCTGACCTCCTGGTTCGTGGGTCGATGCTCAACCACTGAGCCACACCAGCTGGGGTCCCCCAGGTTTTTAATGGCTTTCATTATTTTAATATGCTAAGTGGCAGCTTTGCTCACAGCGTGATTTTCGTTATATGTTCTTTTTGTCAAGCAGTGTTGATGTCCTTAGGTCTCAGTGTCTGTCTGTCTGTCTGTCTGTCTGTCTTTAATGATGAAAAGGTGAGATCTAGAAAATGGCTGTTTGGAAGATTGTTTATCCCTGACCTCACGGGCATTGCTCCCATGGCCCATCGCGCTGCGCACCCGTTGCCTTCAGCCTGACAGCGGGCCGCTGGTCCGACAGGAGGGGTCCGCTGTGCGCTCTTTTCTCAGCCAGGGCAACTGCTCACCGCACTTCCTCCCGCCAGCCTGCTCCCAGTTGCTCCATGTTCAGTGGCTGAGCCTGGGGTCACTGAGGAGGAATTCCTTCATTTCCTTTGCTTCTTCACCCGCCTTGCGACGAGAGAGAAACTTGTCCGAGTCGCGCCATCAGCGTTACTGGAAGTGCTTATTGCGTAGCGTTACTTCCTTAAAGGAGGGGTGGGGAACGTCCGGCCCTCGGGCCGTATAAGGCCCGCGAAATCATTGGGCCTGGCCCTCCAAGGCATTCGGGGTGAGCTCATTCCATGTCTGACCAACTGGAGCAGGCTCACGTTGAAGTGGACGATTTTGTAGGGCCCGAGAATGATGTTACACATCTCCCATGGCCCTCGGCAGGAAAAGGTTCCCCACCCCTGCCTCAGAGGAACGGAAGGCCGTGCCGGAGCCCTGCCGAGTGTCAGGGCTGGGAGTGGAAATAGCAGTTTTCCTTTGCTGGGATCCTGGCATTAAACTGGAGGGTTCCATCCGCAATTCAGAGCTGGGGACTTGGTGTCCTTCCAGATGGCAGGGGTGACGACAGGAGCTGGACCTGGGAACCCTGATCTGCAGTGTGAGCCAGTGGCTCCAGCCACCCCGGCACGGGGCCGGCTTCTGCAGCTCCCGCCTGCAGTTGAGACTGGGACCAAGGACCACGGCCCCCCTGTTCTGTGTGTTGTGGACCATGTTTGGATTTCATTGGTGTGCGAACCGTAATTTGGTGGAAAAGGGAGATGGTCCTAGGTGAACCGTCATTTCCCTCAAGTTGGAGGTGGACAGCTGCCTAGATTTGCAGTTTCCCGAGCTTAGATGGCTGCAGAAAAGCACAGGGCCGCAGAGGGCCGGCGCTATTAGCAGGAGGCGTCCCCATGGCAGAGCGAGGCCCAGTGGGGGCCTGGGACATGTTCATCCATGCGGCAGGAACATGATGGGCCTATTTTTATTTTTGTTTTTTAAAATATATTTTTATTGTTGATTTCAGAGAGGAAGGGAGAGGGAGAGAGTAATAGAGACATCCATGATGAGGGCGAATCATCTGCCTCCTGCACGCCCCACACTGGGGATCAATGCCCTGACCGGGAATTGAACCCTGACCTCCTGGTTCAGAGGTCAACGCTCAACCACTGAGCCATGCCGGCCGGGCTAATTGGTTTTGCTAAAAGGCACTTGGCGCTGAGAGGGAAGGACGAACCAGTTGAGGAAATGGGGAAGGGAAGATGCCGTGTCCTGATTAAAACAGAGGAGACGAAAGCAGGCCGCCCAGGAACGGGAGCGCCCTGACCCAGGACCGCGATCCTGGACGCAGAGCTGGGCTGCCGGGGAGGGAGGAGGCCACCGCGGCTTGATGGACAGGGTTCAAGGGCACGTTTTCCAAGGCCGAGTCCACATCCTACGTTGTTTAAAATTGTTGGCCCGACTACCTTTTGTTAGTGTTTATTTGGGTACTTTTAAAAAATGTTGTTTTCTGGTTATGAAACGCCAGCATCTGCTTATTGTATAAAATATGGAAAATACCCAACGGCGTAAAGAAGGAAGTGAAAAATGCGCACCCGGTCGGCCAGGGCAGCCGCTGTCCGCATTCGGGGCGACACATCCTCCTTGAGTGTGACAGTCTCTCCAGTGCGATGCCAAGGGGCTCCACCGCCAACGCATGTCCTCTGCCCTCCCTTAGGAGGTGACAAGAGACTTACAACAGTTTAAGGAGCTTTCAGAGAAGTAGCCAGAAGCCGATTGCTTCGCTTTTTCATTTAAAAACAAATCGCGTGCAGCGTATTTAAACATATGCACGTAGCGACGGCGCGTCTCTGGGACGCAGTAACCGTGTCTGGGCTGGCACTCAGGGTGCGTTCCTTGACACCATGGTGCCCCCCACCCCGGGCTGTCTCCTGACCCCGGGTGGCTCTCATTTGTAGCAGTGACTCTTCGAGAAGACGGCGCCAGGCGGCTGGAGAGGAGAGGGCGCCGCGTCTCGGCGTGCCTGTCGGAGTACTCCCTGGCCACCGACAGCGGCGTGTTTGAGCCTCCGGCCAAAAGGTGAGAAGCTGAGGTCAGAGGCATCGATTGGTTGCTTCTCCCACGCACCCTGACTGTGGCCCAAGCATAAATCTACAACCGAGATACGTGCCCTTGACCCGAATTGAACCCGTGACCTTTCCGTGCCCGGGCCGATGCTCTAACCACTGAGAAACACCGGCCAGGGTGAGGGCAGGGCGAGGGGTGCTTCTTTTTTC
This sequence comes from Eptesicus fuscus, assembly GCF_027574615.1. Lineage (NCBI taxonomy): Eukaryota > Metazoa > Chordata > Mammalia > Chiroptera > Vespertilionidae > Eptesicus > Eptesicus fuscus. Next base: position 2,651,072 of record NC_072473.1, read on the forward strand.
TGGCTTCCAGGTGGGAGGTAGGCCTGAGCAGCCTGCACGGGAAAGTCTGGCTTCAGAGGCCAGGCCTCGTCCTGTGGGTCTAGCCCAGTGGTCGGCAAACTCATTAGTCAACAGAGCCAAATATCAGCAGCACAACGATTGAAATTTCTTTGGAGAGCCACATTTTTTAAACTTAAACTTCTTCTCATGCCACTTCTTCAAAATAGACTCGCCCAGGCCGTGGTATTTTGTGGAAGAGCCACACTCCAGGGGCCAAAGAGCCGCAGTTTGCTGACCACGGGACTAGGGCGATGCTCTCTCTGGCCCTGGCGGCTTTCAGGCTTCAGCCCCGTGGGAGCTGGGAAAGCAGGATCCCTACCGGGACCTGCTGGGCCTGCTTAGCCAGAAAGGACGCGCAGGAGGGAGGAGTCCCCCGCCCCCCTCAGCTAGGGGAGGCGCTTTGCCATGGCCAAGCACCTTTCGGGACTTGGGGTGCTGTTTTCCCTTGGTGCCCTTCCCGCCACGGTTTCATCTCACTCACTGTTAACGTTTCAGAAGCTCACGTTTCACCTTTGCCCTGAATGTCACGTGTGGCTTTGAAAGGTCCGCAAAGTTACATCCTGAAACCCAGCAGCTCGCAGGCAGGTGCCAGGGAGGTGAGGTGCGCGGGCCGGGACTGCTGCGCCCCGCAGTCGCTGAAGAATTCGTTTACTTAGGCCATCATTTTGGTTGTTGTTACTCCTCACCTGAGGCTCTTTCCCATTGATTTTTAGAGAGAGTGGAAGGGAGGAGGAGAGGCAGAGAGAGAGGAGCATCGATGTGAGGGAGACACAGCGATGGGTTGCCTCCCGCATGGGCCCCGACCAGGGCTGGGGATTGGGCCTGCAACTGAGGTACATGCCCTTGGCTGGAATCGAACCCGGGACCTTTCAGTCCGTGGGCTGGCGCTCTATCCACTGAGCCACACCGGCCAGGGCTTATGTCGCAGTTGAATAGAAGCTGCTCTCGGCACCCAGCACCCCTGGCCAGAGAGCTTGCACCAGGCTGCGCTCGGCAGTGCCTGGCGGTGACCCTGTGACTTCCCGCTTGTGCTCAGGACCGAAGATGCCGAGGAGCCGGCACAGGGAGACACGCGCGCCGCCGAAGGGCCGCAGATCCACGTGGGGTATTGGTGAGTGCAGCGGGCTCCTTCCTGGCGCTGGAGCGATGCTCTGTAGACTGGGGTCGCCGGGCCACTCACACCCCACGCTCAGGCCGGGAGGATGGAGGGACCCTCGCGATCCAGCCGGGGGCTGCTCCCCCGCCTGGGTACCCCGAGCCTGCTGCCGGTCCCGGTGAGGGACACGGGGGGCGGGAAGGAGAGACCATTGCTGTCCCCCAGCACTGAGTCACAGCTGGGAACTGTCACCTTATGCAGCCGGGGCTCCGGGGCCATCACACAGGGGCACAAGAAGCCCCCGGCAAGGTGGGCTCTTGGGAGAGTTCCCGCGCGTTTTGGCGCCGCGTTGGTTGAGTGTGGCAGACAGCAGGCCTGCCCCTGCTCCCCGGAGTGAGGCCCAGCTGGTTTGCAAATGAGGCTTCTAGTTAGTTCCAATAGCGCTCAGGCCGGCAAGGCGGGGTGCATGTCCCAGGTTTCCTTTTGCTATCTCTTGTCATTTTAGTGGAGTGTTTCTCAGCGTTGGCCCCGGTGACACTGGGGACCGGATCCTTCGTTGTGGGGGCTGTGCCGTGCGCTGTAGATGCCGGGGCAGCCCTCCCCAGTCACCAGTGGGAACTATCTGTACACATTGCACACGTCCCCCGGGTGGGGTGCAGCAGGATCGCCCTCCCTTTGGGGCCGCTGCTGGAGTTCACTCAGAGGCGTGTGTACCCCGGGGGGACGTGTGGCTCACGAACTGCTGTGTTCTTTTCCAGGCACGACAGCGGCAGCGAGTGTCTCCTGGTGAAAGTGCTCCAGCTGCGGAACCTGGCGGGGCTGGCCGTGAAGGAGGACTGCAAGATGTAAGAGCCCGGACTGCCAGCCAAAGCGGGGGGTCCGTTTGGAAAAGCCGGGCTGTCCTTCTGGAAAGTCTGCTTTGTTGCCCGACGCAGATGGAGATCACGGGGCTGGGCTGGCTGTGCCGCAGCGATACGAACAAGGGGCCCAGTGCCCCTCACTGGCCGCGTCTGGGCCTGCAGTGCCCATCGGGGTCACTGGGCTGGGTGGTGACGAACCACACTCGGCTCTGTGAGCTGATGAGGTGCCCCGTGGAGGTGGCTGAGGGCGCCCTGGGACTTGCTCACCCCACGGTGACTTGGCGTGGTCACCAGTGTTTGAGCCTCCCCTGTGTGCTGACTGCCGTGCTGGGGTGGACACAGCAGGACACCCCACCCCCAGGCCAGGTGGGCGGAGCCTCCACTCACTCCCCTCAAGTCCTGGCTACTGGCTCGGAAGTCTTTCTCTCTTTTTTAAAAATATAATTTTATTGACTTCAGAGAGGGAGGGAGAGGGAGAGAGAGAGAGAGAGAGAGAGAGAGAGAGAGACACATCAGTGATGAGAGAGAATCATGGATCGGCTGCCTCCTGCACGCCCCCTACTGGGGATCGAGCCCGCAGCCCAGGCATGTGCCCTGACCAGGAATCCAACTGTGATCTCCTGGTTCCTTGGTCGATGCTCAACCACTGAGCCACACGGGCCCAGCTAAAGTCTTTCTCTTCGTGTGTGGCTTTTCCCTAACCTCCCGGGCATGTAAGTCCCCCGGGCTTCCTCTTAGCTGAGAAAAGGACTTTGTCTGGAACACCTGGCATTCCACCCACGGGCGTCCGAAGAGTGGAACACGTGTCTGTGCGTGAACCGTGGGACCCTCAGTAGCCTGACTCGGTGCTTCTCTCTCCTGCTTCCAGACACGTCCGTGTCTACTTGCCGTCGCTGGACTCCAGCACCCCAGACACTTACTGCTCCAAGGCTGTGGAATTCCAGGCGCCCCTGGTATTTAATGACGTTTTCAGAATCCCTGTGCACTCAAGCATGCTGACGTTGAAGTCCCTTCAATTATATGTGTGTTCAGTGAATCCGCAGCTGCAGGAAGAACTGCTGGTATGGCCTGCGCATGTGCAAGCTCCCCTGCCCGCCCCCCGCCCCACATCCTGTCTTCTCCCTTCCCTGCCTCCCTCCTTCCTTTGTTTTTCCATCATGCTTTCTTTCTTTGTCTGCCATTCTTTCTTCATCCCTCGTCTTTTGTTACTCTCTCTCTCCTCCTTCCTTAGTCTTTGTCTCTCTGCTTTTCTCTCTCTCTGCTTTCTTTGTCTTCGTCACCCTCTCTCCCTCCCTCCTTTCCTCTCTGTCGCCTCCTCCTGGTTTCCTGTGATGGGTTGCTTAAAAATTGTGCTGTTAAGGGTCTCTGTAACTGGGAGGACAGAAAGGGACGACAAACCAGCTCTGCTGTCACATCTTTTGTACTCTAAACACATTCTCTCAAATAACACTTGCAGAGCTCCTGTTTGACAGCTTTCAAATTATCCCCATTTTTAGTGGAGGGAGCTCAGTAGGGTTGGCAAACAAGGACATGGGAAGGCCCGTTAAATTTGGATTTCAAATCAACTCTAGATACCTTTTGAGTATTTGGAATTTAAGTTCACCTGGATGCCCTATATTTTACCGGGCAGTCTGCCGTCAGGCCAGGGCCACCCACTGCCGCCCAGGGCTTGCGGCCAGAGTGCTGTCTGTCCAAGGCTGGGATATTGCCCTTTGTCCCTGGCCCCTCGGCAGCAGAATTAGCGATTGTAGAGGAGCGCCAGGCCTCTCTGGTTTCCGAGATCCCTGAGGTCATCAGCTGCTTCACAAGCGGCGGACCCTGAGCCCGACCCAGCACTCCAGGGTGGCCATTCTCAGCCCCTGTTCCCTTCTAGCTTTCTTTTTAAAAAAATCTGTTAATTTCAGAGAGGAAGGAAGAAAGAGAGAGAGAAACATCAATGGTGAGAGAGAATCATGGATCGGCTGCCTCCTGCACGCCCCCCACTGGGGATCGAGCCCGCAGCCCAGGCATGTGCCCTGGAACCATGACCTCCTGGTTCATAGGTTGATGCTCAACCACTGAGCCACACCGGCCAGGCTTCCGGTGCTTTCTGATCGGGCTGAACAAGCAGTGGAGGAGCCGTCCCCGTCCCCATTAGGTTCCTCTGACTGTAACCCCTTTCATTCGGTTGCAGCCCTTTGAATGGAGCGAAACACTTTACCTCCTCTCTGGTCAGGATTGGGGTGACCTTGATGTTCTAGAAGATTCGTGTTGGTGTTTTAGTTGAAATCACCCACTGCCTGTTCTGTTTCTTTTGCACACCGCGCAGGGCATCGCTCAGATTAACTTGGCCAGCTGCAGCGGCCCGAGTGAAATGCAGCTGCGCTGGTACGCGGTGCAGGTGTTCACCAGCCCCGAGCCGCCCAGGCTGAAGGAGGGCCAGCGAGCCGAGAAGAGCGGGGCCCGGGACCCCGTGCCCACCGCCGCCGCCGCCGCCGCGGCCGCCACTGCCGCCGCCGCTGCCGCTGGGAAGACGGTGCGTGTGCCCGGCTGCGGAGCTGCCCGCTCCGGCGTCCTGGCTTGAGACGGGCTGTTACTGGGGGAGGGCCGCTCAGAAGCCGCAGTTTCAAGGGAAGTCATAGAAATGGACCGTCTGCATGTGCATGGCTATTCATGATAGTGTCTTTTTAAAAAATATTTTTAATTGATTTTTAGAGAGAGAGGAAGGAGAGAGGGAGAGAGAGAGTGGGACACCAATGATGAGAGAGAATCATGGATCGGCTGCCTCCTGCACGCCCCCTACTGGGGATGGAACCTGCAACCCGGGCCTGTGACCTGACCGGGAATCGAACCCGTGAACTTCTGGTTCATGGATTGATGCTCAGCCACTGAGCCACACTGGCCGGGCAGGATCGTGTTTTTTAACACGAACATGTTCATCGTCGTGAAGGGCACATGGGTTGTTTTGAAACGTGAACCTTCAGCTCCAGGAAGCCTGCTGCTAACACTGGGGTGGACTTCTTGCCACGAGAGAGCCGCCGAGGGCGGCCACCCGCTGGAGGGGGGCACCATGCCTGCCGGTCTGAGCTGGCTCTCAGACATGTCCCTGTCCTCCCCCAGGACGCGGTGACGGTGCTGCTGGCCAGAACCACGGCCCAGCTGCAGGCAGTGGAGAGAGAGCTGGCCGAGGAGCGTGTGAAGCTGGAGTACACGGAGGAGATGGAGCGGAAGGAGGAGCAGACCGAGGCCCGGTCCGAGCGGTGAGCTCCCGGGAGGTGGCAGGGCGGGGGCGCGGCGTGGCCGTGTCCCTCGGCTGTGGCGCCGGGGGGAGCTGCGGCCTTGGGAGCAGGCGGCTTTGCTCATCCGCGCTCCGTAGCAAGTGCTGGGCGCTTCCTCGGAGAAGCTGGTTCTCGGGGGGATCGGAACGCTGAGCTGCGGGCAGGACTGTGACCTCTGCGCCCTGCTCTCCGTGAAGCTTTTCTCCTTCCCCTTCTGTTCCGGGGTTTCTCTTCAAGAGCGCGACTACTGACCGACCCTGCTCTGCCAGCAGCGAATACAACCCGGTCCCTTAAAGCTTTGTAACAGCTGTATTGAGATAAAATCTACCTCCCGTACAATTCCGCCGTTTAAAGTGGACAGCCCGGCGGCTGTGAGTGCAGTCTCAGGGCTGTGCCGCCATCACCACCATCAGTTTGCATCGGGCCAGAAAGAAACCCCACACCCATTAGCAGCCAGCCGCCCCCCCTGCCCCGGCCCCTGCAGCCGCTGATGCGCCGGCTGGCTCTGCGGGTTTGCCCCGTCGGGGCATTTCCTCCCAGTGGAACCTGGTGCTGCTCTCCCTGAGGAGCCACTCGGATGCCCAGCAGCTCCAGCGAATTGGCTTCTGTCCCTCCTTCCCTGGGCTTCCCTTCCAGGGCTTTCCATAAAGAGCATCCTGTTTCCAGGGCTTCCCGCTTCTTCCTGCAGCTCGCCCTGGATTTATCTGGGAGGAACTGCTTTTACGGAGGGCGGTGCGTGGCTGAGGGGAGCGTACTGTGTCTGGGGCCCGGCAGGAAGCGGGGAGGGGCCTGGGGAGGGGCTCCGGGACTCTGGCGTGTTCACGGGGTGCAATTGGGTGATCAAGGCAGACAGAGCCTCTGAACGAAAGGCCTTGTGGCATTGTCTCCGCTGGAGGACGTGAGTGCGCTTTTATAAGGAAAGCCACTGCCCTGATTAGAAGCCAGTCCTGGCGTCTCGGCCCCTGCGCCCTGAGGCAGCGGGGACCCGCCCCGGGGTGAGCGTCCCGCGGGCTTTTGCCATGTCCGCCTCTAGGAGCTGGCAGGCCGACTCGGTGGACAGTGGCTGCAGCAGCTACACCCAGACCAGCCCCCCGCACCCGGAGCCCTGCTGCAGCGGCACGGACCCCGTGCACGGACACCCGATCGCGGGCCCGGCAGATCCTTACCACCCCGAGAAGCGCCAGCCCCCTCCTCTGAAGGTAAGCAGAAGGGACACGGGGTTTTCAGGGACCCCCCAGAGGCTTTGCCCAGCAGCGGACAGCGGGTGCGCCCCACACCCTTCAGGAGAAACGGGGAATAGGTGGGGAGAGGGCCACGGCAACCGAAGCTGACAGGCTCCGACGCAGCAGAATGACAGATGCGACTGACCGACAGACGGCCCTAGTGACCGTGACCGTGGGGGATGTGCTGCTGGGTTAGGGGCGATGGTGGAGGCGCTATTGCCCTGCGAGCCGAGGAAAAGCCGGGACTGGCTTCGGATCAGTGAACGGGACCTTAGGAATGTGTGTGAGCGTCAAATGAAAAAGAAGGCAACTATATGAAAAGGGTTGTCTTCCACTCCTTCACCTGCCGTCTGGGGCTGACCCCGTCCCATCTCCAGGGCCACCCACAGTGCAGGCTGTTCGGGGCCGGGGGGGGGGGGCGGGGGAGGGACTCATGGTTTTGGACACTTGCTCTTCTCCCTTCGGGATGTGAGGAACAGCGGAGCGTCCTTTTGCCCCCTCTGTCCGCCTGACCTTAGTTGTGGCCATCGCCACCTCTTCGGGGAGGCCACCTTTCAGGCTTGCGGGGACAAATGTGCAGTTGGGAGATACCATAGCAAGGTTCTATGGAAACTTTGTTCCCAAACTGTTCAGCTCATCAAAACATCTTATCACCGCGCACCCTGACCGGACTCCCAACACAAATACCTAGAGAGGCGAAGCCCACCCTCTCGGCACCTTCCCAGGCCACAGCGCATGCGCCGCCACCTCCAAGGAGATCGGGGCTCAGCTGACTTTGGAACCCCTTGGCGAGCATTGGCCCAGATCCCAGAGGGAGGCTGTGGGAGGCTAGTAGGTGTGTCCCACTCCTCCAACTTCTCTCTTTTTTTTCTTTTAATAGATTTTTATTGATTTCAGAGAGGAAGGGAAAGGGAGAGAGAGAGAAACATCCATGATGAGAGAGAATCATGGATCGGCTGCCTCCTGCACGCCCCACACTGGGGACTGAGCCCACGACCCGGGCCTGTGCCCTGACCGGGAATCGAGCTGTGTCCTCCTGGTTCACTGCTCGATGCTCAACCACTGAGCCACGCCGGCCGAGTCTACTTGTCTTTTTAAAGCACTTCCAATCTATGGAGAAGTTGCTAGACTAATACAACAAAGACCCACATGCCCTCACCTCGATGCCCTGATAGTGAGTCCTCACTGCGCTGGCGTTCTCTCCTTCCACGTGTGTGCCTCCATCACAGAGGCAGCAGCACAGAACACGGAAGTCCTGCCCCGGGGAGGCAGGCACCAGACAGGTCCACCGATGAAATCAGTGTTGGAGGGTCAACGGCGCTACTGCACGAGGAGATGGTAGAGAAGCGGGCTTTACGTCTCTGAAAGATTTACCATCTTAGAAAGGACCGACGTTTAGAAATGCAAATCTGCATTTACATTTTAGAAAGGTCAGGATTGTAAAATGGCGTAGCCACTATGGAAAACAGTGGAGGTTCCTCAGAAAATTAAACAGAACTGCACATGACCGAGCTATCCCACTGTTGGATATACATCCAACAATTGAAAGCAGGTCTCCACGAGATATTTGCACACCTGTGTTCACAGCAGTGTTATGTGCAGTAGCCAAGAGGTGGCACCCACCCAAGTGTGCACTGATGGGCGGATGGATAAAGACGTGGCGTATGTGTCCAACAAAACGTTAGCCTTACAAAGGAAAGCAGCCACATGCTACACATGGATGACCCTCAAAGACACTGTGCTAAGTGAAATGAGCCTATCACAAGAGGACACATACTGACTGTATGACTGCACTAACCTGAGGGGCCGAGAGGAGATTCATAGAGAGGGGAAGTAGGTGGTGGGGGCCAGGGGCTGGGGGAGGGGAGTGGGGAGTTGGTGTTCAGTGGGGACAGTGTTTCCGTTTGGGAAGATGGAAAGTTCTAGAGATCAGTTTCACAGCAATGTGAATATACACTGAGTGGCCAGATTATGATGATCTCTGAACGCATAATAATCTGGTCACTCAGTGTGTGTGTGTGTGTGTGTGTGTGTGTGTGTGGCCCGATGCATGAATTCGTGCATGGGTGGGATCCGGCCAGCCTGGCCAGGGGGAGGGGACATGGGCAGTTGGCCGGCCTGCCTGCTGGTCGAACTCCTGGTCGAGGGGACAGTTTGCATATTAGCCTTTTATTATATAGGACACACACTGAGTGGCCAGATTATTATGCGTTCAGAGATCATAATCATCTGGCCACTCGGTGTATCTGACACTACTGAGCTGTACACTGAGAAATGGTATGTGTTTCTTCCAACGAAGGAGAAAGAAAGGCCGTGGAGGCCTCCTGGAGAAGGCGGTCTTTGAGCGGAGGCCTTAAGGGAGGCCGCAGCCTCGCGTAGGGCTGGGGAAGGGTGTCGGGTAGAGGAAGTGCAGGCGCCGGCCTGGCCTGGGGGTTGAAGAGGGGACCTGAGCTGAGGACAGGAAGTGAAGGGGACCGGTCATATGGGGCCCACTCAGCACATTCCCTTTTTTCTGAGCGGGGGAAACTGATGGATGGTTTGAGCCCAGGGACGACATGATCTGACTTCAGTTTTTTTTTGTTGATTTTTTTCTAAAGTCATTTATTGACATGAAATTCACATAAGATGAAATGAACAGTTCACTGGCATTGAGTATGTTCACAGTGTTGTACGGCCACCATCTCTGTCTGGTTCCAACACACTTGTCACCCCAAAGTAGACCCCATACCCCTGGGCATCACTCCCCACTCCCTCCCCCAGCTCCTGGCAACACCAGTGAGCTTCCCGTCTCTGTGGGTCTGCCAGTTCTGGGCGGTTCGTGTAAATGGAATCAGACGACATGTGGCCATTGGGTCTGGCTTCTCTCACTCAGCCCGATGCCTTCAGGGTTCATCCACGCTGTGACGTCTGTCCGCCGTCAGCCCTTCCCGTGGCTGGGGTGTGGCCCTTGCACGGACGCCACGTTTCCTTTATCTCCTCCTCCGTCCGTGCTGTTGGGGCCGTTTCCACCTCTCGGCTATTTCAGTAACGCTGCTGCGAACATTCGTGCGCAAGTACTTGTTTTGTCAACGAAAAGAAGACGTGAACCTTTGTAGATTTCAGAAAAGACTTCTTTATGTGGGCCCAACTGAGGACATGCCCGAGAGCAGAGGCCAAGGAGCCTGAAGCCCGTGTCCGGCTGTAGGCGAGTGAGTGGGGGGCTTTTATAGGTCAGGGGACGCAGAGAGACGGCGATGCGTCAGCAGCTTCATGAGTTCCATACGTTCAAGGAAACAGCGCCGCCGGGAGGGAATGCACAGATAAGGGAGGGTCATCACGTGTCTGGACTCAGGGCGTCAGGGAGTCATGGGAATGGGTCTGGAAGCAATTACTTTGAAACCTTTATCAGGATGTAGAAAGCACAGGGCCTGCCTTCCATAACCATTTATCTCTGTAATTGGGACTGTGAGGGAGTGTACGTGACTAGCGCCACGGAAGGCCTGGCTCAGGAATTTGCCGTGTTCCCTTGGTTACTGATCAGGTTGGGGCAGCTTAGCCGCCCTCTGCTTTCTCAGCAGCGAACGCCTATTTTCAGGTCTCTCGGGTACACTCTTAGGAGAGGAGTGGCTGCGTCTGGCTTCAGTTTCAGCGGGATCCCCTGGGTGTTGAGAGGAGATTCAAAGGGGGCAGGCATGGAATCGGGGAGGTGGGTGAGATGCCTACCGCACTCATCGGGCACAAGACCACGGTGCCCCAGATGGATGGTTGGTGACAGGTGGTCAGAACATGCGTAATCTTGAATGTGGAGCCAAGAGGATTTGATCCTGGATCTGATACAGGGTGTGTGAGAGAGAGCAGGGCCCAGGAGGACAGGGGACTTTCTAAAAATTTTAAATTTTTTATTATGTTTTTACTAGCGGCCCGGTGCACGGATTCATGCACCAGTAGGGTCCGTCGGCCTGGCCTGTGCCCTCTCGCAATCCGGGACCCTTCAGGGGATGTCGGACTGCCAGTTTCAGCCCGGTCCCCGCACGCCAGGCTGAGGGACCCCACAGGTGCACGTGCACCGGGCCTCTAGTATGCATATAAGATTTTTGGTTAATCTCTTCCTGCCCTCCCCCCTCCCCCCTTCCTCTGAGATTCATCAGTCTGTTCCATGTTTCCATGCCTGTGTATTGAGTGTCTGCCCCCTGGTGGTCAGTGTGTGTTATAGCTACCAGTCGAGCGGTTGCTTAGACTTTTATATATATAGATTGATTTCAGAGAGGAAGGGAGAGAGAGAGAAATAGAAACATCATTGACGAGAGAGAACCATTGATTGGCTGTCTCCTGCATGCCCCACACTGGGGATCAAGCCTGCAACCTGGGCATGTGGCCTGACCAGGAATGGAACCGTGACCTCCTGGTTCATAGGTCAGTGTTCAACCACGGAGCCACACGGGCCAGGTGACGCAGATACTTTTTTTGCATGAAAAGGGGCAAATAGGGGTCCTTGTCAGAGGAGGAGGGGCTGGCAGATAGCAGACATTCCGGGTTGGATGTGTGAAGTGTGAAATGCGGGTTTGCCCCGTCTGGGCATTTCATCCTGGCGCCTGGTGTGTCGGCTATTTCAGTAACGCTGAAATAGCGCTACTCTTCTCCGTGAGAGCTCCAAGCGGAGAAGGCAGGGACGTGGTTGTGCCTGCAAAGTTCACTGCTGTGTTCTAGAAAAGTCGTGGTAATAAACGAATTGCTGTCTAGGTGGATAAGGAAACCAACACAGAAGACCTGTTCCCGGAAGAACTAGTGAGCCTGCCGAAGGAGAGGCCCAGCCGCAGGGCCCGCGCCTCGCCTTTCGTCCGCAGCGGCACGATTGTCCGCTCCCAGACTTTCTCGCCTGGGGCCCGGAGCCAGTATGTGTGCAGAGTAAGTTGGAATTCCTTTGCCACCAAAAGGTTTTCTCCCCCCCCCCCCCCACCCCCTCGCCGGTTGTGTTTTCATTTTTACTTTTTATGCTAAAAGACATAAGTGCTCTCACAGCTAATCCCAGGAGTGAACAGCATGCTTGTGCGCATGCGAATCCTTGCTGGTTTCATTTCCCCGCCTTGCCCGTGCGTATCTAACTGCATTTCTTCTGGATTCTAATACATCTCCCACCAGCCTCCCAGGGTTGTGTATGCGCCGATGCATGGGCAGGAGGCAGGGTAACTCATTTCTACAGTCTAAGCTGGGGTGGGGAACGTCCGGCCCTCGGGCCGTATGAGGCCCGCAAAATCATGTGGTCTGGCCCTGCCAAGGCATTAGCGGTGAGTTAATTAAGTGTCTGACCACATAGAGCAGGCTCACGTTTAAGTTGGTGATTTTGTAGGGCCCCCGAATGATGTTATAAACACCCCGTGGCCCTTTGAGCGGGGGAAGGGTTCCCCACCCTTGCTCTAGGGACTACCCCAAGCGGGGTTGAGATCAGGAAGTCGGGTTGCCGAGAGGGGGAGTCCTGAAGTGGCTGTGTCGGAGTCCCCAGGGGGCTCGGGCCTTGCACACAAGGGCACTGAGGCCCAGGGTTCCGACTCCCCACGTGTAGATTCACACGCACGGGTGATGGCGGGAGGCGCTGGGTGGTTCTTAAGCCTCGCTGCTACGTTGGGGCCTCACATAGGCTAGTGCCTGGTTCCACCCCCAGGGGTCGCCACTGGTCGCAGTGGGCCTGGCCATCAGCTCTGGGATGCTTCCCGATTGGCAGTTGGCGTGCACGCAGGGCTGAGAACCGTGAACAGGCCGAGGGGAGACCCAGCTCACCATGGTCCTTGAAGAAGGGCCAGCGTGGCGGAGGATGGCAGACAGTGGCAATGTGACAGCCACGCACAGGCTAGGAAGGAGAAGGGCTTTTAAGCATGCGTGGTGTTGACACAATGTCCGGGGGGGACATTGGATTGGGGAGAACTTTGACCCTCCCGCCCCCCTGAATTGGACTTGTTGAAGGGACTGCCTAGCAGCTGGCCCATCAGGTCAAAGCCAGAGTCGACCACACAACATAAAAAGCCCTCCTACCCGTGCGGGCCACGCCGGGACTGCGGTTCAGGGCTCCCCGCCACCCTCAGGGCCGGTGATTTGCTAGGACTCGTGGAACTCAACGGGCCATGATTCTGTGGGCGAGGGAGGTGGTTGCCGAATAGACCCAAGTCAGCAGAAGGAAGAGGCGCCCGGGCCGAGTTCGGGAGAGACCAGGCCCCAGCTTCCGGGTGAGCCCAGCAGAGCCGTGCAGGCCGCCGCGTCTCTCCCCGCAGCGACAGGCGACAGACAGCACGCAGCGCATTGCCAGGCAGGGAAGCTCCCGGAGCCTCCCCCCCCTCCCCTGCCCCCTGGTGTCTGCGGGCGTGGGGCGCTGGCACAGTTGATTGCCTCAGGGCTGACTGGTGTGCAGCCCCTGCAGAGGTCAAGCTGGTGGCCCCTGAATCACACTGTCGGCAGAGACTACGTGGCCTGGTCCGAGGTCCCCAAAGACACTGAGGATGGTCCAGGGCCTTGCAGGTCACCTGCCAGGAACGGGCCAAGGACCCTCCTTGGGGCCAGGTTAACCCTTTACCGCAGAGTGAGCAGCAGGGCTTGGGGCCATGTGGCCCGAGCTGCCCTGTGGCCACGCTGGCGACACCTGCCTCTCTCCTTGGCCAGCAGCGACGGGTGTGGGCCACGGCAGCCCTGGGTGGCACAGGGTTGGCCCGGGCGTTCCTACCCCGTCAGGATTCACCCGAGGGGGCCCACGCTGCATCAGGCGGCTGGAGGCGCTAGATGGAAGGCCACCCTCACATCCCCTCCTTCTAGCCCAGTGGTCGGCAAACTCATTAGTCAACAGAGCCAAACATCAACAGGACAACGACTGAAATTTCTTTGGAGAGCCACATTTTTTAAACTTAAACTTCTTCTAACGCCACTTCTTCAACATAGACTCGCCCAGGCCGTGGCATTTTGTGGAAGAGCCACACTCCAGGGGCCAAAGAGCCGCATGTGGCTCGCGAGCCGCAGTTTGCCGACCACGGGTCTAGACTCTTGCGGACACTGGGGGGCAGACGCCAGCCTGCTCAGCGGGAGGTGATGGAGCAGGAGACCCTTCACCCCCAGGGCGGCTTCCGGCTCCTGCCCGCTCTGCGCCCTGCCTGGGAGCACGTGTTTACCCTCGATGCTTTCAGGGGCCTCTCTGTTCTCATACGTGTTCCCAGTGGTCGGGAGGCAGGGCACACGCTGCCTGAGCATGTGGCGTTGGTGGCCGTGGACAGTCAGGCCAGAAGGCAGGGACTCTGCCTTTCACACGGTCGCACACTGACCCCGAGCAGAACCTGCCGCCGGATGAAACGCGCAGCGTCCTGGCGCCGGAAAGGAGGCGTCCTTCCTCTGCTGTTTGAAGGCAGCCTTTCCCGGGGCCCCGGGGCGCCCTGAGGGAAGCCGCCTGCCCTCCAGGAACGAGCTGCTTTGCCGGGAAGCCTCTTTTCCCAGATCCGGCCCAAACCAGCAGCGAGCCCATGACAGCGATGAAGAGTGAAAAGCGCTGGGGACAGTGCTGGCTTTCCGGGCCTCACACCTCACCCCCAGGCCCCCTGCTGCTGGCGGGACAGCGTGTGGACTCGATCAGCGGGGGTGGGGGGGTCGGGGAGGGAGGGAAGCTCGGGAGGTGCAGTTCATGGCCGCAGGGAGGGCTGGGTGGAGGTGGGGGTGGTTTGCTCATTGGTTTTCTGTGGGGTTTTTTTGGTCTTTCGTTTTACTTAAAAAGTCTCGTGTAGGTTTTGTTTTTACTGAGACCGGGAGTGTTGGTAAAGCTGGACAGTGACACATGCGTTGGAGTGCTGTGAGGAGAAAGGAAACGTCCAGATCAGAGCACGGGGAGGGGGCTGCGGACCTGCAGAGAGCGCCTTTCTGACCCGCATTGTTTTTGTGCAGCTTTATCGCAGCGACAGCGACAGTTCAACGCTGCCCCGCAAGTCCCCCTTCGTCCGCAACACTTTGGAAAGACGGACCCTCCGCTACAAGCAGGTGTGTGCACGTCAGCTAACGTGGAACCCGCACTTCCCGGGAGTTCTCGCAAACCTTCCTAGAGGCAGCCTCTTAGGTCATAGTCATTAAAGGCCATTTATTTATTTCCTTGTTCACTTAGGTCAAATTTTAAAAGCGTGATCATGTCAAAATGTTACCCATGTTTCTTAATTTCCTAAGATAATATCATGATCTAAGATGGAAGATAATTCATGTTCTTTACATTTTAAAAAAATATATTTTCATGGACTTCAGAGAGGAAGGGAGAGGGAGAAGGAGAGAGAAACATCAACGATGAGAGAGAATCATGGATCAGCTGCCTCCTGCACGCCCCCCACTGGGGATCAGCCTGCAACCCCGGGCACGTGCCCTGGCCGGGAATCGAACCAGTTCATAGGTCAACGCTCAACCACTGAGCCACACCAGCTGGGCTCTGGGATTTTAAACCAACGCACTTGTGTGGTTTATGGCATGCCTCCCCCTTATGCGGTGCAGGTTAACATTCCATGTCAGTAGTGTTTTAACTTTTTCCAATGGCTGCATTCTATGCTGACCTTGTAATTTATTTAATAAGTTTCCTCGTGTTATATATATTTAGTGTTTTTTTGTCCTGAACCTTAGTTGGATCACTTTTACACGTCATCAGTGGTACCGTTCAAGTGCAAGTGAAAATGAAATTTCAGAACGAAAGAAAACGCACATGTTTTGGTATATATTGTGAAATAGCTTTTGATATATATTGTGAAATAGCACTTTAGAATGATGATGCCCATTTTTGATCCTGCCAGCCCCATAGGGGAGGGTCTATTTCTACACGCCTTTGCATACACATCCGTCATCATTACAGAAAAAAATTTGCTGTCACTAACTGGATATTGAACCAAGGTTTAAATTCACCTCTCCCAAATCTGTGTTGTGTTTGGTTTTGTAACACTGGGCCACGCGAAGACAAATACCTCTCTGATAATTCTACTTCCTCGTCTCCTGTACTGGGGGAAGAACCTTCTAGCAGGCCCGAGCGTGCTGGCCGCACGGTGCCCGCGTGTCTGGGCCGAGTGCGTGCTCACGGCCGTGGTCTCCCGCAGGCCTGCAGGTCATCCCTGGCCGAGCTCATGGCCCGCACGTCCCTGGACCTGGAGCTGGACCTCCAGGCGTCGAAGACTCGGCAGAGGCAGCTGAACGAGGAGATCTGCACCCTCCGCGAGCTGAGGCAGCGCCTGGAGGACGCCCAGCTCCGAGGCCAGACCGACCTCCCGCCCTGGGTGCTGCGGGACGAGCGGTTCCGGAGCCTGCTGAAGGAAGCGGAGCGGCAGGTGAGCAGCCTTCAGGGGGTCAAACCCTCACGCAGCCGGCCACGCTCTCGCCTTGCAGCGGGGCCTCTCTGTCCGGCGGGGCGTTCTGGGTCCCCCGTCTGTGAGGCGTGACCCTGAGGAGCTGCTGTGAAGGTTCCCTGGGGGGAGCGGGTGCGGCGGGCCTTTCTCCCCTCCGCGCCCCCAGAGCTGCAAGTGGCTTCATCCATTCTTCCTGAAAACTGGAAGTAAAACCTCTTGTTCATCCCATGTTGCCGCTCCAGACCAGACAGACCCAGCTTGACTTCCACCAAGAACAGGCAGCTGAGAAGATGCTGAAGAAGGCCTCCAAGGGGGTCTGCCAGCTGCGGGGGCAGAGCCACAAGGAGCCCGTGCAGGTGCAGACCTTCAGGTAGGGGCGCAGCCGCTTCCGGCTCCCCGCTGCCGGGCCTCTGTCGTCATCAGCCGACGGAAGTCCCGAAACCCCCCAAGACAGGGTTCCCCGTGCTGTTGGCATGTTCAGGTTTTCTTCTGCTCTTTCTATTCTAGACACCTTTTTCATGCTACTTACAGTAATAATGTGGGTCCCGTTTTTTAAAAATTTCTTACTCTTTTTTTTGGTTAATTTCTCTTTTTTCTTTTTTTTTCAAAAATATATTTGTATTGATTTCAGAGAGGAAGGAAGAGGGAGAGAGAGAGATAGAAACATCAATGATGAGAGAGAATCAGTGATTGGCTGCCTCCTTCTCTCCCCCTACTGGGGATCGAGCCCACAGTCTGGACATGTGCCCTTGCCTGGAATCGAACCCGGGACCCTTCAGTCCGCAGGCCGACACTCTATCCACTGAGCAAAACCAGCTATGGCTCTTTTCTTTTTTTAAAAATGTATTTTTATTGATTTCAGAGAGGAAGGGAGAGGGGGAGAGAGAGAGAAACATCAATGATGAGAGAGAATCACTGATCACCGGGCATGTGCCCTGACCAGGAATCAAACCATGACCTCCTGGTTCCATAGGTCTACGCTCAACCACTGAGCTACGCCTGCCAGGCATGGTTCCATTTTGCATTTAGCTTTGTTTAAATGAAAATATCCCATGTTGCCATGCAATCCGTTCCCTTTGTTGGCTTTAGTAGCTCATCTCATAGGTATAATTTGCCTGAATACCCCATTTTATAACCTGTTTCTTTCCAGATGTTCGCTATTATTAACGCAGTGATTTACATATATATATATATATATATATATATAAATATGTTTCACCATGGCCTTTTTTGTTACCTTCTGATTTTCTGATTGAAGCATAATGCACACAGGAAGTGTGCGTGTCCTAGGTGTGAGATAGTTCAGGGAATTGTCACAGACTCCACATGGCAAGAGTCAAATAAAAGCAGCCTCAGACTTCCCACACCGGAGGGACTGCTGCCTTGAATTTGAATACTGCAGATTAGTGTTCCTCGTCTGTTCACATAGCATAAAACTAACCATTTCAAGTGAACAACTCCATGGCACTTAATACAGCCACAGTGTTTTGCAACCACTCCATCTGTCTAGTTCCAAAACACTTCCATCGCCCCCAAGGAAGTCCATCAGCAGTCACCCCCTCCCCCAGCCCCTAGCAACCAGCAGCCTGCCCCTGTCTCTATGGATTTGCCTGTTCTGGACATTTCCATCACCGGAGCCATACAGTACATAGTCTTTTCTGCTTGGCTTCTTCGGATAATGTTTTCTTGAGGTTCATCTACATTATAGCATGTGTCAGAACTTCATTCCTCTTTTTTGTTTTGTTTTCTTAATCTTCACCCAAGGATATTCTTTCCATTGATCTTTTTAAAGAGAATGGAAGGGAGGGAGAGAAACAGAGAGAGAGAGAAAAACATCAATGTGAGAGAGACACATCCATTGGCTGCCTCCTACGTGTGCCCTGACCAGGGCCGGGGACTGAGCCTGCAACCAAGGTACGTGCCCTTGACTGGAATTGAACCCGGGACCCTTCGGTCTGCAGGCCAATGCCCCAACCACTGAGCCTAACAGTCCAGGGCACTTCATTCCTTCTTGTGCCTGCCTTTACCCTGAATTTTTTTATACCCTGAATTTTCACATTCCCATCATAAAAGAACATAAAGCACTATAGCTACCTTCCTTCAATTCTGACTTAGAACACTGTCATTGGTATACATTATTTATTCATTTTTTAATAAAGCAAATATTTGCTGAGTGCCTGCTGTGTAGCAGGCACTGTTCTAGGCACTAGAGATAAACCCTTGCCCTCACAGTCCTTTGCAACTTCTATTAAAATTTAGAGATTCCAGCCCGGCCGGCGTGGCTCAGTGGTTGAGCATCAGCCCATGAACCCAGAGGTCACTGGTTCAATTCCTGGTCAGGGGTGTGTGCTTGATCCCTAGTAGGGAGCATGCAGGAGGCAGCTGATCAGTGATTCTCTCTCATCATTGATGTTTCTGTCTCCCTCTCCCTTCCTCTTTCTCAAAATAAAATCAATTAAAAAATTATTTTAAGTAGAGACTCTATATACAAACAGATTTGTTGTTGGGATTTCAATTCAGTTTGTTCTGGGAATAAGAGAAGCTTTCATTGGTATTGCAAGCCTCCTGGCAGGTCTGCTTGCGTTTATATGGGCGTCTAACCTGGAATTCTTTCCCATCGCAGGGAGAAGATAGCGTTTTTTACAAGACCAAGGATTAACATACCTCCTCTGCCCGCCGATGATGTTTGATGTAGTGCTTTGTACACACGAAGTATTTATCTTCCTGTTATTTTCATGAAGTTCTTAGACTAGCTAAAGTTGTCTTTAAAATATTTGTGCAAAGCTATTAATATACACATTTTGTAAAAAAACACACATATATCTATACATATATATTTTATAATAGTGACGGCAACAGGGCTTGGTTTTTCCTTGTTGTGAAATCGACATCTCTGAAGACAAGTTATTTTATAAGAGATCAACTATCATGTTAAGAGTGTACAGTTTTTACGCTGTTTTATTTGATTTAAAGGCTGGAAGACAGAAACGAAGTGAGTTCAGGCAAATTCACTGGATTGTAACTTATTTATAGTACTTTTTTTCCTTGAAGGAAAATCCTGACTTTAAGATGTGTTTTCAGGCTGAAACCGTGTTCTTCAGTATTTGTCACGCAGTGGAAGGGAACTCTGGGCCGGTTTTGTTTCTGACACGGACATGCAAACACTTGTGCTAAACTCGTCACTCGTACCAGCTCCTCCTGTGTGCCTTGATTGTGAATATTGTCCACTGTCACACTCACTGCGTCCTGTTGAGATCCCACTTGGGGCTCCGTCACAGAGTCCGCCCCCCCCCCCCCCCCGCGGGGACTGGGCGCCGAGAGCCCCCATTTCTGTGTCGTGTCAGCGCACGGTTCTGTGCACCCCCCGAGTTGAAGCTTTGGAAGCGGCCCTGGCTGGGGCCTGCCCGTCCCCAGCGGCTGCCCACACTGCCCTGCACCGCCCTGGGCAGCCCGCCCCTCTGGTGCGCCCCAGCCGACCCTGACCTTGACCACCAGGAAGGCGGTGTGGGGCCCCCGTTCTACTGCTCTGTCATGAAGGAAAGTGAAAGAGACCTAGGACCGCACTGCCATCGGTCAGTGACTCCGCCTAGGCCACAGCAGTCTGACCTCTGACTTAGGCTTGATCTCTGAAGGCGCTTTTCTGGGGAAGGAAGCGCATGCGCATGCGGGTGACTGCCGTCACCCAGCGAGTCATTCGCAGGAGAGGATGTGAGAAATTGGATTGAGATCAGAATCCTTCCCCCGCTCCAATACTGGAATCTCCCCAATATTTCTTAAGAAATCTTAGAAGTAGTTCCTGAGAAAATTTTTTTATGTAATAAAAATCCCATTATTCTTTTGAAATGCCACATGATATAAATATTTTGCCTAATGCGTATTTATTGTATACGGAATGCACTCTCCCTTCTGAGGCCTCAGAGAAGTGAGTGAGGTGGTCACATGAATTAGAGAAGAAAGCGGAACTCTCTCTCCCTAGATCGCCTGCCCCTCCCTGGAAGTGCCCCCTGAAATCGATGTCTCTTCTCGTTAGTCTAATCGCCCCCTTGTAGAGCCCACCTTCCCTTTTGCATTTATTAAAAGTGAATTTTGTAAAAGCATTTCATTGACACGCGACCTGTCACGGGCAACGGAAGTTGTCAGTGGTGGTAAGACTGAAACTTTATGCTTTTCACCCTCGTCTTCTCTTGCTCTGTATTTGTGCCTCGACTCTCGCTGGTTTTTTGTTGCGTTTTGTTTTTTGGCTGATTTCTCTGTGTTCACGCCCACAACAGAGAGAGACGCACCAAGCGGGGGGAGGACAGTGGCCGGCCCCTTCCCTGCGCTGCTGAAACTCTCACCAGCCACTGTCTGCCCGGGCCTCGGGGTGCGGGGCAGGTCACCGGAGAGTCCCCTGGCCGTGGCTCCCCGCGGGCCGGTGCGTTGAGGCCACTTTTCTGTTCCCCTCCCCCCACCCCGCCAGGAGAGCCCCCGGCACCGGGCCTAAAGCTCTCACGTGGTGTTGGCAACAAATCTCACCGCCCAGCGCCTACAGATCTACACATGGGGTGCCCCCCACCCCCGGGCTTAACAGAAACCCCAGAAGCAAGCGCAGGCCTGCGCCGGTGTCTGTCTGGGGAGCACTTGGGGCCCACCCCAGCCCCCACTGTCCTGGCCCCAAAGGGCACAAAGCCAGCCGCAGCCCAGCCGGGTCAGGCAGGCGGACTCCGCATTCATTCAGGGACGCTTCGTTGGACGCCACCCCCGCGTCAGAAAGCGAAGTCCTATCGTCTTAAGGGGTATTTGCATCTTCTGTTGCACTTGACCTGGGCGCGCCCTGGATACAGAGCACTGGGCCACGTCAGCAGTTCGAATGCAGACACGGGAAAAGGGAACTTGATCTTCACTGCGTCTGATCGTGAAACTGTCACCTCCTGTTGTGGGAATAAGTTCTAATCAGTAGTCATCTCTGTTCTAATTGTGTCATTTGTATTGCTTGAAAGTATTTCTTCTATAAAAATTAAACTAATCTGCCTTAAGAACAAAGTGGAACTGTGTGATTTTTTTAAAATACTCTAATTACGGAGACGTAAATATATAAAGATGTATATCACTTTTCAACATACAAATAGAGGCATAAAAATAGTGAAATGAACACGCACACAGCCAACCCTCCTTCCACACGCATCGGTCCTGGCTGCTCTTGCTTCGTCTACCCTCCGTCTGCCTCCCCTGTCCTTCCCCTAAATGACATCAGCTACGTCCTTAATGTCATTACCCAGGGTTCATCTTCCCAGTCGTCTCACAGGTCATTCTCTTTTTAAAGAGTTTTTTAAAAATTGATTTTATAGAGAGGAAGGGAGAGAGAGAAAAACATCAATGACGAGAGAGAATCATGGATCGGCTGCCTCCTGCACGCCCCCCACTGGGGATCGAGCCCACAACCCGGGCATGTGCCCTGACCGGGAATCGAACTGGCAACCCTTCGGGGCACAGGACGAAGCCCAACCAACTGAGCCACCCTGGCCAGGGTGATCATCCTTTTTAAAACTGGACGGAATCCAAATATGGTCTGTTTATTGGGCTTTTTAAATCTTTCTATATTTTGTAAACCCTTCACCCATTTCTCACACCCCCTTACCTCCCACCGCTGGCAACCTTCCATCTGGTTTTCTTGGTAACAGCTTGAGATGCTAGGAGAATCCGCCTGTCAAACATTTCCCCCCTTTAAAGCATGTAATTCAGCAGTTTTTAGTCTACGCGGAGCTGTGCACATATCACCGTTCATTCTGGACCTTTTTCATCATCCCCAGAAGGAACCCTGTCCCCATCAGCAGTCTCCCCGATTCTCCCCCAGCCCCCGGCAACGGCTGATCTGCTTTCTGTCCGTGGCTGTGCCTGTTCTGGACATTGCCTCTCCATGGAGTCACAGCTGGGTGGCCTTGTGTGTCTGGCTTCTTTCACTCGGCATCACGCTACCCAGGCTCACCCATGCTGCGTGTGTCAGACCTCTGCCTCTTGGATGCGGAATGATAGCGCATCGCGTGGATGGCCCGCACCCTGTTCACCCAGCTCCCAGGTGGCCCTTGTGAGCTGTTAGGAATGCTGCTGCTGTGATCGTTCACGCTGAGTTGTGGACGGATGTTTTCATTTCTCCTGAGTCTCTCCCAGCGGGCTTGCCGGGCCCGCCGCAACTCGATGTTGGGCTGTTTGAGGAGCCGCCAGGCTGGCAGCGGGGCGGGGGGTTCCGGTTGCTCCACGTTTTGGCCACGGCTTGTTCAGTCATGTTGATCGCAGCCGTCCTAGCAGGTGCGAAGTGGTGTCTCACTGTAGTCGTGTCTGTTTGTGATCTACAGGATCCACCCCCCCCCCAACACACACACACACACACACACACACACACACACACACACACACCGTCATTTGTTGAAGAAACAAGGGCACGTGTCCCGGTCCCCCACTCTCTGGGCTTCGCTGATTGTACCCCTGCTCCTCTGAGCTCTCCTAGAAATAACTCCGGGGACGAGCTGCTGAATCCCGCAGCGTGAGCAGAGTCCCGCTCACGTGGCCCCTTCCTTTGCGGGGAAGTGGGTGGCAGGACATTCATATGTTCACCCGCCAGGCGGCTTATGATGTTTCTTTTCGTTAAGTTCGCAACGTCCATCAATGCCTAGATCCATGAATTCACTGTGGGTTACAAAAGGATAGCAATTATAATTCTATCAATTTTTAAAATTATTTAAAAATATTTGTATTGATTTCAGAGAGGGAGAGAGAGAGAAATGTCAACAATGAGAGAGAATCATGGACCGGCTGCCTCCTGCACGCCTGCTACTGGGGATCGAGCCTGCGACCCAGGCATGTGCCCTGACCGGGAATCGAACCCAGACCTCCTGGTTCATAGGTTGAAGCTCAACCCCTGAGCCATGCCAGCCGGGCTCCCTGCATTATCCTATCTAATAATAGATAAATATGCAAATTGACCGCACCTTCGCTACACCCAAGCCACGCCCACCAGCCAAGTCACGCCCACCAACCAATCAGGATGAGTATGCAAATTACCCCAACAAAGATGGCGGCTAATTTGCATATCAAGACAGTGTCGAAAGAAGCCAAGAGCTGCAGAAGGGAGTAAAGCTTCGAAGAAGCAAGCAAGCTGGGGGGGGGAGGAGAAGGGAGGAGCGAAGTCAGGGCCGGGGGCGAAGGGAAAAGCAGGCAGGCTGGCGGAGAAGGCGGGGCGGGCGACAAGGGCGGAGCGGAGGCGGGGCCGGGGGCGAAGGGAAAAGCAGGCGGGCTGGTGGAGAAGGCGGGGTGGGCGACAAGGGCGGAGCGGAGGCGGGGCCGGGGGCGAAGGGAAAAGCAGGAGGGCTGGCGGAGAAGGCCGGGCGGGCGACAAGGGCGGAGCGGAGGCGGGGCCGGGGGCGAAGGGAAAAGCAGGCAGGCTGGCGGAGAAGGCGGGGCGGGCGACAAGGGCGGAGCGGAGGCGGGGTAGAGTGCAGCAGGAAATCCTATTGCAGGATTTTTCCTGCAACGGGAACGCTGGTTTTTAATATAAGCAGATACACAAGTATATATGCACATATAATGCATGCCCACAGAAGTGGACACGATGCAGGTGAATTACAGAGGTAGCATCTATGTGTGAGTGTGCCCCCTCCCTCTGGTAAAGGGCAGCACACCAGCCACACTTTTCTCCCTGCCTTTTGTCAAAGCTGTGTCTCAGAGACCACCAAAGCCTGTGCTGGCCGCTGTAACAACGTGCCGCAAACTTGGCTTAAAACGACAGAAACTTATCAATATCCTAGAGGCCAGAAGTCTCAAAAATCAAGGCAACGGCAGCGCTGTGCTCCCCTGAAGGCTTGGGGGGCGCTCCTTCCTGCTTCCTCCGGCTGCCAGGTCTGGATTCCCCCCCTCTGGTATTTTTAAAATTATATATATATTTGTATTGATTTCAGAGAGGAAGGGAGAGGGAGAGAGAGAGAGAGAAAACATCAATGATGAGAGAGAATCATGGATCGGCTGCCTCCTGCATGCCCCACACTGGGGATTGAGCCACAACCAGGGCATGTGCCCTGACTGGGAATCGAACTGTGACCTCCTGGTTCATAGGTTGATGCTTAACCACTGAGCCACACTGCCCGGGCCCCACCCCATCTTTAGAGGTCCCTGGCTTGTAGAGCCATCACTCCAACCTCGGCCCTATCTTCAACCGCCCCCTCCTCTGTCTCTTGCTCTCCCGTCTGTTAGGAGAACACGTGTCATTGGACGTGGGGCCACCAGTTAATCCAGGATGATCTCATCTGAAGACCTTTACCTCTGCAAAGACTCTGTTTTCCAAATAGGGTCACGCTCACGCATTCCAGCTGGACATACTTTTGGAGGGTCATCATCCAACCCACTACCATCTGCCCTCTCACTGCCTCGTCCATCCTACGTGCAAATTCCATTCAACTGCTCCCACCTCCCCGCAGGCTCCGTTTCTCTTCACCTTTGAACTCTGCATTAGTGGAGCTACCATAATTTATTCCACCATCTCCTGGTGATTTTAGTTTTCTGCTATTTTTAAAAAGAATTCAGTCCTGGCCGGCCACTCAGTGGTTAGAGTGTCAGCCCGTGCACTGAAGGGTCGCAGGTTCGATTCCTGGGCAAGGGCACGTATCTGGGTTGCAGGTTCAATCCTCGGCCCTGGTCTGGGTGCATGCAGGAGGCAATGAATCCATGTGTTTCATCTCTCTCACATGGATATTTCTCTCGACCTTCTCTCTCTCCCTTCCTCCTTCTCCTCCTCCTCCTCCCCGTCCCTCCCTCCCTTCTCCCTTCCACTCTCTCTCTAAAATTCAATGGAAAAGATATCCTCAGGTGAGGATTAACAAAAAATAAAAATAAAAAAAATTCAGCCCGCTGGCATGGCTCAGTGGTTGAGTGTCGACCTATGAACCAGGAGGTCAGGGTTCGATTCCCAGTTAGGGCACATGCCCGGGTTGTGGGCTCGATCCCCAGTGTGGGGCGTGCAGGAGGCAGCCGATCCATGATGCTCTCTCATCATTGATGTTTCTATCTCTCTCTCCCTCTCCCTTCCTCTCTGAAATCAATTATATATATATATACACACACACACACACACACACTAGAGGGCCAGTGCACGGATTCATGCACCGGTGTGGTGGGGTCCCTCAGCCTGGCTTGTGCCCACTCACAATCCAGAACCCCTTGGGGGATGTCGGACTGCTGTTTTCGGCCTGATCCCTGCAGGCCAGGCTGAGGGACCCCACCGGTGCATGAATCTGTGCACCAGGCCTCTAGTATGCATATAAGACCTTTGGTTAATCTCTTGCCACCCTCCCCCCTCCTCCCCTCTTCCCTCTGAGATTCATCAGTCTGTTCCATGTTTCCATGCCTGTGCATTGAGCATCTGCCCCCTGGTGGTCAGTGCACGTCATAGCTACCGGTCAAACGGTTGGACGGTCTCTTAGGCTTTTATGTATATATTAGGGGCCTGATGCATGAAAATTCATGCAAGAGGAGGCCTTCCTTCTCCCGGCTGCTGGCACCCGGGACCGGGGCTGCTTTCCTCCTCCAGCCACTGGCAGGCACCAGGGACCTGGGCTGGCTTCTCTCTGGCCCGTCTTCATCAGGAAGGACGTCTGGAATGATGTCCAGTCTAATTAGCATATTGCCCTTTTATTATATAGGATAGCTAATTCAGCAATGCAAAGCCTGCTGCACACATCTCTTCACCTTTTTGCCAGTTTCCGTGGGCCCGACCGCCTCTAGTGGGTCTCGTGGTGAAAGGGTAAGTGCATGTGGCATTCAGCTGGGCATCGCCAGCTTTCCCTCCTGGGGGGGGAGGTGCCACTGTGCCTTCTCACAGCAATGCAGCGACAGTTTGCCCCCATGTCACCAGTACAGTCACACTAGTGAGGCTTTGCCACTTGCAGTCTAAGCGAGACTGCTGGCTGACAGGCGTTCCTGGCACGCCCTGGGCCTCGTCGGGCGGGCCCGCCTTCCTGTCTTCTCTTGCGGTGCTTTCTTGGCCCTTCTTGCTGATTTGTTCCTCGAAATGGATTTTATGATCAACTTGTCCAGCTCCGGGGGAGAAACGAGGACGTCGTTCCCGGAATGGCATTCAATTTACAAACCCGGGAGAACTGACATCCTACGAGGTTGAATCCTCTTAGCCAAGCTCGGATCTCCTTCCATCGGGCCCAGGCTCATGGGTGTCTGTCAGGAATGCTTTACTGTCCTGCTCGTTGATTTGGGGTATGTCTTGCCAGGTTTTTGGCTATTTTATTGTCTGTCTTTATCAACAGAATGATGGACAATAGCGATAAGATAAATACAGTTATACACAAGGTTATATATATCTTTTGTCAGACTCCAGTGAACAAGTCAGTATTTCCCCATTTAGCAAAACATTGGCTTTTGGGAGATGAATCTCTCTCTCTCTCTCTCTCTCTCTCTCTCTCTCTCTCTCTCTCTCTCTCTCTCGCACGCACACACACACATACATTCACCATGTTAAAGATATATCTTCATCAATTTCTATTTTCTTGAATGCTTTCAACATGAATGGATGTTGGATTTTTCCAAATTCCTTTTCTCCATCCACTGAGATGCTCAGATGATCTTCCTCGTTAACTTTGAAAACATGGTTGATGATATTCATGGATTTCCCCACAGAGAACCACCCTGGCTTTCTGTAAAACAAACGCCCTTTGGCCGTGGCCTACAGCTCTGCGTGAGCTTCCGAGTGGTTGCTGGGGGGTTCTCTCTGAGTTTGCATCGATGCACTGGTTTTCCTAGTGCAGTTTCTGTGCGGGCGAGGATCAGTGTTAACCCATGAAACAGACGCCGTCTCTCTCCTCCGTGGCTCGTGGCTCAGAGAGGATGAGTTTGGGCTCCTTAAACCAGTGGTCGGCAAACTCGTCAGTCAACAGAGCCAAATATCAACAGGACAACGATTGAAATTTCTTTGGAGAGCCACATTTTTTAAACTTAAACTTCTTCTAATGCCACTTCTTCAAAATAGACTCGCCCAGGCTGTGGTATTTTGTGGAAGAGCCACACTCAAGGGCCCAAGAGCCGCATGTGGCTCGCGAGCCACAGTTTGCCGACCATGGCCTTAAACCATTTTTGCTACTTCCTCTATGGAAATTGAGCCTTTTGGACTTGTCTCTTGAGGTCAACTTTGGGAAGTTGTATTTTTCTTAAAAATTATTCATTTCGTCTGTTTTCCAATTTATTTGTAGAGCTGTACAGAGGAAGGTTTGGTAATTACCTTCATTTTGCTGAGTCTCCTCCCCTTGTCATTTCCAACCTTTTGTATGTGTGTTTTCTCCCTGGTTTTGCCTTGATTGGGTTAGTTACTGTTTGTGCTTTTGTTTGTTGTTTGTTTTTGATTTTTACTTTTTCTTTTTATTTTAAATATATTTTATTGATTTTTTACAGAGAGGAAGGGAGAGGGATAGAGAGTTAGAAACATCGATGAGAGAGAAACATCGATCAGCTGCCTCCTGCACACCCCCCACTGGGGATGTGCCCGCAACCAAGGTACATGCCCTTGACCGGAATCGAACCTGGGACCCTTGAGTCCGCAGGCCGACGCTCTATCCACTGAGCCACACCGGCTTCGGCTACTTTTTCTTTTTCAAAGAGAACTGGCTTTGGTATTGTCAGTTCTATTTTTATTTTATTTTATACCTCATGAAATACTGTTTTATTTTTATTAATTTTTTTCCTGTTTTTGTTTCTTACTTAGTTGCCTTTTTGTAGTTGTTTGAGTTAGGTATATTTATTTTTCTTTTAAGCCAACTGAGTGCTATCAACTTTTCTCTGCCGATGAATATGTTGCGTTTTCATTTTGATTATTCTCAAGAACTTCTATACTTTCACTTTATACTTCCCCTTTGATCCAGGAGGTGTTTATTGACGTGTCTTTGAAATTTTTTTTTCAGAAGTAAAGGTCTTTACAAATTTTTGTTATTAATTTCTACTTTTATCGCAAAACAGTCAGAATATCCTGTTTGTGTTATTTTTGTCCTTTGGAATCTGTTGAGGTTTTCTTTGTGGCCTGTGATACAGCCAGTTCTTGTGAATGTTCCATGACAAGCAGGCACACGGTGCATGATTAGGGCTCAGAAATGGATTGGTTGATACATACATACATGCATACATACATACACGCATGCATACTCATTTCCTGGGATTGTCATAATAAATTATCACAAACCAGGTGGCTTAAGACAACAGAAATGTTATTCTTGCTCAGGTCTGGAGGTCAGAAGCCCGGGATCAAGGCGCTGGCAGGCTGCCCTCCCCTCAAAGCCTCTTCCAGCTTCCGGGGGCCCCGAGTTCCACCTCTGGCTTCGCGTGGCCTTCTCTGTGTCTCTCTGCCTCTAAGTCTCTCTCTCTCCTTTTAAAAAATATATTTTTTTATTGATTTCAGAGAGGAAGGGGAAGAGAGAGAGAGAGAAAGGGAGAGAGGGAAACATCAATGATGAGAAGAGAATCATTGATTGGCTGCCTCCTGCACGCCCCCTACTGGGGATTGAGCCCACAACCCGGGCATGTGCCCCAACCAGGAACTGAACTGTGACCTCCCAGTTCCATAGGTTGATGCTCAACCACGGAGCCACGCCGGCCAGGCCGTGTGTGTGTCTTTCCTTCCATCACTGGCAGGTCCCGCTTTGAAAGCTCAGTGCTTCTCTCCTTAGAGCTGCCCACATCCATGCCAAGGTCTCGTTTCCCGGCTGTCCCCGTGGACGGTGAGCTCGGGGGCTGGGCACCGGGTCACTCCAGAGCCTGGCACTGGGCGCTCCATCAACACGGACCAGTGAATCCGTGGGTGACTATGTTGGGTGTAAAAGTGGCTCTCTTGGGTGACTATGGCGGCTGTAAAAGTGACCTCGGATTTTGTGCCATAAAGCGACACAGATTCATTCTCGTATTTCTGGGGCTCAGAAGTCCACTCTGGGTCTCGCTGGGCTAAAATCAGGGTGATTGTTGGCGTTGGCCCCTCGCTCCGTCTTCCAGACCGTACATAGTGGTCTGTCTGCACTCTGCCCTGTTGTCACCTCTCTCTCAGACCCTGACCTCCTGCCTCCCTCTCGTAAGGACCCTGTGATGATATCTCCCAGGATCCCCTCCCCGTCTCAGGAGCGATCACCTAAGGTAACATCTATGCAGGTCCAGGAATTCGGGCGCAAACAGCTTGGGGGTCATTGCTCAGCTGTCCCAGAAGCCCCATCTTTGAAGGGCCAACTCTTTTATTCCAATGCGGGTGCTCTTATCCTGCGTCTCACTGTGGCTTTGAAACAGATGATCGGCTGCCCCCGCTCATTCTGGAACAAGGTGTGCGGCCCCTGGGGGTGGGAGCATCGGCCCGGGACGTGCGGCCCCTGAGCTCCGTGCGCGCTGTCTGCCTCTCCCGCCAGCACGTACTCTGGCCAGATTGCGCTTCCTGTCCTGCAACTACAGGCCGGATCCCCTGGGTAATAAACAGCGATTGTTTAATTGCAATAGAATTAATTGCAAAGAAATGCTTACAGCACATTCCGGTAGGACTCTGCAGCGACGGAACTGTGGTGTGTCTGCCTTACAGTTGGTGGCCGCTGGCCACAGGGGCTACAGAGCGCTCGACATGTGGCTAATGTGACCGGGGAACTGGATTTTACATTTTGTCCATGTCAATGAATTTGTTGCTGTTAATCCTCACCCGAGGATATTTTTTCCCATTGATTTTTATAGAGAGTGGAAGGGAGGGGGAAAGGCAGAGAGAGAGAGAGAGAGAGAGAGAGACAGAGAGAGAGAGAGAGAGATATCAATGTGAGACACATGCTCCCTGACCTTGGGGCTGGACCTAGAACCTGCAACCCAGGTATGTGCCCTTGACTGAGAATCGAACCTAAGACCTTCAGTCCGTGTGCCGATGTGATAACCACTGAGCACACTGGCCAGGGCCGACTATAGCCTGTATTAACTCCATCCACTTGGCTCAAAATATGGGATGATGTTTTTGTTTTTTAAAAATATATTTTATTGATTTTTTACAGAGAGGAAGGGAGAGGGATAGAGAGATAGAAACATCGATGAGAGAAAAACATCAATCAGCTGCCTCCTGCACACCTCCTACTGGGGATGTACCCACAACCAAGGTCCATGCCCTTGACCAGAATTGAACCTGGGACCTTTCAGTCCGCAGGCCGATGCTCTATCCACTGAGCCACACCAGTTAGGGCTGGGATGATGTTTTGATAAGCATCGTTAGGGGTTTTGACAATGTAATGTGTGTCCGCGCCTGTGACAACTTCCTTTCCACCTGTGTGCCCCAGCCACCGGACCTCGACCCCAGCAGTGACCACCCTTGGCAGTGTCCACACATCGATTACGAAGCAGCGCAGGGACACGCAGGCAACCGCGTAGAAGGTGCAGGAACAGAACTCCCAGCGCATTATACAATGGTGCACTGTTGTTGTTTTTAAATTACATTTGTTGGGGTGACATTGTCAACAGGGTGCACTCTTAACCTTTCGCACTCGGATGTCGAGATTAAAA
The DNA here is from genome assembly GCF_027574615.1 of Eptesicus fuscus. Classification (NCBI taxonomy): domain Eukaryota; kingdom Metazoa; phylum Chordata; class Mammalia; order Chiroptera; family Vespertilionidae; genus Eptesicus; species Eptesicus fuscus. The sequence goes on from NC_072473.1 coordinate 2,681,387, forward strand.
TCACTCTTTGAATGTATCAATAATTTGAAATATAAAAAAATCCAAATAAATAAGTTTGTATGAAAAGAAACTCCAGTTTTTTATTCTACTGCCGCGCTTAGTAAAATCTGGGGCATTTAAAAAATTAAATCCCGAGTAGAATAAAGGACTCGAGAAAAAAGCAAGCGAGTGCAAAGGGTTAAAAACGGCTGGGAAAGGAAACATTTGGGGCATCCAATGCTACTTTATACGTAACTGCAGACCAGGGTTTCTTTCTCCCCACCTCTGCCTGTTGCTGTCCTGGCCTGGAACGTTCGCCACCCCCTGGGTACCAGCAGCGCCTCCCTCTCAGGCGTCGCCCAATGTCCCAGCAGCAGATCATCCAGGGGACAAGGATTCGGAGGGATAAGACCAGAAATCGGAGAAACCAGAGGCGCCCGTGTGCAGGAAGGAACCGCGAAGGTGGGAACGTAACATTTGAGGAATCGTTTCATGCAAGACGGAAACCGGAACCGTCTAGCTCCACAGGGCGAACAGGACGAGAGTGTAAATGGAAGAGACGTTGAGCCCGGGCCTCCAGACGATTAAACATGAACCCCAGTGCCCGGCTGGCATCTTGTTTCCTCCAGGTTTTTCTGAGCAGCAGTCCTCGGGGGGCCTGTTCCTGTAGCTCCCCTGTGGTCTCCCCAAGCGCCAGTCTCCCTCCTGGGAGGAGCCGGACAGCTCCCTGCTCCCCCCCCCCCCGCCACCCCCCTCCCCCAGCCAGGAAGACCCGTCCTCTCAGTACCCGCCAAGGGAGAAAGGGCGAAGCACAGCATGAAACAGACCAGGCACAGGCCAGGGAGGCGATTTTGGAGGCCAAGCAGGAACAGAGCAGGCTGCGACCGCCTTTGCAGAAGAGGTCAGAATTGATGGCCCAAATCCCCATCTGGGGGGGGGGGGGGAACCTTTGTCAGCCATCACAGTGTCTGCACTGCCCAGGGGAGGAGCAAGAGGCGCTGCACTATTTGGCAAGAGTTCAAGTGACAGCCCGGCTGGTGTGGCTCAGTGGGTGAGCATCCACCTAGGAACCAGGAGGCCACGGTTCGATTCCCGGTCAGGGCTCATGGCCGGGGTGCAGGCTTCACCCCCAGTGTGGGGCGTGCAGGAGGCAGCCGACCTATGATTCTCTCTCATCATGGATGTTTCTCTCTCTCCCTCTCTCCCTCCCCCTTCCTCTCTGAAATCAATAAAAATAGATGGAAAAAAAACCCCACAAAGAGTTCAAGTGACAGAATTTGAAGATATTAAATCAGGGTACAGAATAGATTTTTATCTGGATGAAAATCCTTACTTCACACATAAAGTTCTCTCCAGAGAATTTCATCTGAATGGGAGTGGCGATCGGCTCCGAAGTCCACGGAAATCAAGTGGAAAGCGGAAGGACTTGACCAAGCCAGACTTGGCCCAAAGCCAGCAGGAAGAGGCCGCACGAGGCAGAGGCCGCGGCTTTACCTGCTTTAGCGACCACTCTGGTGCGGGGCAGATGGGTTAGGGCAGTGGTCGGCAAACTCATCAGTCAACAGAGCCAAACATCAACAGTACAACGATTGACATTTCTTTGGAGAGCCACATTTTTTAAACTTAAACTTCTTCTTACGCCACTTCTTCAAAATAGACTCGCCCAGGCCGTGGTATTTTGTGGAAGAGCCACACTCAAGGGGCCAAAGAGCCGCAGTTTGCTGACCACGGGGTTAGGAGAAGTCATCGGAGACGACATCCGGCCCAATCCATTGCAGCTACCGGGTTCCTGACATGGATGACGAAGAAGGGGAAGGGGAAGAAGACGAAGATGGTGATGAAGAGGAAGGCTGGGAAGATGTTGATGAAGAAGGAGATGAGGATGAAGGTGGAGATGAAGATGGTGATGAGGGGATGAAGGAGAGGAAGATGAAGGAGAAGATGACTAACGGGACACTGATGGAGTCCAACCTTTTTTTTTAAAAAAATGTTTTTATTTATTTTTAATTTTTAGGGGAAGAGACAGAGAGAGAAACATCAGTGATGAGAGAGACTCATGGATCGGCTGCCTCCTGCACGCCCCTTACTGGGGATGGAGCCCATAACCCGGGCCTGTGCCCTGACCGGGAATCAAACCGTGACCTCCTGGTTCATAGGTCGATGCTCAACCACTGAGCCACACCGGCCGGGCTGCTATGGTGCTTTTAATAAAACAAGCAACGGTAACTGTTTCTTCTTACAAAAGCAATACATGTTAATCTACATGTTAATCATAGAAAAACTAGAAAACGTAGCTAAGCTGAGAAGAAACATGTAAAACATCCCTCAGCCCACTAAGCAGGGAGCTACTGCACTGGATACTTTCGTGAATTCGATCCCCACACCATCCTATGGAGTTTGCTCTTTTTCATTAAATAAATTGCGAAGGTATTTCCATGTCAAAAAGTATCTACTACCATGTTAATTTTTATTTATTTTTATTTTAAAAAAATATTTTTATTGGTTTCAGAGAGGAAGGGAGAGGGGGAGAGGAGAGAGAAACATCGATGATGAGAGAGAATCATTGATTGGCTGCCTCCTGCATGCCCCCTACTGGGGATCGAGCCGCAACCTAGGCATGTGCCCTTGATCGGAATCGAACCCAGGACCCTTCAGTCCACAGACCAACGCTCTATCCACTGAGCCACACCAGCTAGGGCTACCATGTTAATTCTTTAAAAAATCTTTATTGTTTAAAATATTACATGTCCCTTTTTTCCCCCATGGGCCCAGCCTCCCCCATCCCCAAGCCCTCACCACCCCACTGTCTGGGTCCATGGGTTATGCAGATGTGCATGGGTTATGCAGATGTGCATACAGGTCTTTGTCCTGCCATGTTAATTCTAAGTCTTCCACTGAGCAGATGTCTTATCATTCCACCCCCTCTGGTTTTGGAGATTAACTTGCTTCCGGCGCTTGGCCATCATAAATAACAGCGCAGCGAACTCTCCCAGGTGACTCTTCGCACTCCCCCCTCCCGCACCGGGCCAGGCCGCAGTCCTGGAGCAAATGCACCCCAGCCGGTTTTCAGCGATGCACACCGATGCACACCTACTAGTGCGGCTTTTGGTGAAAATTGCTAACCGCCCCTCCCCCCCAGGAAGATTGTTCAATTTACACTCTCATGGGAGGCATCTTTTTTTTTTAATTAAAAAACATCTTTGCCAGAAAGACAAGCGTCCGGAAGAGGCGCCTGTTTGCTGCGATGCTTTTCACACTTGAGCAATCACCTTGTAAACAGAAGGCGAAACCAACCTGCGGCCCAGCTGTCACCCCCGAGGGGGAAGGTGCGTCTACTGTGGGCCCTCCTGCCAAGCCGGAACACAGAGCCAGCCACCTCAGGCCGCAGGAGGGCATTTTATGGGGACCCCCGCGCCCCACTGGTTCTGGGAAGGCGTCCTGGGTCGGGACTCCGGGTTCTCTCTGGGCATGAACGCACCGGGTGTAGGCGAAGGAGATTGGCCTGCCCGGCCTCCCGAGGCCAGAGGTGACAGAGCCGGCTGGGCAGGGCTGGGAGGCCGGGCTGAGCGGCGGGGCTGAGTGGCTGGGCCGAGCACGTGACGCCCCAGGCTGGCGGGGGGGGGGGGGGGGGGCGGGGTGGCCAGGCCTGGGAGTGTGAGGCTGAAATTGACAGTCACCCCAGGCAGGAGAGTGAGCCTGCCGCTTTCTATCTCCCTCAGACCCCGGACCCACAGGAGCAGATTTCCGTGGCGTTTGGACTCTTATCTCAGGAACCTGAAGCACAGGGTAAGTTGCTTGTCACTCACAGAAACAAACCGGAGACGCGTGACCTAGAAACCACACGGCCACTTTGTTGATCTGTCACATCTGGTGCTGAAAAGAATCGATGGCCGAGGGAGGGCCTGTTTAGCCTCACATGGGGGACTGGCCTCTGAGCAGCGATTTGGCTCATCTGGAGGGAACGGTGGTCACATGCGGGGGTGCGATCTAGAAATAGGAGAGCTGCGGGACTGAAGGGCCGGGCAGCCAGCCCCGGCCTGCTGGTAAGAGAATCTATTTCACACCCTCCGGGGCGGGGGCCAGGGAGCGTGAGAATGGTGATTCAGACTGGGTGCCAGTGAACCAGCCGATGGGAGATTGGAATACACACAGCGCCCGCTTTGGCCCTCGCCCAGCTCAGAAGGCTTGTGTGGGTTGGCAAGGCAAGTCGGTATGTTCGCTGCTTGAGTTTTCAAATCTCCGAAATGACCCCAGTCTGGGGCTTTCTAGGCAAGGCTGTTGTCAGTTGTGCACGGGGGATGTTGACATTGTGCATACTCTCTGGAATCGTAAGATGACTCACTTCTGCAGAGTGTGATACAAATGAGAAAACGTGAAATAATGAGCGACTGGGAATGAACTCTGTCGTGTCAGGCAGATCAGATGCCTGGCCAGAAGATTTCAGAAAACAGACATGTGTACAACCATGCGCCCGCAACAGGGCTTGATTTTAACCAATCAGATGCTCAAGTAAGTGGTATCAATATGTTGTCACTCGCTTTGTCTTTGGCAAATCCAGGTTAACATTGGAAAGTCGCTGTGGAGAGTGATCAGAAGCATTCTTCATCAGCGCAATTAGCATAACGTTCCCTAATGCACGTGCTTCACGCGAATGGATTTGCTATCATGTTTCACATATGATTTGAAACATTGACCCTCCCTGCCAAGTATGTCCATGCACTCAGCTCGGTTGGCAGAAAACCTGTTTACTTCTCCATTGCATTTGCTGGAGACTTTAAACATAAAACGGAATGATTTCCTCTCGCTACTAATCCCCTTCTGGCTGGCTCTCTGGCAATCCTATTAGTGCGCGGAGCCCGCCATGCTGTGGCTTTCCCGCTCTGTGCCATTGTTCCCAGGGCCGGTGGAGAGCCGGGCGCTGCGCGGGAGCTCAGCCCACTCGGGCGGCTGGAGCGGGGCTGCCGGCCCGGGCCACCCGCTCCGCACCTCCTGCGACTCCCAGGGTCTCGCCCCGCCCACCGTCTCGCCCCGCCCACCCGCCAGCGCCCGCTACCCGGCGCCGGCCCGAGGGGGTCACGTGGCGGCGCGGGCCCCGCCCCCGGTGACGTCACCGCGCTCGCGGGCGCCGCTGGCAGAAAGGATGCTCGGGGCTAGGATGCTGTGCAGGTGGGTGGCCGGGCTGCGCGGGCGGCCCTGCAGGTAAGGGGCGCGCGTCCCCGAGCCCCGGCCGCGGGCCTCAGCCGGCGGCGCCCCAGAAAGCCAAAGTGGGGTCTCCGGCCGCAGCGCTTTTGCATGCACCCCGGCGCGAGGGGGTGTGGGGGGGGGCGGGAGAGGGGCCGTTGCCCGCCACGCGTGACTTGGATCTTTGCATGCCCCCTCCCCCCCCCCCGCCCCCGAGAAAGTGGGCGGGGGCCGGACGGGAAGACCTGGCCTCTGGCTCGGGCGGGAGAGGCCGGAATGGGCGCCAGCGCGTGCAGAATGAAGGAGAGGCGGGCTTGGCCCAGATCGCCACCGCTGTCTGCAGCTGTCATTGTGCTGCGCGAATAATGGCCCCTTTACCAGTTCTCCTGACGGGGATTGTCCTCAGCGCTGAGCCCGATTTCTTTACAGCAAAAGCTGCTCTGCTCGGAAGGGGATGGAAAGTTCTTGGTCAGCCATTTAAAGAGCTAGATGTGCAATCGAAAGCGTTTTGCATTGTTTTGCAAGGTGCCGGCATTTCGAGGGGCTGTCTCATCAATGTATCCCCCCCACCAGGTGTTCTGAGTAGATTTAAAAATAGCAGTATCCAATCAAACGACAATACAATACAATTATGCAATGCAGCCTGTAAGGGTAGCATGCGAGGGTAAGAGAGAGGGGATCAGCTCCTTTAAGAACACATCTCTTAAGAACAAAATGGTCTTTGGGAGGGGGTGGGGTGGAGAGGAACACCCAAACCCAAGGGTTCCCAGCGTTCTTTGGGGTTCCCTTGCTGAGTAATTAGCTCGCAGAGAGAAGGGCCTTGGTGACTCAGCGGCAGATGGAGGGGGCGGGTGGCTGTTCCGTGTGGTGGGATTTGTGCGGACTCTTAAGTGGGCCGGACCTGTGTTTAGATTCCTTTCTCCGGTTCAAAAACAACCCGAGGCCCGGCCAGGTGTGGGCATCCTTAGGCGGAGCCCGGGGCCTTCCCTGGAGGCCCAGCCCTCTGGGAGCTGCGGCGGCAGCGGGCTGTGCTGGAACGCACCCCGGAAGAGGGGACCCGCCAGCGGCTACTGGGACCCGCACAGCAATGCGGTTTAGTTGGTAATTGAGGGGGCATTCCTCCCCCAGGGCACGTGCCCTGTGCGCTGCTGATTTCCCTATTGCCATGGTCTTCATTTGGCTCTGCTTGGCTTCATTCGGTTCCCACCCTCACTTCTGCCCAGCCGGGCCGGGCCCAGCCCCAGCAGAGCAGCGCTGAGGATAGAGGGGTGCGGCTGAGTTCTGGGTTCCACTTCTGGCTTTGAGCTGTGTGACCTTGGAAGTCACTTTGTGTCTTTGGCCTCAGTTTCTTTTTTTAAAGGAAATAATTTTTTATTGATTTCAGAGAGGAAGGGAGAGGGAGAGAGAGAGAAACATCCATGATAAGAGAGAATCATGGACTGGCTGCCTCCTGCACGCCCCCCACTGAGGATGGCGACCGAAACCCGGGCCTGTGCCCTGACCGGGAATGGAGCCCTGACCTCCTGGTTCCTAGGTTGATGCTCATCACTGAGCCATTCTGGCTGGGCGAGCCTCAGTTTCTTTGTACTTGAAGTAACGCGGGAATTTAGACCGGGGTTTCTCCATCTCGGCACTAGTGACACTTGGGGCGGGATCATTCTGTCGTGGTGGGGGTGCTGTGCCGCCTCCCACCAAATGCCAGTAACAAACCTTCCCTTCTCGCCAAGTGCCAAGTCGTGACAACCAAAATGTCACCATTGTCCCCTGTATGTGTGTGTGTATGTGTGTGTGTGTGTGTATGTGTGTGCATGTGTGTATGTGTATGTGTGTATATGTGTGTATGTGTGTATGTGTGTATGTGTATTTGTGTATGTGTATATATGTGTATATGTGTATGTATGCATGTGTGCATGTGTGTATGTGTATGTGTATTTGTGTATGTGTATTGTGTATATGTGTGTATGTGTGTGTATGTGTGTGTATGTGCGTGTGTATGTGCGTGTGTATGTGCGTGTGTGTATGTGTGTGCATGTGTGTATGTGTATGTGTGTATGTGTGTGTGTGTATATGTGTGTGTATGTGTATGTGTGTGTGTGTGTGTGTGTATATGTGTGTGTGTGGGGGGGGTCCACTGCCCAGCTGAGAACCACTGATTTCGGAGGTCCCTCCAGGTCCCTCTGGCTCCTGTGTTCTAGAATTCAGCTTCCTGTGGTTGGTTTGATGCTGAGCCCCTGGTCGGAGATCGGACGCCCTTCCATGCTGTTGTGTATGCTGGAATCACAATGGGAGGGCTCTTTTAGAAACAGCTGTCAAGCCCTGGCCGGTTTGGCTCAGTGGATAGAGCGTCAGCCTGAGGACTGAAGGGTCCCAGGTTCGATTCCGGTCCAAGGCACGATCCCTGGCCCTGGTTGGGGAGCACGTGGGGAGACAAGCAATCAATGTGTCTCGGTCTCATTGATGTTTCTCTCTCTATGTCTCTCCCCCTCCTTTCTACTCCGATGGAAAAATACCCTCCGATGAGGAGTCACAACAACAAAGAAATAGCAGTGGGGTCACGTGCTTTCAGCTTCAGTGCGGAACTTGGTCTCCAGCCTGGCGCTGCCACTCGGCAGGGTGGCTTTGGCCGCAGCCCTGCCCCTCGGAGGGGTTGCCGCATCCATACAATGGGGCCACCTGCACTCGCTGGTCCTGCTCCCTGGGCTTTTTGGGGAGCAGATAGATGTAAGAGGGCCTACGTGCTGGGAAGGTCCCCAGGCAGGAAGAGGCGCTGGCAGGGGCATTGTGTGTGTGGACTCAGAATAGCCGGACAGTTGTCCTTGTCTGTCCGGGACTGCAGTGTGTCCCTCTGCCGTCCCCTGGCCGTCAGCTCTCTCGGGCTCTCCTGGCCCAGGAGACGCGGTGTGTCAGGGAGCGCTGGTGTTCCCTGTGGAACAGCCACCAGGTGGCGGGCTGGGCGCAGCTGCCACCTTCATCCTCCCACGGCCACTGGCCTCACAGGTGGCACCGGGGCCGTCCAGGCAGCTCCTCTGGGTCCCACAGCCCAGAGTGGGCCCTCACCCCCTCGTGTGCGTCGGAGGCTGGCACCCAGGGGGCCATCGCCCTGTCCCTGCTACAGGTCACATCGGGCAAGAGAATGAGAAGGGGCTTCTCCATCCGATGAGACTTCCGGGACGGGCCAGCTGCCGGGGCCGGAGCCTGGTTTACTTCTCACGGCGCTGGCGGCGGGAGCCAGGGTCGGGGTACTGGCGAGGCCGGGTTGTGAGAGAGCCCTCTTCCGGCTACAGAGGCGCCTTCTCCTGTGTCCTCTGGTGGGAGGAGAGCCAGCCAGGCCTCTGGCCTCTCCTTAAAAGGGCGCTAGCCCATTCAGGGGATCCCCCCTTCATGACCTGATCACCCCTCAAAGGCCCTGCCTCCTAGCACCATCCTGTTGAGGGTGAGGATTGCAATCTATGAATTGGGACAGGACACATCCAGTCCTTGACAATAACCAAATATAACTTGTAGCTCTTTTTTTTTTTTTAAGTTTTATTCGTTTCTTAGAGAGAGAGAGGAAGGGAGAGGGAGAGAAGATAGAAACATCGATGAGAGAGAAACATAGATCGGCTGCCTCCTGCTTGCCCCCCCCCCCCCCCTAGTGGGGATGGAGCCCCCAACTCAGGCCTGTGCCCGACTGGGAATCGAACCAGCGACCTCTATGGTGCGTGGGACGATGCTCAATCCACTGAGCCACACCGGCTGGGCATGACTTGTCGCTCTTGATTGGCTCCTGGCCTGGGCAGACATCTGGACTAGGCATGGTAATTGGGTTGTTTCTGTGGCTGCGGAAGGGCCGATAGGAGGACACCGCTGGGCGTTTTCTGAGATGCGGCTGGCGCCCAGCTCAGCCACCTGGATCGCAGACACAGAGCAGCGAGCCGAGGCGCAGGGGCGTCGGGACACGTTGTCGCCAGCGGGGGCGGCGCTCTGAGCACTCGGGCTTGTGCTTGGAGACGCAGGCTGAAGTCGGCAGGGACGCAGTGTCCTGGGAGAACAAGTTACTCTTACATTTAAAAAGCCATTTGGGGGGATCTCATTCATGAATGGCTAAATAAAAGACACGAATTCTCATACCTCTTTCTACAGTCAATCTGTTGCAATACCCCATGTCATGTAGCATCTGGAAAATTCCACTGTACCCTCACGAGAGAATCAGAATGGAAAAGGTAAATAATCTGAGAGCGTAGAACCCCCTAAAGTGTCTTGAGGACCCCCTCAAAGTCCCCAGATCACACGCTGAGAACCGCTAGACTTTCCGATGGTTCCAGGGAATGGAAAGAGAACGAGATGAGGCAAAGATGCCCACAGAACACTTGTTGGGGCCATCGGCGTTCCTCACTGGGCTCCTCTGGACAATGTTCTGTGTACTCGGGAATGTTCAGAATAAAAAGGTTTTTTAAAAGATAGAAAGGTGCCCTAGCTGGCTTGGCTCAGTGCATAGAGCCTTAGCCTGTGGACTGAAGGGTCCCAGGTTCGATTCCGGTCAAGGGCACATGCCTGGGTTGTGGGCTCCATCCCCAGTAGTGGGGCGTGCAGGAGGCAGCTGATCCATGATTCTCTCTCATCATTGATGTTTCTCTCTCTCTCTCTCCCTCTCCTTTCCTCTCTGAAATCAATAACAATATATATATAAAAAAAAGATGGAAAGGAAACGTAGACCCTTTGGACATGGGGGGTGTTGATTGAGGTCTTGCGATGAGGAGTGTTCCCACCAGAGCCCAGGGGCCCCTGTCTCCAGATGTTTCCCATCAGCACGCTCACAGTGCGGCCCCCTGTGGTCCCTTATTGAACCAGCCCCTGCGGAGGGACGCGCGGGTCCCCGAAGCTTTTGCCATCAGTGCTGATGGTGTCGTATGAGTACAAATGCTAGAGAGGAACTGATCCTCTGTGATCAAGTACAGTCAGACCTCGTTTCTCGAACCTCTCTCATCTCAAGCAGTTTGGTTCTCGACCAAGTTGTGACCAAGTTGTTCACAGAAAATATGTCTCGGGGCTGAGGCCAGTTTGGCTCAGTGGATAGAGCGTCGGCCTGCGGACTCAAGGGTCCCAGGTTCGATTTCCGGTCAAGGGCATGTACCTTGGTTGCAGGCACATCCCCAGTAGGAGGTGTGTAGGAGGCAGCTGATCGATGTTTCTCTCTCATCGATGTTTCTGACTCTCTATCCCTCTCTCTTCCTCTCTGTAAAGAATCAATAAAATATATTAAAAAAAAGAAAAAAGAAAATATGTCTCGGTTGTGGAACCAAACTTCGGTTTCCCACCTGACAACTCTCTCCTGCTGAGGCCTCAGCAGGGCAAAAGGCGTCTCTCGGGCAACAGACAAAGGAGAGCAATTGCTGGCGAAGTGGACAGTTAGCACCATTTTCCAACACAGAGAGGCCGCGGGAGTGCTGGTGTCGCTAAGGGCGTGAAAGGAGCGAGGAGCAGGGCAGCCGAGGAGGCAGGCGCATGCGGTTGGTCTGGATGCGGGAAAAGCACGGGGCCCGGCATTGCGGAGGCCCGGCGTGTGAGCCAGCCTAGATGCTGCGTGCTGACCTGCAGGGCACCCCTGGCGCCAGGGCTGAAAGGGCCTCAGTTAAGGCCAGTAGGTCTATACCTTTAAGAAAAGAGGTGTTTGTTTATAGATGAGACAGTCCGCTAGACAGGCACTGGCCATAAGAAAGGTGAAAAGAGGGAATCATTTGGGGGTCTGGAACAGATGAATTCAATTCACATTATTTCTAAGGGGGAAAATGATTGTGTGAACAAATCGCTTCTCGAACAGCCTTCTAGAACAAATTAAGTTCGAGAACCGAGGTTCCACTGTAAATGCATGGAACTTACATGTTGGAAGCTAGCTTCAAAATCTAAGCAACCCCGCCCAGCGCGGCGGCTCAGTGGCTGAGCATTGACCTAGAAACCAGGAGGTCACGGTTCGGTTCGATTCCTAGTCAGGGCACATGCCCGGGGTGTGGGCTCCATCCCCAGTGTGGGTCGTGCAGGAGGCAGCTGATCCATGATTCTCACTCATCATTGATGTTTCTCTCTCTTTCTCCCTCTCCCTTCCTCTCTGAAATCAATAAAAATCTATTTTAAAAAATTAAAGCAATCCTTGCATTTTACACATGAGGAGGAGATGTCCAGGGAAGTCAGGGGACTTGCCCAAGGTCACGTGACTGGTAGTGACAGAGCTGGGGAGGCGCCCAGGTCTCTGGTCGCTTCTACAGAATCTTCTTTTCTCCCTCTAGGCTCTGAGATCAGGGACTATGCGTGGCCGACTCGCCACTGCAAACACGGCACAGAGCACGTGGCATAGTAGGTGCTCACTAAATGTGTGTTGAATGACAAGAGAAGTGGAATATTAGAATCCGGAGAAAAGACGTCAGTATCACGAGAACCGCAAAGGCACTTCCGTGGGCGGGAGCCTCAAGGGTCACTATTTATTCCCTCGAGTAGCAAGCATGTGGTGGGTCCCTGCTCTGTATTCAGGCCAGGCTTCCTCAACGTTGACACTCTGGGCATTTGGACTGGATACTCTATGGCGGGGACATCCACCCACTTGATGCCAGTAGTCACCCCTGCCTCACCCTCCCCCCCCCAGGTTGGGACAACCAAACTCCAGACATTGCCCGATGTCCCCTGGTGGGCGAAATTGCCCCGGGTGAGACCTGTCACTCTAGGCTAGTGGTCAGCAAACTCATTAGTCCACAGAGCCAACTATCAACAGTACAACGAGTGAAATTTCTTTGGAGAGCCACATTTTTTAAACTTAAACTTCTTCTAACGCCACTTCTTCAAAATAGACTGGCCCAGGCCGTGGTGTTTTGTGGAAGAGCCACACTCAAGGGGCCAAAGAGCCGCAGGTGGCTCGCCAGCCGCGGTTTGCCGACCACTGGGCTAGGCGACGGGATATTCCAGAACCAGATGCACAAGGCTTACGCTGGAGGCCACGATGGACAGCGATGGGTAGAGAATGCTACTTAGACGGGGCGGTCATGACGGCCCCTCTGTGGGCCAGGACGGGGACAGGAAAGGGAGTGAGGGAGAGTTTTGAGAGCGTCGTGGGGGGCTGAGCACCCTGGGGCTGAGCGCTCAGGGCTGAGGGGTCAGCCGAGGCGAGGCAGAGCACGCGGGGCTTGGCAGGAGGCCCACCCCCTGGGTTATTCTAGGGCACCTGGGCGGGCCTTGCCTGTCAGAGGGTTGCGTTCTGCCCATGTAATCGCCGTGCTTCCCCATGGCCCTCCCGCCCCCATCAGGGCAGCGCCACCCGGTGCGCGGTCACGGGGCCAGCAGAGGGGCAGGTGCGCTCCGCATGTGATGCCGGAAAGGCCGCTGGCTGTCCTGTTGGGGATGGAGTCACCTGAGTCCTCAGGCCACTGGCTGGTGGCCGCGTCTCCTGGCGTCAGGGCCACGCCTGTGCGCAGCTTTCTCGCTGCCCCTGGCGCCCGGCACACTCTGTCCCCGGGTGTGTGAGCTGGCCCGTGGCGGTGCCTGAGGCCATGTCCCGGCCCTTTGCTCGCTCTCCCCGTGCTGCTGGGCACAGTCTCCCATCATCTTGCATTTAAACAAATTGTTTACAATATACTTTTATTGCTTTCAGAGAGGAAGGGAGAGGGAGAGAGAGAGGAACATCAGTGATGGGAGAGAATCATGGACCGGCTGCCTCCTGCACGCCCCCTACTGGGGATTGAGACCGCAACCCAGGCATGGGCCCTTGACCGGAATCGAACCTGGGACCCTTCAGTCCCAGGCCAATGCTCTATCCACTGAGCAACACCAGCTAGGGCCCTCATCTTGTATATCCCCCCCACCCCCACCCCCATTTCCTTCTGCAGCTCTGCTCAGGGCACTTGCTCACTGCCTGCTGCTCTTTGCGTGGTTCCCAGGACCAGCAGGCTGCTGGGTGAATTGCCGAAAGCTGCAGGCCCGAGCTTTCCCTGTCTGCTGGGACAGCGCCTGGGAGGCCGGGAGCCAGCCCCAAAGGCCCATGGAGCCCCCACTCAGCCACAGTGCGCCTGTCCCAGGGCTGGGGCCGGCCTGGACCCCCCACTCAGCCACAGTGCGCCTGTCCCAGGGCTGGGGCCGGCCTGGGCCCCCCACTCAGCCACAGTGCGCCTGTCCCAGGGCTGGGGCCGGCCTGGGCCCCCCACTCAGCCACAGTGCGCCTGTCCCAGGGCTGGGGCCGGCCTGGGCCCCCCACTCAGCCACAGTGCGCCTGTCCCGGGGCTGGGGCCGGCCTGGGCCCCCCACTCAGCCACAGTGCGCCTGTCCCGGGGCTGGGGCCGGCCTGGACCCCCCACTCAGCCACAGTGCGCCTGTCCCAGGGCTGGGGCCGGCCTGGACCCCCCACTCAGCCACAGTGCGCCTGTCCCGGGGCTGGGGCCGGCCTGGGCCCCCCACTCAGCCACAGTGCGCCTGTCCCGGGGCTGGGGCCGGCCTGGGCCCCCCACTCAGCCACAGTGCGCCTGTCCCGGGGCTGGGGCCGGCCTGGGCCCCCCACTCAGCCACAGTGCGCCTGTCCCGGGGCTGGGGCCGGCCTGGACCCCCCACTCAGCCACAGTGCGCCTGTCCCGGGGCTGGGGCCGGCCTGGGCCCCCCACTCAGCCACAGTGCGCCTGTCCCGGGGCTGGGGCCGGCCTGGGCCCCCCACTCAGCCACAGTGCGCCTGTCCCGGGGCTGGGGTAGGCCTGGGCCCCCCACTCAGCCACAGTGCGCCTGTCCCGGGGCTGGGGCCGGCCTGGGCCCCCCACTCAGCCACAGTGCGCCTGTCCCAGGGCTGGGGCCGGCCTGGGCCCCCCACTCAGCCACAGTGCGCCTGTCCCAGGGCTGGGGCCGGCCTGGACCCCCCACTCAGCCACAGTGCGCCTGTCCCGGGGCTGGGGTAGGCCTGGAGCCCCCACTCAGCCACAGTGCGCCTGTCCCGGGGCTGGGGTAGGCCTGGGGCCCCCCACTCAGCCACAGTGCGCCTGTCCCGGGGCTGGGGCCGGCCTGGGCCCCCCACTCAGCCACAGTGCGCCTGTCCCGGGGCTGGGGTAGGCCTGGGGCCCCCACTCAGCCACAGTGCGCCTGTCCCAGGGCTGGGGCCGGCCTGGACCCCCCACTCAGCCACAGTGCGCCTGTCCCGGGGCTGGGGCCGGCCTGGAGCCCCCACTCAGCCACAGTGCGCCTGTCCCAGGGCTGGGGCCGGCCTGGACCCCCCACTCAGCCACAGTGCGCCTGTCCCGGGGCTGGGGTAGGCCTGGAGCCCCCACTCAGCCACAGTGCGCCTGTCCCGGGGCTGGGGCCGGCCTGGAGCCCCCACTCAGCCACAGTGCGCCTGTCCCGGGGCTGGGGCCGGCCTGGGCCCCCCACTCAGCCACAGTGCGCCTGTCCCAGGGCTGGGGTAGGCCTGGACCCCCCACTCAGCCACAGTGCGCCTGTCCCAGGGCTGGGGCCGGCCTGGGCCCCCCACTCAGCCACAGTGCGCCTGTCCCGGGGCTGGGGCCGGCCTGGGCCCCCCACTCAGCCACAGTGCGCCTGTCCCAGGGCTGGGGCCGGCCTGGACCCCCCACTCAGCCACAGTGCGCCTGTCCCGGGGCTGGGGCCGGCCTGGGCCCCCCACTCAGCCACAGTGCGCCTGTCCCAGGGCTGGGGCCGGCCTGGGGCCCCCACTCAGCCACAGTGCGCCTGTCCCAGGGCTGGGGCCGGCCTGGGCCCCCCACTCAGCCACAGTGCGCCTGTCCCGGGGCTGGGGTAGGCCTGGGGCCCCCACTCAGCCACAGTGCGCCTGTCCCAGGGCTGGGGCCGGCCTGGACCCCCCACTCAGCCACAGTGCGCCTGTCCCGGGGCTGGGGCCGGCCTGGAGCCCCCACTCAGCCACAGTGCGCCTGTCCCAGGGCTGGGGCCGGCCTGGACCCCCCACTCAGCCACAGTGCGCCTGTCCCGGGGCTGGGGTAGGCCTGGAGCCCCCACTCAGCCACAGTGCGCCTGTCCCGGGGCTGGGGCCGGCCTGGAGCCCCCACTCAGCCACAGTGCGCCTGTCCCGGGGCTGGGGCCGGCCTGGGCCCCCCACTCAGCCACAGTGCGCCTGTCCCAGGGCTGGGGTAGGCCTGGACCCCCCACTCAGCCACAGTGCGCCTGTCCCAGGGCTGGGGCCGGCCTGGGCCCCCCACTCAGCCACAGTGCGCCTGTCCCGGGGCTGGGGCCGGCCTGGGCCCCCCACTCAGCCACAGTGCGCCTGTCCCAGGGCTGGGGCCGGCCTGGACCCCCCACTCAGCCACAGTGCGCCTGTCCCAGGGCTGGGGCCGGCCTGGGCCCCCCACTCAGCCACAGTGCGCCTGTCCCAGGGCTGGGGCCGGCCTGGGCCCCCCACTCAGCCACAGTGCGCCTGTCCCAGGGCTGGGGCCAGCCTGGGCCCTCCGGGCAGCACCAGCTCCCATGCCCAAGGCAGGTGTGGGGCGTGCGGGAGGGAGACCACACACAGAGGCTGCGTCCTGCTCCCCGCCCTGGTGGCTCCCTGGAGCCTGCCCCGCAGCACGGCTGTGGCTGGCTCGGTGTCCTGGCTGTGGCCGCCGAGCGGGGACGGAATTTTCCCTGCGCTGTAACCTCGCAGGTGCTGGCCGCTGCCAGGGGCCTTGTGGTGAGCAGTGAGGAGGCCGTCCGCCGGGGACAGGCGAGTCCTTTTCCTCCGGCTGAGTCACGCCTCCGCCAGCCTTTCCTTGGCCCCTGATTGCCATCCACTGCCATCGCAGCCCTCACCTTGGCAACCCAGCCCGCGGCCAGCGCCCTGCGGCCTCACTCTGAGGACACCCGGAGGGCCGCCGCAGGGCTGTGTTTGCTGGCCCCTGCGTGTGACCTTTACAAAGCTGCTGGTCACAGGCATTTGGTAACTTTTTAAAAAATATATTTGTATTGATTTCAGAGAGGAAGGGAGAGGGAGAGAGAGATAGAAACATCAATGATGACAGAGAATTGTTGATCGGCTGCCTCCTGCATGCCCCCTACTGAGGATCGAGGTCACAACCCAGGCAGGTGCCCTTGGTTGGATTCGAACCTGGGACCCTTCAGTCCGCAGGCCGACGCTCTATCCACTGAGCCAAACCGGCTAGGGCTGTTAACTTTTTAAAAAAATATGTTTTTATTGATTTCATAGAGGAAGGGAGAGGGAGAGAGAGAAACATCAGTGATGAGAGAGAATCATTGATCCAGCTGCCTCCTGCACGCCCCACACTAGGGATCCAGCTCGTAACCCGGGCATGTGCCCTGACCGGGATGGAACCGTGACCTCCTGGTTCATAGGCTGACGCTCAACCCCTGAGCCACGCCGGCCGGCCGGCAGGGCCACACCTGTTGAATTTCATTTTCCATGAGGGCATGCCCTACACCAGCACAGCAGAGCGCTGTGGAAGGCCATGGTCAGAGGGGGGGCGTCTGAGGAGGTCCCAGAGAGGGAGGGACATGGAGCAGCTGTCATGGGCTGAATTGTGCCCCTCAAAACTCACATGAAGGTGCCCAGCCCCTCAGAATGCGACCTGATTTGGAGACAGTGGCTTCACAGAGGTCATCCAGTTCACATGAGGTCATTAGGGGGCCCTCACCCAGTCTGACTGGTGTCCTTATAAGAAGAGGGATTTGGGCCCGGCCGGCATGGCTCAGGGGTTGAGCGCTGACCTATGAACCAGGAGGTCATGGTTCGATTCCCAGTCAGGGCACAGGCCCGGGTTGTGGGCTCCATCCCCAGTGTGGGGCGTACAGGAGGCAGCCGATCCATGATTCTCTCTCATCATTGATGCCTCTCTCTCTCTCTCTCTCTCTCTATCTCTCTCTCTCTCTCCCTTCCTCTCTGAAATCAATAAAAAAAAATACTTAAAAAAAGAAGAGGGGGTTTCTCCACAGGCTCAGAGAGGACAGGGTGAAGGGACACGGGGCGAAGAGGGCCGTCCAGCAGCCAGGGAGCGAGCCCGGGCAGATGGAAGCAGCCTGCCGTCACCATGGCGACCTCAGGCTTCTGGGCTCGGAACTGCGGCCATCTGTTGGTAGAGCCGCAGGCCTCTGTCCTGTGTTGGCAGCGCCAGCTCCTCCCATAGTGTCCCGGGGAAGCGGAGCCTTGCCCCCGCCCGAGGGCAGAGGTAACCCCGCGCCTGGCTTAGGCTGCGGCAGTTTGGGGGAAAAGCGGCCAGTAGGTCCCTCTCGGGAAGCAGGCGGCTCGCCCCCTCGGGCCCCGGCTCCCATCTGTGACGCTTGGGCCTGTGGCCGAACCTTCCCCGCCTCCGTTTGCTTAGCGTGGGCCTGAGGGGCGTGGGGTCAGAGCCCTAACAACTGGACACACTAGCTGTGCCAGCATGTGCTCTAATGGAGCTGTTATTATGATTATGATGATGATGATTATTTTTTTAAACCCTCACCCGAGGATATGTTTCCATTGATTTTTAGGGAGAGTGGAAGAGAGAGGGAAAGACAGAGAGAAACATCGATGTGAGAGAGACACATCAACTGGTTGCCTCCTGCACGAGCCCCGACCAGGGCCCAGGCCGGGGAGGAGCCTGCAACCGAGGTTCGTGCCCTTGACCAGAATCAAACCCGGGACCCTTCGGTCTGCAGGCCGATGCTCTATCCACTGAGCCACACCTGCCAGGGCTATTATTATCATCATCCTCATCATCATCTTCATTTAGGGTATTACAGATGTCCCCTTCTCCCCGCCACCCAGGCTGTTACTGTGACAGGAGCCTCGGGGAAATTCTCCATCCTTGACCTTGGCTCGGGGCGCATGGCGACCTCCTGCCCCTCTCCCTGCCCCAGGGGTGGGGATGTGAGGACACCAAGTCCATTGTTTCACCCGCCTGAGTCCCTTTCCAATTCGCAGGCTCTGTTCCAACACGGGACAGGCCGCCGGAGGCCCGGGCCGGAGGAACCAGGCCGGGAGGGAGGCGCCCGCCCGCAGCTCCCCAGTCCTGCGGAAGGGAGGGGAGCGCAGCCCAGGTGGGGGGGTGGGAGGCGGGCCAGGGAGGAAGCAGCAGGAGCAGGGAGTGGCCCTCCCCGGCTTTGTTGGCTCCAGGCAAATTTTACTTCTCACATGTCCTTCTGCACGTCTTGTGCCTCTGAGCTTTCCTCTTGTTGGGACTTGTGACTGTCCTTGGCGCTGTGGCCCTTGGCCCTCACCCTGTAGCCACCAGGGGCCCCTCTCACTGTCAACACCTCTGGTCAGTGTCCTCCAGGGACCCCCGCCTGGGTCTGGAGGAGGAGCTGGGCGGGGTGAATGGACCGTGGCCCTTCATACCCTGAAGGTGTCTGCGTTGACAAAGGCCAGACCCCTGATCTCAGATGAACGTGAAGTTGGTGAGGTCGCAGGCAAGGTGGGTCCTGATCACCTGCCTCCTGGAGTTCATGCCGCATGTAGTCCCCGCCCACCCTGGCACCCGGGCCTGGCCTGAGCCACCGACAGGGCACTGTGGGAGCCATGGTGTATGGCTTCCGAGGCTGGGTCACAAGAGACCCTACCGTTTAGACTTGTCCCTCGGGTCGCTGCTCTGCAGGAAGCCAGCTGCCTCGTGCTGAGGGCACCGGGCAGTCCTGCGGAGATGCAGGTGGAGCAGAACCCAGGCCTCCCGCCAAGAGCCAGCACGCCTGGGAGCCACCTGGGAAGTGGGGCCTCCTGCCCCCGTCGAGCCTTCAGATGGCAGTAGCCAGGGCCCATGGTTTGACCATGACCTCCTGAGAGACCTCGAGCCGGGAAGACCCAACCAAGTGCTTCCCACGTCCTGACCCACAGAAACTGCAAGGTCACATATGTCCAGGCGTAGCTGCTGCGTTCTGGTGCAACTTGTTACGCAGCTTTGGTAGCAAATACACTGGGAAGAGCCCGGGGGCTTCTGGGAGGGGACGTCAGCTCCGCTGGCTGCGGCTGCCATCCCCTTGCCCCTTCTGAAGCACCACCAATCTCTGATGGCCCCACATTTGTTCATGGGGTGTGTTTTCCCGGCCTGGGGAGGAGAGAGATTTAGGTACATTGCGTGCAAGGTTTACGTACATCGATTGGAAGTTAGGGCATATTGATGATGCCTTTGAGTGCACTGATTTTTCACAAAAGATATTTTTATTGATTTCAGAGCGGAAGAGAAAGGGAGAGAGAGATAGACATAATGATGAGAGAGAATCATGGGTCGGCTGCCTCCTACGCGCCCCCTACTAGGGATCGAGCCCGCAACCCGGGCCTGTGCCCTGACTGGGAATCGAACCCTGACCTCCTGGTTCCTAGGTCGACACTCAACCACTGAGCCAGGCCAGCCAGGCCGAGTGCATTGATTTTAAGTAACGTGTACAACTGCCTGTGTCTCATGAAAATGTATACCCGACGTCCATCTTCATGGCCTGAAGCCTTCGGTACAGTAGCCCCAATACCAGTGGGGTTTGGGTGTCTGCCCGTCACTGCAAGCCCCTGGCATTTGCACGTGTGGGGGGTGGGGTGGCTTTCTATGTGGGCGTCTCCCCTTCCCTCCTGCCCCCGTGGACGTGCCCCGACCTGTAGCACCGCGGGGAGCCCACGCCCTCTGCCCACTGCCTTGGTTTTGTCGGGGGCCCGGGCTTTGGACCTGAGTGATTGCAGTGGGAGGTCCCGGCCGTGAGAGACGACGGGACAGGCATTTACAGGGGAGAGAATTCCACGGGCACTTCCGCTGAGTGGTTTTCCTGTGCACATGTGTCTTTTCCCTCTCCCTGTTTCAAGCCAGCTTCCTCGGCCCCGGCTTCCCAGCTCGTTCTGGTGTGTCCTGGCCTAGGCCTGCTGTTCCTGTGTGCCGGCGGTGGTGGAGCTGCTTGCTCCCGTCGGGGGTAGCCTAACAGGTTGACTCTGTGTTGCCTGTAGTAGATGTTGTGACTCGGCTAATCCAGGTTTATTTCCGAGAAACTTCTTGACGGAGTGAGTCTCCCACCAGCTTCCCTCTCACGTCCTCACTTGGAGGCGACCCCGAAGCAGGTGGCTGGGCCTCGGCCGCTTTCTCTAGCTCTTCCTCGTTGGTTCAGTTTCCTGGGTGCCACGGGTGACACTGGGGCGGGGTCCCTCTCCACGTGGCGCCGTCCCGTGCGCTGTGGGATGCTGAGCAGCGTCCCTGGCCTCCACCCACTCGATGCCAGTGACATTGCGCGGTGTCCCTGGGGCCGGACAGCCTCTGGGGGGAGCCACTGGGGTGCTTCTCTTTGCTCCCTGCCCCCCGGCTCCCGGGGCCTGCTGGAGACGCTCGTAGGGCTGGTGGCACCCCACGGGTGGGCACAGTTCGGCGGAGGGAGCTGCCCTGCGCTCACCTGTGAAATGGGCTGATGCTGCACCCGCACCCGACTTCGGAGGTCCAGGTGCCCCCGCCCACACCGTGCCCCGCTGTCAGCCTCAGGGTCACCTTCATGTCACCTTCCAGTTGGCCCTCTCCGGGCCACTCTGCACGCTGCCACCTGCGCCTCCTTCACAGCATCCCGCTCCGCTGGACACAAACAGAACACCTCAGCACGCAGCAGCGGCAGTGCGCCTCCGAACACGCACACGTCTCATACTTCTTTTTGTTGGTCTCAGAGAGGAAGGGAGAGGGAGAGGGAGAGAAACATCAGTGATGACAGAGAATCATGGATCGGCTGCCTCCTGCATGCCCCCTGCTGGGGATCCAGCCCGCAACCCGGGCATGTGCCCTGACCGGAATCGAACCCGGGACCCTTCAGTCCGCAGGCCGATGCTCTAGCCACTGAGCCACACCAGCTAGGGCCAGCGAGCATTTCAGACAGTTCTTCTCATGTGACCAGAGGCTTTCTCTCCGGCACAGCCCCCTCCACCAGAACCTTCTGGACATCAGGAGTGTGGGCGGGCACGTGCTCTAAAGAACAAGGACGATCCTGGCGCCAGCAGAATGGATGCCCCCGGGCAGGAGCCACACAGGCAAACTGTGCGCAGAAGCTGCTCTTGCTGACGGGCAGGCCGTCCCTTGAAGCGTCTTAAAATTGCAAAGTATCACAAACGCGCCAAAAAGTGCGTCACACCTAAATGCGTGGCTTCATGGATTGTAAGGGGGACATCCGTGTTGCCACCCACACAGGAAGTCATTTGTATGACCCCATGTAGATGGCATCAGGCCCCGTGTATTCTGATGCAGCTGCCTTGGCCAACATGCTATGTCGAAGGCTCGTCCGTTGCCAGCGCATTTGGGGAAGCGCTTGAGCCAGAGGGCGGGCAGGAGAAGAGAAGCCACCGGAGGCGCCCAGCTTGTCCGGCCTGCTCTGGGG
Organism: Eptesicus fuscus; assembly: GCF_027574615.1. Taxonomy (NCBI): domain Eukaryota; kingdom Metazoa; phylum Chordata; class Mammalia; order Chiroptera; family Vespertilionidae; genus Eptesicus; species Eptesicus fuscus. Next base: position 2,702,804 of record NC_072473.1, read on the forward strand.
CGGCGGCGGGGTCCATGCTGGGCAGAGGGAGAAAGGTGCACTCCCTGCCTGTTTCTCTGCCACTCCAAGGTGCTCCAGGCGGAAGGGCTGCTTGCACTGCGCCCTCTGGTGGCCACATGGTGCAATGACACCCCCTCTGAGACCAAGGGCCCCTGAGCTCAGTGCCATGTGTGAGCCACGCAGGTGGCAAGAAAGGGGGCTCTGTAAAGGCGGCTTGTGATTTGTTGTTGGAGCTTCTGGCAAGCCTGGAAGAAATGAAGCTTTTTGGGGGGCTATTAGTTTTAGCTGCCGTCTAACCGAGGTCTGGCTCTGAGCTTGATGTTCCCCGGGCCCCGTCCTCCCTGCATTGATGTGAGAGTGGACCATCCATCAGCTGCCTCCTGTACGCCCCCCACTGGGGATGGAGCCGGCACCCGGGCCTGTGCCCTGACCGGGAATCGAGCCAGTGACCTTTCAGTGCATGAGCCACCCTGGCCAGGGCGGTTGTTACATTTCTTAATGATTGCAAGACAGCTGAAAGGAATGTTTTGTGACAAATGAAGATGCTATGAAATTCAGATCCAGTGTCCGTACATCAAGCGCGAGTGGCACCCAGCCCCAGCCCCTGATCTGGGTATTGTCTCTGGCTGCTTCTATGCGACGATGGCAGAGTTGGGTCCTCCCGACGGAAGCCGCATGGCCCACAAATCCTCCAGTATTTGTTATCTGGCCCTTCAACAGGAGCAGTTGGCGGTTAGAGGAGCAGAGAGAATGAATAAATGAGAACTACACTCCACCACATGGTTGGACGCTACAACATAATGTAGAACGAAGGAGCTGGGGAACATAACACCCCGTTTCTATAAAGTTCAAAAGCAGGCGAACTGAGGCCATGGTGTGAGGGTCAGGGTCGTGGGGGGTGGGGGAGGGCCTGGAAGGGGCCAGGGAGAGCCTGTTGCGGCTGGCCGCCTCTGGCCTTTGATCTGGGTGCTGGTTCTGTGGGCGCATTCCTTTTGCGAAAAAATGCTTGAAATGCTAACCACCAGGTAGTCCAGACCGGCCCCCAGACCCAGGCCGGCCGCGTAGGTCAGGGCAGTGTCTGGAATGTAGCAAAAGCAGGCCTGTTAGATTTACGACTTCTGTTTACTAAAACTGCACTTCTACAAAGAACAGGGCAGGCGGAGAGATTATAGATAACCCAGCCTGGGCCTGTGCTTGCGCCAGCTTAATCCCCATTTCCCGCGTCTGTTTTCCTTGGGTCTGAGGGAGGGAAATTCCCACTGGCAGGCCTGGCTGCGGCCTGGGGCTGTTGCGCCCGATCCCCATTGCCTGCAGCTCGCTTTTTGTATATATTTAGCGGTCTCTTCCCAATCCCCACTTCTAAAGGTTAAGGGCAGTCCTGGTCACAGATATTAGGGTAGATTTTATAAAAAAAAAATATTTTTATTGATTTCAGAGAGGAAGGGAGGCAGAGAAACATCAAGGATGAGAGAGAATCGTGGATCACTGCCTCCTGCACGCCCCCTACTGGGGATCGAGCCCACAACCCTGGACATGTGCCCTGACCCAGAATTGAACCTCCTGGTTCATAGGTTGATGTTAACCACTGAGCCACACCGGCCGGCCTAGGATAGCTTTTGAAGGTGTGAGATTGCCACACGGGGTATCTGAAGTTTTCATTTCACCAACAGTGGACTATTTTTTAATGATTTTCTGCATTGCAATGACTGGCATAAAGAGTTGGCAGGGCCCTGGCTGGTGTGGCTCAGTGGATAGAGCGTCGGTCTGTGGACTGAAGGGTCCCGGGTTCAATTCTGGTCAAGGGCACATGCCTGGGTTGTGGGCTCGATCCCCAGTAGGGGGCGTGCAGGAGGCAGCCGATCAATGATTCTCTCTCATCATTGATGCTTCTCTCTCTCCCCTCTCCCTTCCTCATTGAAATTAATTTTATATATATATATATATATATATATATATATATATATATATATATATATATATATTTTAAAAGCTGGCAGGGAAGGTAGCTCTGAAATTTCTGGAAAGTCCCACGGGCTTGCCTAGTATCTGGGCAAAGACAAATCATTTTGCTTAATTAACAAACGTTTGCTGGACCCGGACGGGGTGACGGGCTGGTACTCCGTTTGGGTCCCTGGGCCATGGCCTTGGGGTCCGTCCCAGGACTCGAGGGGCGGCTGAGGTCGCCAGCCAGACGGGAGTGGCAGCGTCTCTCTACGCTCCCCGCCCTGAGCAGCTGCGTTTGTCCGGAGGGAAGGCCGTGCCTGCCCCAGGCAGACCCCGCGGGGCGCTCCGGGGAAGATGCTCGCGGGCAGAGAGCGTGTTTGACTGCTTCCGGGCTGCCAGGGAGGGACCCCGGCTCCTGCGGGGCGACGGCACAGGCGGGTGAGGCAGGCCAGCCGTGAGGGCGGACGGGAACCTTCCAGAGAGGCAGGGAAGCCTTCGAGGTGGAGGAAACGCGCTCGCAAAGGGCTGGGCCTCGGCCCGACGTGTTGCCCAGAAACGGGTCCCTCTCACTGGCCCGGAGGGAGCGCCTTTATGCTCAGCCTCGACCTCCTTGGACCCGTTCTGCATCTTGGTCTGGGCCCGTGGTCGGCAAACTGCGGCTCGCGAGCCACATGCGGCTCTTTGGCCCCTTGAGTGTGGCTCTTCCACAGAATACCACGGCCTGGGCGAGTCTATGTTGAAGAAGTGGCGGTAGGAGAAGTTTAAGTTTAAAAAATTTGGCTCTCCAAAGAAATGTCAATCGTTGTACTGTTGATATTTGGCTCTGTTGGCTCATGAGTTTGCCGACCACTGAGCTGGGCGATGGCATGCTTGCTGTCACCTTCTAGAACCATTTCTTCCTGTTAATCCTCACCCCAGGGTATTTTCCCATTGACTTTTAGAGAGAGTGGAATGGGGAGAGAAAGAAGGAGGTGGAGAGGGAGAGAGAGAGAGAGAGAGAGAGAGAGAGAGAGAGAGAGATCAATGTGTGAGAGAGAGACATCAATTGGTTGCCTCCCGCACGCACCCCGGCCAGGGCCAGGAACCCTGAAACCCAGGTACATGCCCTTGACGGGGATCGAACCCGGGACCCTTCAGTCCACGGGCCGACGCTCTATCCACGGAGCCACACCGGCCAGGGCCACATGAAGTCTTGAATAGGATGTCCAAGTCTCAGGCTCTTCTGTGTGCCGGCCGGGCCTGGGTCAGGGCTCCCCAGCGGCTCAGCAGCGGCCACCTGACTCTCCCCGCAGAGGGTTTCTTTTATTTTTTTAAAGAAATATATTTTATTGATTTTATTTTACAGAGAGGAAGGGAGAGGGATAGAAACAGCGATGAGAGAGAAACATCGATCAGCTGCCTCCTGCACACCCCCCTACTGGGGATGTGCCTGCAACCAAGGTACATGCCCTTGATCAGAATTGAACTCGGGACCCTTCAGTCCGCATGGCTTTGGGTGGGAGGCCCAGGCCGATGCTCTATCCACTGAGCCACACGGGTCAGGGCTCAGCAGAGGGTTTCTTACCACACACACCGCGAGGCTCTCCCTGTGTCCTTTCTGCCAAAGCCAGAAGGGACTCCGCTCTCTCACCCCCCCGGGTGCCATCAGCCCGGGGAGCGGGCAGCTGGGCACGGCCCAGGCCTCACTCTCTCACCTTAAGGCGGCCGGGCGCGCAGCTCGTCAGTAGACCGGTCGCTACGGCCCCTTCATTGCCTGTGAGCCGTCCCCGCTTTGCCGGACTCTTTCCCATCCGATTACCATGCACTTCCCCGCCCGCCCCGCGGCTGAGCCTCCGCGCCTCCAAATACAGAAGCAGGTTCGATTCCCAGCCAAGGGCGCAGGCCCGACCCAGGCCCGGCCGGCAGACAGAAGAGCCTGAGACTTGGACATCCTATTCAAGACTTCATGTGGCCCTGGCCGGTGTGGCTCAGTGAATAGAGCGTCGGCCTGTGGACTGAAGAGTCCCGGGTTCGATCCTCGCAAGGGGGCGAGCAGGAGGCAGCCGATCCATGATTCTCTCTCATCATTGATGTTTCTATCTCTCTCTCCTTCTCCCTTCCTCTCTGAAATCAATAAAAAAAAATATATAAAAAAACAGACATTGCTTTCTCACAGTCTGAGGTCAAGGTGCCAGCCGGGCGGGTGGGGACCCGCTTCCCAGCCCCAGGCCTCTCGCCGTGCCCCACGTGGAGGAAGGGACACGGGCTCTCTCATAAGGGCACGGAGCCCATCCACGCGCGGCCTCATGCCCTCACCACCTCCCAGAGGCCCTCTTCCTAACGCCCTCACATCGGGGGGTGGGGTTCAGCCTGTGAATTTGGGGGGGACACAGACTTCAAGACCAGAGCTGGCTCGTGTGGCAGGAGGTCCTGTCCTCCGTCTCCTTGTCCACCCCCAGGGCAGCCTGGTGCGGAGGGCAGTGCCCTCTGCGCGTTACCACGCTCCCGCAGCTAGTTCAAGTGCCGCCAGCGCTTGTGCTCTCCCGTCGCTGCGCAGCTTGGATGTCCAGGGCGACGGCCACATAGGCTGCCTGCCCGAGTGACCCGCTTCAGCTCCCAGGGGAGCAATGAGTGGTCGGGTGACAATGATTCGATTGTGAGTGGATTTCCTGGTTTCCAGAACTGAGACAAACATGCATTTCTCAGAAGCCACCCAGTCCAGGGTATGTTTGTTACAGCAGCTGCTGCTGACTGAGACAGCTGTGTGTGCCTGCATCTACACCGAGCGGCCAGATTACGATGATCTCTGAACGCATAATAATCTGGCCACTCAGTGTACTTCTCTTGAGTACCTCATTTATTTGCTATCAAAGATACTATCAATCGTGCACCTGATCAGTTTTCCCCTTTGCACTGGCTGATGGGAAGCTCAGGGCAAATAGGTGGTTGATCTCCAGCCAAAGTCTAGAATACTTTTGGTACCCATTGGAGATACAGATACACTGAGTGGCCAGGCTGTTATGCGTTCAGAGATCATCATAATCCGGCCACTCAGTGCACATACATCATTGCAGCAGATGATAACGCGAATCTTTCTTATAGAAGAAAGTGTGAGCGGGTCGTGCCGGGGGGTGCAGGCCACCTGCTGGTGTTTGAACTGGGCTCTCTCTCCAGGTGGGAGTAGCATGGTCACGTGCAGGAGCGATGAGCGGCTCCGGCAACCTCATGGACTTTCTGGATGAGCCCTTCCCCGACGTGGGGACGTACGAGGACTTCCACACCATCGACTGGCTGAGGGAGAAGTCGCGGGACACGGACAGGCACAGAAAGGTAGGTGGCGTCGTGACAGACACGTAGGAGGGGGTTCCTTCACACGGCCGGGCCGTGCTCTCATCGCACAGGGAGCGAGCTCCGGCTCACGCCCACGTGTCCTGGGTGGGCTGGGCGCTAAGGAAGGGAAGGCTGTGGGAGAGGCAGAGCTGTGGACAGGACATAGAATACCAGGTGCTCGCCCGGCCCGTGTGGCTCAGTGGTTGAGCATCGACCTATGAACCAGGAGGTCATGGTTCGATTCCCAGTCAGGGCACATGCCCGGGTTGCAGGTTCGATCCCCAGTGTGGGGCGTGCAGGAGGCAGCCGATCCATGCTTCTCTCTCGTCATGATGTTTCTCTCTCTCTCCCTCTCCCTTCCTCTCTGAAATCAATAAAATACACTGAGTGGCCTGATTATGATCTCTGAATGCATAATAATCTGGCCACTCCGTGTATATCCTACATAACAGTGATGGCGAACCTATGACACGCGTGTCAGCACTGACACGCGTAGCCATTTCTGATGACACGCGGCTGCTGAGGCGGCCGCATGCCGAGGATGAAACATTTGCTGCTCCTGAGGATGAAACATTTGCAAAATAATGTTTTTTCCTCAAAGTGACACACTACCCGAGTTATGCTCAGTTTTTTGGCGAAGTTTGACACACCAAGCTCAAAAGGTTGCCCATCACTGCTATATAATAAAAGGCTAATATGAAAATTGTCCCCTCGACCAGGAGTTCGACCAGCAGGCAGGCCGGCCAACCGCCCATGTCCCCTCCCCCTGGCCAGGCTGGCCGGACCCCACCCATGCACGAATTCATGCACCAGGCCTCTGATATATATACACTGAGTGGCCAGATTATTATGCGTTCAGAGAGCATCATCATCTGGCCACTCAGTGTATACTAAGAAAAATACCAGGTGCTTTGGGCGGGAGGCCCAGGCAGCCTGGCTCTGTAGAGGGAGGAGGCAGGAGGCAGCCAGGAGCCAGGCAGGGCCATTCAGTGGGGACCGCGGGGGGAGATGGGAGCCAGTGCCGGACACTCAGAAGCAGCAGGGAGAAGTGAAGGAGGGGAAGCAGCCAAGGGGGTCCCAGTGAGAGGAGGGCCTGGTGGTGAGGACGGGCCAAGCCAGGCCTCTCTCCTCCAAGGCGGACCTACTGTGTGGGGGCTGCGGTCAGTCCCAGGGACAGCGCTTCAGAGCAGGCTGAGGAGTGGCAGCCGGAGTGCCACCTCATGGTCCGCAATGGCGCTGACTCCACGTCTCCCTTCAGAATGGCTTGTGGATCATCAGAGCTCAAATGGCACCTGTGAGTTTGTTTAATCAAGTGGATTTAAAAAAAGATATTTTATTGACTTCAGAGAGGAAGGAAGAGAGAGAGATAGAGAGAGAGAAACATCAATGATGACAGAGAATCATGGATCGGCTGCCTCCTGCAAGCCCCACACTGGGGATCGAACCTGCTACCCGGGCCTGTGCTCTGATCAGGAATCGAACCGTGACCTCCTGGTTCCTAGGTGGATGCTCAACCCCTGAGCTAGGCCGGCCGGGCGAAATGAAGCGGATTTTTGGTGGTGTGGCAGGTAACGGGAGGAGAGCTGTGGTGGGAAACCAGCTGTTTAGTTTCATGGTTTCTGAGGGCGGTTGCGGGGAGGACGCGGGAGCTGGAGCGTGTGCCGATGAACCGCCGTGTGTCGTTCCCAGATAACCAGCAGGAGCAAGGAGTCGGTGTGGGAGTTCATCAAGGGCCTGCTGGACGCCTGGTCAGGATGGGTGGTGATGCTGCTCATCGGGCTGCTGGCGGGTAGGTGGACGGCCCCCGGGCGGAGGCGGCTGCTGGGATGGCATCTGAAAGGGCGTGTTTCTCTTGTGTCCCATGCGAGGCAGTCCGTGCTGGAACCATCCAAGAGTGAAATACACGAACATGCATTTCCCATAAAGGCTGCCACCCGTGAGGCCAGGCCCGAGGGCGGGGCTCCGGTGGGCATGGCTGAGCTGTGATTGGGGCGCTGGCCGGCTCCGTGCAGCGCGCAGGCGTGTGGCACTGGCTCGTATGAAAACACACACTCTACATTCAGTGCCGCTTGCTTATGAAGAAGGCAAAAAAGTACCGAGAGGTTTTGGTCTCTAATAATGAAACACCACGTGAAGCTGGCCTTTGCTAATCCTGCGAGGCCCTGGAATGAATTGCAAACACCCCAAGACACTCAAAATGATGCGCGACACATGTCCAGCTGGTGTGGCCCAGTGGTTGAGCGTTGAACCAGGAACCAAGAGATCACGGTTCGATTCCCAGTCAGGGCCTGTGCCTGGGTTGTGGGCTCCATCCCCAGGAGGCAGCCGATATATCTGATGCCGTTCTCTCTCATCAATGTTTCTATCTCTCCCTCCCTCCCCCTTCCTCTCTCTCTAAAAGTCAGCAAAAACATATTAAACTGGCCTCTAACAAAAGGCCCCATTTCCTTTAAAAAAAGTGAGACACCGCAGGAGCTGGCTGGAGATACCCCCGCCCACACACTGTTCAGACCCTCAGGGCCTCTGCGTCCCTCATTGGGTAATCCCAGCACCGGGTTCCCGGACCGAGGGGAGGACTCTGTGGAGGAGAAACCCACTCTCAACATCCAGGGCGCAGCTCTCCAGGGGCGCTGCTTCCTGCAACTGCCTCCCTTTCAGGAGGCTGTGCGGGGTCATGTCTGGGATAAAGAGCCTGGCGTGCTGAGGAGACCCTCTTCATAACCCCCCTGCCCATCATGACATAGAGCTATGCTGAGAGCACTGGCCAGACAAGGACTGTAATACGGGCGGGACACAGCAGATGCTGTGAGAAAGACGGAACACTAAGGGGCGCAGATGTATGTAGAGGTGTTTCTCTCTTTTCCGCGTCCAGGACGGAAAAGGAACGGGTCCGGTTCCTGAGTGGAGGAGCTGGGGATTAAGAAATAAAAGAAAGAAACAAGACACAGAGATAGAAGGAAAAAGCTGGGAGCCGGGTGGGTCGCTGCCACTCTGATGGAGAGGCAGGGACCCCGAGCCCACACAGCGTGTTTATTTTATACCCCCAAATACCAGGAAGTACCCCCAAAACTTAGGATCAAAGGAGCTTATTTGCATTCTTGAGTAGGCCTGAGCATTCCTGGTGCTTGCCTGGATTTACATATCAAAGTCACGACACCTGGGCTGACATGAAGGCCAAGCTGATAACGTGTCCAGCCTTTTTGGGGAAGCCTGTTCCCAGGGCGTGGCTCTGCCTGTCGCCCTGAGTTCAGCTGATGACAATGAAAGAAATGCCCATGTGCCTTCCCAGGCGCTGCCCACAGATGTAGGTTTGGGATTCCTGAGGATTCCAGTCGCCGGTGCTTCCGCATTTGCTCCATGGACAGCTGTAGGAGGGGCTCCCCCGGCTCGGCCTGTCACAGAGAGCCAAGGAGTGCGCAGGGGAAACTCCTTTCCTTGTAGTCACAGCAGCTGTTCATCCATCTCTCCCAGGCGATGCCTGTCTCCCGCCGGCATTCCCAGTGAGCTTGAGCTTATGGATACAGGGTGCATCGCCACCAGTTTGTCTGACCGCTTCTGTGAAGACCTTTGAAGGTGGGCGGGGTGGGAGCCGGCTGTGAATTTTGATGTCTTTGTTTAGAATCGAGCTCGAAAACCATTCACTGTGTCATTACCCTTGGCTCCTGGGAAGGAGAAATGGATAGAGAAATGAAATGCAGAATAGATGTTCTGGCATCTTGGAGTACACACAGCACAGTTTAGATGTATTGATTAATCTGAGAGCCTGACCAGGCTGTGATTGGGCTGTCTTTAACCTGATATTGACCAGTTGGCTTCACTATCAATCCGATTTCTGCCAGTTCTTTTAAGGAGAATCATTTGGGGAGTTAAAGAAAATATTGCTGCTTGGGCTTCAATCAAATAGTGTATTTGGAGATGATGCCCTAGCGCTGACCCCCTCCACTTCCTCCTGCCCCTCCTGTGGTACTAACGTGCAGCCAGGGTGAGAGCCAAGGAGAAGGGTGAGCCCCGGACACAGCAGCGAGTGAATGAATATAGGAGGAGGGTAAGAAAGAGATGCAGCCAGTGCCGAGGTGCTTTTGATCTGGCTGTATCTTGGAAGGAAAGTCAGAAAACTGCGTCCCGTTCACTTCCCTGTTGTCCAGCTGGTGGGGAGGACTCAGGTGTCCCACTGCCTGGCCTGTCATCTCCTTAGTGGCATCCTGGACATTACATTCTGACTCCTGAGATGGAGAGGTCCAGGGTCTCCTCTGCAGTGCAGTTATAAGGATTGGTCAGTAGATGTCGCTGTTGTATCACAAATAGAAATATTAAGAAAACATCAACGCTGCATTTACTATGAATCACCACCAGATGTCACGGTTGCTCCACGGAACGAAACATTCACAAAACATTTATTATGAATCACCACTGGGTGTCACTGTTGCTCCACGGAACAAAACATTAACAAGCCACTTATGGGGAATCGCCACTGGGTGTCACAGATATTCCATTCACGGGAGAAAGCGGAAACTGCCAGCACTGCCAGAAGCAGCCAGCTGGGAAGACTGGGTGTGGGATAATGTGATTATGACTGAGTGAATGGGGGTGGGATTTGGGGTGATCATGGGGTCTCACCCCTGGCTATCTGCAGGACCCCTCCCTCACCTTCCTTTTTTCTTTTTGCACTCACCTTCTTTAGGTCTTTGTTCAAACGTCATCTTTCGCTTGAGGTGTTCTCTGACCACCTTTTCTAAAAGTCCACTTCTCCCTCTCTGAGCTGCGTCACCCCCACCCGCTGTGTGTGTGTGTGTGTGTGTGTGTGTGTGTGTATGTACATGTGTAACAGCCTCATTGTGGTGTAATTTACATACCATACAATCTACCCAGTGAAAGTGTATCATTCGGTGGTTTTTAGTGTACTCACGGAGGTGTGCAGCCATGGCCGCCATCAATTTTAGAACCTTTTCATCGGCACCGGAGACCCTCCATGTCCTTTAGCTGTCAAGCTCCAGGGCCCGCAGCCTCCTCCCGGCCCCTGTCTCTCCCCGCCCGCTCTGGCCGTTACATGGAAATGGCATCATACAACATGTACAGTGCTGTGATCACCCCTTTTTACTCAGCATGAGGTCTGGAATTGCTTGGAAGGATGGTAACTGTTTAACCTGGTGAGCAACTTCAGACCATTTTCCAAAGCCTTTACACCACTGTGTTATATGGTCGGGGGTCACCACGACATGAGGAGCTGTGTCACAGGGTCGCGGCATCGGGAAGGCGGAGAGCCGCCGCCCTAAGCGCCCTCGCTGTCTCTCGCAGGCACCTTGGCCGGGGTCATCGACCTGGCCGTGGACTGGATGACCGACCTGAAGGAGGGCATCTGCCTGTCCGCCTTCTGGTACAGCCACGAGCAGTGCTGCTGGGCCTCGTCCGAGACGACGTTTGAGGACAGGGACAAGTGTCCCCTGTGGCAGAAGTGGTCGGAGCTGCTGGTGAACCGCTCGGAGGTGGGTTCGGGGCCGGGGACACGGCCGGGCGCGGTGGGACTGCCTGTGCCTTCAGCGTGTGTGACCGGGGTGGCTTGGGGGCTCTGGCTCTAGCGTTCAGACGGCAGTTGGAAACCCTCCCCCAGTTTCATGTGGACAAGACGTGTGTTTTATAATGGCTTCTAAGATGTTTTTATTGGTTTTTAGGGCGAGAGAGAGAGAGAGAGAGAGAGAGAGACATTGATGCATGAGAGAGACATCCATCAGCTGCCTCCTGCACGCCCCACTGGGGATTGAGCCCCCAACCGGGCATGTGTCCTGATCGGGAATCGAACCGGTGACCTTTCGGTGCATGGGGGCGACGCTAACCACTGAGCAAGCCAGCCGGGCTGCAGGTCCGTGGAAACGGCTCGCGGAGAAGCCCGGCAGTGTCTGTGGGTCCCGGCCGTGCTGCCTTTTCGTTGACCTGTCCCAGGGAGGGCGGGGCCCCGGGGTGCGCCCGGCTCACCGGGTCCGCGTGTTGTGTGTCCTGTTCAGGGTGCCAGCGCCTACATTCTCAACTACCTGCTGTACGTGCTGTGGGCCTTGCTCTTCGCGTTCCTGGCCGTCTCCCTGGTGCGCGTGTTCGCGCCCTACGCCTGTGGCTCGGGCATCCCCGAGGTGAGTAGGGGCCGGCTCTCCTCTGTGCCCACGAGGGAACCGCGAACACGTCCGGAGCCCTTAGGGCCACGCACGGGTCCACGCATTGGGCATGAATGAGCTCATTTAGCCCCACAACGATCCGGTGAGGTAGGTACTGCTACTCTTCACAGGCGAGGAGCTGAAGCACAGAGAGGTGCAGTAACTTGGCCTAGGTCCCCCAGCTGCTAAGCCGGGAGTTGAACTCAGGATTCATGCTCCATTGCGTCTCAGGTGGCTCAAGTCCTGTGTTTGCAAAGCACGCATAACCCTCAGAGCCCACGGAGGGAGGCAGGCCGTGTGACCCGCACATGTGCGTGTGGCCCTGTAGCGTGATGCAATGTGCAAGTGGGCGGTAGTGAGGTTTGTTGCTCAGAAGGGTTGCTGCTGAGTAAACTCCCTTGCCGCCATCTGCTCCTGTGGTGACAAGGTCATTGCAATGCTCACAAAACGGAATCCCACCAAAGGGCATGCGCTGTGAGCGGCCCTGGCCGGCAGAGGGACGCCTGAGGTTGCCTTCAGCCCAGGACGAGAAGCCGGACAGTGGACGCTTCAGCCGGGAGGGATTCTGCGAGTTCTCACAGGCTCATCCAAGCCGAGCAGTGCAGTTCTCTCTCGGGTCGGGGCTTCAGCCGCGCCCACAGGCAGTGGAGAGGGTGAGTTTCAAGCTGTGAGCGGTTATGGTGACCACACACGCTGGTCCCTGCTGCCTGCACCCACACTCTTCCCTGGTGCCACCAACACCGCCGCGGGCCCAGGCGGCTCATGCAGAGGGCGGGAGTCAGTAACAGGGGGGCGACAGAAAAGCTGGACATGCCTTGTTCCAGGAACGACAGAAGAAAGAGCCTGACTATGTATGTCATGCTGACTTTTAAATGAAATGTATTTTTATTGATTTCAGAGAGGAAGGGAGAGGGAGAGAGAGAGAAACATCAAAGATGAGAGAGAATCATTGATCGGCTGCCTCCTGCACGCCCCCCTACTGGGGATGGAGCCCACAACCCAGACATGTGTCCTTGACCAGAATCGAACCCGGGACCCTTCAGTCCGCAGGCTGGTGCTCTATCCACTGAGCCACACCAGTTAGGGCCATGCTGAATTTTAAATCAAATATATTTTTATCGATTTCAGAGAGGAAGGGAGAGCGAGAGAGAGGTAGAAACATCAATGATGAGAGAGAATCATGGATCGGCTGCCTCCTGCACGCCCCACACTGGGGATGGAGCCCACAACCCAGGCATGTGCCCTTGACCGGGAATCAAACCAGTGACCTCAACCCTGAGCCACGCCGGCCCAGCTGGAAACCTTTTTAAATGCAAATGTAGAGAACATTTTTCTGTAAGAAATGCTCTCGTCTAAGCTCTCCAGAGACATTTACATGTGAACACTCGCTCTTGGACTTGGGGGTTTAGAGAGAAGCGGGCAAGGGGCCCTCTTTCTATTCTGTTTGCTTCATTATCAGCACCGCTGGTGACTGTAAGACAGCGTGTCCCCTTAGAACTCACCCGGAGCTGATGTTTCATTCTAAAACCTGAACGCTCTCACGGATCTTTCTTTAGTGGGCAGGTTTAAAGTTAACCCCACTGAGTCACAAACCCGCTCCAGTTCATCTCGTGAAAGTCCTGCTTGATTCGGTCTCTGTTCATTCAGATGAAAGCAAGTGATTGGATTGTAGCATGTACTGGGAACGGGTTTGCTTTCTTGAGTCCCTAATTTGATCATGACAATTTTATAAAATCACTTTAGAGAATTACAAGATACCTATTACATTGTTCAACTCACCACATGTCATGGCTGGCGGAGGCTCAGGTCATTGAGATGTTTGTAATTTTCTAAATGGCACGATGCTCTTAAACTCTACCCTCGGGTCCAAGTCCACATTATGTAGCTGACAGAGAATTAGAGATAATTTTATTCAAGGCAACACAAAAGGGCGGGATTGTGGCAGGCATAATAAAACACCCCTCAACTAAGCGGATCTGAGCTGCCCAGGCAGGCTCAAGTAGGCCAAGTACTACTAGGTAAAGGCCGGTTTAACCACCACTGGTTTGTCTGGCGTTAGTTAGAGGGCAGTGCAGGAAGCACTGCCTGTTTGTGTAGCTAGAAGACCTTCCTCGCGTTCTCCGGGATGGGGTGCCTGAGTTCCGCACGCACACGCGTGCCTGCACACTTGCTCTCGAGCCTCCTCCTGCAATTAAGAAACAGATCTCCATCAGTAATTCTGAGATGAAAATGGTCCATTCGCACCCCTTTAAAATTTCAAGGGTTGGCTCACTTCGTGACCCTCCCCAAATTGGAAAAGGTGACATGATGCCAAAGAGGGTTTCAAGACGATCCCTTAACTATTGGGAAATCAGGAATTCCCATACTACTCTTGCCAGGAATGGAGCAGTGACTGGTTCTCTACTGGGGCTGCATTTATCATTATTATTATTATTATTATTATTATTATTATTATTATTACCAGAGGCCCGATGCACGAAGATTCATGTAAGAACGGGCCTTCCTTCCCCTGGCTGCCGGCACTGCCTTTGCTCTGGCCAGAGCCGCCTTTCTGCTCTGGCCTGGAGCCGCCTTTCCACCTTCCCACGCTGCCCAGAGGCCCAGCACGGCTGGGGTGGTGTGGAACGCCTGCATCTGTGTATGCAAATTAACCCACCAGCTTTGTTGGGTTAATTTGCATACTCACTCCTGATTGGCTGGTGGGCGTCACGAAGGTACGGTCAATTAGCATGTTACTATTTTATTAGGTAGATTATTATTTGTAAATCCTCACCCAAGGATATTTTCCCATTGATTTTTAGGGAGAGTGGAAGAGATAGGGAGAGACAGAGAAAAGCATTGATGTGAGAGAAACACATTGATTGGTTGCCTCCTGCTCGAGCCCCGACCAGGGCCCGGGCCAGGGAGGAGCCTGCAACAAAGATACGTGCTCTTGACCGGAATGGAACCCAGGACCCTTTGGTCCACAGGTTGATGCTCTACCCATTGAGCCATACTGGCCAGGGCAAGGTCTTTCAATATTGAAAAATTAACAGTTAAAATCAATAGCTACATGTCTCTTTTCAACACAACAGAGGGTAATGTGAACAGGATAAAGTGCCACAAATAAAATGACCTCATTATGACCTTACTATTCTAATAATTAAAATTTACTATGAATCGCACTGTTTCACATTTCCATGAATATAATATAAAATTATTTTTTTTATTTTTTCAACAATTTTTAAAAAATAATGTATTTCTTATTGTTGATAGTATTACAGGTATCTCCCATTTCCCCCCTTGCCCCCTCCTCCGGGTCTTCACCACCCTATTGCCTGTGTCCATGGGCTGTGGGCTGTGTCTATCCTACCTAATAATAGACAAATATGCAAATTGACCGCACCTTCGCTATGCCCAAGCCATGCCCACCAGCCAAGCCTCACCCACCAACCAATCAGGACGAGTATGCAAATTATCCCAACAAAGATGGCGGCTAATTTGCATATCAAGACAGCGTAGAAAGAAGCCAAGAGCTGCAGAAGCAAGCAAGCTGGGGGGAGGAGAAGGGAGGAGCGGAGGTGGGGCCAGGGGAGAAGGAAGAAGAGCGGGCGGGCTGGCGGAGAAGGGAGAAAAGCAGGGGGGCTGGCGGAGAAGGCGGGGCGGGGGACAAGGGAGGAGAGCAGGCAGGGCAGGGTAGAGTGCAGCAGGAAATCCTATTGCAGGATTTTTCCTGCAACGGGAACGCTAGTAAGTATATAAGCTCTTAGGCTTCTCTCTTCTGGTGAAATTATATGTTAATGTAAATGCTGTTCATGTGAAATTAGAGGTACTCAGACCCGGAAGCAGCCTCCTGCAGGCGAAGCAGGGAGCAGGCTTGGGCAGCGCCTCAGCCTCCCCGCTCTCCGTCCTCGGTTGCAGATCAAGACCATTCTGAGCGGCTTCATCATCAGGGGCTACCTGGGCAAGTGGACCCTGCTGATCAAGACCGTCACGCTGGTGCTGGTGGTGTCTTCGGGCCTGAGCCTCGGGAAGGAAGGGCCACTGGTGCACGTGGCTTGTTGCTGTGGCAACTTCTTCAGCAGCCTCTTCTCCAAGTACAGCAAGAACGAGGGCAAGAGGCGCGAGGTGAGCAGGCTCAGCTTCCATCTTCTGGATGGGGCCCCTTCCGTCTCCTCTGCATGTGCTTGTTTTCCTCCTCTCCTCCTCCTCCTCCTCCTCCTCCTCCTCCTCCTCCTCCTCCTCCTCCTCCTCCTCCTCCTTCCTCTCCTTCTCCTCCTCCTCCTCCTCCTGCTTCTATTTCCACCACTATTTCTTCTCCTTTTTCTTCTTCTCCTCCTTCTTCTCTTCCTCCTCCTCCTCCTCCTTCTTCCACCACTCTTTCTTCTTCTCTTTCTTCTTCTTCTTCTTCTTCTTCTTCTTCTTCTTCTTCCTCTTCATCTTCTCCTTCTCCTTCTCCTTCTCCTTCTTCTTCTAAATGTTTTTATTGATTTCAGAGAGGAAGGGAGAGGGAGAGAGAGAGAAACATCCATGATGAGAGAGAATCATGGACCAGCCGCCTCCTGCACGCCCCACACTGGGGATGAAGCCCACAGCCCAGGCATGTGCCCTGACCGGGAATCGAACCCTGACCTCCAGGTTCACAGGTCGACGTGTAGCCACTGAGCCACACCGGCATCCCCTGCACACACTTGTTTTCAGGAAAGGCCTTGGGCTACCCGGAATGCTTTGCCTTGCAGGTACTCTCAGCGGCGGCGGCTGCCGGAGTCTCTGTTGCGTTCGGCGCTCCGATCGGTGGTGTGCTTTTCAGCCTGGAGGAGGTGAGCCGGCGCAGGGGATGTGCTGCTGTGGGCTGCGGGCTGCGGGCTGCGGCAGCGGGGAGCTCAGCAGCAGGCCTCTGCCTAAGCCCTCTGAGGAGCGCGGGCACGATTCCTGCAGCTCATCAAGGAGCCACGGTTGGTGCTGCTCGGTGTGTTTCCGGCACTGTTTGGAAAATGCCAATATGAATGTTTTGGAAGATTTGCAGTGTCCTCCCTTCCTCATAACCAAATGAATGAAGCATTTTTGGTTTGGGCAGCGTGGGTGGATCTATTCCAGGGGTCGGCAAACGTCGTCTGTAACGGGCCAGAGAGTCACTGTTTGAGGCTCGGCGGGTCTCCGGGCCTGGGTCCCAGCCCTCAGCCCCGCATGGCGCAGGACAGCGGCCACAGACAAGCGCCCATGGTCGCGCGTGGCTGCACCCCGACACCACTCGCCCTAGGAGCTGAAGCTGGAGTTTTATATAATTTTCTCGTGTCACAGAGTAGGGTTCTTTTGAATATTTCACATGTCACAAAATAGTCCTTCCTAACCATTTATTTATTTTAAAATATATTTTTATTGATTTCAGAGAGGAAGGGAGAGGGAAAGAGAGATAGAAACATCAATGATGAGAGAGAATATTTTGCCAGTTGCCTCCTGCACGCACCCTACTAGGGATCGATCCCGCAACCCGGGCCTGTGCCCTTGACCGGAATCACACCCAGGACCCTTCTGTCTGTAGGCCGACGCTGCATCCACTGAGCCAAACCAGCTAGGCCAGTGGTCGGCAAACTCATTAGTCAACAGAGCCAAATATCAACAGTACAACGATTGAAATTTCTTTGGAGAGCCAAATTTTTTAAACTTAAACTTCTTCTAACGCCACTTCTTCAACATAGACTCGCCCAGGCCGTGGTATTTTGTGGAAGAGCCACACTCAAGGGGCCAAAGAGCCGCATGTGGCTTGTGAGCCGCGGTTTGCCGGCCACGGAGATAGGGCATTCCTGACCATTTAAAAATCAAAAATTTATTCTTAACTCCCATTCAGATACATGGGCTGGGCCCAAGCTTTCCAACCCTTGATCTACTCTGTTGTCTGGAGGTTTCTTTGCCTTTCTTTTGGCGGGAGGTGTATGTCTCCGTGCCATAAAGAGAATTATGATGAAATGCTTTCATTTCTCTTAAGAAATAGCTCAAAAGCCCCTCGACTAGTCTGCACTCTGCTGCCAGACGCGGTTAGAGGCTATAAATGTCCTTGCGGGCGCCGTTGGGCCATAATGAGGCGCGGGCGGCGGTGAGTGCTGCCGCTCATGCGCTCCTTGTCGGCCAGGTCAGTTACTACTTTCCCCTGAAGACCTTGTGGCGCTCCTTCTTCGCGGCCCTGGTGGCGGCCTTCACGCTGCGGTCCATCAACCCCTTTGGGAACAGCCGTCTCGTCCTGTTTTACGTGGAATATCACACGCCCTGGTACATGGCCGAGCTCTTCCCCTTCATCCTGCTGGGGGTCTTCGGCGGCTTGTGGGGAACCCTCTTTATCCGCTGCAACATCGCCTGGTGCCGGAGGCGCAAAACCACCAGGCTGGGCAAGTACCCGGTGCTGGAGGTCATCGTGGTCACCGCCATCACCGCCATCGTCGCCTACCCCAACCCCTACACGCGCCAGAGCACGAGCGAGCTCATCTCCGAGCTGTTCAATGACTGCGGGGCCCTCGAGTCCTCCCAGCTCTGCGACTACATCAACGACCCCAACATGACCCGGCCCGTCGATGACATTCCCGACCGGCCGGCCGGGCGCGGGGTGTACACGGCCATGTGGCAGCTGGCCCTGGCGCTGGTCTTCAAAATCATCATCACCATCTTTACCTTTGGCATGAAGGTGAGTGCGGGGGAAGGAGGGTGCGGCCCCCCCCCCCCCGGCCTCCTGGGCTGGCGCCTGCCGGCCACAATGGAATCGTGCTGGGGGGGAAGGGGGTGGACTGTATTGAACGTTGCCTTGTGCTGGGCCCTTGGCATTCTTTTAATCACCAAGAAACGATGCTTCTGATAAACAGCAAGCCTCCGAAATCACTTTTAACCCCATTTTAGAAGCGAAGAAGCCATGGCTCAGAGTATGTCGTTCAGACAGAGACATACAAAGCGTGGCGAACTTTCATGAGACACACACACCTGTGTAACCAGCACCCAGGACCGCGAGCAGAAGGTTGAGAGTCCGCCGGAACACCTGTTGTTTTCCATTACAATTACTTTTGTGTGCGAGTTTAAAAAATATATTTATATTGATTTCAGAGAGGAAGGGAGAGGGAGAGAAGGATAGAAACATCAGTGATGAGAGAGAATCACGGATCGGCTGCCTCCTGCACACCCCACACTGGGGATCGAGCCCGCAACCCGGGCCTGTGCCCTGACCTGGAATCGAACCCTGACCTCCTGGTTCCTAGGTTGCTGCTCAACCACTGAGCCACGCCTAACTGGGTCTGTGTGTGATTTTTACGATTTTTGTTTTTTAAGTCGAAGAAACCATGTAGAGAGTTTACCCTTGGGTGTGTGGTGGTCAAGCCCAAACCTGAATTTTTGCCCTGAGAACAGGACGGGTGGACTCGATTAAACAGCTGCCTGCCTGCTCCATCCGCTCCCAGCAAAGGGCTTGAGCTTGGTGCCAGGAAGGCCCTGGGCGTCCTCTGGTGCCTGCCGGGAGAGTGACTTGGAAGTCCCAGGGGCTTAAGTGGCAGCGGGAGGGGGGGCAGCTCAGAAAGGAACAGTTTCCTCAGGAATGTCCCACACTCTCGCAGTCACACGCAGGGATCCCAACTTCACCTGGAATCGGCTTCAGGAGCCCCTTCCCTCCTGAGACTGGGGACAGTCCGGGTCAGGCCTAAATGCTGCCGCTCAGGATCGCAGCCCCGAGAGTCAGGCGGCTCGGCAGTGTTTCCACACCAAACAGAAGGCACGCCGGTCCCGAGACCTCTCCGTCCACGGGGTCGGTCTCTGGGCCGCTCCCCCCGGGGTGAGACCGTTCTG
Source organism: Eptesicus fuscus (assembly GCF_027574615.1). Classification (NCBI taxonomy): domain Eukaryota; kingdom Metazoa; phylum Chordata; class Mammalia; order Chiroptera; family Vespertilionidae; genus Eptesicus; species Eptesicus fuscus. The sequence continues at coordinate 2,721,997 of NC_072473.1, forward strand.
AACGCTTTTCGGCAAAGGGACGCGTGGGGCGGAGGGCGCTGCCGGCCCTGAGGGCGGTGGCCGCGAAGGCCTCTTGGCGGATGCAGCCGGCTGGCCGCTGCCCTGGCTTCTTCCTCCTCCCCGCCGCCCCGCGCGGGCCCTTTTCCATTTTCCTGCTGCGGCTTGACATTTAGTTTAGTTTTGTTTTTAATTTCTTTATTGATTAAGGTATTACATATGTGTCCTCATCCCTCCATTAACCCCCCAACCCCTCCCCCCCACTCATGACCTCCCCCAACCCCACCCCGGTGTTCATGTCCATTGGCTAGGCTTATAGAACAGTATGGAGTTTCCTCAAAAACCTGAAAATGGAACTCCCATTTGACCCAGTGATCCCACTTCTGGGAATATATCCCAAGAAGCTAGAAACACCAATCAGAAAGGATATATGCACCCCTATGTTCATAGCAGCACAATTCACCATAGCTAAGATTTGGAAACAGCCTAAGTGCCCATCAGCAGATGAGTGGATTAGAAAACCGTGGTACATCTACACAATGGAATACTACGCTGCTGTAAAAAAGAAGGAATTCTTACCATTTACAACAGCATGGATGGGACTGGAGAGCATTGTGCTAAGTGAAATAAGCCAGGCAGAGAAAGACAAATACCACATGATCTCACTCATTTGGGGAATATAAAGCATTGATCAGATTGACATTTAGTTTTAAAAGCGACTCTAAGGACAGGCGAGGGGCGCAAGGAGGTGGTGAGTGTCTCTAAGCACAGCTGCTCCTTTGAATGCTGTTTGCAGGGGCCTTCTCCTTCCTGAACCCCCCTTCCCCGGCAGGCACGCCCCCGGCTCCCGGCCCGGCAGGAAAGCGTAAGGCGGCATCCTCTCTGTCCCGGTAGCCACCGGGGACCAGGCGGGTGCAGTCACTTGTCCCACCCTTTCCCTGACATGCTGTGAAGGTGGCACCTCCTTTTAAAAATCACTTATTTACTTATTTCTGTTACTTCTCCCCCGAGGGTATTTTTCCATTGATTCTTAGGGAGAGTGGAAGAGAGAGGGAGAGACAGAGAGAAACATCGATGTGAGAGAGACACACTGATTGGTTGCCTCCTGCACGAACCCTGGTCAGGGCTCGGGCCAGGGAGGAGCCTGCAACCAAAGTACTACGTGCCCTTGACCGGAATCGAACCCAGGACCCTTCGGTCCGCAGGCTGACACTCTATCCACTGAGCCACACCGGCTAGGGCAGGGTTGCAGCTCCTTTGAAGACCGAAGCGAAATGCAAGCTTGTCGAGGGGGTCAGTGTGTACTGGGGTGGGAGGCGGGGATCTGGGGATCCGGACTCCTCCCCTCATGCTTCTTTCCCATGTGTGCTCCCTGGAGATCCCGTCGGGCCTCTTCATCCCCAGCATGGCTGTGGGGGCCATGGCGGGCAGGATGGTGGGCATCGGCGTGGAGCAGCTGGCGTACCATCACCACGACTGGATCATCTTCAGGAACTGGTGCCGGCCCGGAGCAGACTGCGTCACCCCGGGACTCTACGCGATGGTGGGAGCAGCAGCCTGCCTAGGTAAAGCCAGAGGTGGGGGGAGGCGGGGGGGGGGGGGGGGGCAGGTGCAAGGAAAGACAGACAGACTGAGCCCAAGGGCCGACCTGGGCTAGAGGACCGGCCGGAGGAAGCCAGGATAGGAGAGGGTGTGCTGCTGTGATAAGTAACCCCCTAAACCTCACTGGCTTACCACCCCAAGGCTGATATCTGGTCCGTGGTGGCGGTTGATCCTCATAATTCATGGATTCCATAACTGGGCATTTGGCTACTTGCCAAACTGTGTTTGTAACCTCCACACACAGCAATACTTGTAGGGCTTTCGCAGTCGCGCTGGGACACTCGGGGAGAGGTGGAACGGGGAGCGGTGTCTATCCCAGCTGAACTGACCAAGGTGCAGGTCTGCCTTCTTGGTTCGGCTCTCACACGGGACACAGATGTCCTTCTCGTGGTCTGTCCAGTGCCATGTGATTTGCATTTTTTGCGAATGATTTGGCGGTTACAGTGGCCTCGGGCGTAGCACTGAGGTGCTGCCTGGAGCTCCTCATGCGAGGAGCCTGGGGTGTGCCTCAGGGAGAAACACACGCTCAGAGGCTCCCTTCAGGCTGCGTTCCACGTGATCAGTCAACTACATCTGTTAAATAAGGCGTCTCTGCCCAGAAACACACGCAAAATGGATTTTGACAAAAATGTTGTGACCACAGGCTCACAGAAACCTAATCTAGGTCTCCCCTAGGGCAGTGACTAAGAATGTGCTAATTCGGCGTTTGTGGTGACTTTGTAGATCATAACTACTGTGCGTAATGAGGATCAACTTGTGTGTGTGTGTGTGTGCATATGTGTGTGTGTGTCTGTGTATGTATGTATGTATGTGTGTGTGTCTGTCTGTGTATGTGTGTCTGTGTCTGTATGTGTATATATGTGTATGTGTGTGTGTGTGTGTATGTGTGTCTGAGTGTGTGTGTGTGTGTGTGTGTGTGTGTGTGTGTGGAGTTAGCGGAAGGTTCTCTCCACTTGGTCATTCAGGGACCCAGGCTGATGGAGTCTCTACCATCTCACAGCTGTGCCATCCAGGATAGTGGTTTTGAACTGGGGGCAATGGTGCCTCTCAGGGACAGTGGACAAGAGAGGAGACATGGTTGGCTGCCACACCTGGGGGTGGCGGTGCTAGTAGCACCTACTGGGTGGGGGCCGTGGATGCTACTCAACATCCTACAGTGCACAGGACAGCCCCAAGCAAAGAATGACCCAGGCCCAAATGTTCCTAGTGCTGAGGTCAAGGAACCCCGTTCAAGTTCATTGGAAGATTAGGAGTTGGTATGGTTTCTCCTGTTGAATGCCAAGGGACACAAGGTAGGGGGGTCCTCTCCTGTCTCTAGCCCCCAAGAGTCTCTGCAGTGTTCCAGCTTATGGGGTTCTGGAAGGGAGCCCCACTTGCTGAGTGAGAAACCATAGCCCGCATAGGATCACTCACCAGGAAGCAAGGCGTGTGGTCCTAGGTGACTAGACCTCCGAGTTGCCCCTCGGTGCAGAAGAGCCCCCGGCAGATGGGGCTCCTGGCTCCCTGATGGAGGTGACAGAGCACGGGCCGCGTGTAGGACTGTCTCCTTAGAAACTCTCCTGTCAGGAGGGTTGACAGCCGGCTTGTCCGTTTCCACCACCTGTGCCCTCCCGGGGGTCGGGGTTGAGTTGGGAATTCCCCTCCTCTCTTGACCCGCAGGCGGAGTGACCAGGATGACGGTGTCATTGGTGGTGATCATGTTTGAATTAACGGGGGGCCTGGAGTACATTGTCCCCCTGATGGCGGCAGCCGTGACCAGCAAGTGGGTGGCCGACGCCTTCGGGAAAGAAGGCATCTACGAGGCCCACATCCACCTGAACGGGTACCCGTTCCTGGACGTGAAGGACGAGTTCACGCACCGCACGCTGGCCACCGACGTCATGCGGCCGCGGCGGGGAGAGCCGCCGCTGTCCGTGCTCACCCAGGACAGCATGACCGTGGAGGACGTGGAGATGCTCATCAAGGAGACCGACTACAACGGCTTCCCGGTGGTGGTGTCCCGGGACTCCGAGCGCCTCATTGGCTTCGCCCAGAGGAGGGAACTGATTCTTGCAATAAGTGAGTAGAGAGGGGGAGCTCGTGGGCACCAAGGTGAACGGCAGCCTTCGTACCCCCCGCATTCTCCCAGGGGTAGAGGGAGCCCACACAGTCAGAAGGCTTTAAGCCAGGGGATTGCAAGGTTTTGTTTTTTTTAAAATATTTGTATTGATTTCAGAGAGGAAGGGAGAGGGAGAGAGAGAAAACATCAATGATGAGAGAGAATCATGGATCGGCTGCTTCCTGCATGCCCCCTACTGGGGATTGAGCCCACAACCCGGGCATGTGCCCTTGACTGGAATTGAACCTGGGACCCTTCAGTCCACAGGCCACGCTCTAGCCAAACCAGCTAGGGCTTTTTTTTTTTTTTTTTTTTAGAGAGGGAGGGAGAGGGAGAGCGAGATAGAAACATCAATGATGAGAGAGAATCATGGATCGGCTGCCTCCTGCATGCCCTCCACTGGGGATGGAGCCCATAACCTGGGCAGGTGCCCTGACCGGGAATCGAACCGTGACCTCCTGGCTCATAGGTTGATGCGCACCCCCTGAGCCATGCGGGCCGGGCGGATCCACAGTTGAATGTGCACTTGGTGTCCCATGGGGATCTGGTTGAAGTTCAGATTTGGATTCCGCCGGTCTGGGGTGCAGCCCGAGGTGCTGCGTTTCCCCCAGGCTCCCTGTTAAGGGTATGCTGCTGGGCCCACGTCCCACTGCGAGGAGCAGGGTCTCAAGGGGCCACTCTTGGCTGGAGATGAGCGCCACCTGTGCAAGCAGCTCCCTGGGCTCCAGTCCTGCCAGGAGGCCCGTGGCTGCAGCCTTTTAGAGAACTCCAAGCCGAGAAGGAAGAGATGGGAAAGCCCAAACTGGCCCTGGCTGAGCTGCCCTCCGAGACAGACTCTCAGGCAGGCGAACTACTGAGATGGGGAGTTCTTTGCTGCAGAGGCCCCTTGTCTCCACCCAAGCCTTTCGCTTCCTGTTGAGACACGATGTCCCATCCCGCCGGTTCGAGGCCCACGTGGGTTAAGGAGCAGAAGTCACGTCACTTCGGTGCGATGCTTTTCCTCCTCGTGTGCGGACAGAAATGAGCTGGGCTGAGGGCCAGGCTGTTGAATTGGGGGAGGAGTGGGGACGATGCCCAGGTGAGGTGTCCCGATGATAAGCGGCTCAGAAAAGCAAGCCTGTGGGCCCATCAGCCTAGCCGAGGCTGCATTGGAAGGGGCGTGAGAGGGGGAGGATCCAAGGAGCAAAGCCTGGGAGGAGCTCCCTGGCGAGGGGGTGGGGGTGGACTCCCAGCAGACCTCCCAGTGCAGCGGGGCAGGGAGCGGTGAGCGCATCTGTGGTGCCCGGCAGACATGATTGCCATTCCGCTCACATGCCTGCCCATGATCTGCACACCATCCCAGCACCTCACTGCAGGCTGGGCCCATGGTGGGGCTCAGATGTGCATTGAGGACTTTACTAAATATCTCATCTGCCAGAGTATTTATGAAGTTTGCCAGTGAGACTGGCCTGGGTATGGTGGCAGAACGCCCTGATGCCAAGGCGCCTTCACCTTGACCACCCTTTGCCTCGCCCTGCCCTTTGCTAACAATTCTCTCAGCTCTCCCTTTGAAGCCCCAGATCTCTTCGCCTGTTAAATAGCTTTGAAAATATCTTTACGGTATCTTCATCAAAGGCTTTATAAAAATAACCTCGGATAAGCTCTCTCCTCTCATGTTTGTTGCTCAAACAGGTTTACCTCCCAAAGCAACAGCTGACTTTATAGTTTGGACATGATAGCGCATTTGTGCTAAGTGCTCAGTGACACTTCTCTTCCTTGTAGGTCCTGTCATTAGCCTGTAGACATCAATATTGCCTTCTAGAAAACTAGAGGCCCAGTGCACGAAGAGATTCGTGCGATAGGCCTTCCTTCCCTTGGCTTCCAGCACCGGTTTTCCTCCGGCACCCGGGACCCAGGCCTTCACTCCGGCCAGAGTCTGCCGTCTTCATCTTCGCTGCGGCCGGAGTGCCGCTCCTGTAGATCCCTTTGCTCCCCCCCCTCCCTCTCATAGCAGGCGTTCTGCCCTGCCCGGCCACTCCACACCTGGAGCAGCTGGGTGGCTGCCATCTTTGGCCTTCTAATTTGCATATTCCCTCCTGATTGGCTGGTGGGCGTAGTGGAGTGATAGTCACTTTGCATGTTTCTCTTTTATTAGTGTAGATGAGATTTTTTAGAGAAGCTGTATAAGCCCAGGCCAGTTTGGTTCAGTGGTTAGAGTGTCAACACACAAACCGAAGGATCACTGGTTCAAGTCCTTGTCCTGCTAGGAGGCAAGAGGCTGCAGACTTTTAGAGAATGCAACCTGTACCTCAGTTGCAGGTTCGGTCCCTGGCCTGGGTCAGGGAGCTTGTGGGAGACAACCAGATGACGTCTCTCTCTCTCTCTCTCCTTCTTTCTCTCTCTCTCCCTCTCCTTCCTCTCCATCTCTCTCCCTCCCTCCTCCCTTCCACTCTTTCTCTAAAGATCAATGGAAAAAGTATCCTTGGGTGAGGATTAAAAAAAAAACCAGCCAAACAAACCACGCTGTGTAAGTAGGGCTGGGTTTGTTTTAAAATAATGTGATCAGCAGCCTTTAAGCAATGTATGCAATCACTAAAATCTTTTAGGCAAAGGTTGAAATTAAAAAACCGGAGTAATAAATGTCACAGGATCCATTTCCTGTTGTGCAGCTCTGGGCACACCCGCCAGGAGACAGTTCACTGCCCCTGCTGCCCCCATTACCTGATCAAGTGGGGGCAGCAGGTGTCCCCAGCGGCTGGAGAGGCGGAGCTCGCCGCCCAGCGCCCCCGGGGAGCTATGTTTGAAATGCCTGAAGAGGCAACACGCAGTGAAATAACACCTATCTGCTTCCCACCTGCCGGGCCCAGCGGAGAAGCTGCGGTTTGCACGGCGTGTGGCAAGGCAAGGGGCTGTCTCGCTCTGAGTAATCAGAGGAGCTGTTCTCCTGGCCTCGGAAACGGAAGGCTCCCCCATCTTGCGGAGGAGAAAGTCGCGAGCTGTGTTTGCAGAATGAATGTGCCCTCTCGTGACGATGGACATCGGACGTCAGCGCTTAGCTGGCAGTGACTGCAGGCCGAGTCCACTCGCAGGGGAATGAGGAGCAAAGATTGTAAATAGATCCAAGGTCATTTGGATGAGAAAAGAACGGTACCTAGGGGTCATGTTAAAAGATGTAGCAGCTGCTCACGTGACACTGCAAGGGAGCGGTGATGCTCGGTCTCTCTGGACCGCAGACCACGGCTGTCTCGCTGTTAGAGAGCAAGTGCTTGGCGCCGCCTGGGAAGCGCGGCCTCTGCACCACACACGGCACCTGGGGCGTCGGTGACCCCCGTTCAGACTCCCGGTAAAGGGGGCTTTGCCTCTCGGTGCCATTTGCAAGCGCGAGGCTTTTCTGTGCTCGGCAGGGCTTCAGGCTCTTGCAGACTTGAGTCCCGCAATTAAGCAAGGACGGGCTGAGAGAGGACTCAGTGGGAAGCCGCAGCGATGATTAAAGGGATGGAAAGTTAGAGTTATGGGCAAGAGTTAAGGGAACTCGGGTTTTTTTTTTTTTTTTTTTTTTTTTTTTTTTTTTTTATAAATATTTAATATTTATTTTGGACTAAAGTTGTATTTACATATCAGGGAGTCATACCAAGGCAAAGTCTGTCAAAATTGATAAATGTGTAAAAATATTTTGTCTTGGAAATTGTTATACCAAAAGCCATATTTCTGATGTAAAATCACGTTTATAGGAAAGATGTCAGAAACTATCACCTCTAAACCTTTATTGTATAAAATGAAGTTTTCAAATCATCAGGACTTGATAATAAGGTCAGTAGCATTAAATACCTATATGGAAGTTTTTTTTTTTTTGTTTTTTTTTATATTTAAGTTCTTTTTTTTTTTTTTCTTTTTTTTTTTAATTTCTTTATTGATTAAGGTGTCACATATTTGTCCTCATCCCCCCATTCCCATCCCACCCCTCTCCCCACGCATGCCCCAATCCCCTGTTGAACTTAACCGTTGGATAGGCTTATATGCATGCATACAGGTCCTTCGGTTGAACTCTCCCCCTCCCCTCCCCTATCCTCCCTCTGAGGCCCGATAGTCCGATCGATGCCTCCTTGCTTCTGGTTCTGTTCTTGTTCCTCAGTCTATGTTGTTCATCATTTCCCCTAGATGAGCGAGATCATATGTCACTAGATATATACTAATAAGAACTGAATGTGAGACGAGCAATAATAGTTATGCTGACAGGCAAATGAATCAATCTGTAGCGAGCTTCCCCCTGGACCAACAGTTCTTTTGAGACCCAATTTCAATGTCCAGTAGTTCCTTATGTGTACATGTCAGCACTGACCCCTCAGCTCTGGATGGTGGACAAATGGTGGTAATGGAGGTCCGACTCCCTCTGGTTTGGTCTCGGCCGAACCCAGGGGCACGGCGTCACCCAGACTAAGGGGCACGTGGCCTCACCCCTACCCAAGGGGCGCGTGGTCTCACCCGGGCCTGGGACCCAGCCTCACCCGGATGGATCCAGGGGCGCACAGCCTCACCCGGACCCAGGATCTGGCTTCACCCGTACCCAGGGATGCTTGGCCTCTCCCAGACCCAGGGCCACTTGGGCTCACCCGGGCCTAGGTGTACGAGGCCTCACCCGGATCCAGGGACACATGGTCTCACCCGGATCCAGGGACGCTTGGCCTCTCCCAGACCCAGGGCCACTTGGGCTCACCCGGGCCTAGGTGCATGAGGCCTCACCCGGATCCAGGGACACATGGTCGCACCCGGACCCAGGGACGCTTGGCCTCTCCCAGACCCAGGGCCACTTGGGCTCACCCGGGCCTAGGTGCACGCGGCCTCACCCGGATCCAGGGACACATGGTCTCACCCGGACCCAGGGACGCTTGGCCTCTCCCAGACCCAGGGCCACTTGGGCTCACCCGGGCCTAGGTGCATGAGGCCTCACCCGGATCCAGGGACACATGGTCTCACCCGGACCGAGGGACGCTTGGCCTCTCCCAGACCCAGGGCCACTTGGGCTCACCCGGGCGTAGGTGCACGAGGCCTCACCCGGATCCTGGGACACATGGTCTCACCCGGACCCAGGGACGCTTGGCCTCTCCCAGACCCAGGGCCACTTGGGCTCACCCGGGCCTAGGTGCACGGGGCCTCACCCGGATCCAGGGACACATGGTCTCACCCGGATCCAGGGACGCTTGGCCTCTCCCAGACCCAGGGCCACTTGGGCTCACCCGGGCCTAGGTGCACGAGGCCTCACCCGGATCCAGGGACACATGGTCGCACCCGGACCCAGGGACGCTTGGCCTCTCCCAGACCCAGGGCCACTTGGGCTCACCCGGGCCTAGGTGCACGAGGCCTCATCCGGATCCAGGGACACATGGTCGCACCCGGACCCAGGGACGCTTGGCCTCTCCCAGACCCAGGGCCCCTTGGGCTCACCCGGGCCTAGGTGCACGAGGCCTCATCCGGATCCAGGGACACATGGTCTCACCCGGACCCAGGGACGCTTGGCCTCTCCCAGACCCAGGGCCACTTGGGCTCACCCGGGCCTAGGTGCACGAGGCCTCACCCGGATCCTGGGACACATGGTCTCACCCGGACCCAGGTACGCTTGGCCTCTCCCAGACCCAGGGCCCCTTGGGCTCACCCAGGCCTAGGTGCACGAGGCCTCACCCGGATCCAGGGACACATGGTCTCACCCGGATCCAGGGACGCTTGGCCTCTCCCAGACCCAGGGCCACTTGGGCTCACCCGGGCCTAGGTGCACGAGGCCTCACCCGGATCCAGGGACACATGGTCTCACCCGGATCCAGGGACGCTTGGCCTCTCCCAGACCCAGGGCCACTTGGGCTCACCCGGGCCTAGGTGCATGAGGCCTCATCCGGATCCAGGGACACATGGTCGCACCCGGACCCAGGGACGCTTGGCCTCTCCCAGACCCAGGGCCACTTGGGCTCACCCGGGCCTAGGTGCACGAGGCCTCACCCGGATCCTGGGACACATGGTCTCACCCGGACCGAGGGACGCTTGGCCTCTCCCAGACCCAGGGCCCCTTGGGCTCACCCGGGCCTAGGTGCACGAGGCCTCACCCGGATCCAGGGACACATGGTCTCACCCGGATCCAGGGACGCTTGGCCTCTCCCAGACCCAGGGCCACTTGGGCTCACCCGGGCCTAGGTGCATGAGGCCTCACCCGGATCCAGGGACACATGGTCTCACCCGGATCCAGGGACGCTTGGCCTCTCCCAGACCCAGGGCCACTTGGGCTCACCCGGGCCTAGGTGCATGAGGCCTCATCCGGATCCAGGGACACATGGTCGCACCCGGACCCAGGGACGCTTGGCCTCTCCCAGACCCAGGGCCACTTGGGCTCACCCGGGCCTAGGTGCACGAGGCCTCATCCGGATCCAGGGACACATGGTCGCACCCGGACCCAGGGACGCTTGGCCTCTCCCAGACCCAGGGCCCCTTGGGCTCACCCGGGCCTAGGTGCACGAGGCCTCACCCGGATCCAGGGACACATGGTCTCACCCGGACCCAGGGACGCTTGGCCTCTCCCAGACCCAGGGCCACTTGGGCTCACCCGGGCCTAGGTGCACGAGGCCTCACCCGGATCCTGGGACACATGGTCTCACCCGGACCCAGGGACGCTTGGCCTCTCCCAGACCCAGGGCCACTTGGGCTCACCCGGGCCTAGGTGCACGAGGCCTCACCCGGATCCAGGGACACATGGTCTCACCCGGACCCAGGGACGCTTGGCCTCTCCCAGACCCAGGGCCACTTGGGCTCACCCGGGCCTAGGTGCACGAGGCCTCACCCGGATCCTGGGACACATGGTCTCACCCGGACCCAGGGACGCTTGGCCTCTCCCAGACCCAGGGCCACTTGGGCTCACCCGGGCCTAGGTGCACGAGGCCTCACCCGGATCCAGGGACACATGGTCTCACCCGGATCCAGGGACGCTTGGCCTCTCCCAGACCCAGGGCCACTTGGGCTCACCCGGGCCTAGGTGCACGAGGCCTCACCCGGATCCTGGGACACATGGTCTCACCCGGACCCAGGGACGCTTGGCCTCCCAGACCCCGGGGCACGTGACCTCACCCATGCCTAGGTGCACGAGGTCTCACCCGGATCCAGGGACACACGGTCTCACCCGGACCCAGGGACGCCTGGCCTCTCCCAGACCCAGGGCCACTTGGGCTCACCCGGGCCTAGGCGCACGAGGCCTCACCCGGATCCAGGGACACACGGTCTCACCCGGACCCAGGGACGCCTGGCCTCCCCCAGACCCAGGGGCACGTGGCCTCACCCGGGCCTAGGCGCACGAGGCCTCACCCGGATCCAGGGACACACGGTCTCACCCGGACCCAGGGACGCCTGGCCTCCCCCAGACCCAGGGGCACGCGGCCCCACCCGGGCCTAGGTGCACGAGGCCCCACCCGGATCCAGGGACACATGGTCTCGCCCGGACCTAGGGGTGCGTGGCCTCTCTCAGACCCAGGGGCACGTGGCCTCACCTGGACCTAGGTGCACGAAGCCACCCGGACCCAGGGGCGCGTTACCTCTCTCAGACCCCTGGTCGCGTGGTCTCACCCGGATCCAGGGGCTCACGGCCTCACCCGTACTCGGGACCCAGCCTTACCCGGATCCAGGGGCCCACGGCCTCACCTGGACCCAGGGTTCAGATTCGCCCGGACCCAGGGGCACATGGCCTCACCCGAACCCGGAATCCAGCTTCACCTGGACCCAGGGGCGCGTGGCCTCACCCAAACCCAGGGGCGTGAGGCCTCACCTAGACCCAGAGGCGTGTGACCACATCTGAGCCCAGAGGCTCGCAGGCTCGCCTGGACTCGGGTCTCAGCGGGGTTTCGTCTTCTTGATCCCAATTCCTGTTGGTCAATTCCCTCTCAGCAATTCCTTCGGTCATTTTCTCAGAGCTCCAGGGCGGCTGCCGCAGAACTCGTTGGGCGGCGGGCTCGGCAAGGCTCCGGTGTGCCCGGTGCCCGGCGGTGGGCTGGTCCGGTGTCGCTGCGTCGGCCCTTGGGTCTGCAACGGTGGCCAGTCGCTGAGCGTGCGCACCTGGCCACTTCGGGGCATTGAGATTCTTGAAGGACTCGGAGGTCAGCAAGCATGGAGTCTCCCACCCCATGTCTCCCAGGGGCTCGTCTGTCCGTGCTCGGCAGCGAGTGGAGCCGTCCCCTCAGCAGGAGACCGCCGGGGGAACTGCGCCGAGCACGTTCCTGGCCACCATTGTGTCGCCTGAGCCATAGTTCTTAAATTGTGGACTTTGGGTCACCGGCATCAGCATCATCCTGCGTACCCCTCTCTTTTATTCTAGTTGTAGAGCATCTGCTCAGCCAGCCCCCCGGTCTTTCTGGCTGGTGTCTGCTCTGCTCTCCCGTCGTAGTCTCAATATTGTTGTGGTAGGCAACGATCAGGCTGCCGCCCTATGTCTCCATCTTGGTCCTCCTTTGTACAGTTAAGTCTTGATTGTTGTTGGTGTCACTGGAAGGAATTGTCCTCCAGGCCAATTGGCCGTGAGGACCCTCTTTGTCTATATAGGAAGAGTTGCTGTGCAGGAGACATGTTTGTGGGCCGGGTCTTGATGCAGCAATGCCTTGGCGCTCACTGAGTCTGCCTCTAGAATGCCTCCCTTATGCAAGTGATTGAAATCTGGTGTCATCTCCCACCAACCACTAGATGCCCTCGTTTCTGGGTCTCCAATGCAGTGTGGGTCAGCCACTACCTGAGGCACTCAGCAGGAAAAAGCTTCTGCTCAGCTTGGCTGGGGCGGAGCTACAGGGTGGAGCCTACAACCTTGGCTTCCTGTCAGCCCCGCCGTATGAGGCTCCTGTGTCTGTGTCCCTCTGTATTCCTTGCAAACACCTCTGAGAGAAACGCGCCCTGGAGTTTCGCCCACTGCCAAACAGTCCAGTCCCTCCCCTAATGAATCTGGACTCCCAGATTCTCGCCTGGAACTGGGTTTCAGTGCAGTTGGAACTGGGTCTCAGCGCAGTCTGGCGTCCCTGTCTCCTTCCCAGCAGGGCCACCCAGTGGCGCAGGCAAAAGTCCGTCCTCTGCGCACCTTCCAGTGCGCGCGTCTGGAGCCGCCGCTTCTCTGTGCCTCCGCCACCACAGCCCAAATTCATTCCCCCAGCGTGCGCCTGGCTTCCCAGGGTTTCGCCCGGACCTGGGGTTCAGTGCAGTCGGAACTGGGGTTCAGCACGGTCCTGAGCTTATGTCTCCTTCCCGCTAGGGCAGTTCAGTGGCGCAGGCAACAGTCCGTCCTTTGCGCCCCTTCCCGTGCGCGCCTCTGGAGCTCTGCCTTCCCCCGCTCCTCTGTGCCTGCGCCCCACAGCCCAGATTCATTCCCCCAGCCTGCGCCTGGCTTCCCAGGGTTTCGCCCGGAACTGGCGCTCAGTGCAGTCGGAGCCGGCGCTTAGCGCACTCCGGAGCCTTTATCTCCTTCCTGCCAGTGAACGCCGGCCAGGCCGTCAGCCGCCCCTTCCTCTCCGGCTCCATCCTCCCCGCAGGCGCGCGTGCTCGTGTCTCCGCCAGTTTCTCCATACCTCAGGCTTTTACGGCTCCCCCGATTGTCCCCGTGGCCTTCTCCTTCCCCCCAGCTGTGGGCATTTCAGTCCGCCAGCTCTCCTGTGGTTCTGGACGATGTCCGTTCTGACCTCTAGTTGTGCCTTTGAAATTGTTGTGCCCGACTGCAGGTTAGGTGTTTCACCTAAGCCGCCATCTTGGTTTCTCTCGGGTTTTTTTTTTTTGTCTGGTGGATGATTTAATGATGATTCTCCAGGATGTGGGAGATGCTTACTTGCAGAAAGGGACTGACGTCCAGGGCCTAAGAAGAAGGTGTTAGCCTGGCTGGTGTGGCTCAGTGGTTGAATGTAGACCTATGAACCAGGACGTCATGGTTGATTTCATGCCCGGGTTTCGGGCTTAATCCCTAGTGTGGGGCGTGCAGGAGGCAGCTGATCCATGATTCTCTCTCATCATTGATGGTCCCCTCTCTCTCTCTCTCTCTTTCTCTCTCTCCCTTCCTCTCTGAAATCAATAAAACATATTTTTAAAAAAGAAGGTAAGTGTCAGATCTGTTGGACAGTTTGTTTAGGGATAAAGAGGTTTCTTCCTGGGAGGACAGCAGTGTCACCTGCTTCTGCTGGGGACTTCTCCGTGCCTTAGTAAACCATGACACCCTAAAATAACCTGCTTTTTCTTTGAAATAGTGTTTACTTTGTTATATCATCTTGTACTGATCACCACTACAGTTGCTCCCAATTTTACACCTTAACCTTCTTGTAAATGACATCTGTTTTTATGGAAGCTTTAAAAAAATTTTTTTTATTGATCTCAGAGAGGAAGGGAGAGGGAGAGAGAGAGAGAGGGAAACATCAATGATGAGAGGGAATCATGGATCGGCTGCCTCTTGCACACCCCACACTGGGGATCGAGCCTGCAACCCAGGCATGTGCCCTGACTGGGAATTGAACCTTGACCTCTTGGTTCATAGGTCAACTGAGCCACACCAGCCGGGTCATGTGATCAGTTCTTGATTGAGGTGTGTGGCTTGATCCATTCCCAATGTTCAAATTGGTTATTGAAAGAGATGGGATTCCTGCTGCATGGTGTATGAACGTGAGCAAATAAGTATGTGTTGGCTGTTGCCTCCACCTCAGAGCTTCAGGACAGAACCGCCTTGACCTAGGGGACAAGTGTGCAGTGCGCGTTGCATAGCATCTCCGTTTGAAAACATGTCGTGCCTCAGTGTCACCCTGCACCTGTGGTTGCAGCATGTCCCGTTGGATGCAACTAGATGTAACCTGACCCAAATACCGGGCAGGCACCTGCCCAGCAGGCCCTGTGCTCCTCTTCTAAATAGTGACCCTTTTCCACATAGCCTGACCGTGCCGCTCCCAGCTCCCATTAGAGCGCGCTGCTGCAGGAAATGGCCTTTGAATTTTATTTCTCAAAGAACAATATTGGCGAATTGTAGTCTTGGAGAAAGGAGAACTGTATTATAGAGACTGGGATTCATTTGAAGGCAAGTCCCGCCGTACATTCTCCCTAACCTTTTCCCACGAACCAAAAGAAAGATTAAAATTCCGACAGAAGGAACATGGCCTTGGAGAAATATCTCGAGGCCGATGGGTTTGTTTCACGTGTGACTTAAAATAGCCCGGGTTTCTCAGGCGGCATGAAGCTGTATTCTAACGAGTTCCTGTCCCCCTGCTTCAGCCCTGTCACACGGCCTTGCCTATAGATAGAAATAGGCTAATTGTTACCATAACAGTTTTACTGTCTTCCTTTTCGATACCTTCAGAATGGCCCATTTCTAAGAGAGGAGATCCAAGGGGTGGGCGATGCGACTTTTCCAAGGGTATTTTCTTGGTCCCAAGGGTCGTATTTGGGATTGAGCTAAATTTCTGGGCTGTGAGCCTGGGATGGTCCTATTAAATCTCTGTTCCTTTCAGGACTCACAATGCCATTTAGGCCAACTGTAGGTTTGTAAAAAACCAATGTATAAAGGTCACGAGGCAGCTAAGTGGGGTTTCTTTTTCCTTTTCCAAAATATACTTGTATTGATTTCAGAGAGGAAGGGAGAAGGAGAGAGAGATAGGAACATCAGTGAGGAGAGAGAATCATGGATCGGCTCCCTCCTGCAAGCCCCCTACTGGGGATGGAGGCTGCAACCCGGGCATGTGCCCTGACTAGGAATCGAACCCTTGACCTCCTGGTTCATAGGTCGATGCTCAACCACTGAGCCACACCAGCCAAAAAAAGTGTGGTTTTTTGTTATGTCAAACTTCACCCATGATGAGGTGAAGAAGTGTTAGGAAGGTGAGGGTGGAGGGTGGAGGGCAGAGGGCGGAGGGCGCTGGGCCTTCTGGGTGCCTGAAGTCCAGGGGAAGCAATGCATCTCCACAAAGGCGCATCCTCCTCAGGCCCGTCTTCCAAGACCTTGGCAGTGAACAGGCGGGTCACAGCAGGGGGACCCTTGCCCAGCAGGAGCCAATTTCGCTCATTAAGAATGTGGACTTGGCCCTCTGAGCCCCTTTTCTGTGGGATTCTAGGATGCGGGAGGAGGGAGGGTGTGTACCTGCAGGTCTGTGGTGGGGGGCAGTTGCTAAGCGAGGGATTTGGCTGTGATTTCTGCTCCTGCTCGCCCATTCCAGAGAACGCCAGGCAGAGGCAGGAGGGCATCGTTAGCAACTCCATCATGTACTTCACGGAGGACCCCCCTGAGCTGCCGGCCAACAGCCCGCAACCCCTGAAGCTGCGCCGCGTCCTGAACCTCAGCCCATTCACGGTCACGGACCACACCCCCATGGAGACGGTGGTGGACATCTTCCGGAAGCTGGGGCTCCGCCAGTGCCTGGTGACGCGGAGCGGGTGAGTGGCCGGGCTGGTGCCGCGGGGATGTGGACTGCGGCTGTGCCCGGACTGGGGAGAACAAGGTGAAGGAGACACGGTCTCAGTCCTCAGGGACTCAAGGAGCATCATGCGGTAGGGGATGGCAGAAGTCCTGGCGAGAAAGCCGAGCGGCCGAATGTGGGAAACACTTCAGGTGGGGCTGCTGTCCAGCCTGAGGCTGCAGGCTGAGCCACAAAGGGGAGGGGCCAAAGAAGGGGGCTTGGTGCTACTTTTCTTTTTCTTTTTTTAAAAAATATATTTTTATTGGTTTCAGAGAGAGAGGAAGGGAGAGGGAGCGAGAGATAGAAACATCAATGATGAGAGAGAATCATCGAGTAGCTGCCTCCTGCATGCTGGGGATGGAGCCTGTCAACCCGGGCATGTGCTTTGACCGGGAATTGAACTGTGACCTCCTGGTTCATGGGTCAATGCCCCACACTGGCCGGGTGGGGTTGCTTTTCTACCACCCAGTTGACACTCGGCTCAGGGAGAAACGAAAACCACAGGGCTCGTGGGAAAGGTAGGGTTAGAGCAGTGGTCGGCAAACTCATTAGTCAACAGAGCCAAATATCAACAGTACAACGATTGAAATTTCTTTTGAGAGTCACATTTTTTAAACTTAAACTTCTTCTAACGCCACTTCTTCAAAATAGACTCGCCCAGGCCGTGGTGTTTTGTGGAAGAGCCACACTCACGGGGCCAAAGAGCTGCATGTGGCTCTCGAGCCGCAGTTTGCCGACCATGGGGTTAGGGGCACAACACTAAAAGCTTCGTCAGTGACACGTTAAAGAAAAAGAGATGGAAGGTAATGAAGACAGTAGTACCATTTTAGACACAATAAGTGGTTAAGAAATATGTCAGTATGACAATAAATACCATATTTTCCAGCGTATAAGATGACTTTTTAACCCAGGAAAATCTTCTCAAAAGTCGGGGGTCTTATATGCCGGAAAATACGGTATTTGGGTTTCAAGCAATCTGATATATATTGTCAGACATTTTTCTAACCTACCGTATTTTCTGGCGTATAAGACCCCTGACTTTTGAGAAGATTTTCCTGGGTTAAAAAGTCGTCTTATACGCCAGAAAGTACAGTATGTCACTTGGCCTTGAGAATGCCCGAGGTTGGCTCGTGGACTTGGGCATCTCAATGGCTATGGCTCGCGGGCATCTGGGTACCCCCATGCCCGGGCCCAGCGGGTGCAGCGTGCGGCTCTCACCTGCACCCACTCGTGGATGAAATCCCCAGAAGCAGATGTCAAGTTCGCATTATGCGCAGCCTGTTCCCTCATTTGTCAGCGTGTTCCCGCAAGTTCACGCTTTCAGCACCAGTGTTATCAGAGAGCTGAGACGTGGTGGCCCGTGGCATCGTCTCTGCCGGCAAATTCCTCTGCTTTCTATTATGCCAGCTGGGCAGGAAGTGCTGCGGAGATCGGAGATCGGAGGGTCATGCTGGTGTGGGAGGTGCCATGCCCTAAGGGCCAATCTTTGGGCTCACAGGCGCACCCCAAATTCCACGGCCTCAGAAGCTTGGTAGGAGGAAGAGGTCCGCTCAGTCAGGGTTGCCTGGAACCTAGGGTCATCTGCCCAGCTCATTCCTTTATGGGCAGCGGTAGGGAATGTCTGGCCCTCGGGCCGTATAAGGCCCGTGAAATCATTGGGCCTGGCCCTCCAAGGGCATTCAGGGTGAGCTCATTCAATGTCTGACCAACTGGAGCAGGCTCATGTTGAAGTGGATGATTTTGTAGGGCCCGAGAATGATGTTACACATCTCCCCATGGCCCTTGGCAGGAAAAGGTTCCCCACCCCTGCTTTTTGGGCTGGGGCGGGGGCAGGGGGGGGGTATGGGTTGTGGAGACGTTGGTCCCCTGAATATAGCTCAGGCCCCTATAGACTCCAGAGGCTGCACTCCCTATCGTAGTTTCCATCTCCCGGGCCACACTTTGGAAGGTGAATTCAGCACTTCTCACCCCAGGCGATGCTGCCCCCCAGAGAGATTGCCTGTCACAACGGGGAGGAGGGGGTGCTGCTGCCATCTGCTGGGCGGAGGCCAGGGATGCTGCTCAACACCCTACAATGCACAGGGCAGTCCACACATCAGCAAAGGGTCATGGGGCCGAAATGTCACCAGTGTTCCAACTGGGTGCCCCTGCCCTGGACGCCCGAGAGCAGCCGAGTGAGCGGGCCTTGCACATGCGGCTGTCTCCCCCCTCTCCTGCCCAGAGCGGCCGGGCTCCGTGAGGGCTCATTTGCTCCCTGCCCCGGAGAGCTCCCAGCCACAGAACAAGCGCCCTCCGTGGGAGGGGCAGTCAGGGAACAAATGAATAAATGTTTGAGGCTGGAGATTCTTTTAGCTGTGACTTTTTAAAAATATATTTTATTGATTTTTTACAGAGAGGAAGGGAGAGGGATAGAGAGTTAGAACATTGATGAGAGAGAAACATCGACCAGCTGCCTCCTGCACACTCCCTACTGGGGATGTGCCCGCAACCCAGGTACATGCCCTTGACCGGAAGCGAACCTGGGACCTTTCAGTCCGCAGGCTGACGCTCTATCCACTGAGCAAAAACAGTTAGGGCCATGGTCGGCAAACTGCGGCTCTCGAGCCACATGCGGCTCTTTGGCCCCTTGAGTGTGGCTCTTCCACAAAATACCACGGCCTGGGCGAGTCTATTTTGAAGAAGTGGTGTTAGAAGAAGTTTAAGTTAAAAAAATGTGGCTCTCAAAAGAAATTTCAATCGTTGTACTGTTGATATTTGGCTCTGTTGACAATGAGTTTGCCGACCACTGGGTTAGGTCATTAGCTGTGACTTTTTAAAAATATTTTCATTGATTTCAGAGAGGAAGGGAGAGGGAGAGAAAGCTAGAAACATCAATGATGAGAATCATTGGTCGGCTGCCTCCTGCAGGCCCCCTACTGGGGACTGAGCCCTCAACCCCGGGCATGTGCCCTTAACCAGAATCGAACCTGGGACCCTTCAGTCCACAGGCCGACGCTCTATCCACTGAGCCAAACCAGCTAGGGCTCAGCTGTGACTTTTTAAGGAACTCAGTGGTCTTCAAACCTGAGTGTGCATCCGAATCCCCGAGGATTGAGCCTCCAGCTGAAGCCCAGGCCCCGGCACAGGCCTGGGGGGGGGGGGGGTGTGGGGGTGGGTGGGGGGGGGGAGAGAACATCTAATTCTAAGGAGCCCCGAAGGGCTGCCACTGGTTGTGGGACCCCACTTTGCAAAACACTGAAGCCCATTTATGTGCCTGAATTTCCAGCGCTCGGTGTAAATACTGCTGTGATCACTCGTGTCGTCTCAAGTGGATAGCAGGTTCTCTTTCCCTTTAAAATAAGGATCCCACATCAGTTATCCTCGGAATTCCCAGCGCTGGTGGGAATTCTGCCCCGCATGCCCGCTCACACCTCGCCGAGCCCCCGAGGTTTCCCTGGGAAGATCTGGGCGCTGAAATTGGCTCCGAATGTTCTGCAGGAGAACAAAATCGCACTCCCTCCCCCCCCCCCTCGCTCTACATATTTTAAACAAACACAGATGCTGATACGTTAGAGCTGGCAAGGGGGCCTGGTGCGCGGGTCTTTCATCTGCGGCTCTGATTACTCTGTGGCCACGTGCTTCCTCTCTCGGGGCTGAGAGAGAGCCCAGCTCATCCCATTGACCAGCAGCATCCGAGGGATTGCCCGGGGCCCGGGGTCCCAGGTTTTCGGGGAACCCCCCCCCCCCCCCCCCCGGGAACCAGAGAAGTCTCTGTCCCCTGAACGCCGGAGTCTGGGCAGCCTCCAGGGGCAGAGTGACTGGGTGGGCTTTTCCGTTCACGGGCCTAGGAAGGATGCGCCAGCCCGGGGGATGGTGTCAGCTGCCCCAAGTCCGCTGGGTGGCCTCCTCGGAAGAGCTCAGTGCCTTAAGCCCGTGGTCGGCAAAGTGCGGCTCGCGAGCCACATGCGGCTCTTTGGCCCTTGAGTGTGGCTCTTCCACAAAATACCACGGCCTGGGCGAGTCTATGTTGAAGAAGCGACGTTAGAAGAAGTTCAAGTTTAAAACATTTGGCTCTCCAAAGAAATGTCAATCGTTGTCCTGTTGGTGTTTGGCTCTGCTGGCTGATGAGTTTGCCGACCACCGCCTTAAGCCGATAGATCGGCCATTTATCAGCCACCGGCTTCACTTGAACTGCTACCCAAGGGGCTGGAAGCGTCAAGTCTTGATGTAAATGAAATAGGACATTTCCCGGCACTGGTGAGCCCTGCCGGGTAGGGTGTCGCCTCCTTCCCGGTGTCCTTCTGTGATCATTACTGTCGCAGGCCCGGGGCCCCGTTGATGCCTGCACCCCAGACACCCCAGGCACCCGAGGGAGCTGCATGTGTGTTTCCCCAGAACCCAAGTACCTGGCGTGACTCTCAGACCTCGTAGCCCCAGAGCTCGAAGGGGGGGCTGTCAGGACCGCTTTAGGCAGATGCCTGGTCTCTGGTGCTGTCTCCAGGGTGAAGATAAGGAAATACAAACCAGGCTTTACAGACCTGGGAGGGACGTGGGAGGGATGTGTGTGTGTGTGTGTGTGTGTGTGTGTGTGTTGTAGTAGAGCTCTCAGCACTTTGCAAACTCTAACAAGTCATTTCTTCCCAAGCAGCATTGTTTTAATCATCTTCCTGAGCAGGTATCTGAGAACTGGAGAAGGCGCAGACATGTTTAACTAATAAAGCTCATCGTCCACTAAGGAACATGCTGAAGTGCGTCCTCCCCCACACCCCAAATTCTTATGCTGAAGCCCCAACCCCCAATGTATTTGACTGTATTTGGAGATGGGGTCTTTAAGGGGGTGATTAAGGTTAAATGAGGTCATAGGAGTGGGGCCCTCACCTGCTAGGACTGGTGCCCTTATAAAAGGAAGAGACACCAGGGATGCTGGGACAGAAAAGGGCCATGGTCACAGCGGAAAGGCGGGTGTCTGCAAGCCACAGAGAGAGGCTGCTGCAGAAACCAGACCTGCCAGCACCTTGGTCTTGGCCCTCCAGTCTTCAGAACTGTGGGAAGCTAGGTTTTGTTGTTAAGCTACCCGGTGTGTGGTGCTTTGCTATGGCAGCTGGAGTAGGCTCAGCCAGGACTCGGACTCAGCTTGGCAGAGTCAGTATAACAGCATCTTGCTTTCTGGGGCACCATCAGCTGGACTGCGTTTTGATAAATTTCAGAAATGCATTTAAAGTGCCACATGAACGTGTTGAAAGTCAAGTAGCTCTAAACAGCTAGAATGAAAAACAACATTGCCCGGCCGGCGTGGCTTAGTGGTTGAGTGTTGACCTATGAACCAGGAGGTCAAGGCTCAATTCCTGATTGGAGCATATGCCTGGATTGCAGGTTCAATCCCCAGTGTGGGGCGTGCAGGAAGCAGCCGATTCATGATTTTCTCTCATCATTGGTCTCTCTCTCTCTCTCTCTCTCTCTCTCTCTCTCTCTCTCTCCCTCCTCTCTGAAATCAATAAAAATATATTTTAAAAAAACAACAACAAGAAACCCCACAACAATTCCTGGCTTTATCCTTCTTCACAAGCCCCTCTTCTCAGGCAACCCCTACCCCTCCAAGGGTTTTGTTTTCTGTAATTAATAGGCTTTATTTTTTAGAGTGGTTTTAGGTTTACAGAAAAGTTGAACAGAAAGTATAGAGTTCCCATATTGCCTCTCTTGTTCCTTCAGTTCCCTTCTTGTTAACATCTTCATTGGTGGGTTATATTTGTTGCCATTGATATATTGATCCAGTATTATTAACTAAGGTTCATAGTGTGCATTAGGGTTCACTCTTGGTGTTGTACATTCTGTGGGTTTTGACAAATGGAGAATGACATGTACATACCATTATGGTATCACATAGAGTGGTTTTACTGCCCTAAACACTCCCACCTTCCCACCTCCCCTGGCAACCGCTGATCTTTCACAGTCTCCCTAGTTTTTTCTTTTTCTTGTGTCTTTTTTTCTTTATTGATTAAGGTATTACATATGTGTCCTTCAGTCTCCCTAGTTTTGTCTTTTCCAGAACGTCATTGGAATCACACAGCCCTCTCAGATTGGCTTCTTTCTCTTAGTAGGCCTTTAAGGTTCCTCCATGTCTTTACCTGGCTTGATAGCTCATTTCTTTTTAGCCCGAACAATATTCTATTGGGGATGTTTGTTTAAAATACTTCCCTGCCTCTTTTTTGTTTGTGATTTGTGACACATATTTTTGTAAGAGTCCAGACCAGTAGTCTCACATTTTGAATTCGTTTGATTGCTTCCTCATGGTTTGATTTGGTTTAAGTGGTTTTTGGCAACATTTCAAAGTAGATGATGTCATGATGTCAGCCTTTCCGACTTTGTTGGTGATAAGCTCCATCACTCGGATGGGCTGCTGATAGCCGGAACCTCGCTTGGAAAGGGACATTTTTCTCTTTATACATCATCGGTGGCCGGATCCTTTGAGACCATGTGAATTTTCTGGTTTCCAGCAGCCACTTACCCAGCGGTTTTGGAATCATTGATAATTATTGGCTAAACTCATTAATACATTGGGGGTGCAAAATACTGGTTTTCTAATTCTATTCTGCTTTCTACATTGTTCTGCATTTTTTGGTTATCATGATAGTCATGATGCTGTCTTTCAGTGTTTTGTCATCCATGCGGTCATTATTATTTTTGCTTTAGCAAGCTTTCAAAGGCCCTTTTTGCTGTTTTCCTCTCTCCTGAAGATGTTCCTATGAGAGGGAGGGGAAGAGGTAGTATCTACTGTCTCCCCCAGTGTGATAGAAGGAAAACTAACATAATAAATCAGTCACTTTTCTAAGGTCCAGTGTGATCAGGGCCAAAGAAGTCAGGATTCTGGCTTGACAGTTTCACCAACCAGTGTGCCTCTCACCAGCTGTCACTGACGTGGACACTGCTCCGAATACTTGAATTCCCTTTGAATATTGACTTTCTATTAGTAACAGATGAGTTTGACTAATTTGGCTTTACTTAGATAAACGACAGTGTATTACAATTGTGCTTTCTGATTTTTTTGTGTATTCATCTTTTTACACAGATCCAGAGAAGCCTGTCATTTTAATAGCTAGCCAGTGTCCCGGTGTCCTGCCATAGTTCACTTCTCCATTCCCTTTTCCTGGGTATCATGGAGACACAGTGAGCAGCATTCTGCAAACAAATTTGGCAATGGAACTTCTTTTCTCCAAAGAAGTCGTGTACATCCCCTTCTTTCAAGCCCTCCACTGTACCTAGAGGGCGTGACTTTTCCAGCAGGTGGCCACGCAAATATTTAATAAAATCAAGAGTGAGGCAAGGGCTGTTGTGAATGGTTGTCCAAGTGTGTACTGCATAGTCTAGGGCAGTGGTCGGCAAACTCATTAGTCAACAGAGCCAAATATCAACAGTACAACGATGGAAATTTCTTTTGAGAGCCGAAAACCGACTTCTGCGCATGGGCCACGAAGTTTCAATCACACTGTACATGCGCGCCCGCACGTGGTATTTTGTGGAAGAGCCACACTCAAGGGGCCAAAGAGCCACATGTGGCTCGCGAGCCACAGTTTGCCGACCACTGGTCAAGGGGCACTAGTGCATTGCAGTGTTTGTGAGCAGTGCTCCCTGGAGTGTGCGATATATTGTCTAGGTGGCCCAATACAAGCGACCCTGGGAGGTGGTATTGTTTTTGTAAGTTGAAAGCAATGGAATTTTGGAAAAGGAGGTAATTTACATATATGGTCAGAGATGAATGTCAAACTTTCCCCTTCTAGTAAGATAGATTGAAAATAGAATCAGTTGTTATACTTAAAATACCTTATACTTGGGCCCTGGTCAGTGTGCTAAGTGGTTAGAGTGTTGGCCTGAATACCAAAGGGTCTCTGGTTCAATTCCAGGTCAAGGGTACGTACCTGAGTTTCAGGTTTGATCCCCGGCCCCGGTCCGAGCACGTGTGGGAGGCAAACAGTTGATACATTGATGTTTCTCTCTCTCTCTCCCTCCCTTTACTCTCTCTCTAAAAAACACACAAACCTTATAGTTGGAATTTCCATGGCGTGGGCAAGTTCTGACAATGGCTTTCATAAGCCCTTTTATTTTATTGATTATAGTCTTAAAATTTAGGAGTGTGTACCAGGCATCGTAGGCTTACTGATGTAATAAACAAGTTTGTAATCGCAGTGGCCGGAGGGGCACCTCTCCTGTCTACCCATACTCCATTGGCCGGGGCTCACTCAGCTGGCCGCACCCACCCGCAAGGGAAGCTGGGTAATGTTGTCTCTCTGTGTGCCCAGGTGATAAAGGGACTGGCGTTCAGGGAAAGGCATGAGTCAGTATTGCAAGGTTGACCTCTTTTCTCTATTTTGTTTCTTCTCCAGGAGACTTCTTGGCATCATCACAAAAAAGGATGTTCTGAGACATATGGCCCAGATGGCAAACCAGGACCCTGAATCCATCATGTTTAATTAGAAACAAGATGGCAGTTATTTTGAGAAAAACACAACTGTGTCATTTTAAAAGAAGTAAACAAGTGATATGTTATTATCCTAATGAATAATCCAGAAGCTTTGTTTGAAAGGAAGGGAAGAAGGAGGAAACCTTTGTTAAAAAAAAATACATCAATGAGTAGGCATTTTATAGCTTTAACTCCTTATGAGTTTCAAATCGTGTTTGTTAATGAATTTACTAACTCCTGTGGGGGCATGTGGGTGGGTGTGAATGATGGAACACAAATGCCGAATCAAGAAATGTCTGCCCTTCTGTTCAAGGTTGGTGTTTCTGAAGCTTGGAGTCCAGAAGGCAGAAGGGTATTGGGGTGCCAGTGTCCTTACGCATTGGTTCCTGAAGTGTTGCTGCTATGTTACTGAATTGGACTAAATATATTTGCACTTACTTCGTTGGAAAAGGAAAGGAAATTAAATGTGAACGTAGTGAAAGCTGCAAGTATGGGGTCACGCATGAATATCCCATTTCTTGCTCCTGTTCTCAGTCTCGTTTGCTCAGCCATCAGTTTCTGAACCAACACCAGGATCACCTGTTGGGATGAGTATGAAGAAATCATTTCTCTATGCAAGACCCGCACCTGGGCCAGCCCGACGGACCATTGGAACGTTCAGTGCTGCACTGTATTCCCTTCCCGGCCAAGGGATTCATCCTTATTATGAGAACGTACTCACCCCATCACTGATTGGCATCCCCATTGCATTTGCTTCATTTATTTATTGCTGTTGCCTGTGCATTCTTAAATATCGATCAGTCCAGCAGTTTCTATGGGACACATCCTATATGCTGCCAGCGTGGCATACGTGTGCTTTAATTTCCAAATAGCCTAGACACGAGTCAGAACAGGCTCCCCAGTGTGACTATTTTTCTTCTCTGATCTTGTTAAATACGGCTGCAGAGAGGGTGAGGCATATGACTTCTCAGTGGGAACTCCTCCAAATGGATTGCAAGAGAAATACTAAATTGATTCTAAATGTGTTCCATTCTCTTCTCTGTAGGATGCAAACCGCCCAGCTTTAATGTCTAAGCATGCACTTTCATACCAGCAATCAAAGCACAGAAGGACAGAGTTAAAGCCTAGACGGCCAATTTGAGCACTGGGCATCTTCATAATGAGGCACTGATTCCTTCAGGCAGGACTTCTGTCCTTTCTGGGAGCAGGAATGAAGCTGTGTGTTTTAGGTCCACTGTGATCAGTGTGAGTACGAGTGACCCTGCTTGCTCTTTCTCTTTAGCCTTTGTTCTTCCCTTTTCACGGAGTCCTCCTCATCCTTCTCAATCTCATCATTGGATATTGGTGTACCAGGTGTGCATTTGGCTGCAAATCATAGGAAACCCAACAAACAGCGACGAGCTGAATAGGAAACCTGGGGGTGGGCACTCAGGACTCTCGTCATATCATCGAGGGTCTATACTCTTTGGTATGTTTTCTAACATCCTTTGTCTTTTGGTTTATTGCCTCATAGTCACAAGATGGTTACTGAACTGCCAGGTACCATGCCTGCTTTCTAAGCAGGAAGAGGCCAGTACCAGGTGCAATGCTAATATCAAGAAAGCAAAGCTCTCCCAGAGATGCCCAGCTTTCATCCATTGGCTAGAATTCTGTCACGTGGCCCCCACAGCTGCACGGGAGTCTGGGGAGGACAGTGTTTAGCAAGGCATGAACAATATTTAAATTCTCTAAATGAGGAAGGGGGGGGTTGGTTCTTGGGAGGGAAGTGTTGACTGCTGTGTTGGATGCCATCATTGTGTCCCTGTCATTGTCCTCCCCGTCCTCTACCCTTGCTTGCTGAGCCTCTTTGAAGACTCTCTTCTAACCTTAGAGTTCCCACTCTTCTCTCAGATGTGCCAGAGAATTCCCAATCAGAATCCATCATTTCTTAGCTCTAATAAAAATGTTCATCTCGCATAAAAACCTAGCTAAAAGTGGGTTTCTGTGAAAACTTCTAGTTGATGTGTTTAAAAAGTTTGTCAGATCATGCTGCCAAACTATGGAAAATTTGTTTCTGTAATGGCCCCTCCAAAATAATATCAGATAGCCACTTCAGTGTGGAAATATACCATCTGTAGTAGAGAATTCAGTGTTTCTTTTTATAATAGAATGAAATTTATTGTCTCATCCACAGCACGTAAGTATTGAGCAACAGAGCCAAATATTAGTGTTATTATTGGGTTTCCATGGAACAAATGCGAGTGAAGCTGGATTTTCCTGGACTTTAAATTCTAGGATTGCTTCACGTAATTCCCCTTTTATTCCCACGTGGCCTGCCCACAGAGCATTAGTCATAGCCGGGATGTAGATAATCCAGGGTGCCCTTTTAGCTGGAATAAGGAGCTTCAGAAGGGGCCACAAAACAGTGGAAGACGACCAAAGGCCAGTGACACCAAAGAATTTCCTCCTCTTCCATCCGGGGCCATGGGATGAGGGGCTAGTTGACTCTGGGCCAAGGTCACCAAGGGGAGTTGTGTCTTTCTCCCCAATGCTTAGCGTAGGGATGTCTATGGATTCACGGGGAACAGTTGGGACTTGTCCTTGACCTAAAATAGCCTAACCTTGTTTCCTTTCATAAGTTGAACCTCCAATGAGTTGTGGAGTGCAGGCTGTCCTCAACTACAGGCCAGGGTCAGACAGGCAGGAGCAGGTCAAGGATGGGGGAGTTTGCCACGGGGACCACCAGAGCCAGTTGCCTTCCTCCCCCGGAGCCTGAACTCCGCCCACCAGCCAACCTCCAAGGGGAGCAAGCTGCCGAGGGAGCGCCGGTCACGGTCACTCCTGGTTAACAAAGCACGTGTGTGGGATTGGGATGGTGTTTACTGTAACCAAATGCAGAACGTAGTCACTTACCCCGGTGATCTGATGAGCAAGGTGCGCAGACTGGGCTGTGGAAATGAATCAGCACTTTTCAGAGGATGCTTTTGTTTCTTTTTTTTTCCAGAACCAAAGGCTTTAGACATTTATACAACTTCCTGGGTTCTTTCAGAATCAGGTTTTTATGTGAATAAACCTAAACACCCAACGGAAAAGGTGTTCTCTAACCAGGCACATCGGCCTCTCTGTCGCTCTCCCTCTGTTTCTAAGGACCTGTGCCGTAGAAGTCAGACACCAAATAAAGTGTCCTCAAAGTGACATGTGGAGTCCTTGTTTATTCAGCGCGTCCCCTGGGAATGAAGGTGTGTGCATGGCCCGAAGAGAAAGGGGACGTGCCTGAAGCAGAGCAGTGTTTGGTGTTTGCTGTTACTTTGAAGGAGGGAGCCCTAGCCCAGCGGTCGGCAAACTGCGGCTCGCGAGCCACATGTGGCTCTTTGGCCCCTTGAGTGTGGCTCTTCCACAAAATACCATGTGCGGGCGCGCACGTACAGTGCGATTGAACTTCATGGCCCATGTGCAGAAGTCGGTTTTTGGCCTGGGCGAGTCTATTTTGAAGAAGTGGCGTTAGAACACTCAAGGGGCCAAAGAGCCACATGTGGCTCATGAGCTGTGGTTTGCCCTAGCCGGTTTGGCTCAGTGGATAGAGCGTTGACCTGCGGACTGAAGGGTCCTGGGTTCGATTCTGGTTGAGGGCACATGCCTGCATTGCAGGCTTGATTCCCAGTAGGGGGCGTGCAGGAGGCAGCCAATCAACGATTCTCTCTCATCATTGATGTTTCTCTCTCCCTCTCCCTTCCTCTCTGAAATCAATAAAAATATATTAAAAAAATAGAAGCAGGCAATCTCACTCATTTATGGAATATAATGAACAACATAAACTGATGAACAAAAACAGATCCAGAGACAGAGAAACATCGATCAGACCATCAAACCTCAGAGGGAAGGTAGGGGAGGGTGGGGGTAAGGGGGAGAGATCAACCAAAGGACTTGTATGCATGAATATAAGCCCAACCAATGGACACAGACAACAGGGGGGTAAGGGCATGAGTGGTGGGGATGGGGGGTAATGGGGGAATAAGGACACATATGTAACACCTTAATCAATAAAGAAATTTTTTTAAAAAGCAGGCAATCTCAAATTTCTCCACCCGGTCCTTCCTAAAGACCTTACAGAGAAGACAGGTCACTGGCCACATGTTTGGCCCTGAGGAGTCACAGAAACGGAAAAGCTTTGAGCAGTTTCGTCCACTCAGGTGAGCTGGTTACTTGAAATGATCAGCACGTGCAAATGCTGCTCCACGTTCATTAGGTGCTGAGCTGGGAGAGGAGAACCGAGATGCAGAACTGAATTGCTCATTGTCACAGGCCACGCCTTCCCTTCCTTTGAATCCTGCTGGCAGTGCTTTATGGGCCTCACTTCCGGCTGGTGCGGTGATGGTGATGTGCAGGAGGGGGAGCCTGCTCACCTCCCTCGGGGAGCATGAGTTGGCTCTACTTCACCGGTGTGGTCCTGGCGATGTTTGCGCTGCCCTGGGTGTGCTGGGAATGAGCCTACGTGCGACTTTTACGAGGTCTATTCGCATTTGGTGTTGGAACAACCACAAAGCAATTGTTTTTATTGTAACACTCTGCGTAAACGTTGGCACCTTATTAACAACTAGAGGCCCAGTGCACGAAATTCGTGTGGGGGTGGGGGGGTTTGTGTCCCTCAGCCCAGCCTGCACCATCTCCAATCTGGGACCTCTTGAGGGATATCTGACTGCCCATTTAGGCCCGATCCATGTAGGATCGGGCCTAAATGGGCAGTCAGACATTCCTCTCACAATCCAGGACTGCTGGCTCCCAACTGCTCCCCTGCCTGCCTTCCTGATTGCCCCTAACCGCTTCTGCCTGCCAGCCTGATCACCCCCTTACCACTCCCATGCCAGCCTGTTTGCCCCTAACTGCCCTCCCATGCAGGCCTGGTCAACCCTAACTGCCCTCCCCTGAAGGCCTGGTCACCCCTAACTGCCCTCCCCTGAAGGCCTGGTCCCCCCCGCAACTGCTCTCCTCTGCAGGCCTGGGTTCCCCCCAACTGCCCTTCCCTGCAGGCCCCGTCACCCCCAACATCCCTCCTCTGCAGGCCTGGTCCCTCCCAACTGCCCTCCCCTGCTGGCCATCTTGTGGTGGCCATCTTGTGTCCACATGGGGGAATCCATCTTGTGTGTTGGAGTGCTGGTCAATTTGCATATTATTTTTTATTAGATAGGAGGATTAGATAGGATAGAGGCCTGGTGCATGGGTGGGGGCCAGCTGGTTTTGCCCTGAAGGGTGTCCCAGATCAGGGTGGGGGTTCCCTTGGGGTGTGGGGCGGCCTGGGTAAGGGGCCTGTGGTGGTTTGCAGGCCAGCCACACCCCCTGGCAACCCAAGTGGAGGCCCTGGGATCTGGGATTTATTTATCTTCTATAATTATAACTTTGTAGCCTTAAGCGGAGGCCAAGGCAGGCCAGGGCAGGTGGAAAGCTTGGCTTCCTCCATTGCTGGGGAAACCCAAGCCTCCTGCTCTCTCCATGGCTGCAGCCATCTTGGTTGGGTTAATTTGCATACTCACTCCCGATTGGCTGGTGGGCGTGGCTTTGTAGGTGTAGTGGAGATATGGTCAATTTGCATATCACTCTTTTATTAGATAGGATTAAGTATTTGAACTCTAAAAAAATATAACAAGCACAGAGTCCATAAGAAGCATGAAAATGAAGGAGATACTGATGTCACAACATTCCTGCCCAAGGGAACCTCTGGTGACCCGGAAAGCTGATCCTGGTGATGGCTGAAGTATCTGGCCAAGTTAAAGACCTGGTATTCATATTGTCATGCAAGATTGTGACACTAGCTCGGTCAGCTTTAAAATCCCGTGTTCTTAGCCTGTGGGTGATGGCCAAGTACAAATTCAGACTGGGGCTATACATTTCCAAGGATGGGGTGGGACCACTGCCCCAGGCCACCTGTGTCTGCCCTGTGCACGGAGCCTGGGGAGCACAGCTTGGATGGTCTAACATTCATTCTTTCAACAGAAAAACAATTATTTATTACTTTGGAAACCATAGGATTTGACTTAGGTCCTTTCCCACCAGTTTTATTTTTTAATTTAAAATTTTTGACTTCACAGAAAATTTGAAAAAAGAAAACAGCACAAGGAATGCCCACATACATTTGACCTAGAGGAGGCAGAGAGAGGAGTCCCCTCCAATGAGGGGAGAGAGCCAGCCCTAGGCACAGCTTGGGGGAGATCATCCTCAGCAGAGGGATAGCAAGTGCAAAGGTCCTGAGGTGGGAACAGACCCAGCCTGCTGGGGGGCTGCCAAGGGTGAGTGGCTGCAGGATGTGTGGTCCTTGGGAAGGAGGGGCGTTGGGGAAGAAACTGGTTTTGTTTTTCCTCACAGGGAAGGATAGACACAAGTAGGTGCTTCCAGGTCCAGTAGGGCGAGGTAAGGGCTCAGAGGAATGACTGACTTTATTTACGTTGTACACGAACCATCCGGCCGTCATATGACAAGACTAGAAGCTAGGAGGCTATTGCCAATAGGTGAGTTATGATGGAGGCTTGTCTCAGAGTTCCTGAATTCCAGATATATCTCCAAGATGGAGCCAACAGATTTGTTGGTGGAGTGGATATAAAATGGTCCAACTAAGTTGCCATTTACTGGGATGGGCTACACCAGTGGTCGGCAAACTCGTTAGTCAACAGAGCCAAATATCAACAGTACAACGATTGAAATTTCTTTTGACAGCCAAATTTTTTAAACTTAAACTATACAGGTAGGTACATTGTTATTAACTTAATTAGGGTACTCCTTCAATCGCATTGTACGTGTGCATCCGCATGTGGTATTTTGTGGAAGAGCCACACTCAAGGGGCCAAAGAGCCGCATGTCGCTCGCGAGCCACGGTTTGCCGACCACTGGGCTAGACTAGCTGAGCAGCTGCGTTTTGGAAGAGCTACATTGGAGAGATCCATTGGACACTCAAGTCCATACTTCAGGGGAATCATTGGGGTTGGAGACATAAATCAAGCCATTGCGTATCAGTGGAATGAGAGCCACGCCTGGAGACTTCTGTGGTATACAAGCGCAAGCAGAACCAACACCCTTCACAGAATCTCAATAATGCGTTTTCAGCGAGTTACACTGACCGAGACGACTGCACTTGAATCCCAGCTCCTTTGCCTCTTGGGTGTGTCGGTCAAAGGGATGGAAGCTCCTCAAGCCTGCGTTTCCCCATCTCTGTATGAGCTACTGCTCTCGACCAGTGGCATGGCTGTGAGGCTTAAGTGACGTAATCCTTGTAAAGCACTTGGCTTGGACTAGACCACGCACATGGTAGATATTATCATCTTCTCATGTTATGAAGCCCTCCCAGTAGCTTTCATGGGAAATTAATGAATTTTATGTTCTATTTAAAAAATATTTTTATTGATTTCAGAGAGGAAGGGAGAGGGAGAGAGATAGAAACATCAATGATGAGAGAGAATCATTGATCGGTTGCCTCCTGCATGACCCCTATTGGGGATGAAGCCCACAACCCAGGCATGTGCCCTTGACTGGAATTGAACCTGGGACCCTTAAGTCCGAAGGCCAACGCTCTATCCACTGAGCCACACCAGCTAGGGTGAATTTTATGTTCTTAAAGGAGACATTACACTTTAGTGTAATTGTAAAACCCGAGACTAGACTCAGATTGGACTGACCAATTGCTTTTATGTTTCCAATTCTTTTGGAGGCAATTTTTCCAAAAATCAAAACGAAACAAGCAAACTCACATCTCTTAAGGGATGTGAAAAAACAAACAAAACTTCTCTCTGACTCCAAATTAATGGGAAATTATTAGAAAAGAAACCACTTGATAGGCAATTCCACTTCTCTGTAGCTTTGTACTAGCTTGGAGAACAGAAAAGCATAAATAGGCGTAAATGTTGAACTCTTGATTAGCTTAAAATTTGGAGCAACAGTTCATGAAACACAAGACTGTGTATAACTTGCTTATTTTCAGCAACCCAACACCACACTACGCTTCCAGACAGAAAAAGCTCACCGGCAGCATGTTGGGCTAGAAATGTCTCATCAGTAACACTCATGAGCCTTTTGTGGGCCTTGGATATTACCCTTCAACTCGATGCAGTTAAAAACCAAAAGGGGAGCCTGGCTGGTGTGGGCCAGTGGTTGAGCATCGACCTAGGAACCAGGAGGTCACGGTCCAATGCCTGGATTATGGGCTCGATCCCCAGTAGGGGGCGTGCAGGAGGCAGCCGGTTAATGATTCTCATCATTGATGTTTCTCTCTCCCTCTCCCTTCCTCTCTGAAATCAGTACAAATATATTTTTAAAAAACTAGAAGGGGAGAAGAAACAAGCAGGATTTGTCCGAAAGGTGACAACTCATCAGGCGTACTTCTGGGGGCTTAGCCAGAGCGAACCGGAATGGCCTTGCAAAGAAACATCCGGGTCGGGCAGCTTTTTCCTGGGCGTTTGTGAGTTGAGATGGGACCAGATGACACAGTCGGCCAAGTGCAGGGGCTTGGTGGGCCTGTTGTCCCGGCTCTCCCAGTTCACGGCTCGTTAGCTGGCTAGAACGAAGCTACCATCTGTGAAGGCAGATAGGGAGCTGCAATTTTTTTGGCAGTTTCTTAACAATTGCACTTCATCAAAGAAACGGGTTTTTTTCTTTCCGAATGAGCAATAGCAACAAGCACCTTGTGGGGATTTCCAACCCCCCCCCCCCAAACTCAGGGCTTGGCTCACGGAACGAAGGGAGCAATTTCTCTGGGATTCCGGCGTTTGCTGTGGAACACATATGTCGGAGATTAAACAGCCGCCCGCAATCCAAACAGATTGGGTCAGAGACTGGAAAGCACATCCCTCAACCCTCGGCGTGCGGAATGCCTGACAGGTTGCGTGCAGAGGGCGCTGCGGGTGGGAGGGCGCCCCTGCCTTCTGCGGGCTCCGTGTGAGTTTCACACACTCACCCCCACGCTCCACCTGTTCCCCGCGCACTAACAAGCGGAAATGGGCGCCAGCTTCCCTCCCACCAGCAGGGTTCCTTTGCAAGCGTCTCTCCAACTTCCGCCCGGCCCAGAAAGGCTAGATCCTTCCAGAACGGCTGTGGGTGGTTCCCAGGATCACCAAGGAACCTTCTTAGTGCGCTGCCCAGCACCCAGCCGCCCCCTGGGCAGGCGTCTCAGCTGGTAGTAAAGGGCGGGAGGGCCAGCAGGTCTGCACGTGGTGGGGGGTGCACCCTCAGAGTGCTTCCTGGAGGCGGTGTTTCTGCAGGACGCTGCCAGGTGCCCAAGGAAAAGAGCGGATTGTGCGGCTGCCTGGCCTGGTAAGTTCCATCGCATCGCCACGGGGCCAGGAGTGTGAGGGTCTGGAGCTTTGGTGAGTTTTCAGAAAGCTGCTGAAAACCCGTGGTGCTGGCCAAGGACGGAGTGCCAGGCCAAGGCCCGGGGACAGGTTTCAGCGTGTCTGGGTGGCTGGGGAAGTGCCCCCCTCCTGTAAGCAGAAGGCAACAATTTAGGGAAGAGGGGCCATCGGCGGCGGCACGCGTTTCACACGGGCTGGGGAGCTGGGAGTGAGTGCCCTCGGGCTCAGCTGCTGTGGCCTGCCCTGCCCCCTCCCTCGGTGATCTTGGCTTGTTCCATCTCCTGGGAAACATTACCGGGCGCTTCCTGAGTCAACGTGGAGTATTTTCGTGTCTTTATTGCAAGTTAGAAGCCGCGGTTGGCCAAGTAGAGCAGGAGGGCCAAACCCATCCTGCCACCTGTCTTTGTAAATAAAGTTTTGTTGGCACGTGGCCACGCCCATTTGTTCCCGAATGGTCTTTGGCTGCTTCTGAGCTGCATTCGATGGCAGACGTCAGTAGGTGCAACAGAGGCTGCAGAGCCCGGGATGTTGGCTATTTGGCGTTTCACAGAACAAGTTTGCCACGCCTGGCTTAGAGCGGGTCAGGACCACCGAGCCACTGGCCGGGCATCGGGGTCATTGAGGAGCTTTCCAAACAGAAGCAAGGGAAGATGTGTGTGCTGCTGGAATAGCACAAACACGTTCAAATGCTTTTCCATCTCCCAAGGTTCTCCAACAGCGGAGCCTGGGCCACAGACCTCTGTCCTGACTCCGATATCAGAGGTATCGGCGTCCTCTGTTAACATTTCAGTGTGCTTTCTGCGAGGGAAGGTAACACCTGGCCTTTGCCCGGCGCCTTGTCTTTTGTGAAGGGGGTTTTCCTGCTTCTGTGTGTTCATTCCTCTCAGTGGTGCTGTGAAGCAAACACAATCCTGTTGTGGAGCGGATGCGAGTGAATGACCACTGGAGCCCAGACCAAATTAAAATTTAGGGAGCCTTTATTAGCCGGGTGGCCGGGCGACCAGGCGACTGCTCTGCCATTCTCCACGCAGGGAGACCAGAGAGCAGCAGCGACCCTTTGTGTAGGACCGCTTTTAAGCACATTAACCACATCCGGTTTTTGCAGAACAAGTAACCCAAGACAAAACAGTTTTTCCCAAGCAACGTCAGGATCATGCCAATGACGACCATGTTATTCACAGGGTCATCCTGTTCTCCAGAAAGCCGACAGTGTTCTGTGAAAGAAGGCTACATGCTGGGAAGGGGCCATGAGATCCTATCTCAAGGCCTGGCCTGGTGTCAGCACTGACAACTCTATCTGGGGCATAGTCCACGGCCTCTCTGGAAGCATGCTCAAAAATTCCCACTCTCCAACAAATCCCACTGCTCAGGAGAAGCAGCGGAGGCTCAGGCAGGAGAAAGCAGGGCAGACTCACCTGCGTGGGGTCTGGCCTCACCTTCAAAAGGCCTGCCAGGTGCTTCTGAAGTGTGCTCGGCCTTGCCTGGGCCGTGCGGCTCAGTGGTTGGGCGTCAACCAGAAACCAGGGGGTCACGGTTTGATTCCCAGGTCAGGGCACATGCCTGGGTTGCAGGTTGAATCCCCAGTAGGGGGCGGGTGTGTAGGAGGCAGCCGGTCAATGATTCCTCTCATCATGGATGTTTCTCTCTCTCCCTCCCTCTCTCTTCCTCTCTCTCTAAAATCAATTTAAAAAACATTAAATAAAGAAAGTGTGCTCAGCTGTGAGAACCCTCGGCTCCGGGACTCACGACGGTTGGTGCAGCAGGCCGAGCCTGCCCAGAGCTCCAGCTGGCCTCTTGGTGCCTTTAAGTCCAGGGACGTTTCCCTCCAACATGGCAACTCACCTGAGCTCAGACTAGACTCTGAGTCCAACTGCTTGGCCTAACCCGGTGCTTCTCCAAGTGCGGCCCCTGGACCAGCGGGTCAGCGGGCAGGTGGTTAGAAACGCACATTTTCTGCCCCGCCCTAGACCTAGAAGCCAGAAAGTCCGGGGCCAGAGCCCAGGTTCCTGAGTGTTCACCGCTGATGGGGATGCAGCTCAAGTTTGAGAGTTCACACCCGGAACAGGCCTTGCGCCTGAGAAAGGAGCCCTGGGCGGAGGGGGGCAGAGGGAGTGCGGGAAGGGATGGGAAAGGGAAAGGGGAAGGCCCGTGGCCGGCTGGCCAGGTATGAAGACACCAGAGCAGCCACAAGAAGAGATCTCCCAGCGCCGAGCCTCTGCTGACCTGCTTGTACCGCCGGCCGGCACCCACAGTGGCAGCAAGGATCCTGCGTCCCTTTCTGTGCTGGCAAGGGGGCGGGGTTCCCTGGTTGCATTTCGCTTTTTTTTGTCTTTTAAAGCTTCGGGCTTTTCTGAATGAAGCACTTTGTAGAGATGAACATTCTTGCGTGATTAAATGAGCCCCCTTCTGCTTGGAGCCAAAGCTGCATTCTTTGCTTCGCTTTCAGCCCAGGTGCTCCTTTTAATTGCATTTCGTAGTCCACTGCGCAGCCATCCCCTTCCCAGCGCCGCCTGGGCCCCTAATCACTACAGTCCCTGCAGCTGGAACTTCAAAGGCCCCAGAAGTCGTACTGTAACGTGAGCTCCGAGATGGAACACAGAGCGGCACCATCAGTCAGGGCTTGTCAAGGGGAGGGGACAGGGCGTGGCACGGGGCTGGGAGAACCCAGCCTTGTCCTCGGTCCCTCTCCGAGCCTCCCCTCCAAAGCCTTGCCATCGCCAGTGTGAAAACCGCACCAAGACATGCATAATTCAAGGCGGCCACGCACTGGTCGCCCAGAGCGAGAGGACAGCCGGGCATGCTCCGGGAACGAATGTTTGTTTCAAGCAAACATACACAGCGCCAGCTGCCGAGGGGCGAGGAACAGCAGAGGGGGCCTCCCGCAGACTGCCATGGGAAAGGATAAACAGTGACTGCACACTCCAAGAAAGGGCTGCTGTGGGGGGTGTAAACGCGTCTGAACTGGGCCTGTTTGTGCACTTACTGGGCCCCGAGATGCTCATGGCCAAGCACACGCTGTTTCCAGGGTGGGTGGGACCACGCGGATCAGGATGGGTTCAAGGTCTGCGCTGGGACATTCAGGCGTGGCCCTCAGAGTTCCTAAGAGCGGGCCTCGCTTTACATGGGAGCTTCATTCTGAGTTCCAAAGCCCAGTCTCTGGAGGCAGAAGTGATTAGTTGGGGTTCTGGTTTCCGTCTTCAGATCAGAGCTAATAGGGATTATTGATTCCTCAAGTCGGAATTGCGAAGGGGGAAACTGGGATTGGGCGGTCAAATCTGAGTTTCTCAAGGTCAAGGAGCTATGTCTCATGGTCTTTCTTCAGAGTCAGTTCTAGTATTTTGCATAGTGATGGTCATCATTATGCCTTTTTGCAGAATGGATAAGGGCCGAAAACCTGTCCTATAGTTGTGATTTTTTAGAATAAGTCAAGAAAATAAGCCTGGCAGAGTTTTCTGGAGACATAGAGTGTTTCCTCACAAGAGACAGATCCGCCATGGTGTAAAATGTCACAGAAAACAGCCCACGTCAAAAGAAAATGCTAAAGGGCTTGGTGTCCTATGTCCTGAGAAGGGCCACTCGGCTGAGAGATCGTGAATGTCCGAGGACAGACTGTGAAAGGTGACTCTCCGAGCCGGGGTGTCGCTTTGATCAAACCGAACCCGCGGAGAAGTGTGACAGGTCTTCGTGCCGAGAGCCTGGCGGCTCAGGAGGTCCATGCCCGTGACTTCGCTACACATGTCACATCACAGGCGGAAAATGCCCCACTGACTGGAAAATGCTTTGGGTGGTCAGTGTTGAGAGAGCGTGGAAAGGAGATTAAATTGCAGTATTTCTGGATTTGGTTAATAGATTTCCTCTTTTAAGTATAAGAAAGCGATTCTGCTTCTTTAGTAGAAGAGTATCCAACAGGTGCATCTAATAGCCAAGTGTGTAGGGCAAGCATGTCAAACCCAAAGGCTGACACGGGCCAAATAAACAAGGTTTAAGTGTATGTGGCCACAAAAAACCAAAAGCTTCCATTTTCATAGAAATGTAGGTTTATTTTGATAGAGGCATGCTGAATACAAAGGGCTGAAATAAATGAGTCATCGTTATCATAAAATAATAGAACATTTTAATAAAAATTAGTATTTTTTCTTGAACATTAACTTACCAGACATTGAATAACTGCACAAATTAATAAGCGTAATGCAAATAAACCTATTTTTCTTATTCTCCAAAAGTGAAATATTTCCTGTTGCTCACACCAAACAAGTCATTCCAAGACTAATGACGTGGCAGTCGGCTGCTAATATATTCACTGCTAGTATTAGTGGAGAGAAATGGTGTGCCTGCGCGTAAGGCGCATAAGGGAAATGAATGCAACACGATGATAGTCATCAGTCATTAGCAAACATTGTAGTTCATTATTAATAATGATGTATAACAGGATATTGTAAAAATTAAGTTACGAAATTTTTATTAAAACATTTCTTACATACTGTTATATCGGCTGGACTGCAAAAATATCGTTGTGGGCCGTGAGTTTGACATGCTTGGTGTAGGGGAATAAAACTATAGCCATAGACAGAAGGAGCATGGCAGTCTTTAGAGATGTGACATCCAAGATGGCTGAGCTCACCAGCTCAAAACTCTCACAGGGCGACTCTGGCTTAGTGGGCAAATCCCAGGACACTGTTTGCAACTTGACTCAAGGAGGCCGAGGCCAAATGGATTTGTAGCTCCATGCCACTAGTCATGCCTTCAAAGCACAATCTAATCTAATAATAGACAAATATGCAAATTGACCGCACCTTCGCTACACCTAAGCCACGCCCACCAGCCAAATCACGCCCACCAACCAATCAGGACGAGTATGCAAATTACCCCAACAAAGATGGCGGCTAATTTGCATATCAAGACAGTGTTGAAAGAAGCCAAGAGCTGCAGAAGGGAGTAAAGCTTCCAAGAAGCAAGCAAGCTGGGGGTGGGGGGCTGGTAAGGAGAAGGGAGGAGCGAAGTCAGGGCTGGGGGCGAAGGGAAAAGCAGGCGGGCTGGTGGAGAAGGCGGGGCGGGTGACAAGGGCGGCACGGAGGCGGGGCCGGGGGTGAAGGGAAAAGCAGGCGGGCTGGAGGAGAAGGCGGGGCAGGCGACAAGGGAGGAACGGAGGCGGGGTAGAGTGCAGCAGGAAATCCTATTGCAGGATTTTTCCTGCAACGGGAATGCTAGTAACTATATATATATATATATATATTGATTTCAGAGAGGAAGGGAGAGGGATGGAGAGATAGAAGCATCAATGATGAGAATCATTGATCAGCTGCCTCCTGTTCGCCCCCTACTGGGGATCAAGCCTGCAACCCGGGCATATGCCCTGACTAGGAATCGAACCAGCAACCTTTTGGTGCATAGGATGACACTCAACCAACTGAGCCACACCAGCCGGGGTCAGGCTGAGCACTTTTCCCATTTATCACGGTTTTGAATGCGCATTCTGAGCCCAGGAGGCCATGGCTCCCGCATTATACATATGAGGACTGGGGGGTTGGGAGGTTTGGGGGCTCACAGCAGAGCTCTGCTCTGGAACCAGGCAGCCTGATTCTCAAGCCCACTTCTAATCAGCACTGACCCTGCCAACCTTGTTGGAAATGGCCTACTATTTCCCCAGAAATTGAGCTGAAGTGAACATCTCCATTTACCGGTAGCGGAAGAGGCCAAGAGTCAGGAGGCGCAGTGGCCCCTTTGTGCACTTCTCCTGGAAACACGCCTAGTGAAGGAGAGACTCCCTGGGTGTGGGATGGGTGCCGAGCCCCAGGACGCTGGACTTCACCTCCCCCCTCGCAAATGAGTCAAGATGACTATTCTCTTAATGTTCAGTGATCAAAATGTGTTAAAAAGGGTTCCTGCCCCTGGCCGGTGGTGGTTCAGAAAGAATGTCTAATGAACAAAGAGAAAGGTTCTGGTTATTTCTGCATTTCAACTCCCTCATTGCAGTTGCCTTTCCTGTCTGCCTAGCAGGTGGAAGGTCTTTTAAAAATATATATATTTTTATTGATTTCAGAGAGGAAGGGAGAGGCAGAGAGAGATAGAAACATCAACGATGAGAGAGACATTGATTGGCTGCCCCCTGCACACCCCACACCGGGGATGGAGCCCTAAAACTGGGCAAATGCCCTGACCGGGAATCAAACCGTGACCTCCTGGTTCATGGGTTGACGCTCAGCCGCTGAGCCACGCCAGCCTGGCCAAGTGGAAGGTTTTAACCCGGGTCCAGTTGGTGATGGTTGGCTAGCATTTACCTGTTAGATGGGAAGATTTCTTCCCTTTAGGTTTTAGAGTGTGTATCGCTAACACAGTGGTTCTCAGCCAGGGGGGTTGATCCTCAGGGGACCCTTGGCAATATCTGGAGACATCGTTGCTCCTCACAACACGGGGAGGGAGCTCCTGGCATCTAGCGGTTGTATTAGTTCCCTGACGCTGCTGTCACAAGCTACTACACCCGGGGTGGCTTCAATAACAGAAGTTATTCTCACATTTCTGGAGCCCAGAAGTCCAAAAGATGTGGGTAGAGTTGGTCCCTTCTGGAGACTGAGGAATTTGTCTCACGTCTTTCTCCCAGCATCTGGGGCAGTCCTTGGCATTCCGTGGCTCATGGCTGCATCACGCCACTCTCTGCCTTCACCTTATGTGGCCTTTCCTCCTATGTCTCTGTGCCTCAAACCTCCCTTCCCTTTCTCTTAGAAGGACACCTGCCATTGGACTCAAGGCCCACCCTCAATCCAGGGTGATCTCATCTCAAGTCCCTTCACTTAATTCCATCTGCAAAGGCACTGTTTCCCAATAAGGTCATGTTCCCACGTCCTGGGCGTTAGGACTTGGACATACTTTTTGAAGGGGACACAATTGAACCCACTAAGTGGGTAGAAGCCAGGGATGCTGAGAACCATCCTACACGGCACAGGACAGAGAGGTGGAGACAGCCTGCGTGGCCGTGACTGAGAAGTCTGATTGTGGCAGAGAATACCTGCGGTGGCTGCATGCTCCTCAGCCAGCTGTCACAAGCAGTGTGCCGCAGCACAAGCAATGCAGCAGCTGCCAGCTGGCGCTGCCCTGCTCTAGAGTACAAGTAGCCCTGGCCGGTTTGGCTCAGTGGATAGAGCGTTGGCCTGGGGACTGAAGGGTCCTGGGTTCGATTCCCACCAGGGGCACATGCCCAGGGTTGCGGGCTCGATCCCCAGTAGGGGGCGTGCAGGAGGCAACTGATCAATGATTCTCTCATCATTGATGTTTCTATCTCTTTCTCCCTCTTCCTTCCTCTCAAAAATAAAATAAAATAAAATAAAAACCAAAGTACAAATGATCCTTTCCAATGAGCAGAGGCCATTCGTGCCCAGTAGGTGGCATTCAAATACCCAATATAACCGAGGCTGGCGTGCAAATGACGCAGAAGGTGAAGAATGAATGCAGCTTTCAGAAGTGTGTGTATTCTGCTATACATAGCATGTATAGCTGTGTCTCTTTTCTCAATGCTTAAGAGCTCCTGATTTCCCAACTTGGCTTTTGAGGCTTCCCCCTTCTTCAGCCCCCTCTTCACCTTTATGATTCATCCCTTGGAGAAAATATTTGGATAAATTGATACCAAGAGTCTCATGCCTTTTCCGTAAAGGGCTAGGCAGAAAACATTTCTGACTTTGAAAACTAAGAGGCAAAATGGAGGCCATTGGATAGGTTCTGATGTAACAAGGAAGAGATGCTCCGACCTTCCGCATTTGCCTAGGTGGCTGGTCTTTAGTGGTGGGCAACTTTGGGCCCAGTGCCATCTGCTGGAGACCTCAGAGGAAGAGTGACCAGCCCAAGGGTTGGTGCCTGGCGCAGAGTGGAGCAGGGGTGTGGGGGCGGGTTGAAGGGGGCACGCTGCCTTGATCAGTTTCACTCTCTGCCTCAGGGACCCCCAGGTCCCAGCACACTCCTCCCTCCTCCTGAGGAGCCCAACCACCTCATCACGGGAAGCTGGCTGGAGGGTCCCAGCTGCTCACTGCTCAGCAGCGGCCCACAGCAGAGGCCCCGAGGTGTAGTTGGCAACCAGTATGGACCCCAAGCAGCAGCCATTTCTGGGAGCAGAGGAGGAGGAAAGGGTGGAGGGTGATGCCCTGGCTGGTGTCCTGGATCCAGTGTCGGCTTATCTGTGGGCACACAAGTAGGTGGTGGGTTGCATTCGGCCCGTGGGCCATAGTTTGCCATTCTCTGGCTTGACCTTATGGCAGATACTCAATTAGTCCTTTTCGGCTTGACAAGCTGTACGCCTCATTTGCAAAATTATGATGTTAGACGTAGTAAGAACCATCTGACACTTCATGCTAAGCTAGCTCATGGGTTTTTTGTTGTTAATCCTCACCAGAGGTATTTTTCCCATTGGTTCCCGTTGGTTTTTAGAAAAAGTGGAATGAGGGAGGGCAGGAGGGAGGGAGGAAGGGAGGAAGGAAGGAAGAGAGAGGGAGAGGGAGAGGGAGAGATGGGGGGGGGGAGAGAGAGAGAGAGACGAGAAAGAGAAGAGAAGAGAAGAGAAGAGAAGAGAAGAGAAGAGAAGAGAAGAGAAGAGAAGAAAGAGAAGAGAAGAGAAACACATCGATTGGTTGCCTCCCACATGCATCCCGACAGGGCCCAGGGACAAACCTGTAACCCAGGTATGTGCCCTTGACCAGGAATCCAACCCGAGACTCTCCAGTGCTTAGGCCGATGCTCTAACCACTGAGAAACACCAGCCAGGGCTCACGGCCTTTATAGATAGTACATCAAGGCTGAGAAGAATGGGTGCTGTAAAGCTTCTCTTTGCAAGTGAGTGTGTGGGCCAAGGAGCTACCCAGAATCAGGGAGGTGAACGGAATGCTTTCCCCTTTGGCAGTGTGAAGTTTAGCTTCTCCCCTTCTTCTGCATCCCCAACCATCTTTTCTTTTTTTAAAATATATTTTAATTGATTTCAGAGAGGAAGAGAGAGGGAGAGAGAGATAGAAACATCCATGATGAGAGAAAATCATGGATCGGCTGCCTCCTACATGCCCCCCACTGGGGATGGAGCCCACAACCCGGGCATGTGTCCTTGACCAGGAATCGAACTGTGACCTCCTGGTTCATAGGTCAATGCTCAACCACTGAGCCATGCCGGCCAGGCCCAACCATCTTATTGGAGTACATATCCTGCAAACACGCAAGCATTAGGGCTCAGATGTGCCGTATTCTTGTGATATATAGTTCAGTTTGGGCACACTAATGTTTTAGGAATGGTGAGCAATGAATTTATTTTGTCTTTTAAGATGTAATCCTCTAAGACAAATATTAGGAGCAGTAGGTTTGGAAAGAAAAGAGCAGAGAAGGCCAGCATCCGAAGTTTCAAATGTCACGAACTGTGTGCCGCACGTGCTGACTGTCTGGCATTTGCAATGTGGACGCGCTGGTTAAGACAAAATGCCTTCCCGGTCAAAGCCCTGGAAAATTGTTTTCTATCACAGTAGCGACCGCTGTCAGCAGCTATTCTTTCCTCGCTTAGAAACGTCATTAAAATGCCTTCTCAAAAATCAGCTGTCACCTCCCATTTTATTCAGCTGACCTCACACTGTATCCTGCTTCCGACGCGCTTCCCACTCCTCTCTGAGCCCAGTTCCATCAGATTTGTGGGGCGGTAGCTCTTTCCCGTCCCCTTTCACATCCCTCCTGGTGAAGTTCAAACATGATTGCAAAGCCTGGGGACCTTTCCTGAGTCTTTAACTGTGCACAAATTTAGAACGAAGTAAATTGCAGGCCTGCTGCTCTGCCATGGAAGTGATCAACAACCATCAGAAAGTAGAGAGGTTTTTAATGGGAAAATGGGAAATGGAAGATGGCAAATGAGAGACTTTAGCCTAGGAAAGACAGCAGACATTTGGGCTCAGATCTCCCAAAGCATGCTCCTGCCTCAGTCAATGGTCTTTTTTGTTTTGCTAACCCTCACCCAAGGATATTTTTCCATTGATTTTTAGAGAGTAGAGGGAGGGGAAAGAAACATTGATGTGAGAGAGACACATGGATTAGTTGCCTCCTGCACGTGCCCCAATCAGGAGCGGGGATCGAGCCTGCAACTGAGGTATATGCCCTTGACGGGAATCAAACCCGAGACCCTTCAGTCTGTGGGCTGATGCTCTATCCACTGAGCCAAACTGGCCAGGGCAGTAGTCTTTAGTCATCTGATTGGCACTGACAGGAGAAATAGCCCAGCAGGAGACTTGATACTCAGAGACATGGCTACAGATGCTAAAGGGGCTCACTGCCGCCCGTTGTTCAGACCTTTGCTGATGCCCGGACAGATGGAGCCCCAACATGAGGAAAAGGGCACTCAGTGAGGGTTCTGTGACCTCCTGGATTCTTCACCTTCTGAAGCACCTGAAATTTTGCTGCTGCTATTTCTCCTAGGTCTGTTTGACACGCAAAAGGGAACAATGTCCCCTCCAACCCATAAACATGGGGCTCGCAGGGCTCCAGCCTTGGCCTTCTTGTCTGTGTAAGCTCATCCAGGCTCTCAGTTTTGACCATCTCTCCCCCATCCTGGCCTTGACCTATCT
This sequence comes from Eptesicus fuscus, assembly GCF_027574615.1. Taxonomy (NCBI): domain Eukaryota; kingdom Metazoa; phylum Chordata; class Mammalia; order Chiroptera; family Vespertilionidae; genus Eptesicus; species Eptesicus fuscus. The sequence goes on from NC_072473.1 coordinate 2,766,411, forward strand.
CTGGAAATCCAGGTGGGCTTTTCTAACTTCCTGTTCAGATACAACTGGAGGTGCCCGAGGCTTCTCAAATTCAATGTGCTGTCTGAAGGAGACACTTTAGAGCCACAACTCTGATAGGTTAGCAACATTCACAACTCTGATAGGTTGTAAGATTTGGCAACTGGTTGTATGTGGGAGGAAATGGATGGGGAGGAACCATCAATGATGCTTCACCTTACTGGAGCTGTCTGAGAGGGTAAAGAGGGGTGGGAAGGTGGGAGTGGTGGTGATGTGATGGGGTGAGGAATGATGAGGAAAATGGGGTTGTTAAGGTGAGTTCAGTTTTGATTGCAAGTCATAAAGACTCAAACTAGCTTAAACACACACACATACACACAACAAAGAAAAAGAATCTTATAACTTTATTGGCTCAAGAAACTAGAGAGTCCAAGGGAGTAGCTTCAGGAACAGGTGGATCCAGGTGTTCAAATAGTGTTATCTGTCTTAGACTGGGTAAAAGAACCCGAGACAAAGGCTTGAGTGCTGGCAGTTGAGTTGGTGCAGCGTCAAAAAGGGAACGTGGGGGAACTAAGTGAAAGCTGCACGCACGAGCTGCCTGCACCGTGGGAAACTGGAGCTCGGTGCTGCGGGCTCTTCAGGAGAGCCTTACGGAGTGCATCTCAGGACTGTCCTTCCTGAGACAAAAAGGGAAGCATTGACTCATCGGCTCTGCCCCCCATTCCTCAAATATGCCCCCAGGGGTGTTAACTCTTCCCACACTTCTGAGTTGCACATGTGAGTGCTGGAAGGTTCCACGGCTGTCCCACAAGAGAGAAGCCTCAAGGTAGAAAGTGAACTCATTGCAGGCTCAGAGAAGTTCCAGGGTGGCAAACACTGTCGGGTTGTCTCTGCATGGCGCTGTTCAAAGCCTGCGTGAATCTGATCTCAGTTGCAGTGGATGGAGTGAGAACAGAGGCCAAGAGGATTCCAAGTGGCTTATAAAGGTGTCTTACTCACTATTAGCATGTCCCTATCTCCCTCGCTCTTGCTCCATCTCTTTTAAAAAAATATATATTTTATTGATTTTTTACAGAGAGGAAGGGAGAGGGATAGAGAGTTAGAAACATCGATGAGAGAAACATCGATCAGCTGCCTCCTGCACATCCCCTACTGGGGATTTGCCTGCAACCAAGGTACATGCCCTTGACCGGAATCGAACCTGGGACCCTTCAGTCCACAGGCCGATGCTCTATCCACTGAGCTAAACCGGTTGGGGCTCTTGCTCCATCTCTTGACCGTGTTTGCATCTGCCTGATCCTCAGACAGGCGTATCCCCATGGTGACAAGATGCCCCCAAGAAGCAACAAGCTTATATGGTCCTTAGAAATCATCACTGCAGAGAAAGAGACCCTCACCACCTTCTGCATGATGCTCAAAAAGGGTTCTGATGGCCCCTCCTTGAGGCATGTGCTCATCCCTGTGACCAGGAAAGCAACGCTTTGACTCCTTGCCCTGCTAGAACTACATGGAGTTGGGACTCTTTCCCAATGGAGAAGTGACTGGCTATGTGCCACTCAGATCCTCTTTCAACCTTCAAGTAAGAGCTTGCCTCTGAGTTGCGAGGACTGTGTTTGGCCAACTGCTTCAGTTTTACAGCCAGGATCATGCTTTTCACAGGGCAGTCTGTGGCCAAGGACTGAACAAGGCAATGCTACAAAGGCCCCAGTTTTCCCAATGCAGGACCCTCTCAGGGCAATCTTGTGGGTTGATGGAGAGATTGTCAGGTCAACATCAAAGTCTGGCAGCTTACTCTGCCCAATCCTGCTTCCTCAGGGGCTCTTCTCCATCTCAATGCCTGCTTCCTGGAGAACTCAGCTGGCACACGGGCAGAGGAAGAAGTAACGGATGTTCACTCAGGGGATAAGAGACCTTCAAAGATAAAGGGAGGGATGAGAGACTCCTAAGCTTTGAGTGGGTATAGCTAACTTATAGCCTATATCTATGAATTCTAGTACCTGACATTCTTAAGGGTATAATATCAGTTTTTTTTCTTTTTGTATGTTTTTATTTTATTTTTAAAATTTTATTTTTCAATTATAGTTTACATTCAATATTACTTTGTATTAGTTTCAGGTATACAGCACAGTGGTTAAACATTATATACTTTACACAGTGTTCCTCTCTATATTTACAGTACCCACCTGGTATCATACATAATTATTACAATACTAGAGGCCCAGTGCACGAAATTGGTGCACGGAGGGGGGAATTCCCTCAACTCAGCCTGCACCCTCTCCAATTGGGGACCCCTTGCAGGATGTCCAACTGCCATTTTAGGCCTGATCCCAGGGATAAGGCCTAAACCGGCAGTCAGACATCCCTCTCACAATCTGGGACCACTGGCTACTAACTGCTCACCTGCCTGCCTGCCTGATTGCCCCTAACTGCTTCTGCCTGCCAGCTTGATCACCCCTAACTGCCCTCTCCTGTAGGCCTGATGTCGCCCCCAACTGCCCTCCTCTGCTGGCCAATTTGGTTCTGATTGGTCGGTTCCTGTGCCACCGTCAAAAGCTTCACCTCCTAGGCAGCCATTGGCTCCCCATAGCACCCAGATTTGGTTCTCATTGTTCAGTTCCTATGCCAGTCAGCGTCAAAAGCTCTGCCTTCTAGAGAGCCATTGGCTTCCCATAGCACCCAGATTTGGTTCTCATTGGTCAGTTCCTATGCCAGTAGGCATCAGAAGCTCCGCCTCCTAGGCAGCCATTGGCTCCCCACAGCACCCACCTTTGGTTCTCATTGGTCAGTTACTATGCTAGTCAGCGTCAGAAGCTCTGACTCCTAGGCAGCCATTGGTTTCCCACAGCACCCACCTTTGGTTCTGATTGGTTGGTTCTTATGACAGTCAGCATCTCCAGGCCTACCTCTGGGCCTGATCAAAGAGGTGGGGCTTAACAGCAGCCCCGGGGGAGGCCTGGAGAGAAAGAAAAGCCTGGCTGCTGGCAAAGATCAGAAAGAAAGAGGGAGAGAAAGAGAGAGGTAGGTACACTGATCAACAGCTTCCACTGAGGCTGCAGATCAGACCCTGACTCACTTCCTGGGTCTCAGCCACCTGAGCAGTCAGTGTTGGGTTGCCAGGCTGCAGCTGGGCAACCCAGTGCACTGACTTCTGGATGGTCTGTGTTTGGTCGCAGGCCCCGCCCCTTCCCAAGCCCCAGGCTTTAGGCTTGGGAAGCGCCCTCCACCCCCCACCCCACCCACCCCGCCCCTCCCCTCCGATCCCAGGCTCGGCCCCTTCGATGGCTGGCTGAGAGTGACCTGGGTGCCGAGGAGGTTCCCGGGACTCAGGTATGTATGCAAATTAACCGCCATCTTTGTTGGGTTAATTTGCATACTCACTCTGATTGGCTTAGGGAGTAGCAGAGGTACGGTCAATTTACATGTTTCTCTATTATTAGGTAAGATTATTGACTATATGCCCCATGCTGTATTTACATCTCTGTGACTATTCTGTAACTACCATTTGCACTTCTTAATCCCTTCACCTTTTTCACCCAGCCAAACCCCCAACCCTCCTCCCCTCTGGCAACCATCAGTCTATGAGTCTGTTTCTACTTTATTTTGTTCTTTAGATTCCACATATAAGTGAAATCCTGTGGTAATTGTCTTTCTCTGACTGATTTCACTTAGCATAGCACCCTCTAGGTCCATCCATGCTGTCACAAATGGTTAAAATTTAATTCTTTTTATGGCTGAGTAATATTCCATTGTATATACACACTACCTCTTCTTTATCCATTAACCTGTTGATGGGCACTTGTGTTGCTTCCATAGCTTGGCTGTTGTAAATAACACTGCATTGAACATAGGGGTGCATTTATTCTTTCAAATTAGTGTTGTGGGTTTCTTCAGACATATTCCCAGAAGTGGGATTACTGGGTCATAAGGCAGTTCCTTTTTTAAGTTTTTGAGGACCCTGCATACTGTTTTCCATGGTGGCTGCACCAGTCTGCATTCCCACCAACTGTCTTTTGACACTTGCTCTTTAAGTACTGGGCTAGATTTGTAGCTTCCCTTGGGATTGTTCATTGTTGTGTTATAAGTCACGAAGGTAGAAACCTGGTTTGCAAAGACGTTTGGGCAAAGCTGTTATTCTCAGGAGCTTGCTGTGGCCACTTTCTCATGCTTGTACTTGAGCGTTGGCAAATATTTCTGTAACAGAAGTTTGTTGAATGCAAGTAATTATTCACTTAACTCTCTGTTCCCTATCTTAGGTTATGAGCTCTTTTAAGGGGAGTGATCAAATATTGCCTGGGCATAGAACCATCCTCAGTGCCGTACAGGCTTTAAAGGTTTATTGACTAAGTTAATGCTGGGTGTAGAGTGAACCTCGTCCTTTGAGAGAACAAGGAAGTGCCTTACTCCTAATATTTCACCCAAAGGTCAAAGGATGTGGCTAAATGAAGAAAGCTTCGATGCATCTCGACATTGCAGTAAATCAATAAAAACATCACTGCATGTTGCAAAAGGGAATTCAGTTGCCACTCAATAGGAAGGGAAAGAAACTCCTTATTATTAGGCCAGAAACCACTATCTGAGGATAGAGATCAATCAAGGTGCATTTGAAGCACTCTTCCTGCTCAGAGTGTCCTTTTTTTTTTGAGAAATGATTTAACACTCACTATAGACAGTGTGATGACCTCCAGGAGCAAATAATAGCAGAGACGGCCCAACACTAGCAAAGCTGATATGAAATGGAGCACATCTGGATAGAAATACACCTGGTGTAGACAGCAGTATGCAAGGGCTGTCGCTTACCTGTTTTGCTCCCACTCTGGGTATAGTTATCCTGATTTCAACTCATATATCAATTTGTAACATAGCCAGAGACATTCCTTAACCTGGGACTTTGGGAAGATAATAAAAGGATTAGCTGAGACTACATGGACCATGCTATGGAAAGAGAACTGTATCCATTTTAATTTAAGTTAAATACATATTTACCACAAACTCCAAAGAACATGCTATAGGGTTGTGTTATAACTTCTAGGTATGACTATTTGAGGAGCCTATTAGAACCTTTACTTTGCTTGACCAGAAAACTCAGGGTGTTATACTCAGGATAGCACCCTATCCACTCCCCCTCCTACCCACCATCTATTGAGCATCAGGCACTGGTCAGGGCGCCGGTAGTGCATTTTCTAGCGAGACAGGAGCAGTCTCTGTTCTTGGGCATCTATGACTTAGACGTGTTTAAAGAATTGAGCCATTCGAACTGAAATCACTCTGGGGAATTTATAGTTGAATTTCTTGTTAGGAAAATATACTCGCAGTCTTTGAAATCCACCAATGGGCTGTTCTCTCACCTACAGGATTCTACTTCAGGAAAAAAGAAATTGTCTGCTTATGCAGCTGGAAGAAGCTACTCGCTTAACATCCTATCTCCAGTCCCAGTTAAAAAGGTAGGCACCTTTAAAAGAGAAAGCTACACTTCATTAGCAAGTTGAAAAGTTAGGTGCCTTTAAAAGAGAAAGCCACACTTCATTATCAAGTTAAAGGTGGGCACCTTAAAAAGAGAAAGCTAGCCTTCACTACCATGTTATGAATACCATGTTATAATGACATGTCTGTGAACCTCACAGTTCCCTTCAGCTTGGTTTTCTCCACCAGAACTTAGAACCGGAAGGGGTGTAAACACAGACAGAAAAGTGGGCACACTGTATTTTTAAGAGGAGCTGCTAATACATGATTCAAGGCATATGACCAAACTTGTCTGTAGAATAACAAGTCTGAAGTCAAATTTCTCCAAGGATTTTGTAATTCCCAGCTTTAAGGGTGTGTATGTCCATCTACAAACATGCACACGGACCTTATTATTTAATTTTTTTAAAGGATATGAATATTTTTAAAAAAGATTTGGATGCTCACCACTGTGAAGCCCTTCATGACCCTCCAGGCTTTTTAGCACCTAATTAGAGACTTGTTCTCATAGCACATGCGCATACATTTCCGTTGCTATTTTGTGAGTTTTTTTGAAATCTGCCGCAGCGTCTGTTTCCTTGTTGATGCACACCCTCGCACAGTGAGGAGAGGCACAGTAATCCTTTGCAATCAAATAGTTGAAGGCTGCCCTTTGTGACTTTTCCTCTTGTGAGGACTTCTTTCATTTGAATCACAGCACCATATTCTGTGGAGCCTGACATTTATGCTCTGGTTTCTCCTGACCTGAGGGGGCTTTGAAGTTCATTTTAACCCGATTGTGCCTGAGGAAATATATTTCAGTACTAAGGACTCAGTTTTCCCCTGTGACTTGTCCCAGGCCCCGAAGTCCTCTGGAGACAGGCGTAGTTCTGCAGGGTATACACAGGGAATTTTAATGCCCAGTTAATTGGAAGGCTTTGCCAACCTTTGCCCTTTTACTTGTCCAGTGTTTGCCATAGAAAATCCAATTTCAAAAGCTTGCAAACCTAAAAGCTAGGTTGTCACTTGTCAGATGTTCTTGTGCTAGAGTCTTCATTTCTGTATAAGATCAAAAATGAATGAATGAATGAATGCACTTACTCCGTTTTCATTCTTCTGCCTCACAGAAGAGTTTGAGGCAGCCTGCAAGAAATGGGCACTGTCTCTAGGACATTATTATGACCCGTGTGAAAGCACAGGGACTTAGCAATGAAGTAGACAATCTGTTCACTACAAATTTCATTCAAGTTGTTTGCCCTCACTGCGGGTTTAAAATGACTCATTCAGAAATTGAATGCAGTCATCGTTTTGCTGGGCTCTACCTATTGAATAAAGTGAGACACACCTGGAGATGGTAAAAAGGGCAACAGTTCTTCTTCAGTTGACCTTGCAATCAAAAGCATGTTCGGTGGAAACCACAAGAAAGGAACAACTTGCTTTCTTTCCAGGAGGGAAAATAATGAGTCATTGTATCCTTGTGATAAATAGAATTATCAATTCATAAATTCTGAGTAATAGGTTTTCACCTGTCAGGGACTAAAGACCCATTATTTTACTTATGGGAAACAGCACCTTCTAGTTCCTGCTATGCACAGCTGCCAAATTACACGTGTCGGCATCTGTTGGTCTCTGACCACGTCTAATGACTGTGTTCGGTCCATTCTGATGCTGCCTCTAAAATGAAAGAAATATTAACACTTTCTGCCAAAAGCTGTGGAGGCTGATGACTTACTCAAGGCACAGACTTGGCATATATTCTACGCTGGGCGCCCTTTACTCATGATAAGCCGTAGGTAGCCTGACACAGATGGCTATTTCTCAAAATAAGAAAGGTCATTCAGCCGGGCTCTCCCAAAGCTGAGCTGGCCATAGCCATTCACCATAGGAAATTCTCTCTTCATTCTCTCTGTAGGATGTTGTGATATCGTGATTTATAAGAAAAATATAGATTTGGTCTTCATCCATGGTTCCTGGCTCCTAGCTCCCCAAACCCTCCATGATGAGGTTTGGGGGAGCTTCCTGGTTGGTGGACTTATCAATGTACCAGGAGGGTGGCACACCCCAACTCCATGGGGACAGAGGTCCTGTGCTCAGGATCCTTCCAGACCTTACCCTACATAATTCTTCATCTGGCTGTCCATTTGCATTTTATAATCCTGTCTAATAAAAGGGTAATATGCAAAGTAACCATCACTCCGTCACAAAGATGGCAGCACCCATAGCCACAAGATGGTGGTGCCCAGTCCCCTTAGCCCCACTGGAGTCCCCCAGTCCTTGGGGGGCGGCCAATGAGAGCAGGCAGTATGAACGGCCTGGCAGAATACTTGCTTTGTTAACTCGGCAATGAGGCAACTGTTCCACCCTGGCCCGCAGAGGGCCTCTGAGCAGTGGGTGCAGAACGGCCTGGGATTGGGGGGGACAGGGAGGCCAGCCCGCAGCCTCTGCAGCCAAGCACAAGCCCGGAGAGGAGATGGTGGGACCGCCTCCTGTGGAATCAGCGTGGGTCCCTCCCAGCTCCCGTGGGCGTGGGCGGCCTACTGCACTCGATATCGCATGATGGGCTACTAGTAAAGTATAATTGTAAGTATAGTGCTTTCTTGAGTTCTGTGAACCAGTCTAGTGAATTATTCAACCTGAGAGGGACGGGTTGTGGGAACCCCCAAATTTGTAGTTGGCCAGGTAGAAGTGTCGGTAGCCTGGGAACCCCATTTGGGGCTGACATCTGAAGTAAGAGCAGTCTTGTGGGACTGAGCCTTAACCTGTGGGGTCTTTGCTAACTCTGGGTAGTTAGTGTCGCACCTGAATTAAATTGCAGGCCATCCAGTTAATGTGGAGAATGGGAGAGCTGCTTGGTGTTGGGAAAATGACATAGTACCATATTTTCCAGCGTATAAGACGACTGGGTGTATAGAAGATTTTCCTGGGTTAAAAAGTCGTCTTATATGCCAGAAAATACGGTAGTTGACAGGATCATTGGGATGCTTAAAATTAAAGACCTCATGTTTCTGGTGAAAGCCTACCTATGGTTGCTTATACATCAAAAGGTATAGCAAACCTTTAACAAAGTCTGTCAAGCTTGGTGGAACACTCAGAAAATTATAGGATCTTGATGGACCATCCATATGATGTTACATTGGATGTTACATATGATGGAATAGCTATGTAATTGTACTCACATAGAAGGCAACATGAATTCTTCTAATTGTACAGATGAACTAATTGTTGCACCAGCTGATTAAAATTGAAGGTTTCCCTAGTGGTATGGATTATGTAAATCTATCAGTGAGCATTCTGTGTCAAAATGATACCCTATTTTTTTTTAAATATTGAAAATGTTCAGACAAATTGGGAAGCCTGACTTATAGGAGAAGTGGTTGGTGGTGAGGGTTCTCTTAGGAAGAGCCTCTCCAGGTACAGTAGACTGAGTGTCACCTGCAGCACATCCTAGCGAGTGACATGTTCCTAACACAGGACTCTGTCACAGTGGCCAGGAACCTGGTTTTGCTCCCTGAGGGCTGGGGAATCTTGGCTATGATAGGAAGCCTGCTGCTCTTATTCTTGCTGTATTAGTTTCCTACGACTGCTGTAACATATAGTCACAAACTTAGTGGCATGAAACAACATAAATACATGATCTTATAGTTCTGGTGGCTAGAAGTCTGAAAATGGGTCTAAATGGGACTAAAATCAAGGTTAGCAGTGTTGGTTCCTTCTGGAAGCTCAGAGGAGAATCCCTTACTTTCTCTACTTTCTTGGCTCATTGGCTCCCTTCCAGACAGCGATGGCGTCACTCTGAACTCTGTTCCCAACATCACATTTCTCTCTCTCTCTCTCTCTCTCTCTCTCTCTCTCTCTCTCTCTGACTCAGACTCTCCTGCTTTCCTGTTGTAAGGACCCTTGTGATTAAATTGGGTCCATATAATCCTGGATAACTGTCTCATCACAACACCCTTACCTATATCACATCTGCAAAGTCCTTTTTGCCATCTAAGGTAACACCATCTCAGGTTTTAGGGACTAGGATATGGACATCTTTGGGGGCCATTGCTCTGCTTTCCACACCCTGGTCTGCATGTAACAATCCATGATGGAGTCCATTAACCCAGGACCTCAGAAACGTGAAAGAAGGATGTGTGGTGCATACAGATTCAACTATAAAAACTACTCTGGGAGGTCCTGTTGCCCATCTCAGGACCTGTTCATCAATGATCTTCACCAAGCAACTGCATGAATGGCTTTCAATGTGATCAGATTTGGATTTTCTTTCTCTTCCCCCCACCCTCTTCCACCCTCCCCTCTTACCTCCCCTCCCTCCCTCCTTCCACTTCTGATCTTCTCTTCTGAGTGCTCAAGAAAGAGTGTGTGGGTATAGAAATAAGTAGGGATGCATGCTCATTCCATTTATTGGCATTCTATAGTGCTCACAACCCAGAGGCATTTATAAATAGGTGTTGTTATTGGTGCTGGTTTCATTCTTAGTGGTTTTGTGGCAAAATTGGTTGGCTTCCCCTAACCAAAATCCCAGATACCCAAAGTGGATGCCAAATTCCTGGGCTTGGTGGCTGACAGCTTTCATTGTCATCTCCCTGCAATTGTGCCAAACAGAGCGGTCAGAACAGGAGGGATCGAGTTCTGTTTCACTCCTGGAGACTGGGAAAAGCATGCACAGTAGAGTAAATAACACATGAGACAATGAGCTACAGGGCGCCCAAGAAGGGGAGAAATGGTTAGGCCAAGGCCTTCAAACAGGCTTGCCTATCGGAATCACCTGGGGAGGTTTAAACAGCGCTCTTGCTTAGTTGGCCCTGCCAGAGATTTGAATCTAACTGGTCTGGACATCAGAATTTTAAAAGCTCCCCAGCGGATTCTAATGTTCAGCCAGTGCCAAGAATCCAGTCCATGCAGAGAGCCTCAGGTGGGGTACCCTTATACTCACAGAAGCCATCTACCCGAGGGCCTCACCAACTTGGCTGTGCATTCAAATCACAGGGGTCTTGTTAAAATCAGATACTAAGTCAGCAGGTCTGAGGTGGGGCCTGAGATTCTGCATTTCTAGAATGTTTCCAGGTGATGCTGATGCCATTGGTTCAAGAACAAGACTTCAAGGAGTGAGGATCTCCCAACCCATTTTACAGAAGAGTAGATGGAGGCCCAGGGAGCATGGGTGAGTTACCAAAGATTTGCGGCTGAGTTGGAACCAGAATTGAATCTCCTTTCTCCCAATGCAATAAACACCCATGTCACACACCTCTCTTTGATGTGAAGAGAATCCCACTGTGCTAGCCATCAGTGAAAACAGGGCATTGACTATACAAAAGTTATCAGGGTTTAACAACATGAAAAAGAAAATTATGATATTGTGAGGCAACCATATTCACTCATTATGAGCAAAATGTATGTAAGTTATTTATTTGCTCAAGGCACCAAACTGTGTATTCAGAATACACACATAATTTTTTCTTTATGAAACACTGTTTTAACAAGAAGAAACCCTGACAACTGTTAGTGGGCTGGGAGTGCAATAGAAGTTCTGAACTTGGCATATAAGCTTGGCTTTGGTTGAAGCCATCAGAGCAAATTTCTTCAAGTTGGAGGTGACCATTTAAAATCAGGAGTGCTCCGATGTGGGTGACTCGACTGCAAGAGTTATCTCTGGTTGGTCTGTCACCATCAGCAACAGATTCTTTTCTTTCCTCCTTCTCTCCTCCTTTCTCCCTCTTTCTCCAACCCCCCTTTCCTCCCTTTCTCATTAAAATTCAATGGGGTCCTTAAATTTTATGGTCTCCAAACCCCCCCCCCCCCCCGCCCACTCCAATTTAGTACAAATATTTTAGAATGGTTAACTTTTGAAACCGGGCCAATGGAGAGGAAGGCAAAGTCAAGGTTGCCAACTTCACCCTTTTACAGCATGGCCAAGTGGAAGGAGGTGGGCTGTGCCAAGAGCTTTACATCCTGGGAGAGTACTGGCCCCTCACCCATAGCTCCCTGCCCTTGGACAAGCCACTTAGACTTTTACTAACCTCATTTTCCTCACTGGTTAAAAGGGGACAATACAATGATTACTTTTTTAGGGTTGTTGTAAAAATTAGTTCAGGGAAAAAGGGGGGAAATTCTTCCTCAAGGGTGCTGCAGCGGCTGCTGTTGTTTGGCTAAGGTCAACTCTAATCAAGACCACCCTTAAACATTGCGAAGACAGAGTGAAGAGTAAGAACCACTCTATTAGGGGATAGGCGAACCAAAAAGAGGATGGTGGCTTGATTTTGTCATTATACCTGATCCCCTACGGTACCTAGCTGGCCTGGTGTTTGTGGGCTCCTCCTGCTGTTTGCTCGGCATCTGCTGATGGCCATGCGCACAGGCTTTTAGCGATGCGCCTGTCTGATTCACATTGGGGATATGATTTCTATCGCCAGTCTGTCTGCTTGGGAACATATGGCTTTATGAAAAGCAAAATGAAAACTGACATTGCTTGAAAAATCAGGACCCAGAGATGGCATTTACTCTGAAGGAATAGCTAGAAAAAGGTTGGTGTTGAAGAGGAATAATCCAATGTGAACCTTGTAACGTCAGTGGCTGCCATCCTTGACCTCAGGGCCATTCTGGGAAGCTCTGTTTTTGGCTCCTTTTTCCTTCCAGTTTATACAGACTCTGAAGTCTGCCTTCCATCTGAAAATACAGATGCCAAGAACATGTGACGTCAGCTTGAAGATTATAACGTAGAAAGCAGTTCACTACAAAAACTTTTTTGGGTGCATTTCTTGTGTTTTTTTCTTGTATTTCTTGGGTCTGTCTTCTGAAAAGGTGACGTTTGGATATCGTATAGAGGCATGAGAAACACCTAGGGATTATGACTAAGGAAACGGATCTTGACATTGATTATAAGCGTTATGTGGTGACAACCAAACTAGCTGGATGGATGCCCCCAGGCCCCTTGCTTAAGAGCTGCATGGGTGGGGGCGCTTCTTAAAAAGGTAGATTTCTGAGCACTGTCCTTAACGCTTGCAACTCATTGGGTCTGGGATTTGGTCTGGGAAATTTTATTTTGAAAAGCTCGCCTCTTGGTTGTACAGCTTAGCTAAATTTAACACTAGACCACACAAGGACACGTGTTCTTCTAGGACTAGGTCAAGGGGGTAGTGAATTTTTGGGAAAAAGGCAGTGGTTCCAGAGAAAGAAAAAGAGCTAGCAATTCTCTAATATTTGTTAGGAATAACAATAATATACTATCCTGCTCCATCCTGCTCATCCCTTGGTCCAGCATCTCACACTGCAGACACTCCCCACCTGTCAGTCACTCTGTAGCGGTCTCAGTTATCAGACCGACTGTTGTGGTGCTGGAGTGCTGGTGTTCAAATGGCCCCAAAGTGCAAGAGTAGTGATCCTGGCAATTCAAATAGCCACAGAGAAGCTGTAAAGTGTTTCCTTTAAGAGGAAAGGTGTGTATGATTAGGAAAAATACAGTACAGATAGGGTTCAGTACTATTTGAGGTTTTAGGCATACACTGGGGGTCTCGGAACGTAGCCTACGAGGATGAAGGGGGACGACTATACTGTAAGGGACTGACAAAAGGACATAAGGTGACTGACGTTCAGTTGCTGTTAAAATTCTCATTATGTTTGGAAGGATGAATCTTGTTAACTGTGATCCAAACACAGAAACTTAACTCTTAGGGAGAAATTATAATCAGACATTAATCATCTGCGTTATTCATTTTGTTTGGTTGACACCAAAGGCCAGTGTATTTTCTTGGTATAGCCTTAAATGTAAGAAGTTGATGTTTTAAATATAATATTAGCTACATAATTTTGTTTTGCATTGTTAGTTTATGCTAGCCCAATAAAGTCTGACAATAGAATGAAAGACTCTCCTTGGGGTGATATTTTAATTGTCATAAAAATGTCATGTAGATTAAGGGGCCAGCTGAGCCCTTATAGTTTCTCAGGGACTAGAGAAATCATTAAAACAAAATGCATACGCTATTCTGAGATAAAATACTGGCTGTGATTCCAGCTATAATGTTCTTTTATGTGAATTTTGCCAAATATGAAGCCCTGAATTATGCTAATTCCAAGAAATCATCTTTCAAAAACCTCCCGTGAAATATTAGCGATTTTTTCCTCCTCCTTCATATTTTATTATGGGGAATTTTAAATTAATACAAAAGTATCCATAAATGTATAACAAATTTCCTTTTACCCAAACCATTTATTTCCGTAGCAGTTTCTGCCCTTCCGCCTCTGCTAAACTGTGAGCCAGGTGGTTTTTCTGGTCCTTTATTTTGGGCCGATAGTTGGGAGACAAAGTCAGAATAGGTTTCTTCCCTGAGCTCTGGTTATCTCCTTTCTCAGAGTGTCTATCTCCTTTCTCAGAGTGTCTCTTCCCCGACCAGGAGGAGATACACAGAGAATATAAGACAAAGTTATACTAGAGTCCTTGGAAAACTACGGTGTGCAGGTCAAATCTGGCTGCTACCTGTTTTTGTCAATAGAGTTTTATTGGCACGCAGCCACACCCATTCATTCATGTATTGCCGGTGGCTACTTCCCCGCTATTCCCCACTGCAGTGGTAGAGTTGCGTGGTTGTGACAGAGACCAGATGCCTGCAAAGCTGAAAATATGTATAGCAGGTCCCTGAATAACATCGTTTTGTTATAATGTTGGTGAGAAATAAAAAGTTAATTCTCAGGCAGGGGCCACTGTGTATAGTTTGCAGTCTCCCCACGTCTGCCTGGGTTTTCTCTGAGGACTTGGGTTTCCTCCCGCATCCCAAAGATGTGCCTGTGAGGAGACCTGTTGTGTCTACACTGTCCCAGTCTTTGTGGGTGCAGGTGAGGGTGTGAGTGGCCCTGGGACGGAAGGGTGACCTGTCCAGGTGGGTCCTGCTGGCCCCCTGAGCTGCTGGGATGGGCTCCAGCCACTTTAACCTTGAACTGGAATCAGCAGGTTGGAAAATCATCCTCTTGCTTGTGTTTATTCATCTTTCTCAAATGTATATGTAGCTCACATTTACTTCACTGTTTCATAGTAGGAGTGTTTGGGGTCTTTATTTAGAAGTTTGGTGGTGTTTTGTGACCAGAGCTATGCTATAGGGACTTACCTCTTGTTGGTATCAGTCTCTGATCTACTTGATTTCATTAGCTGTTTGGCTTTATGTCCCAGCTTCCAAGAACCTACTGATGATGTTAAGTGAGGACTACTGTCTAACCCCAGCTTTAGCAGAGCTGCTGTCCAATTAATTGGACAAAACTATTCAATTAGTCCAGTGTCTACCCTAGCCAGGGTCTGGTCAGGAAAACCCAGGGCCTGGCGGAGGAGAATTGAATGCTAGAAACAAGGACCCCGGCCAAAAGAACACGGGCCAACTGTAACTTGCTGGTCACTGTGGCCAAGGAACAGAGCCATCTATGGCTCTTAAGCTTCTGCCTGGGACACCCTCATTGGCTCATGTTCTATTGGCCAACGCAAATCAGATGGCTGTGCCTTTAAAGGAGGCACAAAGTACAATTCTACTGTTTGCTAGGAATACTTAATGCGCAGCACTCACAAAACCCACTGTATGCATTGCAAAGTAGTCAAAACTTAAATGGCTCACTGCCATAAGTAGACACACACACTTATAAAATACTGACTTTTTTCTCCCTGAAGGGAATACAGCATTTCTAAGATTTGAAGTGGGTTGCAATCTTGCATTGTATTGAATGCACTTAAGAATTTGCTGAGAAATTTCTCTCTTAAGATTTCAAACACCGCCGAAACCAGTTTGGCTCAGTGGATAGAACGTCGGTCTGCGGACTGGAAGGTCCCAGGTTCGATTCCAGTCAAGGGCATGTACATTGGTTGTGGGCACATCCCCCGGTGGGGGGTGTGCAGGAGGCAGCTGGTCGATGTCTCTCTCTCATCGATGTTTCTAGCTCTCTATCCCTCTCCCTTCCTCTCTGTGAAAAATCAATAAAATATATTTAAAAAAAAAAGATTTCAAACACCTTCCCTTTTTCTCAACATTATGTATGCAAATCATGTTTGGAAAAAACTAAAACATACATGTGTATATCTCATTAAAATTCTTCTAGTTTTACACAGACTATTAAAAGTGACTTATAAGATGAGTAGTTGAAAGGAACAAAACAATGGCATTTTCATATAGGTGGAGCTTGGAGTAAAAATTCTAAGTGCTTTAAATAGAAGACACAGCACTATTCACTAACAGACAGAACTTTCTGCCATAAGCAAGTACCTCTCCGTTGCCATGAACGGTTGCCAGTGTCTGTGATGGTTAAAGGTCCACATGAGCCGAAACCGGTTTGGCTCAGTGGATAGAGCGTTGGTCTGCGGACTGAAAGGTCCCAGGTTCGATTCCGGTCAAGGGCATGTACATTGGTTGCGGGCACATCCCCGGTGGAGGGTGTGCAGGAGGCAGCTGGTCGATGTATCTCTCCCATCGATGTTTCTAGCTCTATATCCCTCTCCCTTTCTCTCTGTGAAAAATCAATAAAATATATATATATATTAAAAAAAGGTCCACATGATATTTTCAGCATCAGCCTGTACTTCCGAGGGAAAGGTGTATTCCGAATGTGGTTTACTCACTTTTCTCCTTTTGGCATCTGATTGGGAACAGGGAGAAGATCTATAAAGATATTACGAATAGATGAGGTGTCATCAAAATGGGGTTCGTAGGCCAAATCTGGCTCATCTCCTGTTTTTGTAAATAAAGTTTTATTGGAACACAGCCCTGCTCGTACAGGTACATGTTGTTTGGGGCTGTTTGGGGTTACAACAGCAGAGTTGAGCAGTTGCAGCAGAGACTATCTGGCTTGCAGAGCTGACGATATTTACTACCTGGCCCTTTATAGAAAAAGTTTGCTGGCCCTGTCTTTAAAGTCTTTCCCATCTGCAGAAAAAGGTCTATATGTAAATTATGTACCCACATATGAAATGATGTAAAATGTCTCAACTGTTTATAGGACATGATGCTATAATACATTAATTTTCTAAAGATTGTAGTCATCAATCATTTTGGTAAGTTGAATATTTTTCTTCTTAATCATCCTACAGTCCACATGATGCCTTTTCTGCAGCCTACATGACACTCAAAAATGTTCTTGGTTCAGCATGATTCCCGCCATCTTGAAACGTGTTTCTCTACCGTCTTGCATTTTCCTCCTATTTATTGCGTTCTCCTCCATCCCCTTGGCAACCCTTTGTTTCTCCCCATCCCGTGAACACCGGTGTTCCCCATGGCTCTGCCTTTGGTTTCTTCTCACTTCACCCACCCACCAAGTGCCAACCAGTCACTCCTGTGTTGTCAGCTACAAATCTTCTTGAAAACTTTGCTTCACACCCAGATCTTTCTCCTGAGGGCTGGACTCCCAACCTCAGAATCCTGTCCCCTGGACATTTCCACTCACAGGAGCCTCAGACTTGGCAGGAGTGACCACTGGAGAAGAGAATTCGGTGGTATGTGACATGCTTTAGTGTGAGAAATGACACATGGGCTTCCTTGTCCTTTCTCGTGTGTTTCTGGAAGAAGAGATTTCACTTTTTCTGATTTTAACAAAACAAAAAGCATCTGATCTTTACAAAAATTAATGGGCACCTCTGGGGTCATTCTTTTGTGCTACCAAAATCAGAAACACAGTGTTCCTACCTTTACTACATTCCTCCATCTGTTCATCCATCCATCCATCCATCCATCCATCCATCCATCCATCCAATAAATATTCATTGAGCACCTACTGTGTGGCAGAAATTGGGCTGGTCTTCTCTTAGGTCCTCCTACTTGTTACATGGTTCTCCGCTCTCCTGCAGCCTTAGCTCTGAAAATGGAATCCCCTTCTGACGTGTCTCTTCACAAATCACTATTTACCTGCACAATCAGTTTGTTCCAACCTCTGGTTCCTGGACCAGCCTGGCATATTTTTGCCATCTCCAAAGCTACCGCTCTTCTGTTCTTGAACCTTTCCTTAGAAATAGTGGTCTCAGCCTAGAGAAGTTAGAATACTGAGGCAGGTCTAGAGCTTAATCTGGGTGGGGAAACTCTGCTGTAAGGTCTGATTGGGTGGGGGAAGTACTTAGATACCTCTTGGCATGGCCTTGATTTTCTGTCTTGGCAAGCTCTCTGTTCATAGGAAATTCCTACTGGTGCTATTGTCACCTGGGTTGAAAGGTTTCCATTTTGAAGCCAGGCAAACATTATTCCTGCCCTCTGTTCATGTTTTCATTGTGGATTCTCTCTCTTCCCTGTTCTCATGACTTGTGAACTTTCAGCCCTTCATCTGTTAAAAGATAAATGGCCTGAGGGAGATGGCCGTGGAATGTATACTTTTGAGGATTTTTAAAGTTAAAAATTGACAGCTTTAACATTCAAGGTTTCTTTAACACTTAGGACCCTAAAATAATTTTTAAAATATTGTTAAACATTCCCCATTGATGGTCTGCTTAATTGCTTGCATGAAAAGATTTAAACTTTGCAAGCTCTCTAGGAATTCTGCTTTCCTTCCAATAGCCTACTTTTGGTTTCTAACATCTGCTCCAGTGACTGATTCTCCCTTCATGTGGCTGCAGCCTTTTCCTCACCACCTGGCCCCAGCTCTCCATCCCATCATATGGCTTTTCGTCAAATGGTTGCTTATGCCCTGGGACTCTCAGACACGCATGCGTGCACCTACATTTCAGACCCAGAGCCTTCTGTGTGGAAGCCATACATATGGCAGGCAGATCTTCTTTTCATCGGGATCAGGTTCAATGCCATTGTTGCATCAAGTTCACTGGATGATGCCCCGATCAAAGGCTGCTTTCCTGGTCACTGATATCAGCCCCCCCTTCCCATTTCCCAACTTCAGTTTGAATCACGTTCAGCCAAGTTGAAATTCCCTCTAGCAGTTGGCGCCAAGGGGAATCAGGATAAAGAAAATGTTCAGATAATACTTCAGTTCCTTATCTTCAGCAGTACAATAAATGCCTTCACTAAATTCTCAGCCTATTGCTGATTAGGTGGCTGGAATAACAATTTGTCAATAATAATAACTGATAATGTTTGTTCTGAACAGACTGGGGCAGGCCCTTGACATGGATTACCTCATTAGTTCATCCCTGGATGCCAGTAATATGGACAAAAAATTCTCTCTCTCTCTCTCTCTCTCTCTCTCTCTCTCTCTCTCTCTCCAGCTTCTGGCATTCGATTTTTTAAAATGTTTTTTAGTTTGATAACTTTTTATTCTGATATACTTTAAAACTGAGAAATTGGAAAAATAGTAGATTTCCTGTGTATCCTTCACTCAGCTTCCCCCAATGATAATATCTTATGAAAAGAGAGCAGTTGTCAAGACCAGGAAATTAACACTGATACAATACTATTAAAGCATTCTCGTGTATGTATTTCTATGAAATTTGATCACATGTGTAGAGTCAAGTAACCATCACAATCAGGATACGGAATTGTTCCATCAGCACAAAAAAACCCTCATGTTACACCTTAGTCCTCTTCCTCCAACCCCAGCTCCTGGCAACTGCTGAGCTGTTGGCCCTCACTCTAAGTTTGTCACTTGGTTTTATCACTCAGCATACCCCGGAGATCCATCCACGTTGGGTGTATCAATAGTTAGTGATTTCTTGCATCCTTTATTACAAAGAGGCTTTCTTGAAGCATGCCCTGACTGGCATGTTCAGATTTCAGCCAATGGTTGCTCAGTTCTTCCGGATATAACGGGAGGTGGTCTTTAGGCAAGGTCAGCCACAGGGCAATCTGGGATGCAGGAGGTCTGCCTTTGTAAAGACCTTTCTGGCTTCAATCAGCCTCTCGCCTTTCGCTCAAAGTGTGCAATCTTCATTGGCACCTCATCTTTTCTTCCCCTCGTTTCCAGCTGTCTCTGGGTCTTAGTCCCTGAGGTGAGCGCCTGTGATAAGGACTTAGATGCAGGTTTTTAATTTGAGAGGTGATCACAGGAAGCAGAGGTGAGTGAGGGAGTAGGGAGAGGGGGGAGGAGAGGGAGAAGCTAATAAAGGGTGTGTTAATGAGTGGGTCACAGCTGTGGACAATGGGCTCAATCCTACCAGGGAGTCCTACGTGCTAGTAACCATGCACGTGCTTCAGAATCGCCACTGAAGCATGGGAGGTGGAGGCATTTATCCACTAACTGCCATCTCTCATTTAAAAAGTAATTATCGATTCAGAGATAAAGGGAGAGGGAGAGAGAGATAGAAACATCAATGATGAGAATCATTGATCGGCTGCCTCCTGCATGCCCCTTACTGGGGATGGAGCCCACAGCGCAAGCGTGTGCCCTGACCGGGAATCCAACCGTGACCTCCTGGTTCATAGGTTGATGCTCAACCACTGAGCCACACCGGCCAGCTGGGCACCATCTCTCCTTAGTTGAGGGTTGTCGCAAGCACATTAACCCCTGGACTTTTGGATGGTACCTGCACCAGTGGATTTAGTGAGCCTGGGCTCTGTAGAGAACCGCCCCGCCCCGCCCTCAGCAAACCAAGTGCAGAGACACAGCATGGTGTGCAACGGGGAGACCAGCAGTGTGCCTGCCAGCTGGCCACCACCACGACCCAAAGTCAGGCGGGATGGGGACCAAGGGACCGAGGAGACGTGTCCAGACCACCTTGTGCTGCAACAGCTCTTGCCATCTGCTGGCAACTCCTTTGCTGTGTGTGGGGCCCTGATTTTCCCCTTCTCTGTGACTGTCTTCTTACGGCCACAGTTAATGGGCTATTCTGCTTCTTCAAGCTCTTCATGCAACTAACTTTGAAAGTTTCCGATGATTTGGAGGGATTTTATCCATGTAATTCAATCAATCTAAACCTAAATCTGTTTTCATTTTGAGTAGCTTCAAATAATTTAAATATATATATATATATATATATATATATATATATATATTCTTTTTACCAGATTTGTCCTTGGGGTTCTGAAGCCCCCTCTTCTCACCAGACAAATCTGAGTCTTGCTCCTAGTTTAGTCCATTCTTCTCCCTCCAAGAGGGTCTCTGCACTCACCCCCATGTCTTTTTTTTAAAATATATTTTATTGATTTTTTACAGAGAGGAAAAGAGAGGGATAGAGAGTTAGAAACATCGATGAGAGAGAAACATCGATCAGCTACCTCTTGTACACCCCCTACTGGGGATGTGCCCCGCAACTAAGGTACATGCCCTTGACCGGAATCGAACCTGGGACCCTTGAGTCCGAAGGCCGACTCTCTATCCACTGAGCCAAACCGGTTTCGGCCTACCCCCATGTCTTATCCCAGTTCTGGAACTGGTGTTTTTCCAAGCAGTTCTTTGGGCTTCTTCATGGGCTGCCATGTACCACTGCTGGTGTTTGTGTCCATCTGCCTCCTCCATCAGCCTCCTCGATGCCAAGCTTGGAGTTGCCATCCTTGTACCTGGGCCACTAGCACAGGCCCCACACCTTGCTGGGGGTCAATGAGTATTTGAAGCGGATGTTGGGGATAGAGACAGCAGGCAAACCCTGGAAGGAGGTTTCCTACGCTCAGGGGCCATCAGAGTGGGTTCGGGTTTTGGTCCCCATGAAGCAGCTCCGGGCGAGGCTATGGCCTGGCAGTGAGGGACACAGGATTACCGTCAGCTGTGCCCATGCATCCAGCCAGGCCACCGGGGGCTAGGGAGCTGGGTCATGTGGCTTTGGGACTATAGTCCTTTCAGTGAAAGGGAGGAAGCATCAGACAGAGAAAAGGGCAGGAGTGTGGAAGTCAGGTTTAAATCGCAGATAAGTGACCTTGTGGAAGTTACATCAACACTCTTACCAACACTCTTTCCCCCAAAAGACTGGCTCACAGGGCCGGGGTGAGGCCAGGATGGCGGAAGGAGGGAAAGGTAGGTCCTGTTGTAGCCAGTGGTCGCTGCTTCGCCCTGACCCCATTGGCAGGCATCTCCTAGACATCCATTGGGCTCTCTGGCTATTACCTTTCCCCTATTTCATCTTATGAAAAATGTTATTAGAAACAAACTAGCCTGCCCTAGCTGGTTTGGCTCAGTGGATAGAGCATTGGCCTGTGGGCTGAAGAGTCCTGGGGTTTGATTCCAGTCAAGGTCATGCACCTCAGTTGCAGGCTCAATCCCTGGCCCTGGTTGGGGTGCATGCAGGAGGCAACCAATCAATGTGTCTTTCTCATATCGATGTTTCTCTCTCTGTCTCTCCCTCTCCTTCCACTCTCTCTAAAAATCAATGGAAAAATATCCTCCGGTGAGGATTAACAAAACAAACTAGCCTACTGTTTCATGATCTCTTGCTGCTTAACACAGCAGTCCCAAACTTAGAATCTTGCAACGATGACTTATTATTCGTTGCGATGTGGTGGGTCAGGAGTCTGTTCAGGGCTCAGATGGATGATTCTTTCGGTCCACGTGTGTCAGCTAACATCATTCGTTTGGTGGTGTCACCTGACAGCTAGGCTGGGCCAGAACATCCAAGGAAGTTGTGCTTATAAGTCTGGGACCTCCATGCTATCCACCAGGTCAGTTGGCCTGTCTATCTGTCTGTGAGTCTCTCTCTCTTTCTCTCTCTCACTTCCTCGTCACATGGTGTAAGGACTTGGGCTTCTTTCTAACCAGGGTGGTCAGACTCCTAACATGGTGGCTGATTCCAGGGGGA
This sequence comes from Eptesicus fuscus, assembly GCF_027574615.1. Taxonomy (NCBI): domain Eukaryota; kingdom Metazoa; phylum Chordata; class Mammalia; order Chiroptera; family Vespertilionidae; genus Eptesicus; species Eptesicus fuscus. The sequence continues at coordinate 2,788,471 of NC_072473.1, forward strand.
AGGAGACAGGGGCTGTCAGTAACATTAAGACCTGGTCTCAGAAGCACCAGAATGTCCCTTCTACCACAAATCACTGACCAAAGCCAACCACAGGCCAGCCCAGATCCAGGGGAGGGAAACGGACTCCTTTCTTACAGCGCATACAAGTGGGGGTGAGGGAACTCTTGGGAGCCCTCTCTGGAGACTGTCACCCTCATGGAATTAGTCCAGTGGCAGGAGTGGTCTTGACTCAAGGGAAGGCAATGCTAGGCTGTCCAGGGAACTATGCTGTGGTTTGGCCTAACAGAGTCACCAGTCATTTTTTGGAGAAACTGGAGGCAAAAGCAGAGAGAGGGAGAAGGAGTATGCTGTAGTATAGCTTAAAGCGCAAGGATCTGTGAGGAAGAGTAGGAACCATGAGAGACCACAAGCAAGCTGGAGGCATGGAGACATGCAGAGAGAAGGGGAGCTTCTGGCAGACTCGACCATGACTGAGAGAGGCAGGGAGAGTTCTAGTCCCTCATGCTGACTGGAGGCTTTCAGCTCCACGGTTTATTCCAAGAGGCCACGTGCATTATGAGACCCCCTTTTACCTGAGATAACCATGTGTCTCTTTTCTTTATTTCTAATAAATGATTCAAGAAATGGATTTGAGTCCAAGAACTGCCCCCTACTGGTTCTGTGTCCCTGGGAAAGTTACTTCTGGGCCTCAGTTTTGTCATCAGCAAATGAGAATAATAATTATGGGCCTGGCTGGCGTGGCTGAGTGGTTGAGTGTCAACCTATGAACCAGGAGGTCATAGTTCGATTCCCAGTCAGGACTCATGCCCGGGGTGCAGGCTCAATCCCCGGGTGTGGGGCATGCAGGAGGCAGCCAATTAATAATTCTCTCTCATCATTGATGTTCCTATCTCTCCCTTTCTCTCTGAAATCAATACAAATACATTTTTGAAAAATAATAATTAAAAAAATGATGCCCATGTCATAGGCCTGTTTTGAGTATTACAATATTTACATTATGAGAGTTAATATACTTCCAAGCCCTTGGAACAATGCCTGTCATGGAATAAGTGCTGTATAAGTAATTGTTTTTTAAAATTTATTATTTTCTTACATTTTTTTATTTGAATTTTTCCCCAATTACAGTTGACATTCAATATTTTGTATTAGTTTCAGGTGTATAGCACAGTGCTTAGACAATCATACTTTTACAAAATGGTCCCTCCAATATTTCTAGTTCCCACCCGACACCATGCACAGGTATTACAACACCATTGACTGTATTTCCTACGTTGCTCTTTACGTCCCTGAGACTATTTTGTAACTACAGATCTGCACTTTTCAATCCCTTCACCTTTTTCACCTAGTCCCCCTAAGTAATTTTAAATAAAAAAATAAGATAATGTTTAAGAGTCTTGGGTTGAGAGAGCAAATAAAGATTCTGCTTTGGAAAGAAAGAGATTTTCCTGGGCAAAGGCATTATTTTCTTCTGTGATCAAGGCAAGGCAGTCCTACCAGGCTGTCACTGTGGGCCACTGAACTGGAGACATCTCCTGGGAAGGCCGCAGACACGTGGTCTCCATGCAGATGAAGCTGTGGGTACAGCCCATCACGTAAGCTGAGCATCCTGATTCCCATCAGGAATTTCAAGCTGCTTTGAGCTTGCTGTGCTCTTTCCCCCCATCCCTTTTCTTCTGGCGGACTTTTCCCCTTCTCCAGATAACCCAATTTACAGAATTGCCTCAAGATGTGCCGGTTGACGTGACATTCTGAGGCAGAGAGACCCCGTCGTAACCTGTTGATTTATGGTCCCTCCACTTCACTGTCGCTTTCTGATTTAACATCAAAAGAGCGGATTAAGGATGCAATCACGCTGGGCAAACAAATACACTGTTGCAAATGACTTTGCAAAAAAAAAAAAAAAAAAGGTTTTTTTAAAAAAATGTTGGCCATGTATAAAATGAGCTAAAAGTGGCCCTTGGTGCAATCATTCAAATGCCTTCAGCCCCTCGCACCACATGTTCCCTGCGTTTTCTTTTATCACATGTGAGCGTATATTATAATACAAGGCAATTCCAAAGGGGAACCAGATGGCTCCGTGTTTCCCCGTTCAGGAGTCTCCGGCCGAGAGGAAGAAGGAATCTGGGACGATATTTGGTTCTGCTGAAACTGACAGGCCATGGAGGTGATAATCGGTGGTGGTTAAGGAGGGCTCGCATTTACCATAACGAGTGTAAGTGCTCCATCACGTCCCATTGGGTCTGGAATGGGCACAGCCTTTAAAATCGGATTTAACATCTTCCTTTACACGGGCCCCATTGGAATATGTTGAGACTAGCAATATTTTAACCTCCTTTTCCTTTATGAAATATATACGTTTCAGAAAAAGCAAGTACTTTTTTTTTTGGAAAGACAGTCTAAAATATGGCCAATTTTCAACTCTTGCTCCCTTATTATCTAGGCTGCCAGAGAACCACGCCGCTCAATAAAAAAGAGTGGGCTAATTAGGGCAGGGAAGGCCTGGGGAGGGGGCGGGAGCAGGGTGGAGGGAGTCAGTGGGGGAAAGAGGGGGGTTTCTGTAATACTTTCAACAATTAAGATAAATTAAAAATAAAGAGTGGGCGCCTGGCCGGCGGTGGCTCAGTGGTTGAGCATCAACTTATGAACCAGGAGGTCACAGTTGGATTTCCCGTCAGGACACATGCCTGGGTTACAGGCTTGATCCCTAGTGTGGGGCGTGCAGGAGGCAGCTGACGGGGATGTTCGAGCTGGCTGCATGTGACCTCCTCGCTGCTCCTCAAGCATAGCTTGCACATTTCCATTCTTTGCACACTCCCTTGGAGAGAAAGCTCTTCCCTTTCTCCTTGCCTCGCCCCATTGGTTAAGAACTGCACATGTCCTGGCATTTCTGAACTACCCCCTTCCTGTGAGTTCTTACTTCAGGCTCTGAGTTCTTTTCTTTTTAAATATATTTTTTATTGATGTCAGAGAGGAAGGGAGAGGGAGAGAGACAGAAACATCCATGAGGAGAGAGAATCATGGATCAGCTGCCTCCTGCACGCCCCCTACTGGGGATTGAGCCCACACACTGGGCATGTGCCCTGACTGGGAATCGAACTGTGACCTCCTGGTTCATAGGTTGATGCTCAACCACTGAGCCACGCCGGTTGGGCATAGACTCTGAGTTCTTACGTCCAGTTAGCACGATATGAGGCCATAGCCAGGAAGCCACATCCCTGAACAAGGACCGTCCGGGGCTGCTCCTGCTTCCCTCTCACTGGGCTGGAGGGGAAGCAGTAGGGAGGGCAGAGACTGAGGGGAGCTGGTGGCAGGTGGAAATTCTGAGGTCCCGTGGGCAGACAGATGCATGGACAAAGGGCTGCCCCTGAGGAAGGAAAGAGGGGCGGAGAGTAAGCTGCCCACTGCAGGGCTGTGACCGCCCGCACTGCCCAGCCCTTCCCCTCGCTGGACCTCACGTACTGTCCCTGCGACAGCTACCGCCCTCAGTCTTGTGGATGAATAACTGGTTTAAGGTCACATAGTTGATAAGTGGCCAAATCAGGATTCCCCGCGCAGCGTTTTAACGTTGAAAGTTGGTGAGGCCTTTTCCAGGCCTGACAAGCCCTACGCGGTGCCCAACACTTGCCTGGAATTGCTCCACTTAATCTTCACAACCATCGGAGTAATCGGCCTGCCAGATTCTGACATTTGAGGTCTGCAAGTTAACCTTAGTTACTTATTCATTTTTGAGGTGGTAATTCATATTCTATAAAAGTCACCATTGTACAGTATGAAATTCATTGTTTTTAGTATATTTACAAAGGTTGCCAAACCATCACCACTATCTAATTCCAGAATATTTCCACCACCCTGAAAGGAACTTTGTACCCGTTAGCAGTCGCTCCCCGTTGCCCCCTATCCCCAGCCCCTGGCTAACACACATCTACTCTGTCTCTGTGATTCTAAACGTTTCTGAAAACTAAATTACACAAGATGTGGTCTTTTATGTCTGGCTTCTTTCGCTTAGCATAGTGTTCTTTTTTTTTTTTTAATATATTTTATTGATTTTTTACAGAGAGGAAGAGAGAGGGATAGAGAGTTAGAAACATCGATGAGAGAGAAACATTGATCAGCTGCCTCTTGCACACCCCCTACTGGGGATGTGCCCGCAACCAAGGTACATGCCCTTGACCGGAATCGAACCTGGGACCCTTGAGTCCGCAGGCCGACGCTCTCTCCACTGAGCCAAACCGATTTCGGCTAGCATAGTGTTCTTTTTTTTTTTTTTTTTTTTTTTTTTTTTTTTTTTAATTTCTTTATTGATTAAGGTGTCACATATTTGTCCTCATCCCCCCATTCCCATCCCACCCCTCTCCCCACGCATGCCCCAATCCCCTGTTGAACTTAACCGTTGGGTAGGCTTATATGCATGCATACAGGTCCTTTGGTTGAACTCTCCCCCTCCCCCCACCCTCCCCCTACCCTCCCCTATCCTCCCTCTGAGGCCCGATAGTCCGATCAATGCCTCCTTGCTTCTGGTTCTGTTCTTGTTCCTCAGACTATGTTGTTCATCATTTCCCCTAGATGAGCGAGATCATATGTCACTAGATATATACTAATAAGCACTGAATGTGAGACGAGCAATAATAGTTATGCTGACAGGCAAATGAATCAGTCTGTGGCGAGCTTCCCCCTGGACCACCAGTTCTTTTGAGACCCAATTTCAATGTCCAGTAGTTCCTTATGTGTACATGTCAGCACTGACCCCCCAGCTCTGGATGGTGGACAAATGGCGGTAACGGAGGTCCGACTCCCTCTGGTTTGGTCTCGGCCGAACCCAGGGGCACGGCGTCACCCGGACTAAGGGGCACGTGGCCTCACCCATACCCAAGGGGCGCGTGGTCTCACCCGGGCCTGGGACCCAGCCTCACCCGGATGGATCCAGGGGCACACGGCCTCACCCGGACCCAGGATCTGGCTTCACCCGTACCCAGGGGCGCTTGGCCTCTCCCAGACCCAGGGGCACGTGGCCTCGCCCGGGCCTAGGTGCACGAGGCCTCACCCGGATCCAGGGACACATGGTCTCACCCGGACCCAGGGACGCTTAGCCTCTCCCAGACCCAGGGGCCCGTGGCCTCACCCGGGCCTAGGTGCACGAGGCCTCATCCGGATCCAGGGACACATGGTCACACCCGGACCCAGGGACGCTTGGCCTCTCCCAGACCCAGGGCCACTTGGGCTCACCCGGGCCTAGGTGCACGAGGCCTCACCCGGATCCAGGGACGCATGGTCTCACCCGGACCCAGGGACGCTTGGCCTCTCCCAGACCCAGGGCCACTTGGGCTCACCTGGGCCTAGGTGCACGAGGCCTCATCCGGATCCAGGGACACAAGGTCTCACCCGGACCCAGGGACGCTTGGCCTCTCCCAGACCCAGGGCCACTTGGGCTCACCCGGGCCTAGGTGCACGAGGCCTCACCCGGATCCAGGGACGCATAATCTCACCCGGACCCAGGGACGCTTGGCCTCTCCCAGACCCAGGGCCACTTGGGCTCACCCGGGGCTAGGTGCACGAGGCCTCACCCGGATCCAGGGACGCATGGTCTCACCCGGACCCAGGGACGCTTGGCCTCTCCCAGACCCAGGGCCACTTGGGCTCACCCGGGCCTAGGTGCACGAGGCCTCACCCGGATCCAGGGACGCATGGTCTCACCCGGACCCAGGGACGCTTGGCCTCTCCCAGACCCAGGGCCACTTGGGCTCACCCGGGCCTAGGTGCACGAGGCCTCACCCGGATCCAGGGACGCATGGTCTCACCCGGACCCAGGGACGCTTGGCCTCTCCCAGACCCAGGGCCACTTGGGCTCACCCGGGCCTAGGTGCACGAGGCCTCACCCGGATCCAGGGACGCATGGTCTCACCCGGACCCAGGGACGCTTGGCCTCTCCCAGACCCAGGGCCACTTGGGCTCACCCGGGCCTAGGTGCACGAGGCCTCACCCGGATCCAGGGACGCATGGTCTCACCCGGACCCAGGGACGCTTGGCCTCTCCCAGACCCAGGGCCACTTGGGCTCACCCGGGCCTAGGTGCACGAGGCCTCACCCGGATCCAGGGACGCATGGTCTCACCCGGACCCAGGGACGCTTGGCCTCTCCCAGACCCAGGGCCACTTGGGCTCACCCGGGCCTAGGTGCACGAGGCCTCACCCGGATCCAGGGACGCATGGTCTCACCCGGACCCAGGGACGCTTGGCCTCTCCCAGACCCAGGGCCACTTGGGCTCACCCGGGCCTAGGTGCACGAGGCCTCACCCGGATCCAGGGACGCATGGTCTCACCCGGACCCAGGGACGCTTGGCCTCTCCCAGACCCAGGGCCACTTGGGCTCACCCGGGCCTAGGTGCACGAGGCCTCCCCCGGATCCAGGGACGCATGGTCTCACCCGGACCCAGGGACGCTTGGCCTCTCCCAGACCCAGGGCCACTTGGGCTCACCCGGGCCTAGGTGCACGAGGCCTCACCCGGATCCAGGGACGCATGGTCTCACCCGGACCCAGGGACGCTTGGCCTCTCCCAGACCCAGGGCCACTTGGGCTCACCCGGGCCTAGGTGCACGAGGCCTCACCCGGATCCAGGGACGCATGGTCTCACCCGGACCCAGGGACGCTTGGCCTCTCCCAGACCCAGGGCCACTTGGGCTCACCCGGGCCTAGGTGCACGAGGCCTCCCCCGGATCCAGGGACGCATGGTCTCACCCGGACCCAGGGACGCTTGGCCTCTCCCAGACCCAGGGCCACTTGGGCTCACCCGGGGCTAGGTGCACGAGGCCTCACCCGGATCCAGGGACGCATGGTCTCACCCGGACCCAGGGACGCTTGGCCTCTCCCAGACCCAGGGCCACTTGGGCTCACCCGGGCCTAGGTGCACGAGGCCTCCCCCGGATCCAGGGACGCATGGTCTCACCCGGACCCAGGGACGCTTGGCCTCTCCCAGACCCAGGGCCACTTGGGCTCACCCGGGGCTAGGTGCACGAGGCCTCACCCGGATCCAGGGACGCATGGTCTCACCCGGACCCAGGGACGCTTGGCCTCTCCCAGACCCAGGGCCACTTGGGCTCACCCGGGCCTAGGTGCACGAGGCCTCACCCGGATCCAGGGACGCATGGTCTCACCCGGACCCAGGGACGCTTGGCCTCTCCCAGACCCAGGGCCACTTGGGCTCACCCGGGGCTAGGTGCACGAGGCCTCACCCGGATCCAGGGACGCATGGTCTCACCCGGACCCAGGGACGCTTGGCCTCTCCCAGACCCAGGGCCACTTGGGCTCACCCGGGCCTAGGTGCACGAGGCCTCACCCGGATCCAGGGACGCATGGTCTCACCCGGACCCAGGGACGCTTGGCCTCTCCCAGACCCAGGGCCACTTGGGCTCACCCGGGCCTAGGTGCACGAGGCCTCACCCGGATCCAGGGACGCATGGTCTCACCCGGACCCAGGGACGCTTGGCCTCTCCCAGACCCAGGGCCACTTGGGCTCACCCGGGCCTAGGTGCACGAGGCCTCATCCGGATCCAGGGGCACATGGTCTCACCTGGACCCAAGGATGTGTGGCCTCTCCCAGACCCAGGGGCACGTGACCTCTCCCAGACCCAAGGGCACGTGTCCTCACCCGGGCCTAGGTGCGCGAGGCCTCAACTGGATTTATGGACACCTGGCCTCACTCGGACCCAGGGGAGCGCGGCCTCCCCCAGACCCAGGGGCGCTTGGCACCTCCCCAAGAGTCCCGCCTCTCCCCGCAGGCATCTGGGTCTCCCACGGGTCTCCAGAAGCTGGATTTCAGGGTGATGGAGAGCTAATCTCCCCTAGGTTTGGAACAAAAGCCCCTTTCCCCCGCCACCAACCAGACCCACGCCCCTCCACACCTCATCCCCTCCGATTTCGCTGGTTTCCTCTTCCCTCTTAGCTATAAATCTACCATTCAGCCATCTCTCCTGTAGTTCTGGATGGTAGAGGCTCTGTCCTCCATTCGTGCCCCTGAAATTGCTGTGCGCGGTGGAGTTCGCAGTTCCTTTGTTTAACTTAGCCGCCTTCTTGATTCTCCTCTGTCAAAATGGCTTAAAGGGCTTGAATGTAAGATGAGAACTCCTAAGAATCCTCCAAATCGGTGTTGGCGGCCTCCGGGGCCTCGAGGATCTCACTGCGCAGTTCGGCCAGGTCGGTGGCGCGGATGCGCCCCTCCTGCAGAAAGATGGTCTCTTCCTTTACAGAGAGCTGCTGCGCCGAGTCCGCGGCCGCCGCCACAGCAGCTGCTGCGGCGCCCACGAGCCCATGGCCCCGGCTGCGGTGCTGACTGAGAGGAGCAGCCGCCCGGTCTGGGGAGACGCGAGCAGCAGTCGCCACCCTCACTAGTCCATGTTCCAGTTGTATTTCCGAAACTGCCATGCGAGGCAACACATCAGCCTTCACCTCCGCCGTCATCTTTTTCGAATTCCCCAATTTGTTCTTCTTAATCCCTTGAATTCAGTCAACTCTACTGAGGTCTAGTGGCGCCGGGAGGTGCACGGAGAGGGCGCCCGGGCCTCCGTCCGGTGTGCGGGGCGCGCGGCCCGCGGAACCAGGCGCGCGGGGGCCTCGCGGCGGGGATGTGCGCTGGTCGGCCGCCGGGCTCTGGGCGCCACTGCCGCGGTGGCGTCCCCAGCGCCCCGGGCCGGGCGGCCTGCGGGGGCGGCGCAGTTGCGAAACTGAGTGAGTATCTACAGTTAAGTCTTGATTGTTGTTGGTGTCACTAGGAGGAATTGTCCTCCAGGCCACTTGGCCGTGAGGACCCTCTTTGTCTATATAGGAAGAGTTGCTGTGCAGGAGACATGAGGCTCCTGTGTCTGTGTCCCTCTGTATTCCTTGCAAACACCTCTGAGAGAAACGCGCCCTGGAGTTTCGCCCGCTGCCTGGAACTGGGTTTCAATGTAGTTGGAATTGGGTCTCAGCGCAGTCTGGCGCCTTTGTCTCCTTCCCAGCAGGGCCATTCAGTGGCGCAGGCAACAGTCCGTCCTCTGCGCGCCCTCCCGTACGCGCCTCTGGAGCCGCCGCTCCTCTGTGCCTCTGCCCCACAGGCCAAATTCATTCCCCCCGCATGCGCCTGGCTTCCCAGGGTTTCGCCCGGAACTGGGGTTCAGTGCAGTCGGAACTGGGGTTCAGCACGGTCCGGAGCCCTTGTCTCCTTCCCACTAGGGCAGTTCAGTGGCGCAGGCAACAGTCCGTCCTTTGCGCCCCTTCCTGCGCGCGCCTCTGGAGCTCTGCCTTCCGCCGCTCCTCTGTGCCTGCGCCCCACAGTCCAGATTCATTCCCCCAGCCTGCGCCTGGCTTCCCAGGGTTTCGCCCGGAACGGGGTTCAGTGCAATCGGAGCCGGCGCTCAGCGCAATCTGGAGCCTTTATCTCCTTCCTGCCAGTGAACGCCGGCCAGGCCGTCAGCCGCCCCTTCCTCTCCGGCTCCATCCTCCCCGCAGGCGCGCGTGCTCGTGTCTCCGCCCGTTTCTCCATACCTCAGGCTTTTGCGGCTCCCCCAACTGTCCCCGTGGCCTTCTCCTTCCCCCCAGCTGTGGGCATTTCAGTCCGCCAGCTTTCCTGTGGTTCTGGACGATGACCGTTCTGACCTCTAGTTGTATTTTTGAAATTGTTGTGCCCGGCTGCGGGTTAGGTGTTTAACCTATGGCGCCATCTTGGTTTCGCTTAGCATAGTGTTCTTAAGGTTCATCCATGTCGAGGGTATGTTAGTACTTCATTCCTTCGTATGGCTCAGTGATATTCCACTGTATGGAGGGACCACACTTTGTTTATGAATTCACCACTTGGTGGGCACTGGGATCGTTTCCATCTTTCAGCTATTATGAATAGAGCTGTTGTGAGTCCCATTTATAGGCTCAGAGAGGTTAATGAAAACACAATAATAAAAAGATTGCTTTTTAAATCGGATCTAGATTCAAAACTTAGCTTCATCACTTACTCTCCATGTGACTGATGGCTGGGATTGGTATGAGGACTCTTCTTTTTAATTTTTTTTTTTTTTTTCAGTTATAGTTTACATTCAATGTTGTTTTGTATTAGTTTCAGGTATAGGTGTGAGGACTCTTGATAATTCATGTAAAGGGGTGCTTGGTACATATTAGGACTTCCATGAAAATTAATGTTGGACCCTCCACATTTGGCCCTTCTTGGTGCCCAATAACTAATTTCAAATGAAGAAATGATTTGGCCACTTATCAACTATGTGACCTTAAACAAGTTATTCATCTGGAGAGTAGTAGCTTTTGCAGTGTAGTAAGGTCAAAATTACTTGTTGAATTCCTGGCTCATGCTAGAACTCAGTAAATGTCAATTCTCTTTCCCTTAATACCAGCTTCGGATTTCTTCTTTGGTTGCAATGCAACATACACCTTAACCCCTGAACTAAGCTCTGAGGTCTGCATTTATAGTTACCCATAATTTTTCACTTTTGACTTTACAATATTAATCTTCTATGTTATTAGGGGGAAAATGACAGCATTATAAACATAATTTGAGAGCTGCTTATTCGGGTAAATACCCAATGCATTCATGAAACATTATTTTCCTTCTCACCAGAACTTTTACTTTTTGAATTTTTGTTAAAGCAAACTTCTCCAAAATCAATATTATAAAAATTAAAGGTACCAAACATTTAGCTTTTGCAGAAAGGCCTAAGTATAAATTGATTAGCTGGCATTCTCAAGGTTTCTGGAGCGAGGGAGATAGACCAAGGCATAATAAAAAAGTCACTCCATTCATTTTGTAAGGTCAGGGGTCAGGGCAGTGTGAAGGGAAATGTCTTTGAAAGAACTCATCAAATGTCAATCAGAGATTATTAATTTACTGAAAAGTCTACCTTTGGCCTGGGGATTTACTGGAGCTCGAATTTACTAGAGTTTCCTTTGAACTCTACATCCAGAGGAATGCTGGCTCACTCCTGGGCTGTGACCTCCCAACCTGGCTGGTACCATCACCCAGCTTCGCCCTGTTGGAGGTTTTTTTCCACACCTAATGCTGATGACATGATTCTGCTCAGACCCTTCAGCAACATCAGCTTTCAAAGATGAGGAGAAAAAAAGAAAAAGAAAAAAATGGGCATTATAGTATTTTGGTTTTTCACTGCTCTTACCTGATCATTAGCATTCTTAGTCTAAGGAGATGAATGCCACAAAGATCATTTAGGATCTGGTGAGAAATGAGATGTGCAGCGTGGGAAGAAGGTGATAGGGGTTAGGGCAGATGCCTTAGCAACAACATCACTTAGTAGGAAATTTACACCAGCACGTGTTCCTAATTTTGATAAGTCCCATTCTCATCCATTTTCTTTTCTGTTCCCCTGCGCGTGGTTTATGGGTGTATGTCTTCACGCTCGTTTAAAGTCTCAACTGGTTTGCATTCATCCACTTTTTACACTTCAAGAAACTTGAGCAAATTTATAGAGACAGAAAGTAGAATGGTAGGTTCCAGGGGCCAGGGAAGGGAAAAGTGGGTTGTTTAATGGATACAGAGTTTCAGTTTGAGAAGATGCAAAGAGGTCTGCAGCCCTGCCGGCATGGCTCAGTGGTTGAGCGTCAACCTATGAACCAGGAGGTCAGGGTTCGATTCCCCATCAGGGCACATGCCTGGGTTGTGGGCTTGATCCCCAGTGTGGGGTGGGCAGGAGGCAGCCGATCCACGATTCTCTCCCATCATTGATGTTTCTCTTTCTCTCTCCCTCCCTCTCCCTTCATCTCTGAAATCAATATATTTTTTAAAAAGAGGTCTGGAGGTGGATGGTGGTGATGGTTATGTGAATGTATTTTATTCCACTGAACTGTACACTGCTCTTGTGCTGATCCATGGGAAATTCCCCATCCTGCAGCAGTGAGTCCCAGATCTGCCTTCTGACCTCCTTCCTCCGCCCCTGTTACCTCTGGCAACCACTGGTCTTCTTACTGCCTCCGTAGTTTTTTCTTTTCCAGAATGTCATAGAGTTGGAATCATACACTAGGTAGCCTTTTCATATTGGCTTCTCTCACTTGATAATATGCACTTAAAGATTCCTCCATGAATAATGAAATATTATTAGGTAATGTATAATAATTAAATATTATAAAGGTAGAGCAACACAAAAATCAGCTTTCCATCCCTTCCTGGACCCAGGGTTGAATGAACCTCATTACCCCATGGTTCCCCAATATTTCTTATGTATATGTCTGTAACTGCACCTTAATAAAGACTTGCTGAATTTTGTTCAAAAGTCTGAATCCCTCGTAAGGAACTTAAGCCCTTCAAGACTAGGGCATCCTAGTCTCCTTGGCATCTAATACACAGAAGAGACTCAATAAATGTCATTGAGAGAAAGGAATAAATGCATAAAGGCTAAAGATTAAGATTAGGATCCTGGGGAAATCCCATGATATAGTAAGTTTTCATGACTTAAAACCATTTTTTAAAAACTTAGAGACTGCATGGTAGAAATTTTTGGGGGAGTTTGGGGAAGACATAAGCTATCCTCTCCCTTTAAGAACTATGCACAAGAATGAAAATATCCATGTGGCCACTGCTATTTCCCCAGTAGGCACTTAATATATATTTGGATGTATAGAAGCTTGGATGTATGGATGGCCATGTGGCCACTGCTATTTCCCCAGTAGGCACTTAATATATATTTGGATGTATAGAAGCTTGGATGTATGGATGGCCATGTCCACTTTGGCTGAAATTGATTAGATCAGGATTGTACACCAGACTCAATAGGCCAATGAAGTTGTTTCCTCGGAACTCAAATTGGTGCTAAAAGACAGTTGAGCTCAGTGTTCTTGGGATGGTTCATTTAACTTGAGGGTGTGTTAGGTTAGCTATATTCTGCCACAAAAATAGAGAAGCAGAAAAAGCCAATCAACAGTATGCATGTATGGACATGTATACACAGATACACCTCAGTCTTTTTTTTTTGGGGGGGGGCCTCTCTTCTGATTCTTGTTTACATTTCATCCCTGAGGCCTAACTTCATCCTTCCCTTGGTTCTATGAGGCACCCCATTGACTTACAATAAATCCCCTTTCTGCCCAAACCAGCTCAAGCTGATTTTTGCTAAATGCAACCAAAGACTATTAGCAAATATACTCTGTCACCATAATTCATGTTCCTTCTCTGATATTTCAACGTTGGTAAGATTTTAAAGCCACCCTAGTCAATATTTGTTTTAGTTTGAATTAATTTTCATTTCCCTGGATTTTAGCTGTTGTCAAATGCCTACTTGGTCCCTTTCATCGTTTGCAGAGCAAAGCAAAAGGAACCCTGAGCCACCAGCTGATGTGCACCCTTGGGCTCTGTGTATAAATTATGCCTTTGAAACACTTGGCGTCTTCCTGGGAAACCATTTCCCAGTAGGGGAAGACAAACTAACAAGTTTCAGAAATAAACTTGAAATAGTACTCATTCCTATGGACAAGTACAACTCGGAAGTAACCAAAGCAATGAAAACAAATGAGTTGGCTTTAGTGGAAGGATATGGAATAGTCAAGACTGAAGACCTGGGCCAGTTGGCGTATTTATGTCTCAACGCCCAACTGGAGGGCACGCGTTGTGAGTCTAGCAGCTGGATCTTAGCTTTGGACCCTCACCTCCCAGCATAGGGTCTCACTGAGAAGATGCTCCATAGATGTCTGTTGAAGAAGTAAGATGATGAAATAACGGTTAGTGATTAAGTCTGGAGATCAGAATCAGAGGGGAATTGCCGGGTTCCAGTGCCCCCTACCTGTGTGACCTTGGGTGTGTTACTTGTCTGTGTCTCAGCTTCCATAGCTGGAAAACGGGGTGAGAACAGAGCTGCTTCAGAGTGTTGATGTATTAAATGAGTCAGTCCATGCACAACAGTTGCTCCACGCCTGCAAAGGAGGAAGCATGCAATACATGTTTACTGATCATTATGTTAGAGAGTAGCTTTTCATTGTCACATTTGCCTCCTAGAAATTAAAAAAAAAATCATTTTAGAGAGAGGAAGGGAGAGAGAGACGAGAAACATCAGTAATGAGAAAGAATCATTGATCAGCTTCCTCCTGCACACCCTCTACTGGGGACTGGACCCACAACCCGGGCATGTGCCCTGACCTGACCGGGAATTGAATCATGACCTCTTGTATCATAGGTCAATGCTCAACCACTGAGCCACGCCTCCTGGGCCCTCCTAGAAATTTTATGAAAATGCTAGAAGAATATCAGGGACATTCCATTTGGCCTTTATAATAAAGGTATTAAAGAAGCATATTCCTGTGTCAGGTACATTTACATCTTGACTTATTCCCAAGTGAGTGAAAATTTAGTGGGGAATATTAATAGAAATATGGCCTGCAATACAAAATTTTAGACCTTAAAAAATCTAAATTTAAAAAGCTCACAGGATGGCCACCTGAGAGGAAAGTTTGGTACAAGTATCACATCCTCCAGTTTACAGCCAGAAGGCTCTGCACATCTCTTGGGCTCATGGGGGTCAGCCTGGGTCTGACTGGTCCTGGTGGTCACAACAGAAGAGGCTGTGCTGGGCCACACAGACCAGGATCTTTGTCGGTGCTGCATGCTTGTACGCATGGCGCTAATCCCAGGATTATTTCCTTCTTTATGCATCCCCAGAATAGTCTTCTAGGAAATCTTGCTTTTCGTGATCCTATCCCCTTACCCCTTGAACAACTCCATGTAAATTACTTTTATCCCCTTTTCCTGGAGATGTTTACATATCTGGTTCCCGGGAAGCTGTTCACAGCCTCAGAGCAAATGAGCTCCTCTATGTCTGCTATGGTTGCCCTTTACTCCACGTGTCATCTTTCGGAGGTCTCTCTGAGGATGGGGCTGGGAACACTTCTTTTGGAATGGCACGTGATTGTGTGATGGCTGGGGGCCGAGGCTGCCTGATAAAAGAATCCTAATGGCTGCTCCTGTCTATTGGGGGCAGGCTGGCTCATGGGGGCAACGAACTGACAAAGTTAAGACTGTGGGCTTAGAATCCAAATCAGCCAGATTGCTCTGCTCTGGTTTGTTTCCCAAACTTGGGCGTTCCCAATGTCAGTTATGCATGTTTAGGTAACAATCAGGTTAGGGGTGAGAGTGTACATGAATCAAGGACAATTCTTTTCATCTCCTGCACAAAGAAATCCGACATGCAGATCTGCTAGCATCATTCTAAGGTGTGGCGTTGTGACAACATCAAGATTCATTCACTGGGGATGGTAAAGGTAGTAAATTGGCATGTACCATCTATCCTGGTCTCCATCTAGGTTGCAACACCAAGAACTACAATTCCCAGCCTCCCTTGCAGCGAGGGTTCAGGTGTGCCTTCGGTTCCTCTGATCAGATGCACTCCTAGAAACTTAGAAGGCAGGAGCAGGATGGGGCTGGCTTTTGCTTTATGTTGGCAAAGGAAGCAGTACCAAAGGTTCCAGTGTACAGGTTGACAGGCAGGGCATCCATCTTGGTTTTCTTTTCTTTTTGGTGCAGACCCACCATGCCAGAGGTGGCTTCCTGGTCTCCACCTTCTTGATTAAGAGAGAGGTAGCAACACTCACGCTGAGCTGGTTCTGCAGTGGGTTTCAGAGAGAGTTCCTGGGGACTCAGCTCAAAGCCCGCTCTTACAGTACAACAATCCTGCTTGTGCTCTGGCGACAACGCAGACAGAAGGTCCTGGCACACAGTGTCTCCCCAGCAGCTGCTCTCTGAGTGAACATTAGTAAGTGTTTAATTCAACATATGTTTATGAAGCGCCTAATACTGAGAAGTTGCTTAGCAGGTTCTGAAATTTATTTTATCATGTATTCACTCTGTGACTTCAGCCTCTGTTTCTTCATTTATAAAATGGTAACAATAATTTCACCCACCCCGTAGGATTGCAAGAAGGCTAAATGAGATGATGCATGCCAAGCAGCAGTATGGTGCCTGATTGGAGGAAGAAGTCAACATGTTTCCCATAGAAATGGTATTTATTTTGTGCTCGGTGCTAGGATACAGATAAACATGACAGCCTTGGTCTCTGGCCCGGTGGAGCATGCAGTGGAAAGGGGAAGGCAGACATTTAAGCAAGGTCAAAAACAGCACGGTGGTTGCCCTGGCTGGTTTGGCTCAGTGGATGGAGTGTGGGCCTGTGGACTGAAAAGCCCGGGTTCAATTCCAATCAAGGGCACGTGCCCAGGTTGTGGGCTTGATCCCCAGTAGGTGGCATGCAGGAGGCAGCCGACCAATGGTTCTCTCTCATCATGGATGTTTCTGTCTCTCTCTCCCTCTCTGGAATCAATAAAAATATATACACTAGTATATTAAAAAACAGCCCAGCGATAACTATGAGAGAGGAGTACAGGACATCAGTGGCATGGGGCAGGGTCACCGAAACCAGCCCAGAGGAGGGATGGTGCAGGGGATAGAGAGGTGGGCTGGGCAACATTTTGCTGAGAACCAGTTGGCCAAGAGCTGAGACCAATTTCCTAATGACCAAAATACCTAATGCCTAATGGTTGATTCATCAAAGTTTACCAAACATTTATTTTAAGAACATTCTTCTTATGTCTAGTCAATTAATGGATTTTTCCTAGACCTATTAACTTGTCTAAACTTCTGGGTTTTAGGTTAGTTTTGACTTCATGAATGTATTTTCCATTAATGTTCATATTTGTGGAAAACTATGTTAATGACTTATTTATTGAATATATTAATAATTATGAAGATTTTAATATTATAAATATGTGGAATATATTCTTGACTATATTCTAAAACCTAATGATTTAATATTTTATTTACTACTAGAAGCCCGGTGCATGAAATTCATGCATGGGGGGGTGAGGGTGTGTGTCCCTCAGCCCAGCCTGCACCCTCTCCAATCTGGGACCCCAGTGGGATCAGGCCTAAACAGGCAGTCAGACACCCCTCTCACAATCCAGGACTGCTGGCTCCCAACCGCTTGCTTGCTTGCCTGCCTGATTGCCTCTAACCGCTTCTGCCTGCCAGCCTGATCATCCCCTAACCACTCCCCTGCCAGGTTGATCGATGCCTAACTGCTCCCCTGGTGGCCCAATTGCCCCTAACTGTCCTCCCCTGCAGGCCTGGTCACCCCTAACTGCCCTCCCCTGCTGGCCCAATTGCCCCTAACTGTCTTCCCCTGCAGGCCTGGTTGCCCCCAACTGCCCTCCCCTGCCAGCCTGGTTCCTCCCAACTGCCCTCCCCTGCCAGCCATCTTGTGGTGGCCATCTTGTGTCTGCATGGGGGCGGCCATCTTGTGTGTTGGAGTGATGGTCAATTTGCATATTACCTTTTTATTATATAGGATAGTTAGGAAGAATATGATCCTAAGAATAAAATATTTATTACATTGACTATATTCAAGAAGACTACCCCTTAAAGGAAGGTTTTTAATCAATGAGTAATTTTGGCAAACTCAATCAATTGGTCATTTGGTGAATTAATCATTTTGAAAAGTGATCCTTCAATTAATTAGCTTTAAGCAAATTGGTCATTTGGTGCATTGGGCACTTGGATAATTGGCCATCACTTTGTCCAAACTTTATTGATGAGTACATCTGTCATGTGGTTCACACACAGACCGCAGAGCATGTGGTGGTGTTGCTTCCTTGTCCCCCAGTGAGAAACTCACAGGCTATTATACAAAATGGACAATTGAGAGGGGGATCTGGCCAACAAAAATAAAAGAGCAGCAAAGGAAGCAAATGGGCTAAACATTGGGAGTGAAATTCACATCAAACATGGGACTTCAGGAGACAAAGCTGACTGGGGAAATACTGATGTTCCTGCCACTTGAGCGACTGCAGCCAGGGAGATTTAGTGGAGGGGACCCCCCAAATAAACATAAACGAGGAGAGTGGCTGTGACAGAAAAAGCGAAGCTGTCCCAGGGGAAACTGGCAAAAATCTTCACCCTGAAGGACTCTCAGAGACAGGTGATGATATTGGAGGTACAAAGGGTAAAATGTTTGTCCCAGCCGGTTTGGCTCAGTGGGTAGAGCATCAGCCTGCGGACTGACGGGTCCCAGGTTTGATTCCCGGTCAGGGCACATGCCCCGGTTGTGGGCTCGATCCCTAGTGTGGGGCGTGCAAGAGGCAGCCAGTCCATGATTCTCTCATCATTGATGTTTCTATCTCTCTCCCTCTCCCTTCCTCTCTGTAATCAATAAAGATATATATTTTTAAAAAGGGTAAAATTTTAGCAGAATTAGAAAGCAGTGTGACAATTTCCCTACTCCATTGTAAGTTATTTAGTATTTTACAAACCAATAAAACACTTCGATTCTTACTGTTTCTAATATTTTAATTTACAGTGTACTTAATAAATATTAGTTTTGCTATGTTTTATTTCCCTGTACTGACAGTAAGAGAGTTTTTAATATTTTGACGTAAATTTTGTAATTCACATGCCATCATTTCTCCCGCAGCGTGGGCAGTCAGTTTCAGGTCCTGCGCTCCCGGCAAAGAGGCCTGCCTGCCCTTCAAATTCAGCAGAAGGCCGATCCAACCCAGGGCTGTTGTTTGTCTTGGGTTTCCTTTGATGTTTCCACTTCAAGAAATACACAAAACTCAAATATTTTACATTATAAAGTCTGGCTTCTGGGAAATTGCAGTGCAGTGAAATGTACACCATCCCTCTCCTCTCTCTGGCAGCTAATTCAAATGAAACAGGTGGCGAGGAACAGAGCATTGTGCTTGTGGAGGATGAGAGGAATTTTGATGGCATCTGGGAGAATGTTATCTGATGCTAATGCCGATTTTCTCTTGTGCTTCGTGATTGCCTGTTGGTGGAGCGGAGCAGCGCTCTTAACACTGTCAAGAACAATTTTCTCCTTGAGTGCTCTTTTCCAAAGGGTTCTCACTGACGAGTTATTTTTCATTATTATTAGAATTTAAGTACCACACTTAAGTCAGACTTGCACATCCTGAGATGTAACCTTTAGCTGTCATTGTGAAAAGATAAACAGAAGTAAAGCTATTATACTGCTGGTTAAGTGAAAGAAAACCAAGACCGAAAAAAGATTTATGCAAAGAGAGTAATATGCATATTTGTGTGCATGCTGCATAAGCCATTGGTTCCAGAATAGAAGGCACTAAAATTTCTGTATTAATTTTATAACCAGATCTCTATGACTACATGAAATTATTTCTATTAACCATTTGTAAGTATGTTGATTAACTATAACACTGCATTAGTAGTTCTCAGGGATTTTTCTCTCTGAACATCCCCTGGGCTAAGTCACTATCCTATCAGTAGCAAGGGTCCCCAAACCAGTGTGGCTTTCATTCAAGGAGGATAGCAAACTCTCTGAAGGGGGTCATGGTTTGAACCCCCGTCCAGGTAAATCTGACATACTGACCCTCCTAAAGAACTGCCCCCCAACACATACACACTGTGGTTGAGAATTGCTAGTTTGGAATGTACAGGTGCTAACAAAAGCACAGCATCCTTCAAGCGTGGAGACTTGGATCCGTGTTGCCGATCACCTCTATTTCACCTCCAAGGCACATTTAACCTTGAGCTCTCGATTTCCTCCTCTCCTCTTCCCTGGGTGTTTTAATGGATTGAATAAGACAATGTACATAAATATGCTTGAAGCTGTTCATTGGAGATGTGTTTTGTGTGAGACATTACCCTCCCACCAAAACATCTCCCTGTCTGAAACCTTTTATTAGGAGTTGCAAGTTTGGGATATTTATTAACAGTGTTCCATGTGAAATACAAATTCTTTGGAAGATTCCACCAATATTCAAAGTAAATTTTTCATATTACTTTAAAATACCTCCCTAAAAATAGAACAGCTGAAAGTTCAATTTTAACGTTGGAGAAGGAAGTAGTAAGTCCAAATGAGAGGGGTATGTTGCAGGAAAAAAGTCCATGGGCTGATTTCAGTAATTTGTAGTCTACTTTGCTTTCTGTAGCACACCCAAATAGGCTAGCTCAGTGGTCGGCAAACTCATCAGTCAACAGAGCCAAATATCAACAGGACAACGATTGGAATTTCTTTTGAGAGCCAAATTTTTTAAACTTGAACTTCTTCTAATGCCACTTCTTCAACATAGACTCGCCCAGGCCGTGGTATTCTGTGGAAGAGCCACACTCAAGGGGCCAAAGAGCCGCATGTGGCTCACAAGCCGCAGTTTGCCGGCCACGGGGCTAGCTGAATTAAGTACTTTAAGAGCTGGCTCTTACAAACACAACACATAATATTATTTATGGGTTGCGGGGGCAAATTAAAGAAGCAGACTTGGCACAATGACCCAGCCTCAGTGTCTCCTGTTCCTGATCCCAGGGTGGACAGCTGCTGTCTCTCTAGCGTGGATGATAGCAGCAGGGAGACAATTCTCCGTGACTGTTTCCATGTTTCTGCAGGGTGCAGGTTTTCTGAGCAAAGGCCTTGGAAGCTAGAGATAGCGTCTCCCTGAAGTCAGAGAGATTTAGGGACTAGTTCAGAGCCCTTTGCTTTCATTTAGTGGAATCAAGTACAAGACCTCCCCCCTCCCCAGATGGGTGAGGTTTGCCTCATGAGCCATCTTTCTTTGGTGGGGGGAGGATGGGCAGATGTGTGGCAGGCAATAGAAGCTTCAGGCCTCCTGATTTGGGGGTTCCTCTTCGAGGGGGCAACTCGGCTGCCTGTGGAGGTAACATCTGGCCTCCGTTCCATCGCCCCGTTTGGCTTGAGTGATAAATTGCCTGATCTCTAATCCAGAAAGCCTCGTGCCTCCAGCCAGATCAAGTAGGGTAAGGTCTCAGATGCTTCAGGATTTCTGACTTAACATGATGTACTGGGCGGAGTTGTTATGGGTATTAGCTTACACCGTGTAAGCATGGAGCTGCTAAAAATTCTTTTACCTTCCCTGCTGTGGTCTGAATGTTTGTGTATCTCACTCCATTCCTGTGTTGGAATCCTAACCCCCATGTGATGGTATTAGGAAGTGGGGCCTTTGGGGGGTGATTAGGGCATGAAGGTAGAGAGACCTCATGAATGGGATTAATGTTCTTGTGAGAGACCCCAGAGAGCGCCCACGTGAGGACGCAGAGAAAAGACAGCTGCCTTCGGCCCGGAAGAGGCCTTCAGCAGCCTCACCATTCTGGTGCTTTGATCTCAGGCTTCCAGCCAACAGACCAGTGAGAAAGAAATTTCTGTTGCCTATAAGCCGCCCAGTGAGTGGTACTTTGTTACAGCAGCTCCCAATGATAAACGAATAATAGCTAATAATGAATTATGGGGTTTTATTATGGGGCAGACACCGTGTGACACATTTTCCATGCCCTTTCTCATTGAATTCTCAGAACAACATTATGAGGCAATACAGTGCTATGCAGATATTTCCAGACGAGGACACTAAGGCTCAGAGAGTTGAATTAACTTGTTCCAAGTCATAAGGCTTGTCAGTGGCAAGACAAGAATTCGACTCAGGCCTTGAGAAGGCAGACCCAAGTGAGTAACCACACACTCTCCTGCTGCCCGAGAGGCAATTTCTGATTTTGGCGTATGTTTGTAGGACGTGACCTTATAAACGTAAGATTACAAAAGAACTAGCCTAGCCGTCTGATGCCATGTTATTTAGGAATTTATTTTCTCTTGTGCACACGGGTATTTCCTTCCCTCGGGTCTAATCTATGAAGTTAATGGGAGTGTAAATCCCTCTGAATTACCATCTGCGGGTCTCCCTACTGCATTCTGACATTAACATGGAAATGGCTAATTCTAAGCAGAAAGTCTGTTAGAAAGTCTCCAGGGCCTTCCAAAGCTCTCAGCACTCATGGCCAACTATGTGCCCTTGGAAAAATGGACTTGCTCCAGTGAAGTCTTATAACAAGCCCCCTGCATCTGCGGGTGAGGAAAACCTGGCTTCAATGGCCTGGGTCAAAGCAGAGAGGGAGAGAGACAGAAAAGGGAGAACATGAAAGAGAAAAAAAGAGAAAGGAGAAAAAAAAAAAAAGAATGGAGGGAGGGAGCTG
The DNA here is from genome assembly GCF_027574615.1 of Eptesicus fuscus. NCBI lineage: Eukaryota > Metazoa > Chordata > Mammalia > Chiroptera > Vespertilionidae > Eptesicus > Eptesicus fuscus. The sequence goes on from NC_072473.1 coordinate 2,810,434, forward strand.
ACAGGAGAGTGAATCAACAGAGCCGAGGAAAGTTTTTGTTGATTGAGGATTTGAGGCAACAGACCAGGGGACAGCAGATTGGGAAATGGAGAATGCATAGAGAATGCACTTTCTGGCTCAGTCCTAGATCAAAGGTGCCACACGCCTGGAATCCATAAGTTTTCTTTTAGTGCCAGAAAATGTTTCAGAAAAGCCTGGGAAATTTTCTTTTAGGATCACATTTACCCCAAAGAATTCAGCAAGGTGTTATCCATAGCGCCAGGCAGGATTTCATCTAGATTCCCAATTTTTTGTCTAACCAACCACTTTATTTATTATTATTATTATTTTGACTACACAGCTATTCATGCTATATATTTTTTCAATACAGTTTACATTTACTATGATTTTGTATTAGTTTCAGGTGTTCAGCATAGTGGTTAGACCAGTGATGGGCAACCTTTTGAGCTTGGTGTGTCAAACTTCGCCAAAACACTGAGCATAACTCGGGTAGTGTGTCACTTTGAGGAAGAAACATTATTTCGCAAATGTTTCATCCTCAGGAGCAGCAAATGTTTCATCCTCGGCATGCGGCCGCCTCAGAGGCCGCGTGTCATCAGAAATGGCTACGCGTGTCAGTGCTGACACGCGTGTCATAGGTTCGCCATCACTGGGTTGGACAATCATGTTCTTTACACAGTGATCCCCCTCACATTTCCAGTACCCACCTGGCACCGTACATAGTTATTACAATATTATTGACTCTATTCCCTATGCTGTACTTTACATCCCCATGACTATTTTGTAACTACCAATTTGTACTTCTTAATTCCTTCCCCTTTCTCACCCAGCCCCCATACCCCTTCCCCTCTGGCAACTGGCAGTCTGTTCTCTGTATCTATAGGTCTGTTTCAATTTTGTTTACTTATTTTGTTCTTTCTATCCCACATATAAGTGAAATCATATGGTATTTGTCTTTCTCTGACAGACTTATTTCACTTAACATAATACCCTCTAGGTCCATCCATGCTGTCACAAATGGTAAGATTTCATTCTTTTTTAACGCTGAATAGTACTCCATTGTATATATGTACCACAGCTTTTTTCTTCACTTGTCTAGACCCCTAATTTGCTAGAAGATTATTCTTTTGTCAAATAACACCTAATATGAAGAGAAAGTGGGGAAGGGCGTGGATGGAAGTTCTTGAAAAATAGCTCAGCAGAGGGAAACACTCTGAGTGACTGGGAGTAATAGGGAACCGATGGCTATAAATACTGGAGGTTCAAAAAAACAAAAAACAAAACTATCACGAGAAAGAAAATAGTCCATTTGTTGTTGTTGTTGTCAATATTGCCTTGGGGACCAGGAGCAATAGATCACTACTGACCCCAATTATCTCTGTGTTTCTTAAAGATTGTGATGTAATCTGCTCTGTCAAATGGTTACAAAGAAGAGATTTGGCAGATGATAGGAGGCATCTAAAACTCCAGGTCATAGTTACATGGAACATTTGCTTCAGGATGTCTTTATCTGCATACAATACGGTAAAAGTAACAATGGAATAGTGCCGTGGTGGTGTTTGCTAGACATGTCTCCAATACATCATCACAGCTTCCAAATTGTCAAGGTACAAATGGGTAATAAACTTCCTACCCTTGTCCAAAAGAGAAGTGCAAGGTATGGCAATTTACACCTCTAGGGCTCTCAGTGAGAGTTGCTGAGTCATATCATATTTCTGAAGTGTATGAGTTTCCTATGGCTGCTACAACAAAATACCAACACTTAGAGGCTCAGTACAAGATTTATTATCTTACAGATTTGGAGGTCAGAAATCTAAAACATGTCCACAGGGCTACATTCCTTCTGAAGGCTGTATGGAAGAATCCGTTTCTTTACTTCTCCCAGCTTCTTAGAAGCTGCTCATTTTCCTTGGCTCATGGCCCCTTCCTCTACCTTCTAAACAGGCGGTGTAGCATCTTCTCCTCTCTCTGAACTCTACTTCCATTCTTATATAGATTCTCCCTCCCTCCTTCTCTCTATCCCTCAATCTCCTTACTTCTCTCCCTCTCCCTCTTTTAAGGACCCTTGTGATTATATTGGGCCCACTAGAGTAATCTGGGATAATATCTCCATGTCAATATTCTTAACTTCATCACATTGCCAAAGTCCTTTTGCCAGGTTAGGTAAGATAGTCAGAGGTTCAAGAAATTATAATGTGGACATCTTTGGGGTCATTATTCAGCCTACCACATGTAGTCTTTATGTAAGAGAAGCATGTTAAAATGTAAGGTATATGAACATATTTACCAACTAAAACAATATATTTGATGCAAAAATATATTCTCTTATTTAGCACTTATTATAGTGGTTTTAATATCATTTGGGCCTTGGTTCTCCAGCTGAAAGGCAAATAATATGTAGTCAAGAAAACAAAGTTGTAATATACTATGCTTTCCTAATTTCTTTTTTTTTTTTTTTATTTTTTTTCATTTTTTTATTAAGGTATTATATGTATACATATCTTACCATTGTACTTTCCTAATTTCTTGACCTGCAGTTTATTAGCTAAGAAATCCTTCTCAGTTCACATGCCTGGAAGGAAAAATGGTGGTATATATCTACATATTTCCATACAGATATTCAAATATTGCCTTGATTTGAATTAGACTTGATTTTAGATATTTTGACATATATCTAGATATTGACATGCAGAATTCTTAATAACACCAATAAAAATACAACAGCTTTCTATAATTGATCATCCATTCTGCTTGGAACTGGACTGGGTGTTTTCCACACAGATCTCATTTATTACCAGAGCTTTCTGAAACCACTATAACTACACTGATTTTGCTTGTTGGGCACCTGAAGATCAGAAAGAATTAGTAACTTGCACAGGCCAGAAAAGCTAGTTGGTTGCAATCTTAAGAGAGGTACCTACTGTTCTTTCCAAGGGGAGAATGTGAGGAACCCCCATTCCCAACACACAGACACACACACACACACACACACACACACACACACACACACACACACACACACACTCCTGTGTGTTTTCATTTGGTTGACACATTTGTAGATGTTTGGGAAATTTGAGTTCCATCACTTTTTAGAGGCATATGCAAGATCGACTGGAATAAGTTAACCAGTTGAATTTTGAAAATTTGAAGCATGTGAACATTAGATACTTGAAACATAGTTCATCTTCATTACTCCCCTCTTTATTCTCGTTTCATTTCATTCATTTTCAAGTTGGCTCAGTTCTTGTAGCTGAAATGGCTTGCTTAATGGCCATTACTGTTGTGTAAATTTGCTATTAAATTTATTTCCTCACAGATGGTGGTAACCTCCCCTCATTGCCTTTTCCTTTTCAGTCTACTGAGAACAGCTCTCTCACTCTGTGAACATTATGCCACTGGCCCATATTAAACATATTGATTTGAAAGAAATAGCTTGAAGGTCACATCAGCTGAGTGACAGTCAATTGTGGGGTGTGGGGGCTCTGCTGGTTAGCATCAGGGGTGGGTTTGTGGTCTTAGGTCTTATTAAACTAAAATTACAGGGATCATCAATAATAATGATAAGGATAAAATAGCCTTAAAAATAGGCAGGAAAAAGGGGTCGAGTCCTGTAGGCTGAGTGGCTTTTCAAGACCCAGGAAAATTAATTGATAATCCCTAGGGGACTGCCCGTGGAGAGCCATTCTGAAAAAAACAAACAAAAAAAAAGGTCAGCCTTCTGTTTAGATAGGCTGCCTGGGAGGAGGGGAAAAGGCTTGAGATGGAAGGAGGAGGGGTGACACAGAGGTGCTCCTTCAAAGGAAAATGCTCTTAGGTTTTGGATCTGCATTCCAAGGTTATCATAAACAGGCTTGTGTGTTTGTGCATCAGTGTCCTCCTGCCTGGGGGTTCCTTCAAGTGCACTTTTGTTTGACCTTCTGCATATTTGCACTTTATCTCTAATTTTATTTAAAATATAACCAAATGTGGGCTAAGAGAGTCCATGTATCATCTCCTTTCCACTTTCAGATACCGGCTCTTAGTCCAATTCATGAGAACTGAGGCCATGTGACCTGAGTCCTACTTGCCTATCTCTGAAGATCAGGCCAGTCTTATAATGAATACTCAAATACTAATTTACAGTATATTCTTGTTCATCTTGTACAAAAACACAAAGTATGTCCTCCTAGGTCTTTTTCTGACATTGTAGAGTAGTGAAAAGAGCACAGGCCTTGGAGTTGAAAGATGTGGGTCCAACATTTGACATTGTACGTATTAGTCATGGGACCTCTCTGAAACTCAGTTTTCTCATCATTACAGTGGGGAAAATAATATCTACCAGGAAGCATTCTTATGAAAAGCAAATGCAATTGTTGTGAAGGCTCTTGATAAAATATTTAATGCGATACAGATATAAGTATTTATTGTTACGTCAGGAAAGAATTGGGCAATTTGGGGGACCTACAGCATTAAAAGTAATTGGTGTAAAGAGAGTCCCTAAGATGACAAATGACCACAAGTACATAGGGAACAATAAGAAACCAGAGAATTGTTTTCGAGCCATAAAGAACCTTAGAGGTATCCCCCAAGTTACAGATAAGAAGATTGAGTAAATAATTTGACCAGGTCCAATACTTCATAGGCGACAGTGCTGGTTCTGGAAGCCAGGTCTTCTGATTCCCATTTGAATGCTTGCTCTGTGATGAAACAGAGTTCCAAAGGATTAATGAAGAGTGCTTTAAACTATCTTCTTAGTATGTTTGCAGTGGCCATATAAGTGAGCCCCTAAATAAATAATCATTCAGTTTAAGGTAAAGCTTTGGAAAAAGACAAGAATTAAGAGTTTATACACTCAGAATGCATTCCTAAGAAATGAGAATCAATATATTAGTTCATTAAGCAAATTTTATTTGAATTCCAAATTCAATCGTAGAACTATGTTGAAGCTGTCTAAGGTGTATGCCACATTGCAGGAGACACAGTTCCTAAAGAATTCACAATCTAAAGGGGTTGCTGGGTTGTGAATGATGAGACATGCACCATGCCAATTAGAAAAGCAAATGGTGGAGAGGGCATTTATTGAGGCCATGGAGGGTGGGCGGGGCTTTCATGGTTAGAGCTGTAGATAAGATGGCTGGAAGAGTTGCCTGGCTGGGGAAAGCCAGCAGGGAGGCTTGGTTTTCATTGGGGGTATTCTGGGAGGTAAGGAAAATAAATGTGGTCATTCAAAGCATATTCTGTCAAGTGTTCTGGATGGGTGAACCACATCTAAAAATACTTTCTGTTATCACTGTTTATTTTTGTTATTAGGAATTCAAAGTCTTGTAGAAAATGTATACTATGAGTGTAAAGGACTGTGGCAATCACAATTTTGAGTGCCTGGCATGCTTGTCCATCTTTTTTTCTGGCTCTCTTGAGAATTGTCTCCTCTCTTCTATATGGTCCTAGTGTGGGCTCTTTGTCATTCACAGGGGGGAAATCATAAACCAGGCTTGATCCATCATGATACATTACACTAGACATGGTAGTTGGTTCAAAAATATTCATAAGAACCATAACCAGACCAAGCAGTCATTTTTCAGCAGAGGTCTTAGGAAAGATCAATATTTGCCCTTGAGGTTGCCAGAACAGGGGGCTAGAAATCTTGACTGATATGTAGAGGGTGACAAAGGTTCTCTCTTTGACCAAAGTTTATCTAGGCTCCTCTGAGACCTCTTCTTGACTAGGCCTCGCCTTGGCCTTCTGTGTCCATCCCATCCTTTCCAGGCTTGATATCCAATCACCTCTGATATCTAATCAAGTTCCTCATCCCCTCCTTTTAACGTCTACGTCTTTGGCCTGCCTCTAGCAAGAATCCTCCTACTACCCTTTTGACCTGAGACATGAGTGAGACTGTTCAGATGGCAGCATAGCTTGTTAATCCTCTGAGGAGGTCTTCTAGTTCATTCTGGAAGGGCCAAACCATAGCATTTATGTATGGTGCCTTACATGTATTACCCCACAAGTCAAATCCAGGAAATTGTGGGTTCAGGTATCTCACTTTCACTAAGAGCAGGAAGCAGAATAGAGAAAAAGTAAATAACAAATATATACATCAGAAAGACCTAATTATGATTGTAATCTCAAGATATAATTTCAAGTACACAGTATCACAAAATCTGGTAACATTAGTTCATCTGTGACATTGAGTGGATTGTTATTTATACTTGCTTCTGTTTTCTAGAAAAACAAAGCAATACAAATCAAAACAATCCTCACCCACAGCAGGCTTTTGCAAACATAAATATTTTCCAATAATAATGTAGTGTTAAAGTCTCAAATCATGGGAATGTAATATTCAAAACTGTTTATATCTCTCTCTTTCCCTCCACTTCCCCTCTCCCCGATTCCATCCTTTGCAAAATAAAAAACTATAAAAGCATGTTTCAAGCATGTTTCAGTGTGTATCAATTCTAGGACTCAACCCAGAGCCTATTAATCACCTCAATGTATAGTTCCAACATGAAAAAAAAAACACACCAAATCACCTCTTTAAAAATAGATTATTTTTAGAGCAGTTTTAGATTTGCCACAAAATTGAGTGGTAAGTATAGAGATTTCCCATACACTGCCTTCCCCCACAACGTGCACAGCCTCCCCTGATGTCTATAGCTCCCACCAGAGTGGTTACAAGTGATGAATCTATATTGACACATCATTATCACCCAAAGTCCATAGTTTACATTAGGGGGAACTCTTGGTATTGCACATTCTATGGTTTTGACAAACATATAATGACATGAATTCACCTTTACAATAACATACAGATTAGTTACACTGCCATAAAAATGCTCTGTGCTCCATCTAGTCATCCCTCTCTCCAACGGAAACCACTGATCTTTTTAAAAAAATATATTTTTTATTGATTTCAGAGAGGAGGGGGGAGGGAGATAGAAACATCAATGATGAGAGAGAATCATGGATCGGCTGCCTCCTGCACGGCCTCCACTGGGGATCGAGCCCGAAACCTGGTCATGTGCCCTGACTGGGAATCGAACCGTGACCTGGTTCATAGGTCGATGCTCAACCACTGAGCCATGCCAGCCAGGCGAAACCACTGATCTTTTTGCTTGCTCCACAGTTTCGCCTTTTCCAGAATGTCTTATACTTGTAGCAGATTCCCTTTTAAAGTAGCTCAGAATCACCACTAATAAATACAATTGTTTTATGAATACATATAAAACAAAAAATCAGTTATATTTCTCTGCTTGCTAAGGTTGCAATCGTATTAGATAAGTTAAGCACTTTGGGGGAGAATTAAGGCTTGAACCCTTATTTCTGCTTCCAAAATTGAGACAATTTGTTTAGAAATATATGTTGACTTCAGAAATGTAATATTTTTAATAAGAGAAAAATCAACTAATGTTATTAATCAAGAGGTTGAAGAGAAATATCATATAATCATGTCAATAGATGCATAAAAGGCTTTTTAACAAAATTCAATATTTATTATAAAAATCTTGGTAAACAAGAAATAGAACAAAACTTCCCTAATGTTTTATAAAGAAAAAATCCTAAAGGCTGGCCAACCACCAGTGAGAGGTCTAAGAGAGAGTCTATGAAGTCATGCTGTCATTCCTGCCACTTCTGCTTTGTTCTATTTACTGGAAACAAGTCACCAAGTCAATCCCATATTCAACGGGAGGAGAAACAGCTTCTATCTTTTGAAGGGAATGTCAAGGAGTTTGGGGACATATTGTAAACTGCCACAAAACTCACTATTACAAAGTTATCAGTTGTCTACCAATTGATGAATATATTCAATGCATCCTTTTGCCTGAATTGTAAGTTTTATAAATATTTTTAACCATTAGATTTATAAGAATTTTTAAATTCTTACATATTTAGCAAAATGTAAATATTTCTCAGCTAAGCGAAATAACATTGCAAGTATCTATATATATAAAAGCCAAGTGACTGGAACAACTGGAATGACTGGTTGCTATGGTGCCCACTGTGGCCAGCCAGCCAGCCCCATGAGGGTGGGGCTGGCCAGCCAAATTCCTGAGGCCCCTTCCTCCAGTCGGCCCCGCTCCCAATCACCCCACCCCCACCCCAATCGGGGGCGGGCCTGGGGGGCCAACCTCCTGCGGCCCCTCCCCCCAGCCGGCCAGAAACGACCAGTGCACGAATTTGTGCACTGGGCCTCTAATAAGTGATAAAACGACAAGAAAAGGTGATAAACACCTGGTTCTCAACCAGGGGTGATTTTTTGCTTCCATGGGACAGTTGGCAGCATCTGGATACATTTTCAGTTTTCTTGTCTGGGAGGTGCTATCGGCGTTCTGGTGGGTGGAAGCCAGGGGTACTGATATTCTGCCATGCACCGGGCAGCCTCCTACAGCCAACAATTATCCAGTCCCAAACAGCAGTAGTGCTGAGGTTGAGAGACCTTTAGAAAGGCAGGGGGGTGGGGTGGGGTGGGGCACGAGGGGAATAAAATAATAATGTTCATTGTCTTGAATTAATTCAGTAATGCAAGCACAGGAATATATGTTGTAATGATTTTTAAAAACAGAGAGTATACATATTCTTTTGGGTTTACTCTGTTTTTCACAAACACAATAAGAAAGAAAATTTGACGAGTCCGAACATCTCTTTAGACTCTTAGCATTTTATTCAGATGGAACACAGCTCTTCAACATTAATAATACTTTGAAGATGACCTTAAATTCAGACTGCATTTGCAAACGCTGACAAATCTCTTAAGTTGGTGATTTGTAAGTCCGCGTTTGTCTTTTCAAATCCTGCGGGCCATACGTCATGTTCCACCTCCTCCCAGAGAGGATCAAGGGAGTAAACCCAGCAGCGGGGCAGAGACCTTTGAGCCCTGGAAACATCAAGTGAGCAGAGGCCTCCCCGATGTCACAGCTCAGGCGCCCCATTAGCTGGCTTCGGCGCTCTCCCAGAGCTCGCTGGCAGCAGGAGTCAGCATCAACCAGGGGACCCCGGGCAGGTGAAAGCAATTCTCCGTGAGCCCAAAGCTCAGACCAATCACGTTCAGCGGGGGGCGGTCCTAGGGCCTCTCTCGCCTCACTCTGAACTCCCACATAAGTTCGTGGTTACCCTGGGCTTTAAATGAATGAAAATCAAGTCTTCCATGATTAAAAACAAATGCTGTCTTTGGTGCCACGGTTGCACAGAGCTGAAGGTCTGCTGTGTGTATCTTATACCGGAATGAACTGGAGGAGACAGAGTAAGAGATGGAATTTAAGGAAACGTGATCTTTTTTTTAACTTTTAGATTATGCTCTGATTTCCCCCCTTAACCATGTAGTTGAATTTTCACACATGATAGCAATATTTCCCTTGCCACAGATGGGGTCTTTTACGAAAGGGGTTTTGCACCTTATTTTGTCTTTCATATGTCTAAAAATTATACATAAAAACCCCAAATGTGAGCAATTCGCCTATACTCTGCCAAGCCTTTGTGTTTTAAAACAGCCAACCAGGAGGCACTGGGGCCATTCAAGTCTTAAAAGTGTGTAATGATCCCCATTACGAAAATTTGAAATGCTGTCCAATCTTAAAGAACCCTTTTCTATTTTTTTTTTATTTTTAAAAACCTGCCCAATGCTAGCTTTGAGCAGAGAAGAATGACATGTAAGTCCAAAGGCCAAGCCCCAAACAGCTCAACAAACGATGGAGCGGTCCCGGCGTGAGTCCCATTTTAAACTCCTGTCATTGGAAGTGTATTTAGAAATGGGACCCTTTACTGAGTGAATTCTTCTGATAAAGGCCGCAGCCATGGCCTTCCTCTCATATGATTCTCCTCCAGGATTTCAGCAGCGTTTGGAAAGCTAAATATATCAGAGATTGAAAATGTTGAGCATCTTTTCATATGTCTGTTGGCCATCTGTATGCCTTCTTCGGAGAAATGTCTGTTTCAGGTCCTCTGCCCATTTGTAAGTTGGATTGTTTGTTGTTGCTTTTTGATGTTGAGTTGCATGAGTTATTCATATATTTGGGATATTAACCCCTTGTCAGACATATCATTTGCAAATATCTTCTCCCATTGATTGGGTTGCCTTTTTGTTTCGTTGATGGTGTCCTTCAATGCGCAAATGCTTCTCAGTTTGATATAGTCTCATTTGTTTGTTTCTGCTTTTTTGTCCGTGCCTGAGGAGACATATCCAGAAAAGCATTGCTAAGAGAGATGTCAAAGAGTTTACTACCTATGTTTTCTTCCAGGAATTTTACGGTTTCAGGTCTTACATTTAAGTCTTTAATGCCTTTTGCATTTCTTGTGAATAGTGGAAGAAAATGACCCAGCTTAATTTTTTGTATGGAACTGTCCAGTTTTCCTAACACCATTTATTGAAGAGAATATCTTTTCCCTATTGTAAATTCTTGCCTCCTTTGTCTTAGATGAATTGACCACATACGTGTGGGTTAATTTGGGGGCTTTTTATTCTGTTCCATTGGTCTATGTGTCTGTTTTTGTGCCAGTGCCATGCTGTTTTGATTACTATAACTTTGTGTTTGAGTTTGATATCAGGGAGTGCGACACTTCCAATTTTGTTCTTCTTTCTCAAGATTGCTTGGCATTTTGGGGATCTTTGTGTAGTTCCGTATAAATTTAAGATTGTTTGCTCTAGTTCTATGAAAATTGTAATGGGTATTTTGATCGGGATTGCATTGAATCTGTAGAATGCTTTGGGTAGTATGGACATTTTAACAATATTAATTCTTCTAACCCAACATTACTAATCACCAGGGAAATGCAAATTAAAAATCACAGGGAGATCACCTCACACCTGTCAGAATGGTTATTATAAAAAAAAATCAGCAACCAACAAGCGTTGGTGAGGATGTGGAGAAAGGGGACACTTTTGCACAATTGGTGGGAATGTGAATTGGTGCAGCCACTATGTAAAATAGTATGGAGTAACCTCACAAAATTAAAAATAGAACTACCATACAATCCGGCAATTCCACTTTTGGGTATTTATTTCAATAAAACAAAAACACTAATTCAAAAAGATATATGAAGCCCTATGTTCGTTGAAGCATATTTACAATGGGCAAGACATGGAAACAACCTAGGTGTCATTGGTAAATGAAGGAATAAAGAAAATGTAATATATATATATATGTGATGGAATATTATTCAGCCATAAAAAGGATGAAATATTGCCATTTGCAATAACATGGATGGACCTAGATGATTGCCAGAGGGGATGGGGGTGAAGGGTGGGTGAAAAAGGTAAAGGGGACTAAGAGGTACAAACCTTCAATTATAAAAAAAAAATAAGTCATGGGGATGGAATGTACAGCATAGAAAAAGCAGTCAACATTATCATAACTTTGTGTGGTGAGAGATGGTTACTAGACTTATTGTGGTGATCACACTGGAAGGAATATAAATGCCAAATCACTGTGATGTTCACCTGAAACTAATATAATTTTGTATATGAGCTCTAGATAAATAAATAAAAAAATAAAAATGAGCACAGGGGGGCCAAAAAATTAAAAAGAGGGAGGGATTTCTTTCAGAGATAGGCATAATACGTGGGGAAATTCTTGGGCCATAGAATGAGAGAGACTGAAGAAGTCTTTATCCTGAATTCGAAGGGCAGGGACGTGATGGCAGGAAGGAGTGGTGAAACGGAAAGCTGGCGGCCCGCCCCTTATCTACCTGTGTGATCCCCAATCTCTCTGCTGTTCACCCTCAGTCCAGCTTCCTATTTTGTGAGCTGGGAGTTTTAGACCCATAATCTCTGGGATCCCTTCCATTTCTAGCACTCTATGATTCTAACAGTTTCGGCTGCCAGAATATGCTTTCTCCTACTTCTCTTGTACTTTAAGGTCCATAAGAAACTGTAAAACTGTGTCTATAAAACTTACCGCCTATGAATTGGCCCAGGCTGTGTGAAATGGCCGACATGAGTCGGGGCGCATTTTGGCATGGGCCACTGGTACTCGGAGATGAGAAGTGGTGCTGGAGACAGCAGGAACGCTGGGAGAGTTAGCCCCTCTTCTGTATTTATTTTTTTAAATATATTTTTATTGATTTTTTACAGAGAGGAAGGGAGAGGGAGAGAGAGTTAGACACATCAATGAGAGAGAAACATCCATCAGCTGCCTCCTGCACGCCCCCCACTGGGGATGTGCCCGCAACCAAGGTACATGCCCTTGACCGGAATCGAACCTGGGACCCCTGAGTCCACAGGCTGATGCTCTATCCACTGAGCCACACCGGTGAGGGCCCCTCTTCTGTATTTAAAGACCAGCCAGTACACAGGAAAATGGACCACTCGGATGGTCTTTCCCAGGCTTCTCAGGGAAAGACAGGCCTCAGCGCATCCTCTGTCCTGAGCACCCAGAGCCACTCCATGGGTGTTTATGGTGCATGCTAAAGAGGCACAGCTGAACTTCACTGCTCAGCCGCATTGGTTACCTATCACCGTGCCACGGCATCACCATACACTCGCAGCCTACAGCAACGCCCAGTTACTACTCCATGGGGCAGCTTAGCAGGGATCTCTGCGCGGCTGCCCAGTATTGGCCAAGGTGGCTGTCTTTTCTGAGGCGCGGGGTCCCCTTCTCAGCGCCCTCAGGTTGTGAGGACATTTGGGTCCTGGCAGGCTGTCAGACCCAGGCCCCAGTTTCTCCCTGGCAGTTGGGCACCCAGCCCACTGACCCTCTCCATCAGCAGCTCTCAACATGGCAGCTTGCTTCGTCAAAGCCAGCAAGATGGGCCCCACAATTACGGAATTACATGCACGTGCTCACGTACATCCTGGCACCTTTGCCATATTAAATCTCACCTTCTATTAGTTAGGTACAAGTCACAGGCCCTGAGCACTCAAGCAGGGGGCTTACACAGAGCATGAGCACTAGGAGGCAGGGGTCATGGGGGCCAGCCTAGGGTATGTCTGCCACAGCAGCTACTTCCGGGTTGGTCCCCCCGATAATTAATTAATTAGTTCACTTCACACACACCCACTGGGCATTGACCAGAGCTTGACCCTGTGCTGGGTGCTGGAGCATGCAAAGAAAAACTCCATGGGCTGCGCCCCCAGGAGCACCCGGGTGAATGGGGGATGTTAGTTGCTTCTCACAGTTCAGTTCTGATGTCCAGAACCTTGTCATCCCCACATCTTGAATCAGGCCCATCATCCGTATGCTCTTTAGCACATTCTTTTTACCGTATTTTCAGGCGTATAAGACGACTTTTTAACCCAGGAAAATCTTCTATACGCCCAGTCGTCTTATACGCTGGAAAATACGGTATTTATTTTTCTTTATTGATTAAGGTATTACATATGTGTCCTTATTGCCCCCTTGCCCCGCCCCCCCCCCCCCCCAACTCATGCCCTCATCCCCCTGGTGTCTGTGTCCATTGGTTAGGCTTATATGCATGCATACAAGTCCTTTGGTTGATCTCTCCCCCTTCCCCCACCCTCCCTTACCTTCCCTCTGGGGTTTGCTGGTCTGATTGGTCTGATCGATACTTCTCTGTCTCTGGGGGGCCAAAATGATCTCTGGATCATTCTTTTGGGTATGCTCAAAAAAACAGGTGGGGCGGTTTATTTAAAGACTCAAATCCCCAACTTAGCAAGCAAATAGAAACAATTTCCTTAATAGAAAAGTTCAAAAAAGTGAATCCCCCCCCTTTTTTTTGTTTTGTTTTCCTTTCCCTTGGAGGCTGCATCTTCATAAATGGTATGGCCCGTGCTCTAAATTAATAGCACACTGAGAACAGCCTCTTCTGTGGAAGACAATTTCAGCACCATCCAATGTGACCTAGCGTCCCCTTTCGTCCTGAAGTGTGCATATGAGTTGGTTTGGGAGGTGCTGGCAGGGTGAGGGGTGTGCTTTCCCTTGGCGTGGATGGGGGCCGGCATCCCGGAGGGGCCTTTCCCCTGCTGAGCTAGGCATCACCACAAGCTGGCATCCCCTGTGCTGGGGCCGAAGGTCAGTTCTGGATGGTTCTTTTTACTCCCGATCAAGCTCCTTTAGTCTCATTTCTAGGCATGCAGTTGCACTTGTCTCTTCCAGGCAGTCCTCGAGGTAAACACCTGGAGTTGTATTTGAAGAGCTAGAACCTGAGCCCTCTTCATCAGCGTCGGCCTGGGCTCTGCAGCTGGAAAGCATGCTCGCTCACGTTGCATTTTTACCTCACGGGAAACCCCCCAGGGCATTCGGCGTACATGTGGTACCTTTGAAGTACCACAAGCAATTTTCTCTTTCCTGCTTTCCTCAGTGTTTTGTTACATTGTTTTAATTGATGTAGTTTGTCTGTTGTGTTCTATCAGGAGAGCTTGAAGGATGATGTGTTTAGCATACAATGTCTCTTATGATTAAATTTCTTTGCAGAAACATAACACCTCTGTTTGGGCTCTGCTCACGGCCCGGGGCTGGGTTACAATGATGCAAAACAATGCTGTGCATGTCCTGCAGGGAAATCACTCAGACACCCCATCTCTCATGTTCCTGCCCCAGAGCTGGAAATCCATAACTCAAATTGGTTTCAAGTTTTAAAACTCTGATATTTATGGCACATATTTTCTCGCTTTATGGATCCTGCATGTCTAGTTAAGCCTTTGATGATAGGAGTTTCTGTGTACCTTCATCTACAAATGCACTTTGTGGGTGAAACAGACCTCGTATTAGTTAATGAGGGAAGGGCACCCTGCCTTATAAAATTAATCTAATTAGCATGCAATGTAAGTCCAAGAAAGGTGAAGACTAATACCAACCCTGCTCACCTGCATTTTTACATTGTTTTCAATTTCATTTAATGGTAATTCCTTGAAGCTGAATGACACTGAGCTTTTCCTTTCTTCTTTACATCTCGGACATGCTTGGAATTATGAAACGTCCAGAAACAACTAGAAGAGTCTCTTTGCCTTGTGAATTGCTCCAGAAAAGAAAAATGAGAAAGACTCCCTTCCGTTGCCACTAATATTTAAGTCCAATCAATTCACAAAGTCCCTGGAATGAATCTTAAGAATAAAAACACACATTTACTTAAGCCACCAGATTTTGGTGTGAGAGAGAACAGCAAGGAGATGCAGCATCAAATAGCATTTTAGAAATAATACATGCAAATGTGAATAAAAAGAATTCTGTCTTTTCTGGCTATTTGGAGGATATTTTGGAATTTCTGAGTTTTGTTTTTTTGTACAAATGATATATTTCCCCCCCTTTCCTTTCATCTCTTTAATATTTAAATTGTGCTTACATGAAACTAGAAACATGTATCTATACTAATAATAGAGGAATATGCAAATTGTCCGGGACACCATCACAGTAACAGTTATGACTGAACAGCAGGCTGCATGGGGCGACCAGGCCGGCAGGGGACCAGTTGGGGGCAACCAGGCCAGAAGGGGGGGTCAGTAAGGGGCGACCAGGCTGGTGGAGGGGGGCAGTTAAGGGTGACCAGGCCGGCAGAGAGGGGCAGTTCAGGGCAACCAAGCTGGCGGGGGAGCAGTAGGGGTCGACAAGACCGGGGAGGCAGTTAGAGGTGGTCAGGCCGGCATGGGGGGGCAGTTGGGGGCAACCAGGCCGGCAGGGGGATCGGGCCTAAACTGGCAGTCGAACATCCCCCGAGGGGCCCCAGATTGAAGAGGGTGCAGGCTGGGCTGAGGGGACCCCCCTGCCCCATGCACGAATTTCATGCACCGGGCCTCTAGTTTCTCCATAAAATCATTAGCTAATGAATTTATGATGATCTTGCTGCTTCGTGGTCAGGCAGTCTCTGACCTTTGAAGGTGGTACAGTCTTTGCTGTGTTTAGTGAAGTGCAAGCAAGGAGCCCACTCAGGCAATTTATGTTTGATTTTATCTCAAGCATGTCAGAGTTGGTTCAGTCAACCCAAGTTAGGGCGAGAGGGAGGCAGAGAATTGCTGGAATTGGAACAAGCAAGGGTTGTTTTCAGGCTGAATGGTGCACAAAATCCTCACAGAATTCTTATACACATTCTCAGTATAGTGAATGAGATTCAGAATTTGGTGCCATAGGCTGACATAGTTTGGACCGCATAGCTTAGAAGGTTCTGGAATTCATGAGAGGAATGGCCATTGGATAGCTTTATGTTTACCGAGCTGACAAATGGCCACTCCTGTTTGTGTTCTAAGAAGAGGTGCGCTGGCCTTCACCTTTTCGGGGTTGAAATCTACACATATAAAGGGAAGACTAGTCCTATGAGAAAGTGTACAAGTTGTTTGATTTACAATAGAAATCTTCTGTGGTAAAAGCTGAGTTCACTTAGGATCAGGTTATAGTCACTCCATGCCTTTTTGCCCCCTTAGAATTTGCTAGAATCAAATGTTCCATTGGGATCCTTCTCTGCAGTTCAGAAGCAATCATCTTTTGGGCTCCCCTGGTCCTTGCAGCTCCTCACCCCACTGCAGCCCCAGCCTGCCCTTCGGTTTAGTTGTCAAGCAGCAGAAGCATTCCATGGACTTCTGTAAACATCAACAGCCAAGGCCACTGGTTGCAGGTTGAGCGTGTTTGGGAGCTCTCATCTATATATATAAAAGCCTATTATGCAAATTGTCCCCACGGGAGTTCAACTTGGTGACTGATCACTCGCTATAGCATGTGCTGACCACCAGGGGGTGGTGCAGAACAAAGGAAGGCCCCAGCCGGCAGCCTGCAGCTAGGAAAGGGAGGCCCCAGGCAGCAGCCAGCAGCCGGGGAAGGGAGGCCTCAGCCAGCAGCTGGAAGGAAGGCCCCAATCGGCCCTGATCACCAGCCAGGCCTAGGGACCCTACCTGTGCATGAATTTCATGCTGGGCCTCTAGTAAGAGCATAATAAGGAAGGTAACAGTCAGGCTCACTGCAGGGTGGGAGGATGGACTAAGGGAGCTGGTGCAGGGTATGATGCATGCCGACGAAGTTGTGTTTTTGCTGGCAGCCCCTTTTCTTCCTTTGCCCTCTGCTAGTGCATTGACCCTGGCACCTGCCCAGTATGCTATGGCAGAGATGACTCTGCAGAGGATCCAAGTTCATTGCTGTCTGAGGTAGGTCTGTGAAGTATGGTTCTCCCCAGGGAGCCACAGAGAATCTTTGTGAATAATAACACCATTTCACAGGGACATCTAAGGGATGCAAATGCTTTGCCTGATTTCATATATATCAAGTAAGTATTGCAGGATAGGACCTGGGGAACTGGATTTTTAAAAAATATATATTTTTATTGATTTCAGAGAGGAAGGAAGAGGGAGAGAGAGAGATAGAAACATTAATAATGAGAAAGAATCATTGACCAGCTGCCTTCTGCACACCCCACACTAGGGATTGAGCCTGCAACCCTGGCATGTGCCCTGACCAGGAATCAAACTGTGACCTCCTGGTTCATAAGTCACTGCTCAATCATTGCACAACACCAGCCAAGTGAGTACTGAATTTTTAAAAGTTGTCTAGCAAGTATGATGAGTAAGCAAGGTTGGGAAACACTGACTTACATGAGAAAAGTCAATGTTAGGCCATTGCAGGGATCATTGTCAGTTCTTGCATTTATTATCTAAAAATAAGATGCATGTTTTATTCTTATATCTATATATATAAAAGTGTAATATGCAAATCGTACTGGATGGTGGAATGACTGGTCACTATGATGTGCTAGAATTTGCTAGAATTCTAGCTTAATGCAGGAGCTGCCCCCAGCCTGCAGGCCCCGATCACAGCCTGCCGGCCAACCTCTCAGTCCCTCCCCTGAGTCGGCAGGCTTCGATTTCTTGATTGGGAATGGGGAACTGAGGTGGGTGGTGGCAGATGTGGGCAGCACCAGGCCAAGGTGGGTGAGAGCGAGTGGGGCCCCAATTGCCCCGCTGGTCGCCCCACACACAGAGGGTGACTGGCATCGGTAGTGGGGGCAGGGCTGGCTGCTGGCTGCTGGCAGCTGGGAAAAATCAGCCCTGATAGCAGGCCAGGCCTAAGGACCCTACCTGTGCATGAATTTCATGCGCTGCACCTCTAGTAGTCAAATAATTTGAGAATTGTGGGTTTTAAAGTTATTTTTTAAGTTTCAAATATCCTTTTCTGATAAGACAGACAATCCTATATAATAAAAGCCTAATATGCTAAGTGTCTGGTCATCCGGTTGTCCATTCAACCAATCAAAGCGTAATATGCTAATGATATGCTAAGGCCGCTCAACTGCTCGCTATGACATGCACTGACCACCAGAGGGCAGATGCTCTGACCAGTAGGTTAGCTTACTGCTGGGGTCCGGCTGATTGGGACTGAGCAAGACGGGCCAGACACACCCTGGAGCCCTTCTGCAGTCCCTCCCCGGCTGGCTAACCTCCCACGTCCCTCCCCAGCCCCGATCATGCAACAGTGGGGTCCCTTGGCCTGGCCTGCACCCTCTCACAATCTGGGCCGAGGCCCCTCCAACCACCACCCACCCCCGCTAGTGCATGAATTTTGTGCACTGGGCCTCTAGTCTTAATATAAAATAATAAACTAGTCTCAAAGTTGACGTTTGCTTAATGGAACATTGTGATACATTTGAAGGTAAGAAAACCCTCTGGTTATAAAATATGAAACATCCACAGGTAATGGATGAATCAGCAAATAAATAAAAAAATGTAATCCAATGAGGTTCTGCCAGAAAGGTATGGCCACGCCCTCTGAGTGTTTGGGCTCAGGGCTGACATTACAGTTGTTTTTGCGTCATCCATGAGGGGAAATAACTCATGTGCTTGTAGATGTTGGAGTGTGGGGTATTGTGAGCTAACGGTACATAGATGAATTCCATTTGGATACGCTGTAGGTAGACAACCTTGTAAGCCACACTAGAACAATGGGAAGAACATTGGATTCAAATTTTTAAAAATGTGCTTTCTGGGTCAGCCCTAAATACTCATAACACTTTATTATGCTGTCTCTTATGACAGGCTTCTCTCTTACGCTATTAGATATTTATGTGCACTGTAAAGGGGCATTATGGTGAACTCCCCAATATCTGTTCTACCTCACTCCATTGGGTAGGAGCTATGCAGTTTGTAGCATTGACTCCACTCCAAGGTTCGATGTGGGGTTCTGATTGGATTAAGCCAATCCCAATCTCTTGGCCTTTGTCATTGGTTTCGATGGCTCATGCCTAAGCCAGTCAGTTCCTGTCAATTCCTAACCACAGAGATTGATTTAGGACTTGTCTCATCAGAAACTGAAGGGTCTCACTGATCATTCAGGGAAATGATTTGTCAAGTTCTGGTGTAAATGAGCTGTCAATGTGTCTGGGAGTCTGTATATTTGCACACCTACTTTGGACTTGGCTATTAGGATCAGAACCTTCTTTTTTTTTAAAAAAAATTATATTTTTATTTATTGCAGAGAGAAAGGGAGAGGAAGAGAAACATCAATGATGAGAGAGAATCATTGATTGGCTGCTTTCTGAGGTTGGGTTCTGCAACCTGGGCATATCTAGGCATGTGTCCTTGAACGGAATTGAACCCGGGACCCTTCAGTCCACAGGTTGAGGCTGTATTCACTGAGCCAAACCAGCTAGGGATCAGAACCTTCTTTCACAACTTGGTCAGCCACAGAAACATTGGCCTCCCACTGGTGGCTCCAAAGCAGGCAGGAAGGTGCTCTGTTAGCCTTTTCCTGCTAATTGCACATACCTGCAGTGACTTGCCCATGGTTATTGAGGTTGGTTCATGTTTACTTTTCTCCTCATTCTGCCGTAAGACAATAGGTGTGGGGAGAAGCGATGGGTCCCTGAATCACCTGCACCAGCCTATATTTGGACCCACAGCTTTTTGGGGGAGGGAGGCGGATTGGAAAGGCCCTCAGACAATATTGACTCTGGGCCCTTAATCTGACAAAGTCCCTAAGCAGTGCCTAGAGAGATGAAACACAGCATCTTTTCCCAAATGACTGTAAAGCTAAGTAATGCTCAGACATTTAGCTACTCCCATTAGGAGATGCCAGATACCAAGATTACTCCAGCCCAGGACACTGTTGCCTCTTATTGAACTTCTACAATGGCCTCCTAACTGCCATGTGTACCATACTTCTCCCAATCCATTTTTACACAGGAGTCTGAGGGAGCCTGATACATTAATCTAATTCCCTTGAACGTCTTTACATGGTGCCAGCATCCTGACCACTATGGCTTATCTATGTAGCCTATCCTGGCCCAATTCATTGATCAGTCTTTCCTTTTATGCTCTAGAACTGGATAGGTGCTGTGAGTTCAAACACCCAATGCAATGCTATGCATCTCTGTGTACTATTTCTAATTTGTTCTTCATTCCATTTAGTGGTGAGGTTAGTTATTGTCAAATAATCACTTAATTCCAAGTTATTGATATGGTTGTAAATAGCCTTATATTCATAAGATACCCTCTATAGATATCCTAGTGTCATGAACCTTATTCATTTTTATATTCTAGGTTATTGGCACCCAATTAGCTCACAGAAGGTAAAGAAAAGGTAGCTTTATCCAAGCTTATGTCACTTTGGGAGCATTCATATTCCATGTAGTGCAGACCAATGGCTCCCAACTTAAGATGATTTTGTCCCCCAGAGGATATTTGGAGTCTGGAGACCTTTTTTATTGTCATCACTGTCGGGGAGGTGCTAGAGGCACCTAGAACATAGTGGCCTAGGATTCTGCAGAGCGTCTTTTAATATGCAGGACAATCCCCCTCCCCCAACAGACAGTTGTCCAGCTCAAAATGTTAGTAGTGCCAAGGTCGGTAAACCCTGGCACAAATCATGTGACTTTCACCCTGGCGGGCTCTAGCACAATATACAAGCACTTACTTTCTTTTCCTGATATAATAATGTGAATAAATGGACTCTTTCATTTCAGTCAACTTATTTGGTAGGAAATACAAGTCTCTGTGCTAGTAGGAAGAGAGAAGAGACATACAGAAAGGAGCACAGTAGAGAGGCATTTTTGTAATTTGTAGAAGACCAAAAAAATCATTAAATCATGAACCCAATGGGCAATTAGTCAGTTGCTCCAAGCAGCTGCTTCTGTGGGATGGGGAGAGAACTCAGCCAACAGTCTTGGGCTTGTGATGTTTAACTTCTCTGGAGCTGCCAATGGCCACAAGCAAGTGTGGCCTCAAAATCAATGAAAAGCATCTTCACATCAAATGCACCCCAGCTGAGAAATAAGGGCATCAGAGGGTAAGATGTATGTGATTTATTTGAAGCTCCTATAAGCTCTCCATATGCAACAGTTATAATCTGTGTTCGAGGTCTTCCTGAAATACAGCAACTCATAGCTTCTCTCTGGATTTTTCTGTACTTTTGTGAGTTGGAAGAAGACAAAAAAAAGGTGGCTTAACACAGGCATGCAGACATACCATGAAAGACTGGTGGACTAGAAGGGCAAAGGGGTGGGGACAAAGAAACGGATCTTCTAGATGGAGCATGCAGAGGACAGAAGGGGGAGTTCGTTGGTGTCGGGAGTCTCTTCAGGGAGACTGCGATGGGAGGTGAGCAGCAGGAGATGAGGACAGTGGAGGGGACAGTGAAGCTGACAGCAGGAAGCAGAAGACCCAGCAGCCCAGGGAGGCATCCATCATCTTGCAGGAAACGGAAGGGCTTCTGCCACCCAGCCAACTGCAGGCATGACATCTTGTCAGCGACTGTGAAACGTACAACGTGAGCAGCTGAAACCAGTGTGGCTTTTTTTGTGTTGGAAAATGGCACTTTGAGGAGTTTCTTAAAGAAGGTGTGGAGAGGCCTGGAGGCTGGGGGTTGGGGTTGGGGTTGGGGTTGGGGTTGGCGCTCTTACTGTCATGCAAGCTTACACAGAAGCATGTGAGTTAGGAGAGCTGTGAGCAGAGGCGAGTTGGTGCAGTTGATCAGCATGCTGTCACTATCAGGAATACTCAACCTTTGCTCCCCGCTTTCCTTGCCCTTTGTATTTTCTTCCTTTGTGCTATGAGGTTTTTTATTTTTTATTTTTTATTTTTATTTTTTTTTTTTTTTGATGCTTAATAAATGGTAGCTGGTTTTTTTTTTTTTTTTTTTAAATATTTTTATTGAGGTATTATATGTGTACATATCTTACTATTAACCCCCACCCCACACCCACACATGCCCTCCCCCCCCCCCAGAGTTTTGCGTCCATTGTTTATGCTTATATGTATGCATACAAGTCCTTCGTTTGATTTCATAACTCCCCCACCTTTCCCAAACTTTCCCCCTGTACTTTGAAAGTCTGTTTGATGCTTTACTGTCTCTGTATCTATCTTTTTGTTCACCACTTTATAATGTTCTTTACTATCCCTAAATGAGTGAGATCATGTGGTATTTTTCTTTCATTGACTGGCTTATTTCACTTAGCATAATGTTCTCCAATTCCATCCAGGTTGCTGCAAATGATGAGAATTCCTTCTTTTTTATGGCAGCATAGTATTCCATTGTGTAGATGTACCACAGTTTTCCGATCCAGTCATCTGCTGATGGGCACCTAGGCTGTTTCCAAATCTTAGCTATTGTAAATTGTGCTGCTATGAACATAGTGGTGCATATATCCTTTCTGATTGGTGTTTCTAGTTTCTTCGGATATATTCCCAGGAGTGGGATTACTGGGTCAAATGGGAGTTCCATTTTCATTTTTTTGAGGAAACTCCATACTGTTCTCCACAGTGGCTGCACCAGTCTGCATTCCCACCAGCAGTGCACGAGGGTTCCTTTTTCTCCGCATCCTCGCCAACACTTGTTGTTTGTTGATTTGTTGATGATAGCCATTCTGACAGGTGTGAGATGGTACCTCATTGTTGTTTTGATTTGCATCTCTCGGATAATAAGTGACTTTGAACATGTTTTCATGTGTCTCTTGGCCTTCCTTCTGTCTTCTTTTGAAAATATTCTGTTTAGGTCTGTTGCCCATTTTTTTATTGGATCATTTATCTTCCTCTTATTAAGTTGCATAAGCTGCCTGTAGATGTTGGAGATTAAACCTTTATCAGTGATAGCATTTGCAAATATGTTTTCCCATGCGGTGGGCTTTCTTGTTGTTTTGTTGATGGTTTCTTTTGCTGTAAAAAAGCTTTTTATTTTGATGTAGTCCCATTTGTTAATTTTCTCTTTAGCTTCCATTGCCCTAGGGGCAGTGTCAGTGAAGAAGTTCTTTTGGCATATGTCTGAGATTTTGTTGCCTGTGGAGTCCTCTAGTATTTTTATGGTTTCCCGTCTTATGTTTAAGTCCTGTATCCATTTTGAGTTTATTTTTGTGTATGGTGTAAGTTGGTGATCTAGTTTCATTTTTTTGCATGTATCTGTCCAGTTTACCCAACACCATTTATTGAAGAGACTGTCTTGACTCCATTGTATGTTCATGCCTCCTTTGTCAAATATTAATTGAGCATAGTGGTTTGGGTCGATATCTGGGTTCTCTATTCTGTTCCATTGATCAATATGTCTGTTCTTGTGCCAGTACCAGGCTGTTTTGAGAACAGTGGCTTTGTAATACAGCTTGAAATCTGGTATTGAGATCCCACCTACTTTATTCTTCTTTCTGAGGATTGCTGAGGCTAGTCGGGGTCTTTTTTTATTCCAGATGAATTTTTGGAGAGTTCTTTCTAGGTCTGTGAAATATGCTGTTGGTATTTTGATGGGGAGTGCATTGAATCTGTAGATTGCTTTGGGTAGTATGGACATTTTAATGATGTTGATTCTACCAATCCAGGAACATGGTATATTCTTCCATCTGTTTACGTCTTCCTCTATCTCTTTTTTCAGTGTCCTGTAGTTTTCTGCGTATAGGTCTTTTACCTCCTTAGTTAAGTTTATTCCTAGGTATCTTAATTTTTTTGGTGCGATGGTAAATGGGATTGCTTTTTTAGTCTCTCTTTCTGTAAGTTCATTATTGGTGTATAGAAAAGCCATAGATTTCCTGGCGTTAATTTTATATCCCGCTACATTGCCGAATTCATTTATTAAGTCTATTAGTTTTTTGATGGAATCTTTTGGGTTTTTTATGTACAATATCATGTCATCTGCAAATAAGGACAGCTTCACTTCTTCTTTTCCAATTTGGATGCCTCTTATTTCTTCTTCTTGCCTAATTGCGATAGCTAATACTTCCAGTACTATGTCAAACAGGAGTGGTGAGAGTGGGCATCCCTGTCTTGTTCCTGTTCTTAGGGGAAATGGTTTTAGTTTTTGCCCATTGAGTATGATGTTTGCTGTGGGTTTATCATAAATAGCTTTTATTATGTTGAGGTACGAGCCTTCTATTCCCACCTTGTTGAGAGTTTTTATCAAGAAAGGGTGTTGGATTTTGTCAAATGCTTTTTCTGCATCTATTGATATGACTATGTGATTTTTATCTCTCAATTTGTTTATGTGATGTATCACGTTTATTGATTTGCGGATATTGTACCATCCTTGCATTCCTGGAATAAATCCTACTTGGTCATGGTGTATGATCTTTCTGATGTATTGCTGGAGCCGATTTGCTAGAATTTTGTTGAGGATTTTGGCATCAATGTTCATGAGGGATATTGGCCTGTAATTCTCTTTCATTGAGTTGTCTTTATCTGGTTTTGGTATTAGGGTGATGCTGGCTTCATAGAAGGAGCCTGGAAGTGTTCCTTCCTCTTGAATTTTTTGGAATAGTCTGAGGAGGATAGGTTTTAGTTCTTCCTTGAAAGTTTGATAAAACTCTCCTGTGAAGCCATCTGGCCCCGGGCTTTTGTTTGCTGGAAGCTTTTTGATGACTGCTTCAATTTCTTCCATAGTTACTGGCATGTTGAGCTGTTTAGAATCTTCCTGATTAAGTTTTGGAAGGTTGTATTTTTCTAGGAATATGTCGATTTCCTCTAGGTTGTCCAGTTTGTTGGAATAGAGTTGTTCGTAGTATTTTGTAACAATCCTTTGTATCTCAGCGGGATCTGTTGTTATTTCACCTCTTTCATTTCTGATTTTGTTTATTTGGGTCCTCTCTCTTTGCTTCTTGGTGAGCCTGGCTAGAGGTCCATCAATCTTGTTTATCCTTTCAAAGAACCAGCTCTTGGTTTTGTTGATCTTTTGTATTGTTTCTTTGGTCTCTATGTCGTTTATCTCCGCTCTGATCTTTATTATTTCTTTCCTTCTGCTTACACTAGGCTTATCTTGTTGCTCTCTCTCTAACTCTTTGAGTTGTTGGGTTAGGTAATTTATTACCATTGTTTCTTGTTTTTTGAAGTAGGCTTGTAGAGCTATGAACTTCCCTCTCAGGACTGCTTTCATTGTGTCCCATAGATTTTGGATTGTTGTGTTTTCATTGTCGTTTGTTGCCATGATGTTTTTTATTTCTTCCTTGATGTCTTTGGTAACCCAGTCGTGGTTTAATAACATGCTGTTTAGTCTCCAAGTATTTGATTTCTTTGGGTTGTTTTTATTGTAGTTGATTTCCAGTTTTATGCCACTGTGATCTGAGAAGATACTTGATATGATTTCTATCTTCTTGAATTTGTAGAGACTTTGCCTATGACCTAACATATGGTCTATCTTTGAAAATGACCCATGTGCACTTGAGAAGAATGTATATTCTGTGGCTTTGGGGTGAAATGTTCTGAAGATGTCGATTAATTCCATCTGTTCTAGTGAGTCATTTAGGTTTGATGTTTCTTTGCTGATTTTTTGTTTAGAGGATTTGTCCAATGGTGATAGTGGGGTATTGAAGTCTCCTACTATGATTGTATTACTGTCAATCTCTCCTTTGATATCTTCCAGGAGTTTTTTAATGTATCTTGGTGCTCCTGTATTGGGTGCATATATGTTTACCAGAGTTATTTCTTCTTGTTGGATTTCTCCCTTTAGTATTATGAAGTGGCCTTCATTATCTCTTGTTATGTCCTTCACTTTGAGATCTAATTTGTCAGATATAAGTATTGCAACCCCAGCTTTTTTTTCATTTCCATTTGCCTGGAAAACCTTTTTCCATCCCTTTACTCTCAGTCTGTATGCATCCTTTTTTTTGAGGTGGGTTTCCTGTAGACAGCAGATATCTGGGTTTTGTTTTCTTATCCAGTCTGTTACCCTGTGTCTTTTGATTGGGGCATTCAATCCATTTACATTTAAAGTTATTATTGATAGGTACTTATTTGACGCCATTTTTATTCTATACCCCTGTGTACCTTCTTTGCTTCCTATTTCTTTCTTTTTTTTTTACAGCAGACCCTTTAGCATTTCTTTCATTGCTGGTTTGGTGGTGATAAACTCCCTTAGTCCTTTTTTGTCTGTGAAGCTCCTGATTTCACCTTCAATTTTGATTGATAGCCTTGCTGGGTACAGTATTCTTGGATTTAGACCCTTCCTTTGCATGACTTGGTATATTTCATTCCATTCCCTTCTGGCCTGATGAGTTTCTGTTGAGAAATCAGTTGCTAGTCTGATGGGGGTTCCTTTGTATGTAACTGTCTGTCTCTCTCTGGCCGCTTGTAAGATTCTTACTTTGTCGTTGGTGTTTGCCAACTTAACTATAATGTGCCTTGGCGTCGGTCTTTTGGGGTTCATTTTGCTTGGAACTCTGTGAGCTTCTTGGATTTGTGTGGGTTTTTTCTTCCCTATATCAGGGAAGTTTTCTGTTATTATTTCTTCAAACAGGTTTTCTATTCCTTGCTCAGTTTCCTTTCCTTCTGGCACCCCTATTATCCTGATGTTGTTTTGTTTTGTATTGTCCCGAAGTTCCCTTACGCTCTCCTCAATCTTTCTAATTTTTGTTTGTAGAAGCTGTTGTAATTGGGTATTTTTTTCCATCTTGTCTTCTAGCTCACTTATGCGGTCCTCTGCTTCATCTAGTCTACTCTTGATGCTTTCTATTGAGTTCTTTACAGCAGCGATGTCATTTTTCATTTCTTCTTGGTTCTTCTTCATTTCTTCTTGGTTCTTACTCATATTGTCGAATTTGTCTTCCATCCTTTTCAGCCACCCTATGACCATTTCTCTGAATTCTTTCTCTGATAGGTTGTTTGCCTCTAAATCGTTTACTTCCTTTTCTGGTGATGCCTGTTTCTCTTTCCTGTGGGGGCTGTTTCTTTGTCTCCCCATGGTCTCTCTTCTCCGGATGTCTGGTTATATAGATTTCTCTCTCTGGCGTTGATTTAAAGGTATAAAATACAACACAACCAGGCACAACAGACAAGGCACTGAACAGAATTGTATTCACGATATTAATAACCTCCAATAAAGGTAACCACCAGAGAAAGACAAATTAGGGAATAGGAGTGGAAGAGGGAGAGTAAAAAGAAAGAACAACAACGAAAAAAAAAACAAAACAAAACAAAAAAAACAACGAGTGTGAATCTGAACTTGGGAAAAGAGCAGAAAGAAAGAAAAGAAAAAGAAATAACAGAAAAGAAAAATAAAAGAAAAAAAAAGTAAGAGAGACAAGAATGATACTAAGAGAGAAAAGGGGAACAAACTATATATATGGGGAGTAAACTCCACTAGAACAACCACTATTCCCAGCAAATTCCAGCAACACGAGCCTGGAGATTAATACAAACTGCAACAGCAGATAATATCAAGTGAGGCAAGGGAAAACAAAAGTAAAAAACAAACAAAAACAAAGCAAACAAAAGAACCAACCAAACCAACAAAAAGAATAATCAAAACTATCTCATAAAAAAGCCTAAAAATTCAATCTAATCAACATTCAAGCAAACAACAACAAAAGGCCCGAGAGAAAAATAATTTTTTTAAGGTAGCGTAGAGAGAGGTTTGTATGGATTTGGAGCAGGGGGTTGGGAATTAGATATATAAGTAGGGTGAAGTTTTAGCAGGGAGTAAACTGAAAAAGTAGGGAAAATCTAAAGCCAGAAAGGGTTAAGATAAACTGGGGACCAAAATGGGAAAGGTTAGGAGGAGAGTGATGGCATAATGTTAGCTTTGAGATAGGGTAAAGCGATTGTAAGGGAAAGATGCAAATCGAATGTAGGACACTAATCCAAAAAAAAAAGAAAGAGAAAATCAAATGACATTAAAAAAAAAAAAAAAAAAAAGTAAAATAATAGTAATAATAGTGTTGATTGAAAATAAAAATGTAATAATTAAAAAGGTGAAAATCGAGTGAGGAAAAAGAAAAAAAAATTAGTTTCTTAAGTAAAAGATGCAAAAAATGAAAATAAAAAAAATATGAGAATAAAAAATTTTAAAAATTGAAAACAGAATTGAAAATTAAAAAATAGGAAGACTAAAATGTGCAGTAGCGGCTGTCATTCACTTCCTCTATTATTCTGTTTGGTACGCCTTTTTCCCAGTCTGGGCGGTATTTCAGTTCAGCTTCATTCCAGGGCTCCTCAGTGTTGGAAGCCAGTCCTGCTTTTTAAGCCAGCCGTGTCTTAATTTCTCGTATTTATTTTTAATTACACCAGAGACAATTAGCGTTTCAGCCCCTGGGTGGCAGTGTTTCTGAATTGACTTCCGGGCCTCTCTAGCTCTTTTTTCTTTTTTTTTTTTTTTCCCCTCTATGGCACTCACTACCGGTTTGTGGAGGTATGCGCCTCAGAGCTGCCTCTCTGATGGTCACACGCAGCCCTGTTCCCCAGGTTCCGAAAAAACACCTTCCCCCTGCAGTCTTTCAGGGTTTCCACCTGGGTTTTTCTATGTGTTGGGCTTAGCAATCAGAGTCGGAAAGAGCCCAGGTGTGCGGACCGTGGGTCTGTGCCCCAGACTAAGGAGCCTGCACTCCTTTGAAAATTATTAGTCTGACCCTCCTCGTCAGATTAAAATGAGTTGCTTTCAAGAGGTCACTTCTGTTAGCAGCTCAGAAGACCCCCCTCCTCATTCACGGATCACGGCAGTTCCAACTGCCGCCGATTTTTCTAGGCACAGACCTCCCGGCTCCTGCCGGTCCTGCGGCTGCCGCGCTTCCCTCACCCAGCGCCTCCCTCACCCACCGCGGGGATTAGAAACCGCTCCTCATTTCAGGCGAAATCTGACCTTTCCGTGGTGCAGTGAAGAGTTTCTTTGAATCCGAGTGTTTGCGCTGATAGGGGACCGGTGGTCTGGTGCTCCCAGCAGTTCAGTGTTTGCAGTTGTCGCGGAAAGTCAGGTTTCCAAGAAAATCCTCCTTTCCTTGCAAGATGGCGAGGCGCCCGGCGAGCCCGCAGCTCCAGGAGGGGACCCAGCCCCTGTGGGTGCTGCGCGGTCAGAGGAACACTGCCCAGCACTCCCCCGCCTTCTCCTGGAGTTTAGCTGTCCCTTGGCTTGCCCACATACACTCCCTCTGCGAGCCTCTGCTGCTCCGACTCTCCGCCCCAGGAACAGACTCCAAACCCGACTCTATTCCGTCGCCATTTTCTGTCGGTCGCTATGAGGTTTTTTAGTTAAACATTGGAAGTCCTCATTTTCAAGCAATTTAAAAGTTACCTTCCTTGTGAAGATCTCTGGACTTTGCCTCTTCACTCCGAGCAGAGATCTTTGGCACATCATAGTAAGTGTTGAATACAAGAAAGCACATTATTTTCATTAATACCTGAAGGGGGTTAGTTCAGCACCTTAGATCACATCTCAAGCAACCTGGGGAGCAGCACAACGGGGGAGTACTGCAGAGGGGCTCTTTCAGTGAAGCCAGGACATAAAACACACCAGGGAGGGGGGCAGGTCCTTAAAATGAAGACACAGATTAGCCGCCTCTGCCCTCTAGAGCCTAGCAGACGTCACAGATTTTAAACCATTGCAGGGACCAGCGGGGTATTCACAACTCAATATTCTCATTGTGTTCATTAGCTTCCAGAGAACCAAGACATGTTGAAATTTCTAAATGTGTTGAGGTGCAAATTTAAGCCAAACTTAAAAGAAGACCAAGTGTGTGAGGTCTGGAGGCTTCTTTTAGCTCATAGCATCTGCAATAACTCTTGTCAGATGATAAAGTATTTTGTATCTTCAAACACGCCCTCACGCCATGAATCAGTGCAGATAGAAACAAACTTAAGGGAGGACAACTTGGCACAGGTATCAGAAGCTTTAAAAGTGTTCTTATCGTTTGGACGAGTGATTGCTCGTCTAGGAATCCGGGGGCAGGAAACAGAGAGGTACCTATATAAATGGGAGGCATCAAAGAATGTTGT
Source organism: Eptesicus fuscus (assembly GCF_027574615.1). Classification (NCBI taxonomy): domain Eukaryota; kingdom Metazoa; phylum Chordata; class Mammalia; order Chiroptera; family Vespertilionidae; genus Eptesicus; species Eptesicus fuscus. The sequence continues at coordinate 2,840,441 of NC_072473.1, forward strand.
TGATGCATCAAAAATTGGGAAGGGACAAATCCAAAGGCCCAGGAAGCGGACTAAATTGGTTAAATAAATTATGCACGTTCCTTAGATGTAATGCCAATCAGTCATATAATCAAATAAACACATTATCAAGAATATTTAATGATGTGGGTGCTTTTTATGATACTTTTAGTAGCTTATGGTATACTTCAGAATTGTGTGTAAAAGTTGGGGTCACAACATACGCAAAGATAATGATTACTGATACTTTTCTCTAGGTCATAAGAGAAGGTTTTGTTTTTTATTTTTTATGCTTTTGCATATTCTGCAGTTTCTTTTACATTAATGTGAGTTAATTAGAAATGATAGAAAAAAGTCTTTCAAAACACAACTTTGCCTCTTTGCTTTTTGTCCAGAGGCCATGGACTAAAGTACAGAATTCTATGGGGCATCGATGACATAGATACTATGATTATTACTATTTAACACATGAGAATGCTGGATTTAGGGAAGGGAAGTAACTTTCCTATCACACATAGCAAACAAACAAACAAAACAGCCCAGCGGGGACTTCAAGCTGGGTCTGCAAAGCCAGGTATCCATCCGATACTCAAATTACATTCCACTTTAGATGGTGAGTTTTTACGTATGAGCTTCCCAATGCCCATCAGTGAGGCATGTGTCTTAATAAATGGAGTGAAAGAATATTAACAATGAAAAGAAGCTCTTGAATTTGAAGACAGGTCTTCACAAGTCAGTTAATCCAGCACTGCAGTGAAATATGCCATTCTGCCTGCAGCCCAAATAGGAAAAGGGAGGGTTAAAAAATGTTGGTTGCCTGCTACTCAGTATAGGGTGGTTCATGCTCTGTACTTGCCTTAGTCTGGTTGGGCTGACATAATGTAATACCAGAGACTGACCAGCTGAAACAGAAGTGATTTCCCACAGTTCTGGAGACCGGAGGTCCAAGATCAAGGTGCTGGCAGATTCAGTGTCTGGTGAGAGCTCACTTCCTAGTATAAAGGTCCTAGCAATCCTATTCATGAGGACGCCACCACCATGAATTAATCACCACTCGAAGACCCCACCTACAAATACCATCACTTGGGGGATTAGGATTTCAGTATATCAATTTGGGGGGACACATTCTGTGTACAGCAATCGTCTTGGCCTTTTGATGTGACGTGGCTAAATGCTTTACCTCACCTCACAATTTGTAGCTTAAAAAAGGCTATACATTATCTCGGCAGGATCCTGTGCAACAAATGCTCTTTTATTAAAAATATGCTAAGAAGGTTTAGAAAAGTAATCAATTTTGATACTCCACAAAAACAAAGACCAAGGTGCAATGTCTGCTGCCCAATGTTCAGGCATAGAGATGCTGGTTGTTTGTGCAAGTTTGGAAAATAAAGAAACAGAACAGCAAAAAGGAAAAAAGCCACCAAAAGCCACACTAAAACTTAGGCTTTAAAAAGATGTTTTCTTGAAATTCAGGCAAATATGGTGATTTTTATATGCAAATCACTGCCCTTTTATACTTGAAGGTATTTCGAAGGTGTAGCTTTCAAAGGAAAGTGTCCTGGTGTAGCAGCTATTAACACTTTATTTATGGGATTGCTGTCTAATCTCCAAGAACCAAACAGCAAAGTGTTTATTGTACCCAGTCTCTGAATAATATGCAAACTTTTTCTTCTTTTTGTGGGGGGTGTGGTTATGAGCAAACTACAGCCCCAAAGCAGACTCTGAGCCAAGGGTCTGAGTGCAAGTGGCTTATTTGGTAGGTAGTCCCAGGACACTGGTGGGAAGAGGGGAAGTAAGACGGAATTGCTGAACACAGGATGCGATACCCAGCAGGTTACCACTGTGCATAACTGTAGTTTAAGCTTGCTGGGCACCGCAAGAATCTGGATAAAACACACGGCTCGGAGTTATTCTGCCTAAAGAACGAGAGAGCCGAGGTGTTGATACACCAGCTCCCATCAGTCATTGGGTAAGACGTAAATTCCCCAGCCGTCCCCATTGCTATTGCTGCTCCAACAGCAGTGCTATCTCTGGCAGCCAGAGAATGTTTTAGGGTGAAAAACAATGCAGGTCCTGGCGGTTGGGAGTTGGCCGGTATGCACTGAAGTGCTAGGAGTGAGGGGACATGGGTGGGGTGCCCACAACAGCTGCTGCAGATTTATTTGCCAAGTTAGTAGTTGGATCCAAAACACCCTTTCTCCTAGAAAACTCTGGGTAAATTGGTCTGACCATGTTTGAAAGTTCTTTGTTATCTAGAAACATTAAGGGGAGGCATATCTAAACACCAGTTGTCTCCTGGCTTAGAGAAAGGGCCTCACATGTATACACAGAGCCAAGTACAAAAGTTCTATTGCAGCATTTTTGGTAAAGGGGGAAACGTGGAAATAACTCATGTGTCCTTCAACAGAAAAAGTTGAATGCAAAAAGGAAGCTGATGAATGGTGGATCCAGGTGATCATGTATATAATGTTTAAAACATGACAAACAGTATTGCAGATTGTTTATGAATGCCTACACATGCTGTGAAAGCATAAAGCATGCGTGGGAATGATAAACACCACATTCTGCAGACAGCGCCTCTTAGGAGGGAGGGAAACAGATGGATGAAGGAGAGGGACATGGGAGCCTCAAACCACATCCCAAACTATTTCGTTTTTAGAGCAGTTATCTGAAGCAAATATGGCAAAAGGGTACAATTTGACAAAGTTCTTTTGTAGGTGCATGGATGTCCTTTTGAATATGCTCTACTTTTCTGTATTCCTGAAACATTTCATCCCAAGACAGAGAAAAAGTAAAAACCAAACAGAAGGTGAAGTTTTTCTGTAGCATTTATATTTTTGCCATTTTTTTGGAAACAATTATGCAATCGAGTGGCGGAATGTGGATGTTTTCCTCTGGTGGGATTTCAGTTTGAATGTTGAACTTCCTAGTTTGAATGTTGAATTTTCTTCTTCTGATTTTGAATTCCCAAGTTGTGCGCGCTGTGGAATTGCACTCACTCCAGAGATCTACTAATCTCCTTCCCCTCCCAAGTTTTTGGACCAAGACATGAAACTCCTCCAGGGAGATGTCCGGAAGTATGACCTGGTAATGTGCCTCAAGTCCAAGCTGTGGGTCAGGAGCACCAAACACAAAACACAGGGCCTAAGCGAGAGGAAGAGCGGGAATTGCTGCTTTTCAAGACTTTGATTCTGGAATTTTGTATGTTTGTGTATGCATTCAATTCCTGTCAAAACACGACCACCTGCAACATTCCTCATTTCCGGGGAAAGGCAATAAAACAAAGAGCCGGAGGATTAGTTCCAAGTTACCTGAGGAGGTCAGGAGGCGATGGCACAGACATGAGTCAGCACTGGCTCGCCCAGTCTTTCTTGGACAATCTGGCCTCCAGATTGCTCCACACTCCCTCTCCTTGGGGTAGGAACAGCCCGAGGCCAAACGGAGAAGAAAGCAGAGTTTGTCTTGGGCACTCCCTCTCCAGCACATCCGTGAAGGCCAACCATAAGCTGAGGAGCCCTTTTCAAATAGATGATATGTTCACACGGTTTCGAATGCAAAAAATACAAAAGGGGTTATTACAATAAGTTTCTGTCTTACCTTCCTTCTTCAGGCACCCAGTTCCCCAACCTGAGGGCGGTAGACACTGACAGAATGTTCTATGCACCATTCCAATAATGTTTTAGGACCATCCGAACAAGTATGTGAATATATATTTTAAAAATAGCCCTAGCTGATTTGGCTCAGTGGATAGAGCATCTGGACCAAAGGGTCCCAAGTCCAATTCTGGTCAAGGGCACATGCTCAGGTTGTGGGCCTGATCCCCACCCAGTAGGGGGCGTGCAGGAGAATATATATATATATATATATATATATATATATATATACATATACATATATATATATATATATGTGTGTGTGTGTGTGTGTGTGTGTGTGTGTGTGTGTGTATATATATATATATATATATATATATATATATATATATATATAAACCGAGCCTGCAACCCAGGCATGTGCCCTGACTGGGAATCAAACTATGACCTCCTGGTTCATAGGTCCATGCTCAACTACTGAACCATACTGGCTGGGCACAATATACTTTTTAGAGCAATGCTGAGTACCCAGTAAAGGGAAGGAAAATTATAAAGGCAAAATGGTGATAATAATAATAACAAGAGTGATCAGACCAGGGAAGTAAGGAGGAGAAAGAGAAGTTTTAGAGGTGCCTTGGGCACAAATGGCACTATTAGGGTAGGCAGGGTTGAGTGGGGAGTGAAAACTGGGAAATGGCTTGAAACTCCTGCATGAGCCAGGACCCAGCGCAGGGGCCCTGGGTGACAACTAACATCATGATGATATTAATAAGGATGATGATGATGACTATACTGAGGTCTTCCTTTGTTCATCTGCAACCACGGACCTGCTATAACTTAGATTCTGATGTTCAGATTGATGCTAGCCCTGGATGTGAATAAATTAAATTAAAGTAGTTCCAGATATGTAACTCCTGGAGTCCAGCAGAACTCAATACACATCTTGATAAAGGAAAGAACAATAAATATGAGCTCACCATAAAAAAATGACTAAATATACGAGAAAACAAGCCAATATGAGTGAATCAGCAAAACCAATAACTGGGAGATGTTGACTACCAGGACAGAAGATATTAGGATAAGCAGATAAAGACTAGGCAAGGACTCTGTGTCTATGAAATGTTTACAGATGGAATAACAATGGCAAAGAACAGGAAATAATAAAGAATCCAGGCAGATTTTCAAAAGAATCAAATTGAACTTTTAGAAATGAAAAAAAAAAATCATTGTGATAAAAACTCTAGATATATGCATGCGTAGGTAGTAAAACTGTAAGCAAAAGTAAGAGATCACAGGATATGGCAGGGAAGTGTTTCCTGTAACGGGTGGGATTGAGTAGGAATACATGAAGATTTCTGGAGTACTCATAATGTCTTAATTCTTGAACTGGCAGGGAGATGCACAGATGTTTAACTTACAATTATTTAATCTGCTGAATTTTATGTCTTACATAATGTTTTAGACAGAATGTTTGTGTTCCCTCAAAATTCACATCATTAGGTGATTTCATCATTATGGGAACATCATAGAGTGCAGTTACACAAACCTAGATGGTATAGCCTACTACATGCCTAGGCTGTGTAGTATAGCCTGTTGCTCCTAGGCTAAAGCCTGCACAGCATGTTACTATACTGAATGCTATAGGCAATTGTAACACAACGATAAGTATTTATGCATCTAAGCAATCTAAACATAGAAAAGATACAGTAAAATACAGTGTAAAAGAGGTAGACAATAGTATACCTATATAAGACGCTTACCAGGAATGGAGCTTGCAGGACTGGAAGTTGCTTTGGGCGAGTCAGTGAGTGGTGAGTCAATATAAAGGCACAGAACATTACTGTCAACTACTGTAGACTTTGTAAACACCGTACACCAGCATCACCACAAACATGGGAGTAACACATTATGACATGACACTATGATGGCTTTAGTATCTCTAGGCAACAGGAATTTTTTTTTAATTCTATTATAATCTTATGGGATCACCATCATATATGTAGTCTGTTGTTGACCAAAATGTCATTATGCAGTGCATATTGTATATCTAATTGGAGTTCCATAAGGAAGAAAGAGACAGAATGAGGGAGAGGAAGTATTTGAAGAAATGATGGTTGAGATTTGCCCAAACTGATGAAAATCATGAATTCAAGATGGAAGAAACACCATGTATACCAACAATCCTATCTAATAAAAGGGTAATATGCAAATTGACCATCATTCCAAAACACAAGATGGCCGCCCCATGTGGTCAAAGATGGCTGACCCCATGTGGACACTAGATGGCTGCCACAAGATGGCCAGCAGGGGAGGGCAGTTGTGGGTGATCAGGCCAGCAGGGGAGGGCAGTTTGGGGGGACCAGGCCTGCAGGGGAGGGCAGTTGGGTGTAACCATGCCTGCAGGGGAGGGCTGTTGGGGGTGACCAGGCCAGCAGGGGAGGGCAGTTAGGGGCAATCAGGCCAGCAGGGGAGCAGTTAGGTCTCAATCAGGCTGGCAGGGGAGTGGTTAGGGGGTGATCAGACTGGCAGGCAGAAGCAGTTAGGGGCAATCAGGCAGGCAGGCAGGTGAGCAGCTGGGAGTCAGCAGTCCTGGATTGTAAGAGGGATGTCCCAGATTGGAGAGGGTGCATACTGGGCTGAGGGACACCCCCCATGCATGAATTTCGTGCACCTGGCCTCTAGAGGTAAATAAAAACCTCTTCCTAGACATATGGTGATAAAACTGCAAGCATTGAGAAAAGGCCTTTCCATCCTCAGAGGAATCAGCCAGAGAATGGGACTATCTTTTAAATGTTGACAGAAACTAATCCTCAACTTAGCATTGTATTCTCAGCAAAACTATACTTCAGGGACAAGGATGAATTATAGGAGCTTCTAAGGGATTTATTTAGGATGAAGGAAAATAAATTCAGAATAAATGTTTGAGATGCAAGAACAAATAGTGATCATATCCTATCTAATAAAGAGGGAATATGTAATTTGACTGTCACATCCTCACAAAGATGGAGGAGCCCACAGCCAATAAAGAGGGAATATGCTAATTGACTTCCATGCCCTCAAAGATGGCGGCGCCCATAGCCACAAGATGGTGGCTCCCAGTCCCCTCAGCCCCACTGGGGTGGCAGGCGTGTGGCACCCGTCATCTTTTCCAAAGCCTTTCTATACTCAGGGAAATGCATAAGTTATGAAGTCTCAATAGAGTTACCAATTGTCTTGGTTTGCCTAGAACTGAGGGGTTTTCTGAGATATGGGACTTCAATTGCTAAAATGAGGAAACACCTGGCCAATTGGGGATTAGTTGGTCACCCTAGGTCTTATCTCCCAGATGTCAAATCAGAGCTCACATTTCCAGGCTCTTTAAAGGCTAGAATGTGGCATGTTACCAAGGCTTTGCCATCCTATATAATAAAAGTCTAATATGCAAATTGTCCAACCAGGAGTTTGACCGCTCGCTATGACATGCACTGACCATCAGGGGGCGGTGCGGAACATGGTGGGTGTCAGTGATGCAGCGCTGGCAGTGGGTGGCAGTGGAGGTGCTGCTGGCCCCAATGGGCCCCAATGAGAGCAGGACTGCGGTGGGATGGTGGAGCAGGTGAGCAGGTGGTGCCAGGCCACAGCGGGTGCGAGTTGGGGCCCAATTGCCCCACCAATCATCCTGAAGATGGCAACCAGTGGTGGCGGTGGGGCCGGGGCCACTGCCCAGCTCCCAGGTGCTGAGGGAGCCAGGCAGTGTGTGTGTGTGGGGGCGGGGGCAGCCCAGATGGATCGCCCCACAGGCGCGATGGTGGAGCAGGTGAGGAGGCAGTGCCAGGCCAAGGCAGGGTGCCAGGTGGGGCTGTGGGGCTGCGAGGCTGGGGGCGTGAGCTGGGGCCCATTTCCTGCAGGCCACCCCAAGGGACCCCACCCATGCACGAATTCGTGCACTGGGCCTCTAGTTTAGAATAAAAACCCCATCCAAGACTTGGATTCAGAACTGAGCTAGGAAGAAAACAGGCTTGCAGTCAGCTTCCATTTGATGGCGGGGATGATGCTCCAGCTGGCTGCCTTTCAGGGGTGGGGGCAGTGGCTGCAAGTTTGAGCTTCTGGTGCAGAAGAGCTGGAGGCTAGAAGCCCTATCATTTGCAATCAAGCTGAAGTCCTGGCACTTGGGGCTTGGTGGTGGCAACAGCAAATAGCAGTGGCGTCTCCCCCCAAATTAGGCTAATCTGCAGCATGGTTTTGGCATTTTTCCTGGAAGCTACGCCTTGGATTTGTTTCTCCAGCCCTCCCAGTGATTCCGGAGCTACTGAATATCTTTCAATAAACCCTTTTCCTGCTTAAACTCACCAGAGAATGGATTCCATTGTTTGCCAGTCAGAATCCTGACCAATAAAATAAAATTTGAACACTTCATATATGGGATGATGGATATACCTCCTTTTAAGTATATACTTTTTTTCACTGCCTTTTTCCACTCAAGAATTTTTTTTTTGTGTCTATCATGTAGGAAGGGGTGAGACAAACTGCTGAAGGGAGATTCTGCCATCATGTCATATTTCTAACATATATTAATCAATTTCTGACACTGTAGTTATGATACTCATTTGTCTTTTTCCCCCCATGCTCTTGTGCCCCATTTGGTTTGATATGTAAATAGGTATATGCAGAGGACATAGGGTGAAAAATGTGGAATATGGAAGAAGTGTGTTTATTTCCATTGTTCTAATATTTCCCACTTTTTATAGATTTGGGTCTTAAATAAGGTCATTTGAAAAGTTTTCCTAAATTGCAAGCCAAATGTTGTATTTTTAAAAATAAGCTTTTTATTTTGGAATCATTTTTAATTTATAGAAAAGTTGCAAAGATAGTACAGATTCCCATGTATCTTTTATGCCGTTTCCCTAGTGCTAACATCTCACAGAATCATGGCATGGCTCTTAATTTTCCATGCCACCTAAGTCATAATGACATGTTGGACTGTGAAATGTCATATACTACCAGCACCTTGAGAGCAGCTTCTCATAAATAACCAGAGGGCATTTGGATTGGAACAACCAGGGCTTTCTTTACTCTTTGCACCCAATCTTGTTATATATTTTGATGTGGAAGCCTCTGCTGCCAGTGGTATTTGCTCCATGTCCATCTCATTCTGGCCTTGCTGCGTCCTGTTAGCACCAATGTCCTCCGATGGTGTGTGAAGATCATAGCTAGAACTTGAGAAGCCACGCAAGGCTACAGTTCGTTGGATGTAGTCCATTGTGAATGTAAGCTCAGTATTTCAACATGTAGTTTATGCACACGGGAAAAAAGAGGAGAATTGGTAACAAAAGCTGGATGTCCTATCCACCTGGATGTACAGTCCGCTATAGAAGGAGCGTCTCGGACATTATCATGCACATGAGAAGCTCTTGTTTAAATGTAGATTCTGATTCGGCAGGTCTTGGGAGGGGGCTGAGATTCCCCATTTCTAACAAGCTTCCTGTGATGTTTGCTGGTCTATGGACCACACTTTGAGGAGCAAAGCCGTGAAGACTTTTTCCTTGGTCCTAACACAACTATTCTAGATGGCATTAAAGGAGTCACCTTTGCCATGGTTTATGCCAACCTCAAGGCCAGAATCAAGTGGAGATTCAAAGTGACATTGTCTTTCTTGTAGCATGGATTTGCACCGCAGGCTTGTATAGTTCTCCTCGTATATGGACACTCTCTGAAACAGTTAAATATTACAAAAATGTAAAGGATTTAGATGACTAATGATGACCATTTAAGTTCAAACTCTAATATCCTAGAGAGAAAGAAAAATAAAATGTATGGGGAGTTTACCATGGAACTTGGGAGATATGGAAAACTTTTATGGGTTTATTGAACATCAGAGTTGAAAATATTCTCCACAGTCACATATTAGATTAAGGATAAAACATGGATTAAAATGAATTATTTTGTATTAGAACCCAACTTGACATTTTGTTGAAGACTTTCGTGTAGTTTGATAATATTCAGCAGCCATTTATTTAAGGAGACCATGACCATGTCACAGTAGAGCAGAGGAAGAATGGGGTGTTTGGGATGTTTATAAATCAAATCAGTGCTCAATGAGGTTGAAAGGATTGACCTTACTATTGTTTAGAATTTCCAAGCCGATTGAAAGTTTGACTAAGAACAGCTCCTGAGGTTTGGAACCGAAACAGCTACCTGTGATATAAAAATGTGATTTAAGTTGGGAAATAAAAGAACCTTGGAAATAAAAGAACCACTTTATAGCAGAGCTACTATATACTTTTTGTGCTTCTGTGCAATTTATTCTAAAGGATGAAATTTTAGAAATCATATGCAACATCTCTATTATCTGTAAGCTCTTAAATACAAACCAATTATCCTGTAATCTACATTGAAAAACAAGTCAAATGCCACAAAACATGCTGAAGTTTACAATTCTTCAAAATTCACACCTGCAGAGTCTCTCTTCTACCTGGGAAAAGGAGAGTGTTTTTTTAACTATAAACTCCTTGAATGTTATGAGAGTTGAGGGGTGGATGTGTGCTTGAGGATAGCTTTAGTGCAATAATAATCACATGAGATAATTCTAAAGGAGTCTGTGTGATGTTGTGTTATCCAGAAAATTGGTGGGCTTCTGGCCACGGACTGCACCGAGTGAGGGAGGCACCCAAAGGATTTCCCACTCTGCCGAAGTGCCTCCTGAGCAGTGTGCATGTTCTTTATAGGAAAAGAGCTGTGGGGTGGAAAAGTCCAGCTTCTCTTTTCCATTCAACGTTAAAAGCCCACAGCGGGTTTCTCTCTCTGAATAGGACATACCTCAGATTCTAACCTATTAGAGAATGAAACTGATGATTAATTATAATAACAATAGAATTGCATATAGTATTGTATGTTTTAGGTGTGCACAGTATAGTATTATATGTATTAGTTTCCTATCGCTGCATAACAACTTACCACAAACTTAGAGGCTTCTAAAGGCTGGAATCAATGTGTCAACCAGGTTGCATTCTCATCCGAGGCTTGACTGGGGAAGGTTCTGCTTCTAAGATCCCTCAGGTTGTTGGTAGAATTTGTCGCCTTGGTGTTGCAGGACTGAGGGCCCAACAACTTCCTGGCTATTGACTGGTGGCTGCCAGCAGCTCCCTGCCATGTGGCTCTTTCCATAGGCAGGTCACAACATGACTGTGTGCTTCTTCGAGGCCAGCAGGAGAGTAGCTCCCTTCATTCTGCTAAGATGGTGTCTTCTATAATGTAACTGTAGGAGTGACATTCTGTCACGTTGGCCATATAACAGTCTAATCATAGGAGTGACATCCCATCACTTTAGCCATATGCTATTGTTTGAAACAAATTACAGCCTCCACTCATACTCAAAAAGAGGGAATTATACAAGGGGGTCACCTTAGGGTGTGTCCACCACAAATAGTGAGAAATGGGGAAAGATTTGGGACATCGTATTACTGCTGTCATTTGAGTGCTTCCATTTCATTCCACGTGGTACCTCCTTTACCTTTGAGTGTCTGTCTTATAACACGTGTGCAAGGAACTGAGGGACAGTGATCCTTCTGGAATGGGCCTCCTTTTGCTCCCCTCTCTGAGAGGTGATGCTGGAAGCAAACAGAAGGGAATTAAAGTGAAGATACTTCCCATGCTGCCTCCCAAATGAAACCCTGAAAAAATGATAATATCTATAAAGTGAAAAGAGAACTTCAAAATCATAGGGAAAATGTCAACTCTGCTGCTCTCACTTCAGTGATTGTGGGATCATTCTATTAGTGTCTGAAGAGTTTTTAAAAATTATTGTTAAATGTGACACACATTACTTTTTCTACTAACCACAATCAAGAAGTCACTCAGTGAATATGGTGGTGACTCTTGGTATGTTTGTCCTGTCTTTGAAAATCTGTTCTTTAGATGGGAAATGAGGCAGCCCCGCATACAGTTGTAGAGGTTGTGTACTGTACAACAGCTAGGGTGCAATTTATATAGACCGCAATGCCTGTTCCAACTAGTTCCTCTAAGGCAGAGAGCCCATCATCACCCAATTCTCCCCAGTGTCAGCATTATTCCTAGTAAGAATATTCTGTGTATCAGCGGATCACTTCACATACAAAGCCAACTGAGCTTTGGACCCAGCCAGATATATCATCCTGATTCTACAGACGAAGGCTGAGAAGGTTCACATAAATTGCCTAGTGTCTATCAATGTATGAAACAAGGCCAGGCTGGAGCTCCAGACCAGGAATTTAACAAAGTGTCCCACTTTCCCCCAAAAGTCCCATCTTACTCCTTATAGAGCTATTTTAAAAAAAATCTGTCCTGCCTTCAACTCTAGATAAACCAGGGCCTGCACAGGGAGTTCCCTCCAGAGGGGTTAGACCATCTCACCCTGTTAGAAATTCAACTAGCCCTAATCCACAAAGAGTGTTCGGGAAACCTCACTGCTCCTGGATGGAGTGCTTCTGTCTCATTCCACATGTCCATTGCATGGTGACATATTCAGCTTTGAGTGTCTGGCTCAGGGCAGGTGAGCTTCCTTTCGCTCCCCTTTGAAAGGACATTGAGCTTAGAATTTGCCAGTTACTTAGCATCTTGAGCATAATCCATGCATTGTCACTCCAACGAACATTTATCCGGTCCAGAGTCCCAACCACTGAGCTACGGAAATGAAGGCTCTCTCAGTCAAGTCATCAGGGAATTTTAAGTTGCCTTGTCAACCTCCCAGGGTATGATGGTGGTGTCCCCGATCCTGTAAGGATTCCGTGACTGGCCCGTGATGAATTCCGTTAGCAGTGACAGTCTTCACTATGTCTTCAGGGAAGACATGTTTCTTTTTGCTTTTTGCCAGTTGAATGTGGTTAGAGAGTCAGTGATGGGAATTTAAGAGAGTTTAAAAAACACAGTAGGAGAGAAAAATATTTGGTCAGCTTTTCAAAGTGGAAATAACCATGGGAGAAAGAGCTACAGCAGATATTTCCCTTGGTTTTTTCTAAGTTCACACTGCACATGTTCTTTAGAAGTAGAACCAGAAAGGAAATGTGGACGGAAATTCTTTGTCTAGGGTTTATCACATGAACGTGAAAGAATGGCAAAACTCTCTATAGGCTGCCTTCTACCCTCAAAATATCTGCTATTCTCCCTTGATTACCATTGTTACCTAATAGAATTCAATTGCATTTTGTAGCTGGCAAGATGTGGTCTATTAGTTTTGTTCTGCATATATTCACTCCCCTTGCCCCACCCCATTACCATGCCCCCAGTCACCAGCATGGAAGTATATTTCTCTGTCTCACTGGGCTTGGCTATGTGAGCAGTTTAGACCCATGGAATGAGGGCAAAAGAGATGATGTCTCAGTTCTGAGGCTAGGCCTTAAGAGGATTGGTCCTCTGGTAGTTTCTGACTTCTGCCACAAGAATTATATGTCCAGGTAGTTGCCACTCCTCCAGCCTGAGCCCCAGAATAAGATGTATGGAGCACACCTGGACTCAACCCACCATCTGAAGAGGAGCTCCCCAGCCGGCTGGCCTGCAGAAGCAGTGAGCAATCCAGGAGTGAGAAAGCACCGATTGTAGTCGCATGTCACTGAGATCCGGTGGTGGCATATATCATAGCTAATCTAATGCACCTGGTGAGAGCAGGATCACAAAAGCTACAGAATCACTGCAGTTAATCTAGTCAAGCACTTCTCAGACTTGAGCCCACATCAGAGTCATCCGGAGGGCTGTGCAAGAGATTCCTGGGTTCACCCCCAGAAAGCTTGACACAGTTGGTTGGGGTTGGGGCCCCAAGATTTACATTTGTATCAAGCTTCTTGGAGCTGCTGGTGTAGCTGGTCCAAGGACTCACTTTAACAGCCACTGATATGAACCACTGAATACTAATTGGATCAACCATATTAGATAGGTTGTGCAGCATAGATAAAAATGGCTGAGTTTATCAGATGTAGCCTTTTTTTTAATGTAATATAAGCTGGAAACTGGATCAGTTGTCCAGAGAAAATAGTCTGCAATGAAGAGAATACAAGTAGTACTGGTGGGGGATGTGTAAAGAGGACTCATTTTAAAATGGATTTCAATCCTTGAAGGAATAGAATGCAGGGTTCTGAAGACAATAATCTATGAGGAATAGCCCAGTTAGACGTAGACACTAAGAGGCCAGATTGGGGGTGGGGATACATAGACTAGCATTTTAGTCTGGGTAATAAACATTTATGTGTCTTCTATCCTAGTCTGGATACATGAAGATAGGATTGGAACACTTGGGTTTATTGGAACACTTTAAAGATATACAACAAAGACCATAAATGTAGGCATCTTTACATCAGGATAAAAAACGAACAACTTAAGGAATCATCTGGAAGTTTTCAAACATCTGCAGACTTGGCCTCATGTTGATTTCGCCTGAATACAATAAGTATGTAATTTGGAAATGGGAAGAGACAAGTCTAAAACATTAACTGTTGGATCGTCTTGCACATTCTGCTCTCTGTAGATGAGGTCCCAGTGGCCTGATGCTGATGTATTTATTGATACATGAGAGGCAGGAAGCTGATCACAGCTTGGCCAGGCGCAGTTCCCAGGAAAAAGAGTAATGAAATCAGATCACTTATTTGTAAAGTGCATCCAGCTTTGAATTACACGGATTCCCCCAATAACCCAAATTAGTTACATAATGAAGGATGGTTTCTAGAAATCACTTGATGGGTTGACGGTCAATTTGATTTTAGAATTAATATTATCCTTATTCATATTTATCAATAATCTCTTTTCAAAATGATCGTCACTGATCCAAGTCCAGTTCTCACCTCCTGAACTCTAGAACACTCTCTTTCAAACTTTGCTGCATGTTAGAATCAATTAGGCAACTCTGCCCATCCGGATGCCCTGATCATCGCACCCCAGACCAAGTTCATCAGAATTTCTGGGGGCAGGGCTCAGGCATTAGCATTAGCATTTTTTACAACTCCCCAGGGAATTGCAAAGAACAGCCTTGTTTGGGAACCAGTGTGTTCACCTTGCTGTTCAGAGTGATGCTTGACCCAGCGATATTGCCATCTCCTGGGAGTTCATTAGAAATTCGGAGTCTCAGGCTCTGCCCCAGACCTACTGTGTCAGAACCTACTTTTTCTCTCTCTTTATTGATTAAGGTATTACATATGTGTCTTTATCCTCCCATTGCCTCCCAACCCCCACCCCACCCCCCTCATGCCCTCACCCCCCTGGTGTCTGTGTCCATTGGTTATGCTTATATGCATGCATAGAAGTCCTTTGATGAACAAAAACAGATCCAGAGACAGAGAAGCATCGATCAGAAGCTCAAACCTCAGAGGGAAGGTAGGGGAGGATGGGGATAAGGGGGAGAGATCAATCAGAAGCTACTTTTAAACTAGGTCTCAGGGGATTTGATTGAAGTATAGATGACAGTCACACAGGTCGCACCAGGTTTCCATTCACCATTGAGCCCAGCTGTGCAGGCCCTGCCTGACTTCCAAGCAGAGTGAATCTTGCTGCCTCCTCTGCACCTGGCAACGAGCAGAGAGGGCACCGTTTCCCTCCCCTGTCCTGGAAGGTGTAAGAATCTTCTTCTGCCTTTGTTTACTCAACAAAAGTGGGCGTTTTTCAAAGGGCGAGAGAGAAAGAGGGAAAGAAGAGGGACAGGCAGAGAGAACAAGAAGAATGGTCACCAGCACATATTTATTTGAACTCAAAACCTGCCACTTCAAGGCGTGGCTGTCACAAATTAAAGGAAAATGCCAGTTCCTTTCACCAATGTCCAGGATAAAAGCTTAGCCAGTGGTCGGCAAACCTCGGCTCGCGAGCCACATGCGGCTCTTTGGCCCCTTGAGTTTTTAGCAAAGGCCAGCTTAGGAGGACCCTAATTAAGTTAATAACAATGTACCTACCTATATAGTTTAAGTTTAAAAAATGTGGCTCTCAAAAGAAATTTCAATCGTTGTACTGCTGATATTTGGCTCTGTTGACTAATGAGTTTGCCGACCACTGGCTTAGGGTATGCACCATGTCAAGATCTAAAAATGGGGACGGCATTCCCCCTATCTTAGGGTTCAGCAAACTTTTTCTATGAAGGGTCAGATAGTAAATATTTTGGGTGGGTGGCCATATGTATGGTTAATTTCAAAACCTCATCAGGTTAATGTCAAAAAATTTCCAAATAAAATCACACCTGGTATATTTGGACAATTCGGACCTGCCATTTCCAGGTTTGTATCAGGACAGTACACATGAAACAGAGTTGTACAGAATTCATTCCCACTCAAAACCTAAGCTGCCATCTTAACAGCTAATATACCATCTGGTGTCCTCGTTAACTTCACGCCCTCCTTCCTGACAACCGTAAGATAGTGTATGTTGGTTCTTGCAGTAAGAGAAAATGCTTATTTGCAAAAGTAACATACACACAGGCATATTTACAGTAAACTATTTTTGGTTTTTAAATCAGACCAGACAATGAATAGGGAACATGCTGAAAAGCTTAAGCAAACATATGGAAGAAAAACATGAGGGAGGCCAAGTTAAGATTCAAATGGTAGGCCTGCTTCCAAGTTCCAAGAGGTGGAAAACTGAGGGTCGTCATGCTGTCACATGTCACGATTGCTCCGTAATTATTAGAATTTATTATTGCATTACATTAATAATAGAAAAAGTAAATCCTGTCTCCTAATCCTGGAGCCCTGCCCCTCTTGTTCCCACGGCATAGCCTCTGGTGCAAGGTTGAAGAGATAAGGGAAGGAAATTAGCCTGTCACTTTAGGAAAACAAAGTCGACGGAGACACAGAAAATGGCTAATATTCCCAACTTTTCCAAACAGCTTGCTTCAAAGAACAACATCTATTGGGAAGGAAGGATGAAAGTAACTTCTACTGGAAGCCAACTTGATTTTATTTCATTTGTTTATAATGGAGAGTGTTGTTTAAAAGAGGCGATTGAAAAGAAGAAATGTGGTAAATCATAGAAACACTAAGCTGAAAAGGAACTTTCTGAGGTTTAGCCAATTTCCTTAATTCAATTCACTCAGTTTGATTCAATTCCGTTCAATAAAATCAACAAACATTCACGGAACATCTATAATGTATCAGCCCTAGGGATGCAATGACAAGTAGGATCCAGTCTGCCATTAAATATCCTTGTGTGAAGAAGCAACCTAAAGATCTGAGGCGACTTACGGATGTTCTACAACTGGCCCGTGAAGAAAGCAGAACTAACACCCCACCTTATGACTCCTGCCTCAGCAATTTGCCACTCAGGTTATTTCTTCCCTGTACCAAGTCTGAGATAAACGCCAAAGAACTCACTCAAGTATTCATGAGAGGTGAGATTGTATAAGAAGAACGAAGGGAATAACAACACCTTAGAAAATTGTGTTTTAGATATTGGAGTCAATTATATCTGATAAGCACTGAATTTCCTGTCTTGGAGGAATTGTGGGTCTCAGTAATAGTTATGGTAAGAACACTAGCTATAACATGAGTAGATAATACTTTTTGAGTGCTTACTATGTATGAGTGACTGTTCTAAGGAGCATATTTGAAACAACTCATTTAAGTTTAAAAACAAAACGATAAGGTAAGTATTAGAATTATCTCCATGTAATCATTAGATCTTGCCACACTTAATACTCTATAAAAAAACCTTCCCAAAACTCAGTGGCTTATAACAGCCATTTATTGTGGGTTTTGAGTGCATGGGTCAGTCAGTGGTTCTGCTGGTTTTGTCTGGGCCTGCGCATTCATCTACTGGAGGTCACCTTGGCAGTAAATCTAGAATAGCCTCAGCTGGGTTGACTTCACTACATGTTGACCCTCCTCCACATGTGTCTTACATGCCTTCCGTAAGCCAGGTCATTCATTTTCCCATGGTAGAAAACAGCATTGAACTATCATTACTCCATGTAATAGTCTAAAGCTAGGCAGTCCAGTATGTTTGTTATGCTCAGCAAGGCCTCCAGGTGTCTGGGCTCTATACGTCTGGTTTCTCTGTCTTCCCCTCAAGTGTGTGCTGATTTACATGATCTAAGATTGGCCATTCCTTCAACCATGTTTCACAGTAAAGATGGCTATCAGGGAGGGAAGAAAAGTATGCTTCCCCTACCCCTTAAGAATATGAGTGGAAATCTCAGGAGTTCCACTTCGAGTAATATGAACCAATCCTCCCACAACTAAAAAAAGCCGTGTGGATTATTTTTAAAGCCTAAGAAACATCCAAGAGTTAATAAGATGTTGAGAAATTGCTGGTCTGACAACTCAGAGAGGCTGAGAACTCAGAAAAAATTGAGCAAAGTACTCTAGGGCCGTGGCCAGCAAACTGCGGCTCGCGAGCCACATGCGGCTCTTTGGCCCCTTGAGTGTGGCTCTTCCACAAAATACCACGGCCTGGGTGAGTCTATGTTGAAGAAGTGGCATTAGAAGAAGTTTAAGTTTAAAACATGTGGCTCTCAAAAGAAATTTCAATCGTTGTCCTGTTGATATTTGGCTCTGTTGACTAATGAGTTTGCCCACCACTGCCCTAGGGGATACTTAGTTGTCCTTTTGGTGACTCTAAGGGATGAGGAGAACAAAGTTTTGAATCTTCTTTAGGCTGGGCCCCCTTGCCTCATCTGAAAACCAGCGTTGCAAAAACATGATTTTCTCTCAGAAAAATCTCAAACTTAGATCAAGGTAATATTAAATTGTAAGCACTAGCCCCAGGCACCGACAGAGATAAACATAACTAAGAAAATATCATCTTAGTCTCCAAATTATTTCCACAAATAATAACTTGAATATAATATCAAGCACATGATCAAAGTTAACTAGACACGCAAGGAGAAAAGATCATATAGGCAAGAACCAACAAAAACAGCAGGCAACAGAAAAAGGCTTGCAGACTACAATAATTGGGATTATCAGATTCAGACTATAAAACAACAAAGATTCTTCTGTTGGAGAATATAAAAACAAAATTGTAAAAACTTGGCAGGGAACAGGAAGATATAAAAATTGACATGGCAATTCTGTAAAAGGTCCAAATAAAAACTTTAGATCTGAAAAATACAACAATAGAAAAAAAACACAATGTCCATAGTAAAGTGAGAATAACCTTAAAGAAATAGTCCAAAATGAAGCACATGAAGCCAAAGGGTGAAACTCAGAAGAGAAGAAAGACAGGAGATAGTGATAAAGGTTAATATACACATATCTACTTGTAGCCTTAGAATCAGAGGAAAGACAGAGGGACTAAGATTGGGAGAGAAATCATTTTGAAGCAATGAAGGCTGAGAAACTTTCAGAAATGATGACAAACATCAATATGCAGAAGCTCGCCGAATTCCAAGCAAGCTAAAAGGAGAATCCACATATAAACACACCTTATTAAACTTGAGAAAACAACTAATAAATCCTATCCATTTTGTTCTCGTTATCCAGATCTTGGTCATTGTAGCTCAACTACCTGCAGGAGAAGCTGTAAAGTATGGTTTTGATCCTGTTGTTTATTCAGAACTCTATGCCCTGACAAACATTGCGAGTTTACTCCCCTAAGAGAGAAGCATCAACATTGACATGGACATCTTTCCAAGGTCACACAGCTACTAAGTGGCAGATCAGATATTTGATTCAGCATGGCCTGGCTCTACAGCGGCTTGTGCTCAGTCACTGTGCTATACAAGCATAAGACTTTGGTCCAAGGTTCAGGTTTGCAACCACCACAGTGCAATTTTTTAAAGCAAAAAGACTAGTAAAAGCACATTGGAGACAGAATAACCATACCAGGGTCCTGCTAATAAAAATACTAGCTCATGCTAGTAAGTAACTAGCACTTCCCAAACATCTTAATGTTGTTCATACTCATTAAGAATACGCCGCCCATGACGGACGGTTCTGAAAGAGCAGAGCAGGCTGCAAATACAGTAGCTTCAGAAGGGTTAAATTCACACTGCTAGCTTTAGGCATCTGATGAATGTTTATAAGCACAAAGAACAAGGTTTCCGTCTCTTCACAAGTTCATTCTTTGGGTCTCAAAATGAGAGTCCCAAGAATGCAAATAAGAAAAGAGATGAAAAGTCGATTCTTGCCTTTCAGCAACCAAAGCCAGTTTTCTTCAAATGTGACCTTAGATATATACCAAATAGAGTTGTGTATTTTGTGAAGTAGCTCTTAGCAAACTATGGCCATGGGCCAAATTCTTCCTGTTTTTGTTCATCAAGCTTTATTGATAAAAAAAAACTACACACGGTCATTTGTGTATTGCCTGTGACTGCTTTTGCACCGCAGTAGCAGAGTTGAGTAGTTGTGACAGAAACCATGTGATTTGCAAAGCCTAAAATATTTATTATTGGGTTCTTTTCCGAAACAGTTGGTGGATTCCTGCTTTCACAATTTCATGCTCGCAGGCAAAGATAAATTCATCTTCATATTCAACCTCATTAGAGAGGAACATCTGGTGTCATTATCTCCTCTTGGCCTTCCTTATTTTCAGGTGGGGGATTTTTGACTGTGTGAAACCTTCTTATGTCTAATGAACCCCATGACTTCAAGTTGACAATTTTGGATATGGTTTTTAATGAGGAAGCATTTAGAAAATTCTCAATTTCTTGTTTTCTCAATTTTTCAATTTTTTTTTTTACTAAATTTAATTATTTTCATCATTTAATTTGGTCAAGCAGCTTGATTAAGTGTAGGCAAAATAAAACCTTCCTACATGAGAACTCAGTCCCCTAAAAGGCTTGTTCGGTATAGGTTTCTGCAAAGAAAGGGTGTTTTTCTCCACAACGGGTGATTGAAAACCAAAGACATATTTTTCTATGGTCAGACCAGAAGGAATCATAAAATCACTATTTCTAACATTTATGGGTTTGCTCTCATTAGTGTTTGGCAATATAGGACTCCTTGATTTTTGAAAGAGGTACAAAATGGTGCAGAAAGCTTCTGGAGCACAAATAAAATATATATTTTTTTATAATTTTAGTGTAAACAAATTCCAAACATATGGATTACATTTCCTTTTAAAAATAAAGAGTTTTAGCATTTAATGGGAAAAGCGATTTGCAAAATATGCTTTGGATTTTGCCAAAACGGAATCACTCAAAATGTACAATTAACTCTAAATGAAACCAAATTCAACTGTCTTTGCTTTAAATGACATCTCCCGTTGTTGTTCATGCCTTTCAGTTCCTAAGCTGAGAAAGGGGAGTTAGAAAGTGCTGTGAAATGTCCTGTTCTTCGTAAAATCATGCATCAAAATGTAGTTGAACGGGAGAGTGTTTCCCAGGGGAATGTGCGTGACCTTCTCAAGTGTAAATCTATTTTGACTGGTTATGATGTTTAAGAGGAATTATAGAGAGGAACTGACGTGTTTCCTGGTAAAGGATCATGTTGTTAATTTCCACCAGCTATTTAATGCTTATTTTTGTCCTGAGGGCTAAATAATCTGACAGAAGTCATCTACATTTTAATGACCTTTTATATTTATAATGAGAGCAGTAGAGTGGTAATAAATGTACCATTAGAAAATACATTAGGTTCTCTTTTAGGCTTTTCTCTTAGATCATATTTATTTGCAGAAACAAACACTGCTGTTTTAAAATCAAGTGGGACTGATTAACTAATTGTTAGAGTGATACACCAAGGAGTACTTTCCTATCTGAAATTTCCAGTTATTCACTCTCCTTTGCAGGAATCAAGCTGACTGTGGAGTAGGCACAAACCCAAACCAGGAGTCTAAGGCTCCAGAGAACTCTTGTATCTACCAGTCTCTGCTCTTAACATAATACGTGTGCCTCCTTTCAGAAATTGTAAAATTATAAATCACGAGTTGTTTGGAATACGCAAGTGATTCTCACAAGAATTTAAATTTTAAATGGAACTTACGATATGAGAAGATCTACAAGTCATTTGTAAAGAGTTGAAGATGGTAATAAAATTGAGGAGCACATTATAATGATGCAAATAAATTCCTAGTTCTGGACAGAATGGGGAAAACAGAGGGGCACTATTTAAATATTGAAACTAAGAGCATAAGTAGAACAGATGCAAAACCACTATATAAACAGAAGAATAAACAAGTAGGAAAATAAAAAGAGGGAAATAAAGGAGCACTCTGCTTGCTCCCCTTCAGCCTCGTAGGTGTAACGTTAAATTAAAGCATTCACTTATTGTCTCCGAAATTCTTTCATTTCTCAAAGAACTCTCTAGTAAGGAGAGGAATTTTATATTTTCATATACGTTTCTCCAACTCTTTTTAAAAATGTTTTTATTGATTTCAGAGAGAGGAGGGGAGGGAGAGGGGGTTAGAAACATCAATGATGAGAGAGAACCATTGATCGGCTGCCTCCTGCACGCCCCCTACTGGGGATCGAGCCCACAACCTGAGCCTGTGCCCCGACCAGGAATTGAACCATGACCTCCTGGTTCATAGGCTGATGCTCAACCACTGAGCCATACCGGCTGGTCTCTCCAACTCTTTGATGGAACAAAAAGGGCACAATAAGCTAAAGAAAACATGTAAATCTGGCTTCTCGAAGGTCAATTTCTTTTATTTTTCAGTAACATATTATTATACGGCACTTTTAGAATTCAGTGTGACTAACAAATCTTCATGCTCTACATCCATTTTTAGATTGTTCATTTCTTACAAACATCACTAAGTCCATTAATTCTTAGGTTTGCTATTTTCAGTTCCCACCGAAACTGATCTAAATGCAGAGCTTACACTGACAGAGCAGCAGGCTGTTCTTGTGAATCAAACACTTTTGCAGTTTAAGCGATGGATCCCAGCAGTCACATCATTATTTCTTGAGTTGCCCATTATGTGGTTAAAATTTACATAAATATTAGGTACACTCAGTACCTCCCCTGTGGCTTTTCCAGAAGGACCACATTCCTGTATATTTATTAACCACTTTCAAAGCGTCTTTTTGTTATAACTTGCAGAAAGGAGAAAGTCAGAAGTATAAAGAAGTCTTAGATTTGTATAAATCAGGGCTGTTCATATAATCTTATGAAGATTTAGTAAGTAAACGCATAACTGAACTATAGAAGGCACTTGGGGCAAAAGTAGCCCTTTCCATATCTCTTTCTGGAAATATCCATGGCTCATTCCCCTCTCTCTGGTCATTACACAGTTCTTCCCCTCTGCCTTTATGTTTAGGGGTTGTCTTCCCTCCTAATATTGCATCCCAAATGGCTCCTTGTCACCTTCCTTCAGAGCCCTTGGCTTCTCCAACTTTGCTTCTTACTTTAAACTACCCTCTTGGTTTCTCCCCCATTTTCATTTGACCAGGGCTCACTGCTTTCCTCTGCCTGGTTGACTCTTCCATTTCTGGTGCTTATGGAGGGAGCAGTGCAAAATTTACAAAGCGGTTTCCATTTCCTCCTGGGCCTACAGCAGTTTTGCATTGACTGCGCCATGAGATAGTGTATATATGAGGGTTTGGGGGCAATGCTGATGTTTGCTGCTGCCAGGCCTGGCCAGTTAGAGTGAATTCAGTGGGGTGAGTCAAGGTGCTGCATGGTCTCTGAGGCTGGAGGGGTTGGTGGAAGCCCAAATCAGAAGGATCCTGGTTGAAAAAGAGCTGCCCAAAACAGCTGTGTGATGGGGGATATCACACTGGACTTCTTGTCAGCACAAGAATTTCTATTGTGTTAAGCCACTGAGATTTGGGGCTGTTTGTTATAGTAGTTTGCCTGTGTTGACTATTGCAGTAATCTTGTATATGACCTTCAAGATTCAGCTCAATCTCCTCTATGGAATCTTCCTGCAATGGGCTTCTAGAACACCTTGGTTTGCTATAAGGGTACACAGCTTACTCAGGTCTATGAGTCAAAAGTAATATTTTACCTCTCACTCTTCTTTCTTGAAGACATCAGCTTTGTTTCCAGTACTTACCGTACTACCCAGCACAGAGGGGTATGACATTTAATAAATCTTGGTGGACATTGCTCTGCCTTGAAGAGAGGGCATCACAAATGTGAGAATTTTAAGCACTGTGACCCTTGGGGATGGAGTGTGGCTGGTGATAATTGAAGAAGTGGGGAAATCAGCCATGTGTCCTTCAACACCATCCCCTACTCTGTTTATTACACAAGGAATGCTTTGTCGTCATTCACTTCATAGGGAGTGTAAATAAAGGCAAGTTGACATAATATAAAGATTGTGTTTATATAATCATTCATTCAACAAGTATTTGTTTTGCCTAAGTGTTGTTCTAGGTACTAGGAGAAAAGAGGTGAACGTGACAGATCAGGTCCCTGCCTTCACGAGTCTACTTTCTGAACCATTAGCGTTATGATATCATTTCTGAAACTCTCCTTTGCATGAATCATAGGAACGTTGATCAGTGTATGAAGCATAGTGTATCCTTACTGCGCAAAACACAGAGACCAGGCAAGTGGTAGAAGCCACAGGAATTCCAGAAACTATAAATAGGGTGTCCATCTAATTGCTTATATCTTCTACTCTTCATTTGTAAGGACTTTATGATCTGATTACAGAAGTCACACATGACTTACAATTTAATTTTTCCACTTGCATTTCTTTCTTCTTTTAAGTGTTTGAGAGCTTACAAATAATCTCTTTCAAGTACTGCTTGTTTTCTTTTTTGCTGCAAAAGTTTTTACTTGTCCCAGATTTCTTTTTTCCCCTTTTCTTCCATACTTATTTCTCTAACATTCTTTGAGTCCACATTTTTTAAAAAGTGTATCATTCAATTAGTAAATTAAATCAGATGTCAAATGTCCAAGGGAAATTTTCTATGTAAGAGAATTATATGAAGAATTTGATCATTTAAAAATTCATATTTGTTGTAAAGCAGAACTTTTTAAAAGTCATGCATGATGAAAATAGTAACATGTTTGCGTTCAGTTTCAATTCATTTAACTTTCCTAATGTAATACTCGTCCGAATAAGGATTCTGATGCCTACTCCTCAATCACTCCTCAACTTCACCCACTTTTGGTGGAAAGAGGGATTAAAAATGTGTCAAAGTTACTCAGGAGAGTGGTCTGGAGTGCTGCAAGGAGAGTTAGCATTAGCATTATGACATAATTTCTGAAACTCACCTTTCCTTTGCATTGAATCATAGGGTTGTTGATCAGTATATGAAGCATAGTGTGTCCTTACTGGGCAAAATATAGAGACCAGGCAAGTGGTAGAAGCCAAAGGAATTATAGAATCTTAGGAAGAGGGATTGGGAAGTCAGAGGAAGGGAAGAGAAAAATAGGAAAGAGCCACCAGAAGAAGGAACTCCAGGATAATACTTGAAACTGCCCTGGATATACAGAAAATAGAATTGCCAGATTTGGCCAAGAAACAATAAAAAAAACCCCACCAAAATGACAATAACAAAAAACAGGATACCCAGTTAAATTTGAATTTCAAATGAACAAGGAATAATTTTTTGGATAACTATATCTCAAATATGGCCTCTGACATTGCTGAGACATACTTAACCTGAAAAACTTCATTGTTTGTCTGAAATTTCAATTGAACCAAACCTCTGTATTTTACCTGGTGACTCTAATTAAAAAGCCACTCAGTAAAAAAGTGAAGAAATGGTTTGGAAATCTTTTGTGTGTATTCATGACTGGCTTTCTGTCTGGAAATAGGGCACCCAAAGGTCCATTTCTCCTAGATGTTGTGAGCTAGAGCAAAGGGTTAAGTATAATGCACATATGATCTTATCCTTTGATCCTGTGCTAAAGCATGTGTTATATAAAGAATCAGAAAGCACCATGGAATGAAATAATTGTTTTGGTCTTGTTGATGGCACTGCCTGGAGGCCAGTTCTTTACAACCCAAAGGATGACTTTCCAGTGGGGGGTGTCAAGAATCCCGACCCCCACCCAGGCCAAAGGGACTGGAACAGGCAGAGGCTAGAGACAGGAAGTAGCCTCCCCTGGGAGATGCCTGGGGGAGCTGGAATACCAGATGGGCACCCTATGGCAGATTTTTGCAATGTTAGCACTATTACCATTTTTTTGACCACATAATTGTTGTGGGGCTGTCATGTGTATTGCAGGGTGTTTGACATCATCCCAGACCTCCGTTATCCCAGGCCTCCAGCAATCCAGGAGAGCTGGTTTTTTGCTTTTTTTTTGTTTGTTTGTTTGTTGGTCGTTATCACTCTTGTTTAGTCAACATTAAGACAACAACCGGAAGGAGAATGTCGTCCACTCTTGGGAAAATACTCATATCACTGAGGACTTAATCCCAAGCAAGGCGGGCACGGCTGATTCAGCCATTGAAGTTAGTAACTTTTATTGTTGGGCCAAATCTTATCTCCTAAATAGATCAACAACATTTTAAGGTCTAATTAAAACAAACAAACAAAATCTCTCTTTTAGTCAACTTCACCTCTCTGAAAGTTTTGTTTTTATAAAAAGAATGTTTTATCATTCCGATTTATTTTATTCAGTGTAGATGCTTTTTCCAGACCAGATGAGTCCCCACCTGCCATTGTGGGCCAGAGACAAAAGAACACTGCGAGACAATGACCCACAGCACAGCCACGGGTTATGGCAGCCTCTAGTCGACAGGTGTTTCCACAGAGACAAGGTTTAAAAGCATCTTTGTTCTCTGGGTTTACTCTCTGGGTTCTTTCAGAGAAAACCTGCTTTATGAAACAAACAAACAAAAAAGAAAAACAAAGATAGAGGCGGATAAAGCTTGACACTGTCTCTACCAACACCAAAAGATCTAAACTTGGGCTAAGAGTCCTTCATCTAACTTTTAAGGCAAAGTTGGAGAAATCGAAGTCCCTTGGTTCTTACATTTCCATTGTTCTTTGAAATGTTCTGTTGCAAAGGATCATTCTCTCAGAGAAATGAGAGAGTGCCCTTTAGATGGCTAAAACCCATGTGCTGAACTAGAGGCTACGATGGAGCTGAGGAATCAGTGGCAAACGAGTCTATACACATTACATCTGTGCCAGTGTGCCATCCTTTGGTGGTGGACTCAATTGAAAACTTTCTGTTGTGTCATTGTTGGCAGCGGGGATGATGGTGGTTTTTCTGGGCAGAGAATGAAATTCAGAGCTCTGTTTGGCTCAATGTCTTCGAATTGCTCAAGAATAGGAAATTTAAGGCGAGAGATGGAATGATAACCTACGCATACAAAGAGCAATAAAAATGAAACCAATCATCTTCAGAAACTGAATCTCTTTTCAGTTGGATTCTATTTTTTTTCCATTAAAAAGAAAAAGCCAAATTGTTGAAAAAACTATTAGCTGTTTTTTTTCCTCAAAATAGAGTAAAACAATAGTCAAAAGAACATTTCTACTTACTATAGTAGAATTGACATTCTGGAATTTCCAAGGCTAGGGCATAAGAAACCTCATCAGGTTTACTTGAAATTCTTACTGTACAGGGAGCCTGTCACCATGCTGTGAGGAAGCCCACGCTAGCCCCGTGGAGAAGCTACGTGGACAGAGAGAGATGACTGGCCAGCTCCAACAATCCCAGCCATCCTAGGCACAATACGTGTGAGAGCAAAGCCTTCTGAGGAGCCCAGCCCCAGCCTCCATCTGACAGCCACCATCAAGATGAGATGAGACTCAGAACCATCAGCCGGGCTCAGTCTACATACAGAACCTTAGAGATGATAGTATATGTTTTTAATGTCACTAAGTGTTAGGTGGTTTGTTGTGCAGTAATAGATAATTGGAGCTGTCCCTGAAAGTAACTTCAACTTGCAGATTTAGTGATAACCAGAGAAAAAAGATACAGAAGTGGCTGAGAGTCACAGCTTTGCTGCTGGACTGCCTATGGTTGACTCCATGGGTTCAAATCCTGGCCCCACCACCTTGGATAATTACTTGCCCGCTCAAAACCTCAGCTTCTCATTTATAAAATGTATATGATGATAATACTAGTTTCTTTGAATGGTGGTTATGAGGTACAAATAGATTTATGTAAAGTACCTAGCACACTGCTTATCAAAGGGTATACACTAAATAAATTTCATTTGTTTTTATTGTTTACTAAAATGGCCCAAAGGCCTGGGGAGGAAAATAAGCTGTTTACTTATTTAAATAAATGGTCTCTGTAATTGGATAATTGAAACTACTGTTTCCAGTAGGCTGACCAACTCTTTGGAAAAGAATCATCTCTAAGATAGTAAACTTGGAAGAGGAGCAGGTACATTCAATGACCATTCGGGGGAAATTATGTTCTCTGTCTATGTGGGTGAAAACTTAGTGCTTCTTCTAAAAGCCCACCAATAGAGAAGCAAACACTGAAATGAGTCTTAAGGCGCCTGTGGCAAAGTTAACTCTGCTGGGCCCTGGGTAATGTATACTGCACATTCCAGGAGCGGTGCTGCCTTGAAAATTTATTAGGTGTAACATTTAATAAAAGGAAGAGTTTAACAAAACACCCGGGAGAACTGTGTCCTAATTGAGTATCTACTTTGATATCTCCGAGCAAGTCACACTGGAGCTCTGTCTTTTATTTCCAGCTCCCATAAAACAGGATTATGAGCACATTTAGAGCATCTTCAGACACTGAAAAATAAAGGGAGATCAGAGGACCTGAAAATGTGGATGCTTAAAAGAGAATGGCCAGAAGATGTGCATGATAATACCTTGAGCATCAGAATAGCCAAGAGTCCCTCTGGGTATCAGCAGGGGCAGACGGGGTGGGGATGGGGGATGTGAAGATATCCTAGAGGCATGGACACCTTCCAGCCTGTTACTTATGCTGGAATGTGCAGAGACTAGATAGGACGACCTTCTTATCTGCAGAATTACCCCACACGGTCCATATACCACATATATGATATATTCTATATAGCACATCTACCATAGCCAGTTATATGGACACTGGGGTATCATTTAGAAAACTCCAACTGAAATCATACCCACCTGGCTTTGATCAAACACAGCCTTTAACATGAGTGGAGCCTGTGGTTGATACCCTCAGTGGCTCTTTGAAATTCACCCTTTAAAAGTTAAGCAACAAGAATTTTCCAATGAGCAGGAAGGGCATGTCTGCTGGATATAATACTGATAGGATGTCAACTGTAGAAAGCACAAGTCGCATTTTACTGGGAGGAACCCCTTCCATTTTAGGAGAATTGCCACTCCAAAGCAATTATTGACAAATACTTGGCTTTTCTCTAGCATTTCAATTGAAATTTCTATCTCCCATCTCTTGGTTAGACCTAAATCACCTTTGTTAGCATTATAATTCATTGGCATATTCTTTTGTGGACTCTCAAAGTCAAATTTTCCCCAAGTCATGTGTGAATTTGGAGATCAACTGATATGAAACTGGAGTAAGTAAAAGGAATTTCCATCTAAAGGTCTTATGGCGATAGTAATTACAGCCTCAAGTTGACTCTGAGACTATTATATAGACCCAGAGACTGGAAGGTCACTGAAGGCAGGACCAGGCACTTGTTCTGTTCACAGCAGAAATCCCAGCACCTATGACAGTGCCCAGCATACAAGAGGTGCTTCATAAATACTTGATGAAATGATGTTGACTTGAATGCAGTGTTGGGCCAGCGATGCGGCTGTTTGGTGGCAGGTAGAGATGTGAAGAATCTGTGCCCTTCACAGGATCTTGATGCAGAAACAATCAAGAAGAACCAATGAAGATAAAACAGAACTTCCATACGGTCTCTGCTGTGACCTTTGGGTCAGGGATGAAAGACTCTAAGGCAGAGAGATTGAGTTGGCCGACTCCGGGGGGACTTCTAGGTTAGGGTTCTGGTGTTTGTGAGGAGACAGTTTCATCCTGAAGTTAAGAAATAAGGGGCAAAAAAGGGGCATTGTTTCTCCTGAACAGAGTGACCTTGGGTGTGGGAACCAATGCCCACCAGTGCCTGATGGATGTTGCACTGAGCTCAGTGGGAAAAACCAAGACCCATCCAAATCTGCACACAGCAGTCAAAGAGCCTTTGTTTCCTAAATGGCCAAGTTAGAAATCTAGGGAGTGAGGGTATTTATGAGACAGGTAGAGGATTTCATTTTGGGGCCACCATCTTGGTTGGGCCACCAAGACACCCATTGTTCTTATAGAAGAAATACATTTAATAATGGCAAAAAAAAAATCACCTTTCTCTCCAACAGAGGTGGGGGACTGTTCATAAAGGTCCATATTATAAATATTTTCAGCATTATGGGCTGGATATCTCTGCAGTGACTATTCAACTCTGCACTGTAGTGTGAAAGCTGTCATTTACAATCCAAAAAAAGAGTAAGTGAGGCTACGTTCCAATAAAACTTCATTTACAAAAATAGGCAGTGGGCCAGAGTTTGCCAACCTTTGGTCTAGCCTCTTGCTAGTCAAAGTGTGCTCCATGGGCCGGCAATGGCAGCTTCTTGGCAATGCCAGCTTCTTGGCAAGGCAGACTGCTGGTTCCAGATCTCCTGAATCAGATCGGCATGTTAACAAGACTCAGGTGATGCACGGGCACATTACAGGGTGAGCAGCACTCAGATGAATGATGTGGGGCTGCCTCAGGCCGTGGTCGGCAAACCACGGCTCGCGAGCCACATGCGGCTCTTTGGCCCCTTGAGTGTGGCTCTTCCACAGAATACCACGTACCCTACTTAAGTTAATAACAACAATGTACCTACCTATGTAGTTTAAGTTTAAAAAATGTAGCTCTCAAAAGAAATTTCAATTGTTGTACTGTTGATATTTGGCTCTGTGGACTAATGAGTTTGCCGACCACTGTCCTAAGGGAACGACTCTATTTTCCTCTCCTCATTGCCCCTGTATCTACCTGCCCCAATCCCTGTCCCGCCAAAACAAATCCCAGGCAGAGCCCTTAGGTGTGTGTTTGTTTGTTTGTAAGAAGTCTGGTCCAATCTAAATTGATGTTTTGATAGCAAATGCTGCTCCAAGGTTCTCGCTTTCCCATTGGTCAGCCTGCCCAGCTTGGAAACCTTAGTGAAGAAAAGGGGCGGGGTCTCTTTTCCTCCCTTCCATCTTCAGCCTGTCCCTTCTCCTGCCTGCAGCTTCTGCCTCCTCCACGGTGTCCAGGGAGATCAGGGAGCAAAGCCTTCTAATGGTCTGATACTCATACTGTCTGGTGTGGGTGCCCATGTAGGCAGCCATCCCAAAGCTGGCTCTTGATCACGTGCAGTGCTTTTGTGGGATGTGGGGTACCCTGCTCCTGTGGGACCTCAGACTCTTCCTAGCCTCCTGGTTCCAGCCATTCTCTCTCTGGCTTCCCTCTGACAATGTGCTCCTCACAGGCCTTTACGTTGGGGTCATCACACTCTGGCAGGCATGTCCCTGGGCAGGTTACTCGGGCGCAGCTACCTTCACCCTCTTCGCCTCAGAAGAACCGCGCCACTTTGCCCATGGAGCTCCGGAGGTGTAGGCTATGCCAACCCCAGCCTCTGACTTCTCATCTTTAAACTTGCCCAGCAAGAGAAGTCGGGTGCCAGGCTCTGAGGCCCAGATGCTGGGACAAGGGGGAGAACAGAGGCCTCTGGGGCTGGCTTCCCCCCTTGCAGGAGGTAGAGAACGCACCCTGATGGTTCTCCCACATGGGAGGGGAGCAACCTCGTGGCCCTCTCCTCCTTTTCTGCGTGCAGCTCCCTGTGGCAGTGCCTGGGCGCCCCTCATGTGCAGGCAGATGGCGAACAATGAATGAGGGTCACAGGGTCAGTTTTGAGTCACTTACCAGATCCTTTATGGATGGTCTAGCATCACCTATTGTCTTCAGCTTTGGGCCCCAGCCAGAATTTCAGACAGGGAAATTCCCACTCAACAGCCTGTGCAGGCAAGTTCAGTTCAGTCCCTGTAGACAGAGGAGGACAGCAGCACTTAGTGAAGCCAGGTGACGGGCACAGGGTTGCTGTCTAGTAGGGGGTAAGCTGAAGATGGACACCCCTGCCTCCAAGATCAGGCCCTTCCCTTCCAAAGCTTATGTCAGAGACGCTTGCTTTCAACCCTTCATTGTACATAGAAGCAAACAACCCCAGAGGTAACGGTGAAGCTGCTTGATCTCCGGCTAAGAGACTTGCCATGACCCCATCTCTCCATTTCTTGTGGAGCGGAAGATTCATCAATCAGATAAATAAGGGGAGATTTTAAAAATGCAATCGCTTAAGGAAATTTTGCCTTTTACATATTTTTTGTTGAGCAACCAGGAGTGAATTGACAGAAAAAATGTTTACTCTGTGAGAAAACAGGTCTCCGAAGAGATTATATTAAATGATTCCAGCTTTGCTTTTAAAATATTCTAACAGCCCTAGCTGGTTTGGCTCAGTGGGTAGAGTGTTGGCCTGTGGACAGAAGGGTCCCTGGTTCGATTCCTGGTCGGGGCACATGCCCGGGTTGCGGGCTCGATCCCCAGTAGGGGGTGTGCAGGAGGCAGCTGATCAATGATTCTTTCTCATCATGGATGTTTCTCTCTCTCTCTCTCTCTCTCTCTCTCTCTCTCTCTCTCTCCCTCTCCCTTCCTCTGAAATCAATAAAATATATTTTTAAAAATATACCAACACATGTATAAAAGTGCCTGGAGTAGTATGTCATGTGGTACTAGAACTCTTCTATGTGTCTACCTATTTTATGTTCCTCTTAGTGTTGGAAGTTTATTCCAATGCTCATTACTTTTATAATAAGAAAGAAGACACATATTTATTTTGACAACATGTAGAAAAATGATTTATTAAAATATATATATATATTTTTAAATAAATCATATATATATATTGGGTCAGGGAGAAAAAAAGCCCTGTGTATGTTAAGGTGAGTTGATCGTGTTTGTATTGATTCTGTGATTGGCAGGGTCTGAGGATTGGAATCGTCTGTGTATAAAATAAAGCCTCCAGGAACCTGACCTGCCTTCACCTTTGATCTGCAGAGGTCAAGGTTGCAACTGGGAAGTTTGTTGATTCTCCTGTAGCATTTGTTTCTTGGTTTCCTGATGGCCAGCTTGAAAGTCATGAACTCAGTCCAAAACCTGCAAACTTGGTCCAAATTGCCATACTGAATGCTTTTAGATGACGATCCAGCTTGGCCATCATAAACTTGAGATGGGTGAGCCCCCATCATATTGAGGGGCAAGGACATCAATCTTTGTCTTTTAAGGGGATCTTGTGGCATATTTTGTCAATTTTCCTACCAGTACTCTACCCATTCTTAATTAGATAATTAGTTCTATGAGTTATTTATACATTTTGGACATGAAATCATTTGCAAATATCCTTTTCCATTCAGTAGGTTGTTGATAGTTTCCTTTGCTGCTGTGGAAAAGCTTTTTAGTTTGATGTAGTCCCATTTGTTTATTTTTGTTTTCTTGCCCTTTTTTAAGAATTGCTAAAACTGACATAAAAAAGCTGACTGCCTATTTTTTCTTCTAGGATTTCAGGTCCTACATTCAAGTCTTTAATCCATTTTGAGCTTATTTTTGTGTATGGTCAAGACAGTATTCTAGTTTCATTCTTTTGCCTGTAGCTGTCTAGTTTTCCCAAAGCCATTTATTGAAGAGACTGTCCCCCCACCCCCAATGTGTATTCTTGCCTCCTTTGTCATAGACTAATTGACTGTATATGTATGGGTTTATTTCTGCACTTCCTATTCCATTTATCTCTGTGTCTGTTTTTGTGCCAGTACCTTACTGTTTTGATTACTATGTCTTTGTAACATAGTTTGATACCAGGGAACCTGGTGCCTCCAACGTTGTTATTTATTTATTCATTTTAGTTTGTTCTTTTTCAGTGTTGCTTTGGCTATTCAGGATCTTTTTTGGTTCCATGAAACATTTAGAATTATTTGTCCTAGTTTTGTGAAATAATTCCACTAACCCTTATATGCTCCACATTTGAATTGTTTTTGCTACAGTATCTGAGCCAATGAATTCCTAAGCTTTGGAGGTGGGGGGATCCATAATACTGGCTTTTCCCTTGGCTTTCTCCATTGATGATTTAGATTTCCACTTTCTTGAGCCTGCTAGATGAATTATCATATCCATCTGCTCACCAGCTGCTGAAAGTTTGATCCTATTATCTCCTCTTTTCTTTGTTGTTCTGAGTTTCTGCCTTTTGTTTTATAAATGCATGTACAGTCATGGGAGTTAAGAAAGGAATTTTAGGAAGGGAAAGAGGTACGCATGTGTTCTAGTTCACTGTTTTTCATGTGCAGGTGAGCCAATCATTTTCAAGTTGTAGAAATGTGAGGTATTGTGTAATATTTGGGAAGCACTGGTAGGGAGCTGCCTTGAGATGAGGATTGTAGGAAGGAGTAGTAGCTAGTGTGTGCATTCACTCAATGGATATATGTTGAATGAATGGATGAATGTT
Source organism: Eptesicus fuscus (assembly GCF_027574615.1). Taxonomy (NCBI): domain Eukaryota; kingdom Metazoa; phylum Chordata; class Mammalia; order Chiroptera; family Vespertilionidae; genus Eptesicus; species Eptesicus fuscus. Next base: position 2,874,266 of record NC_072473.1, read on the forward strand.
GATTCTTTTGCATCGTACTTTTCTACTAGGCTGAGTTAAGGTCAGCCTCTTTAAGTCCTCCATTGTGGAGCGGATGCGAGTGAATGACCACTGGAGCCCAGACCAAATTAAAATTTAGGGAGCCTTTATTAGCTGGGTGGCCGCGAGACCTGGCGACTGCTCTGCCATTCTCCACGCAGGGAGACCAGAGAGCAGCAGCGACCCTTTGTGTAGGACCGCTTTTAAGCACATTAACCACATCCGGTTTTTGCAGAACAAGTAACCCAAGACAAAACAGTTTTTCCCAAGCAACGTCAGGATCAAGCCAATGACGACCATGTTATTCACAGGGTCATCCTGTTCTCCAGAAAGCTGACAGTGTTCTGTGAAAGAAGGCTACGTGCTGGGAAGGGGCCATGAGACCCTATCTCAAGGCCTGGCCTGGTGTCAGCACTGACAGCTCTATCTGGGGCATAGTCCACGGCCTCAGTAGTGCTCAAAAATTCCCACTCTCTAACACTCCCAAGACCAACCAAAATGTCATGTTCCCACCAAATTATGTTGTCAACACTCAAAGCACTTGAAAGGGAGGCGAGTGTGGAGAAGAAGCCTATCAGTTGCCTCCTACGTTGGCTCTAAGGTATTATCTTTAATGGGTGAGTAGCTCTTTCCTTTGCGATGTGGCTTACACTGGTGTGGTACTAATCCTCTCTCATGTTCCATGGTTGGGTCATGTGGGCCTGTCCTCATCCTTCCTGTCTGAGACAAGCAGAGAAAGAGAATTGGATGTCAGGGAAACATGTGAATACAGTGGCCGTAACACCTCAGTGCCAGTGGCCTTGGCTTCAGACCTTTGCCTGTTTTACGTGCCCCACCCCCCACTCCTGTCCATTACAAAAAGGCTGTGGTGGTTCTTTACTGATAGTTGAAAGTTGACTGCCCTCTCACAGCTCAGACTTTATCCTCTCATTGGTTTACTTTCTGCTCAGGCCCAGTCAGAGAAGTGGCAGGGAAGAGGGGTTGGAAGAAGAAGTCTATTTACTGTGGTGCAACTGCTCTATTTGATTTAGGGCGACAGATTCAGCAAATCATAGTCTTCTGGCTAGCTTATTCGGGTTGCTACAAAGCTATTACTGGTGTGGATAGATCTTATGCCTAAACCTACTCATTGCCTGAATCCTAAATCTGATCAGTTTAATTTTGAACCTTTCTTCTTCCAAAAATATTTTGTAAGAAAACTCCTTTATAGACTTTACTCATCTTCTGAGATTATATAATTCCCAACTGAACTTTAATAAACTCCTATGAATCTTTTTAAAAGCCATTTCTCACATGATTGTGGCTTAAGTAACACAATCATTATGGAGGTTATTTGTGCTATCACAAATATTCGAATTATCCTCTCTTTCCTGGCATGCCAGAGGGTTTCACTCCTATGACTTTTCCTGAAGGTAGGGTGGGGCTAGATGACTTGCATTGGTTAAAAAAATGGGAAGCGATTCTTTAAGAGTCAGTGTGTAATTTAGCATTTCCTTTTTGTCTACCTTGTTTGGTGTGGAAGTCTGTCCAGATGGAGCTTGCGTCCGCCTGGTTCCCTGAGTGACTGCAATGAGCATAAACCTGTACAACATGTCAGACATGTGAGTGAGAATGAGGTGTTTGGTTGGTGAAGCCCTGAGATTTGGAGGTTGTGTGGTACTGTAGTACAATCTAGTCTCTACTGCCTGATCCAGTCTTGATATTTGATGGAGTTTATATAATTCAAAAAAGTTCATAGTATTTCTCAGTGAAGTGTGTGTATGTGTAAGACAGATACAAAGAAGCAAAAGTACTTTGTGTGAAGCTGGTTGAAAATCTGGAGACCCCGCTTGGCTTCTCCTTCCCTCCCTGTGTACACCTGAAACATCTTCTCACAATCTTATCTGAAGACAGTTTGAAAACATTATCAGACACCCCCAAATGAATAGTGATATGTTTTCATGATGAGATTAATGCTTCCTTTTTATCCAGCAGCAATGTGAAAAATCCACTTGATAACCACTAAATATGAGTGAAATAAAAGAAATTGTAATGAGGCAAATGAAATCAAAACTAAAACAATGAGGGCCTTTTCCCAGCAAATGTACTGTAACCACACACACACGGGTTCAGTATGAAGGCAGGGTTAAGTGTTTGTATTTCCATATGCAGCAGAGCTTGGAGAACAGGGCTGAATAGCAGCATGGGAACGGGGGATGCATGTGAGCTGGTCCTGCCCTCTGTGTGCTTATGTCTTCTCACTTGATTCCTCACCCCCATGTCAGCTCTACTGTCAGCTAATGACTATATTTTAGTCAAAGCTAAAGATCTCAATGCTTTCATGCATCCTTAAATGTTATAGTGCCGCAGGCCTTTGAGAATCTGAATTAAACCACAGACTCCAGGAAAAAAAAAATCACATCTGCACACTTAATATGTACATCAAATGGCAAGAGTTTCAAGGCCTGCCTTAACCTCAGCTTAAGAAATCCCAGTCAAGTAGATCTCCAAAGTCATCCAGAATGACTTTGGCCTCTTGAAGATACATATATTTCTATATTTGGTCAATATTAAACTATATTTAATAGTTTCACATATAGGTTAATATTTTAAGAGCATCTCAAATGGTAGAGTTCTTTAATTCCATATCTTTTTATTATAATAGCACATACATATCACAAAATTTACCATTTTGTGTACCATTCAGTGGCATTAAGTATATTCACATTGTTGTGCAACCATCACTAGCATCCATATTTAGAACTTTTTTCTTCTTCCCAAGCTGGAACTCTGTACCCATTAAATACAACTCCTCATTTCTTCCTCCCCCAGCTCCTGACAATCACCATTCCACTTTCTGTCTCTAAATATGAATTTGACCACCAAATGCAGTTAAACTACTGAAGGCGATAACTATGGTCAATGAAAACAGTTAACTTGAAGAGAGCTATTTTGCATATTGGTCTCTATGAATTTGACCACTCCAGGTATGCCATATAAATGGAAACATACAGTGTTTGTCCTTTTGTGACTGGCTTATTTCAGTTAGCATAAAATATTCAAGGTTCATCCATGTGTAGCTGGTGTCAGAATTTCCTTCCTTTTAAAGGCTGAATAATATTCCCTTTGAGTTTATAAACCACATTTAGTGTACCCATACATCTGTTGATGGGCATTTGAGTTGCTTCCATCTTTTAGCTACTGTGAATCATGCTATGAACATGTGTATACAAATATCTATTCAAGCCCCTATTTTCAATTCTTTTGAGTATGTGCCCAGAAGTAGACTTGCTGGAACATATGGAAATTCTATTTTTAATTTTTGAGGAACTACCATGCTGCTTTCCATTGCAGCTGCACCATTGTACATTCCCACTAGCAGTACACAAGGTTCCCACCTTCCTTTGGGGGAACATCCACCCCCCCCCCAAAGCAACAGGATTTTACTCTTTTTAATCCTAATTCCCCATTGGAAATAGGGGAATTGGGATTTCCTGAGGGCGTATGTACCAAGTAAACATCTCCCAAATGATTCTGACTCCCTTCTGCTTGGGGAGAGCTACCTCTCCCTGTTGAGAATCTCACTTCTCACCGATGTAATTTCAAGGGCTTCCACTGTTGCAACAATAAAAATAATGCTCCATAAAACAGCACAAAGTCTCTGCTTTCCAAAAGGGATTTTCCATGCAAACATAAAGGATCTAAAAGAGGAACATTGTGATTTAAGTGATTAAAGCAGACTAATTAAATCATCTTACAGGCTACACTCTAAAGTCTAGTTTCTTGGTGTAGATTAAATAATTCCACCAAAGGCAGTTAAACTACTGAAGGAGATAACTATGGTCAATGAAAACAGTGAACTTGAAGAGAGCTATTTTGCATTTTATTAACCTGGGAATTAAGCAAAGTGTATAAAATGCAACGATTCAAAACAGCAAACTTTAATTTTTCCATAATGTGCCTACGCTAGCAATGAAGAATAGATGTTATGTCTTGTGTCAAAGGCAGTTGATTTTCGTAACTCCGTTGAGCAGGGAAATAGGGCTATAAAATCAAACTAAAGCTGTCTGCCTTGGGCACCAGCATGCATTGCCATATCATGGTAGGGGTTCTTTTCTGAGAAGTGATTAGAAGTTACACTCCCTGTGCTTGAATAGCTTCCAATCTGGTTTGAGAATTGAGACACAAAAGGTGAGGAAATAGAACATTTCTCAGGCAATAGAGACACTTTCATAAAGCTCTCCTGTGCCCCTCTTGTGGGGCTAATTGCTCCTTTTTTTTTTTTGTTACTCCATTAGCATTTTATGGATGCTGTTCCATGACTCCTGCTTTTATTGTTGTTCTTACATGCCAATCGCTCCCCTGTTAGTTCGTGATGCCCTCAAGGGCAGTGGTTGCCCTCCATTGCCCTAGAAGCCCTCGGTGCCCTGGTATATGTTTCCTGACAAGAGGGTGAATCTATGAAAAAGGTTCAAGGAAATCAGACGAACAGGGTGTAAATACCAGGCTTTGCTCTCCGTTACCAGGCACCTCTTGTTCCCTAGCCCTGCAGGCCCCCTGCTTTTCTGAGTCTATTTCTACAGCCACCCCACTGAGTCTATCTGCTGCACTTTGAACTTCCAAATTAATTACTCTTCTCTTTGAGATCCCCAGAGTTGCGTTTCAATTGCTTGAAACCAAGCACCCTCCCTGGGGCATTCCTCCACACATACCTACTTTTTTCTCCCTTTATGCCTTTGCTCTCATCACCCGACTTCCTCTAGAATGTGTGGCCATGGGAGTCACAGAATCTAAGAGCCGATGAAAACTCTCGGAGCACGGGATTTCCAGCCTAATGACCCTGCAATCAAATTCTAGCTCTGCCACCTACTATTGGACGTTGGGCAAACGAATGCTCCTTCCTGACATCCAGCGACCCAGGATGAAGTGGACACGATGTCTGCCTCAGGAAGTTGCAATGAGGATTAAGGCAGATAATATATGCCAGGCATACAGCTCAGCCAGCACTGGCTCCCAGCTCCCTTTCCCCCTCACTCAATCAGCAATCGTGGAATCATTGCCTGGGATATTGTGATCCTTTAAGTCCTTTATTTATTTCTTAGCTACTGATGCCTTATTTCCCTCATTGCCGGGGAAAAAACCTGATCCTCCCTCAACCTTTGCAGAGTGTCCTGTCCACAGCAGATGCTTGGGATGCATGTTCGCAGCCACAGGATGGGTCATTTTGCTTTACTTCCTTAGCATCCTGTGGTCCGTGGTCTGGTCAGATTTGCAATCCCACCCATGGAGGGGGTTCTAGGGCTAACATTGGACCGGTTAGGGTTGATGTCAGGCTTTCCCTGGTGCGGGTCCTTCCACACTGGCTCTGGAGGGTGCCAATGACCTCCAGCCGAAGAACCCTAGGCATACACTTGGAGTTGAACAAACAGGGTTTCTTACTTGCAGAGAGGGGCGTGGGGGCTAGTGGGGCATCTCGGCCAGCGGGTGCTGTAAAAACTTGTGCAGAAAACATTTAACAGAGCAGCCCTGAGGCTGCTAGCCTTCCAAAAGCCTGTTTGCAAGGCCGGCTTGGCTTTCGCGGGGGAATCTGGACTCTGGAGATGTGTTGTCACCACTCCCTAGATGCTAAGAGTGGTTCACTGTGTTTCAATTGCCCACGAAGGCACTCTGCTTTACGCCGAGCACCTGCTTTTCTTCCGGAAGTCTGCAATTCTGGTACATGGTAGGCAGGAAGTGGCTATGTAACTATCTCCCAATAAAAACACGGGGCACTGAGTGTCTAACAAGCTTCCCCTGTGACAGCACTTCACATGTTGTCACAGCTCAGTACTGGAGGAATGAAGCACATCTTGTGTGACTCCCCTAGGAGAAGACTCTGGAAACTTGTGCCTGCTTTCCTCACACAGCTTCACGCTTTGATGGTTTTGCTTTGTATCCTTTCATTGTAGTACATCTTAGCGATGAGTATGACTGTATGCTGAGAGTCCTATGAGTCTAGTGACTCACCAAACTTGGGAGTGGTCTTGGGGACCCCGACACACTTACTAGAAGATTTGAACTTATGTTAGGTGACTTCAGGGAGGTAATTCTGGGATTGGGTATAAAATAATTCATCTAGGAAGAGAGACGACTAGAAGAAGGCCACAGCTGTGATTGACGATGAGGTAGCCAGGAGAGGGGGAAGTTTTGTATTTTGTGGCTCAGACAATGTTCGTGTTTTCTGTGTTCAAATATGATTACACAGGACTCTTGTTTTTGTCTTGATCCATCACAGTCATAGGGTGGCCTCGTCTGATGTGGATGCTCTGTGAATCTGTTCATGTTCAACAGGAGATCACCCAGGCCTGGCTGAGAATACCTGTCAGTTCCCACATGTCAGAGGCTCCTTTTCTTCTCAACAATAATTCTATCTGAAATTGTCCTGTCTGTAGTGCCTCAGCTTTTGCTTATATGGAAAATTTAGTTTGGATTCCATAATTATTTATGTTTCTCCAGACTTTATAACAGACCTCCAACTTCCTGTATCCATTGAGTGAAAAACCCTGTGGATGGAGTCTATATTATTGGGCGATTCTCAACCCAAAGGATAGAGATCAAATGATTTTACTCTTTGTAATAACTGCTAACCAGCATACTGCCCTGAACAGCAGGCTCTCCAAATATTCAGCTCGATCTAATTTCATGACTCTGTCATTTGCACTTATTTCAACAGTCTCGTGTTGGCTGAGGCGATACAGGCCTGTGCATTTTAAGGCAGCACTATCCAAGTTCCATCACAGCTCTCCCCTGCAGCCCGAGGCTAGGGTGTGGCTCTAGTAATCTCTGCAGGCAGAGTTGGGTATTGAGACAGAGATCATATGGCCCAAAATATTTACTACTTGCTCCTTTATAAAGTATATCAACCCTTGTTCTAAACTATCAAATACAATGCATTTTCTAAATGGGTGGACTTTGTTAAATTTTAATTATATATTAAATATATGTTACAGTCCTTTATTTCACAGAAAATTGATGCATTTACGTTAATCCTACATTTAGCCGAGTGGTTAACGGTAACACCCCACTGCCAAATTAGTGGATAGCAAGGATTTGCTCTATTAGTTTGGTCGTGCCAGTAGCTTTATGAGAGAGTTTGTGCTCACTTCCTCATTGACTATCCCCACCACACAGTGAAATTGACACATGCGCATGCATTGGGGTCTGCACGTGGGAAAATCCAGGCGCCCACTTTCATGTAAGTCTGAGTGCCTAGTGTCCACTGCGTGTGAGCCATGAGGAGGAAAGGAAAGTATCTGTCTCAGCCTCAAATCACAGAAAGCAGCATCCTTTTGCGTGGAGAGCGGACCCTTCCGCCGTCAGCGAATCCTATGGGGTCTGTTTGCTTGAACTCATGCAGCAGAGCTAATTGTGGCAAATGATCACCCTCTTCATTTCCCTACTGACCTTTTATCTTCTTTATTCTTGTCCATTTCCCCTGCGAAGGGTTACCATTTTGGTGGGAGTGTGGATGTCACGAAAGCACGTTTTACATCGCACTAAAAATGATGGCCAGAGAGCCTCCTTAAATTACACTCTAAGAGTATTTTCTTGAAAATCATTACGAATTTGGGCTCTTCCTAACCTTTGCCACTGGGGATCACATAGCACCACTCAGCGTTTCCGTTGCTGCATTTTACAATGGTGGTAATGTAAGAATTTACTGGGGACTTGATACGCAGAGACAAAAGCATGGCCCTTTATGAAGCTCTTAAACACCATGGATTTTCCCACGTGAGAGATCAAACTTATTGTATTTCCCAAGTCCCCCAGCAGTTCCCTCCGCAGCAAAGCTCCATTGTGTGGGAGGGTGTGCTGTGCCCAGCTATCGCCGGCTCAAGGCTGTTAGCTCCCGACTGCAGCCCAGCAAGCCGGGGCCTCAGAGAGAAGGCACCGCTCTATCACCAGGCTTGTTACTACAGGACACCTGGCCTCTATGCAGGAACGGTTATTATATTTCCTTCTGACAATGAAAGCTTTTCAAGGGCCAACAATGCAATTTTTTTAGAGCAGAGATTAAAAACACGACAAGCAGAGAGCAGTGTGCTTTTGTGTGCGGATATCCAGACCTTTTCAGCCAAAGACAGCAATAAGCTGCATGACATGGATTCTAGCTTAAAACTCCCAGGGTTCTCCAATTAGATGCTTATCTGTTCTTTTATGGGGGATGCTTCGTTTAAAACAAAATTTCTAATGGGGAAAATATGGTACCAAAATACATTTGCTATGGAAATGGCAGGCTGCTGAAATATCTAAGACATTATTTACATAAAAATCATCAAATAATCTACTTTTATGTTTACAAGATCTTAAAATTCAGAACTATTTCCATTTAGAGGGAGCGATGGTACTCATTAAGGCTCTCTTTAAGGTAACTGAGTTATTAAAATCAATTGTGCTTTATGGAAATGACCAAAACATTTCGTAGATTTGAAGGTTTGTGTTTTAAAAAAAATTAAGAGTTCTCTAAATCTGGAGGTATTTATTGTGTGGTTTCAGTCGCTGATATAACTCTAAAAATATGTGAAGCTGCCTAGCGGATATAAATCATCCGACCGCCAAATGTCCTCGTTTCTTCTTCAATTAGAAGAGGTGGATTTCTTTCTAATGGTGGGCTGCTGGGTACACTGTGTTGCTGTGCCAGCATCAGGCCATCCACATAAACACTGCAGCATGCAGCAGCCCCTAATCCTACCTAATAAAAGAGTAATATGCAAATTGACCATCACTCCAACACACAAGATGGCTGCCCCCATGTGGTCAAAGATGGCTGCCCCCATGTGGACACAAGATGGCCGCCACAAGATGGCCAGCAGGGGAGGGCAGTTGGGAGGAACCAGGCCTGCAAGGGAGGGCAGTTGTGGGTGATCAGGCCAGTAGGGGAGGGCAATTAGGGGTGACCAGGCCTGCAAGGGAGGGCAGTTGGGGGCGATCAGGCCTACAGGGGAGGGCAGTTAGGGGTGACCAGGCTGGCAGAGGAGGGAAGTTGGGGGCGACTGGGCCTGCAGGGGAGGGCAGTTGGGGGGGACCAGGCCTGCAGGGGAGGGCAGGTGGGGGGGACCAGGCCTTCAGGGGAGGGCAGTTAGGGGTGACCATGCCTGCAGGGGAGGGCAGTTAGGGGTGACCAGGCCTTCAGGGGAGGGCAGTTAGGGGTGACCAGGCCAGCAGGGGAGGGCAGTTAGGGGCAATCAGGCTGGCAGGGGAGCAGTTAGGCATCAATCAGGCTGGCAGGGGAGCGGTTAGGGGGTGATCAGGCTGGCAGGCAGAAGCAGTTAGGGGCAATCAGGAAGGCAGGCAGGCGAGCAGTTGGGAGCCAGCAGTCCTGGATTGTGAGAGGAATGTCCGACTGCCCATTTAGGCCTGATTCTGGATCGGGCCTAAACGGACAGTCAGACATCCCTCAAGGGGTCCCAGATTGGAGAGGGTGCAGGCTGGGCTGAGGGACACCCCCCCCCCCCCCGTGCACGAATTTCGTGCACCGGGCCTCTAGTTAAGTATAAAAGGTGAGATATTAGCCGTGCAGGGTTAATTTCTATTGAGCAGGGACTTCTGACCTGTGGATGGACAGTTCACCAACGACATGAAGATTCTGCTTCTAATTCATCGAGGTTGACAAAACACCAGAGTCCATTCAGCGGCCTTCACTGCTTCATGTGCTTTTCATTTACTGTCACAGTCCCCCTGAGACCTGGACCCATTCCACGGCAAGCCCTTAGGAAAAGCAATCATGCACTGGGTGCATTTAGACATTTGTGATTTCATAATCCTCGTCCACGTAAGTTTTCCTTGGGACTCAGTGTTCACAGTCAAGTCCAACGGGAGAGAAAGTGAACGCAGCTCTGCTGGAGCTGGGAATTGGATGGAGCCACAGGACCTGCTGGGTAGAACTGGCTTCTAGTGACTTATATTTGCTGACAGGACGCTATCAGGGGAATCAAGGTGCTGTCGGAAGGACGGACTTGGTGAATGGGAAATACAAGACGTTTTAAGGTCCATCTCCTGAAAAAATAAACTTAAAAGAGAGTGAAATGACGAAGGACCTCACCCGCTCCCCGGCACTATTCAGGCGGCACATATTTTCAGCATCTGTCATAAAAGCTCAGAGTGTTATGAGAGACTCTAAGTTTAATGGTGTGTAAATTTTTTTTAACTCTCTTATTGCTTCTTAGCTGTTGCCTGCAAATGTGGAAAAGCTTTTTTCCCCCCTTTTGCATTTAGTTTTAGAAGCACAAAGAAGAAAATACAAAGCACTAAATACCTTGCATTAAATGCAGGGAATTTTGTGCTCAAAATTCTTGGCTTGTGGAAATTTCCAGACCCCAGATGCCCATGGCCCTGATATTAATTTTCTTTTGGCTGCTCAGACCTCCCTGCCTGCACCCACCTATAGTCATTTGGGACTCCAAATCATTGACTCCCTCCCCCTGGAAACTCTCTAGGTATCTGGTCACTGATGGGGGAACTCATCCTCTCTTGCTCACTCAATCACTCACAGGCTTGGGAGTGTGGGAATTGAATTCAAGAAGAAACAAAAAGAAAGTAATTTTTAATTTCAAAGAGAATCCAAGATATCTCTACACTGTGAATATATGAATCCTGTACAATTTATGAGGTGCTGGAACGTATACTACATTACACAGGCCAATTTAATGCAATCCATGGAGCTCCAAATGCCCTTTAGAGTGTTTGAAGCCAACATTTACAAATACAATTTTAAATAGAGGATAACTAAATGGCTGTTATTATTCTGTCCCGAGCCTGCTAACGAATTCTCAAGAACGTAGCATGAATTGGTTGTCAAGGTAATGTCTGGGAAGGTGGCAGAAACTGTCACTAAGCCAAGTGGAAAAATTAAACCCTCTCACCATCATATTCCAGGAATTCTCAGGCAAAAAAGAAATTTCTAGACTCCTCTCACAGCCCTTTTGTATTCTCCTCTCTTTCATCCCTCAATCCTCTTTTCCATTCCCCACAGATGACCAAACAAAATAGAATGTTCCCCAAGAAAACTCGTTTAAAGAAGTTGAGCTCAGGGTCAGTTTTTTTTTTTCTTCTTCATTTTTTTTCCCATCTCTGGGTCTTTCTTTTACTTTATATCCTCTGGGCTGATTCAAATTAGAAGAGTATTTTGGACTCTCTACGGAGGACACATGGTGGGATAACCTAAATTGGAAATGCATGTTTCATGATAACAGACATTTCCACTCTTGCTGGGCATTTCCAATGGCTGGAAAGCACCTCTGTGACATGAAGTAATCCACAGACCCTCTGGAGACTCGGCAGAGAAACTGAGGCCATGAAAGTGATTACAGGGCCATTAAGCATAAATGGTGGAAAAGAAATTACATTTGAATTTTTTTCATGTTCTGCTTTCATATAAATTACATAAGACAATGGAAAGAAAAGACCATCTGGGTTTGGATTTCATAAAATGAGACTCACATCTGCTTTGGTATGTCATATAAATATTCCCTCATTAGAGAGTTCAGTCTACGAAACACTTTTGGTCAAAAAAGCATTAAGAAAAAAGGGGAGAAATTGCTTTTCATGGATGCTGATTATTTTTAAATCCTCAGGTCTAAATATTAATGGGTGAACACCTCAAAGGATTGTATGTAACTTTATTTTTAGAAATTAAAATATCTTGCGCTGTGTCTACTCTGCCAAGTAATGCACATTGCTTTTTATTTGTTAAACAGGGGACTTGGTGCTTTTTTTCATCAAAAAATAAGGGGACTTTTGTGTTCAGCTCAGCTTTTTAAAAGGACTGAGGATGGGAAGAAAGGTTATGTTTCTAGATGCATTCTGTGGCCCCATCCACATGAGATGAGTGATTTTAGTCGTATTAAATTATTTGGCTTTCCAGCAATACTTTTGCCCCTCCTTTTCTCGGCTCCATGTACTTTATAAGTTCCACCTCAAACTTCATTTTGTAGCAAGATGGCGGCAGCTGGTCTAGACTTTTATATCCTCTTAGGTTCAAGCCCATGGAAAAGAGTGAGAGATACCTTTTCAGAATCTTCTTGATGTTAATTGGGTGATGTGCCCACCCTGTAACTAATCAGTAATCACAAAACCTAGGGAATGTGGTGTTCTGATTGGCTAATCCCATGCCACACTCCTGAATCAGGGGAGCCCAACCCAAAAATTATGGGCCAAGCATGAAGGAGGGATGATTCCAGTAGTAGACAATTTTTTTTTTTTTAGATTTTATTGATTTTTTACAGAGAGGAAGAGAGAGGGATAGAGAGTTAGAAACATCGATGAGAGAGAATCATCGATCAGCTGCCTCTTGCACACCCCCTACTGGGGATGTGCCCGCAACCCAGGTACATGCCCTTGACCGAAATCGAACCCGGGACCCTTGAATCCGCAGGCCGACGCTCTATCCACTGAGCCAAACCGGTTTCACCCCAGTAGTAGACAATTTTTAAGATAGCTCCCAATGATCCCTGCCTCTTGGTATTTATGCCTTTGTGTAATTCTATCCCCTTGAGCAGGGCTGGGTCTAGTCACTCACTTCTAATCAGCAGTATACAGCAAAGGTGATAGGATGTCATATCTGTGATTAGATTACATAATATAATGACTTCTGTCTTGTTATCAAACTCCTTTGCCTTCTGCAGTTGCACATTTTAATGAAGCAAGCTGCTATGTTGGAGAGGCCCGTATGGCAAAGAACTGTGGGCAACTTCCAACCAATAGCCATTGAAGAATGGAGGTCCTTAGTCCAGTCACCCTCTAGGAACTGAATCCTGTCCACAACCATGTGCACTTAGAAGCAGATACTTCTCCACTCTAGCCTTCAGATGATACCCCAGCCCTGGCAAGCCACTCAGATGCAGACTTATGACAGACTGTGAAGCAGAGAACCTAGTTATGCCATGCTCGATTCCGTGACCTAAAGAAACCATGTGATAATCATGTTATTTTATGCTGCCAAGTTTGTGAAAATTTGTAACGTAGCAATAGACAACCAATACAATGCCCCGGAGGGATTTGGGCTACAGACACTGGAGAAGAATAGTGCGTTAAAATGTAACTGGGATTTGTTTTAATCAAGTATAGTAAGGTGCACGGACATGAAAATGATTGTCATGAAGGAAGATGTTCATACTCACAGATCTCTAAAAACAGGAACCACAACACATCACACAGGGCCACACAGGGAAGGACCAGAGTGGGTCAGGAGGCAGAGAGGCAAGTGGCAAGCCTGAGAAAAGCCTTTATGGTGGTTTTCACAGCAAAGAGAGCATAAGGCAGGACAGACAGCCTTGGGATTGGCCAGTTTGAATAATTTCAGTGGGCTTTGGGATATAGGCACTGTCCCTCGTTGCCTGGTAGCTGGTCCTGGGGTGATATTAGGACAGGAGAATTGTGTTAGTCCATTTAAGCTGCTCTAACAGAATACCATAGACTGGGGTTATAAGCAACAGGAACTTCTTTCCCTCAGTCTGGAAGTCTGGGATCAGAGTGCCAGCACAGTTGAGTTAAGTGAGAGCCCTCTTCTACATTGCAGACTCTTGTTGGGTCTTCACATGGTAGAAAGAAGGTGAGAGAGCTCTCTGGGGTCTCTTTCATAAGGGCACTAATCCCATCATGGGGCTCTATCCTCAGAACTTGGTCACTTCCCAAGACCCCACATCCTAATACCACCATATTGGGGGTTAGGATTTCAACATATGAATTTGGGGGCAGTGGCACAAGTCAGACCATAACTGGGATAGTGGCTCACATTATGAGAGCTTCATTAAGGAGAAGTTGGCAGGGATGAGCTGTGGATTGATTGGTTTGCTATCTCTAGGCATTACCTAACTCTGGGAAGGGCCGTCTCCCCAGGCCCCAAATGTGAAAGCATCATAAAACACAGAAAATAACAACATAATGAATACAAGTAGGTGAAGTCTAGGCAACCTACACTATAGCTGCACAGTACAGGCATGAGCTCAGTAATTATCTCAACAGCTCTATGAGGTGGGTAACCACTGCTTTCCCCCCATTTGGGTAAGATGAGAAGACTAAAGCACAGAGAGATTAACCTGCTCAAAATCACACAGCGGGTCCAAACAGCACTATGAAAATGAGACTAGAGAAGATAGAGCATGCTCTCGGCAGAGCACATGTTAACCCATGAACCTGGAGAGAAAAAAGACACCTACTAGGAAGGGCTCCTGGTCTCTGACTGGGCTCAAATTAAAAAACCAAAAACCAAAACGGAGCCTAGCAGCCTTTTCTGCACAGGGGCCTCTTGCACAAACTGCACTTCAGGGAGAAGCCTGCACTGAACTGCCTGCCTGAACCATGTTCCTGCCGTCTGAGCCAGCCCTTATAGAGGACTTCCTGGAATCCTATTTCAACCAATAGGACTGAGGCTTTCCCCATCCAATTGGAGCTGCGCAGTTCTGGCCAATCAGGACAGTGCCTTTTGGACCAATCAAACTTTGAGGATTGGAGTCCTCATTTGCATGAAGACGGTCCTATCAAGGACCAAGGATGGGGACTCCTGTCTCTCTAAGCCAGCTCTCCTCTGGCTGGGAGAGTGCACTTTCCCTTTCCACCGAGGAGAGCAGTCTCCCTGGCTGAGCGGAAGCACTGAAGATGTCTTGGCAGAGCAGAGCAGAGCGGAGCAGACCAATGAGAAACAGGGCAGAGCTGTCCAGGGAGAGGGGCCCCAGAGCTGTTCCACGGCTGTGATGTTGTATCACCGTTGAGCTGTTTGCATTGAATAAAGTTTCCTTCTTCACTGCACCCCAAATTGGGGATTCCTGTTGGGGTTGAATTGGTGCCAACAATCCTTGGTTGACAAACCTTAAGTGGTGTGAAATACTGTTGCTTCCTACTTTTTGCATCGTTTAACTTCTACTCAGGGAATTTGTTTCAGATTTTAGACATTTTAGATGCCACTTTAAGCAAGAACATTCTCTACGCAAACTGTTAATCTGTACCAAGCAGCCTCATGAAGGATCTTAAGAATCAACCAACCATGTTGGTGCTATAGTGACAAGAATAATAGGTCACTGTCACCATTGTAAACCCTGCCTTTCCTCCCCAGCCTAACTGAGACTACTACTCTGTGTTCTTTCATGAACAGTTTCTGAGCCAGCCCTGATCAATCTCAAGCCTACCCATGGTGGGATCTGGAATTGCTTTTGCTTTCCTTGCCCCAGGTTCTACATTGCTAGGGCTGGGCCATGAACACAATGCAATTCCTCTGTCCCAGCCACATTAGCACAGAAGGCTTGCCTGGCAAGTACCTAGTTTCCCTTCCAAGGACTGCATTTTCCTGACCAAGTACCTGGGACATGGTATGTCTGCAAAGAACTGAGAACTCCCCTTTTCAGGGATGTAACAAAGCATGCAAGCCTAGGGCAGGGGCTGGCCTTGTTTGCCTTGCTCTGTCTCGTTTTACAGTCGTTTTCAGTCTTATTTTCTTTTTCCTGTGCAATCGTGACCTTTTTGAGATCTGTGACTTTATCTATGTATCTTGCACATATTTTTAATTTAAAAATGCAAAACGCTTACAGTCTTCATAGTCTTACTTTGGAGATGGAAATGGTTTTAGGAAAAACAACATTCCAAAGAAAGGTAAGTAATCTGAGAAATAAAAATAGCCTTTTTATTTTTTAGAAAAGTATTTCTCTTTTATGTTGCTCTTTTATTTTTATCCTGTATGATTAACTCAGTGAGCACAGAATCCCGGTGATCTGTGCTGTGTCTAATGATGATGGAGGTTTTGTTTCATTTCAAAACAAGCCATCTAGCAAAAAAGGCAAAGGTGTCCATTAATATTGCTGATTACTTCTAGCACATTCTGGAGGTCCTAGCCAAGATTAGAGTCATACTGCTTAGTTTTATTTTGAATATAATGACTGAAAATTTTCATTTCATAATGGAATGACCCAAGAGTTGGCAAACTACAGCCTTTAGGCCAAATCTGGCTCGCTGCTTGTATTTGTAAATAAAGTTTTGCTGGAACACCACTATGCTCATTTGTTTACCTATTGTCTGTGGCTATTTTTGCACTACAATGGCAGCACTGAGAGTTGTGACAGACTATATGGCTGGCAAAGCCGAAACATTTCTCTTTGTCCCTTTACAGAGAGTGCTGACACCACGCCTTAACTCAAAGGGCCATTAATTAACAAAGTCTAAGATTTGATTTGATTTCATCTTTTGGTGCTCATTTCCTTTGGAACAATGAGCAATTGGTGGTTTTCTGGTCCGTTTACATGATACCTTCCTCGAAAGAATTTGAAGTCTGTTTGCTTATGGATTTGCACATCTGGTACAAGGCTCCTGAGCTCTTTTTCCAGACTCAGAGAGGTTAATTGCCTTCATAAAGTTGCACATACAGATGGTGGTGGGAGCCCAGAAGAGGGCTCAGCTTTACAAGTCCCATCAGGCCCCTCGTGATGACCATTTGTGTCTGAAGTTGTGGCTCTCACATTGCACCAAAACCAATGTAAAAGGAAAATGTTTAGTCAACTAGCTGGTTCTCTGTGTGCCTGTTAACCTGAATAATACCAATGCCAAAATATGCATCAATATCAACAATCATATTTCCAGACAAATGCATCTTTCAAGATGCAGTACAAGTGTCATCTAGTCCAGGATGCCTTTGGTAAGTGGCTAAGTTAGAATGGCACTTCCATTTTGTACTCCCAGCATGTCTTCTCTAGACCCAGGGTCCCGCCTCAGTCTCAGGCCTCATGCTTTAAAGGTCATCCTCTGTCTACACCTCTGCACAAGCCCAGGATTCTATTGGACTGAGTGGACGTGGAGCCCCCTTCTGGACTATGCCCCTGGACCTGAGAACTAGGAATTCCATGTCCAAATGCCCAAGCTGGCTTCCAAGCCTGCATGGATTCTTCCCAATGTCCTTCATGTATCCAGGAGCAGAGAGCAGACCACGCTGCTGTGCATACCCCCAGGCCTGAGAATCGGCCAAGGGGCAGCTGTTGGCAGAATGTTCAGACGATCCTTGGATCTGCAGTTGGGGTGTCCACCCTCATGTGCCTGAACCCCTTTGTGGTTTGCAGTGAAGCTGGAGAGGGGAAGAAGAGGGGCTATGCTCTGGACAGGATTCTATTTGAACTCTTCCTGGGCCCTGCATCATGTTACCTAAAACCCATTCTTGCACTAACTGGTTTGCAAGAAGTCTCTCCCCGCTCAGTGTAAACTCCTGGAATGCAAGAGCCACTTCTCCTATGTTTCCACATCTCTGTTACCCTGGGACATTTGGGGCACTCAGTAGATATCTGAAGGCTGAAAGAACATCATCATGTCACTAAATTGACAACCAAATGGAAACTCAGTATTCCTGTTAATATTGCTGCATAAGAACCACCTCAAACTTAGTTCCATAAAACAACCATTTCATTATGTCACAACTCTGTGGGCCAGGGATTTGAAAGGGCAGAGAGGGCTGGCTTCTAACTGCTCTGCAATGTCTAGAGCCTAAACTGGGAAGAGTCGGCGCGGGGGTGGGGATGGAGTGACTCAACAGCTGGGGCTGGAATCATCTGAAGGCTCACTCACTCACCTGTCTAGCAGGGACTGAAATACTGCATGTGATCTCTCTATGCGGCTGCTTGAGCTTCCTCACAGCATGGTGTCTTGATTCCAAGAGTGAACATACCCCAAATAACCAGGCTTGGAAGTCATTGCAATCATAAGCTTAGCAAGGTTCAAGACTCCTAGCTTTTGAAAAGAGGATAGGCTAAGACACATTTGAAGAAGAACATGTGGGACAGGAAATAGTGTTGTGGCCAACTTTAGAAAAATGGAATCCACCACAGGTAGGTATATATTCTTTAAAAAAAAATTAACACATCTACCCACACCTATGGAGACGGGGAGCAAGCTTTCCAAATACAACAAAACAAGTTTTAAAAAATCCGCTTTTCGCCACTCGAGTGTTTAGAGATATTGTGAGGAACCTTTGTCGGTAAAGTATGGACTGCCTCTATGAGGTGAGAGGTCTAAAATGTGCTCCATTTAAAATAATGATTAGTGGCTTACAATGCTTTTTTCCCCCCACTGAGTGGTTGATCGTTTCATTGCATTTGCTGTGTCCCACTGGTATAGAGTTACTTTTATATGAAGTACTAAAATAGCTTTTCAGAAACAAGACAGGAAGTTTCATGCTCTAATGAACTAATATAATAAAATGTCAATATCATTAACTGGAAAAATAGCAGGCAATTTTTTGAGTTAAACTCAGCTATGAAAGTTCTTTTCTTGGGAAAAGTTCTTGTAGTGAATAATGCTTAATTTGACATTATCAAAAATTATGGTCATCACCATTAATACAGCAAAAATGTATGAAAAATACGGAAACACTGTACGTCAGGATTCCGAGAATTTGTTGTCCAAATGGTTTAATTTAAGTTTGGGGCTCGTGAGCAAAATACAATGATTATATGAAGTCTTAAGAAACTTTAAAATGTATATAAATTTAAAGTAACAAAGTGAATTCAAAGAGAAGAAAGACTGAATTGGTGGAGGCCACATCAACACACGATTGGAAAAAATCTAGTAGGGTAGCCTCCCACAGTTTCTTAAACTTTTAAATGCAATTTGTTTTGTTAAATTCTGAAATTGGATCTCAGGAAACTAGAGACACATGTTTCCAAGGCCGGGTCAGAAGTGATTTTGCATGGTGTTTTCCAGAATCTTCCTCAAAGCATTTCTTTCTGCACCTTATCCTTCTCTAAGTTCAGCCCTCTTAGGGGTTAAGGAAGTCCCTGCTCCCACTTCGTTTGGGTCTCTGAAGGGGGAAAACTCTTAGCTTCAAAACATCCAACGTCTTGCAAAATACCCTCTCCAAATTCAACCTGTAGGTCGTATCGAACAAGCACTGGCCTGCCAGTATCTCCAGGGTGACTAAGCAGACCAAACTTACCTTGGAGATTAAATGCACACAGCGATAAACAAAAAGTACCTTCCAGTGTGTGGCCTGGTGGTTTACAAATCCACTCTACAGAAATCCTTAGTGCCTACTTATGGAAAGTAAAGGGACTGTGGCAGACAGAGCTCTACACGTCCCACCCAAATCTCATTCAGATGGCTCTGGGTTTATCTGTTTTATGGATCAGTCTTCCTTACAAGTTTTCATTTGAAGAACTTTTATAAGTTAGGGTAGCACTTTCACCTCATTTGGTCCGTATAAATGCTGGTGTTCCAGAATGGCTTCTGGGCATCTTTACATAATGTAGAGAAAGCTCATTTCACTTCTCCATCTCCCACACATAGTTTAGCCTAGTTAGAGATTTTTTAGCACCAAGACCTAAAAAAACAAAAACAAAACACAAACCAAAATAACCAAAGGAGGTCAATTGTTGTTGGAATCACGGGCAAAGGAATGGTGCTTTATACTCCAGATCTCCTGCCTTTGGTCCCAAAGTAGAAGGGTCTCAGGATTGGAAGAGTTTTTATTGTTATTCAAAATTATTTAATTGCTTAACTATGAAAAATATATAGACTTACAGCAGTCGCCAACTTTTTGGGGCCTCACGGACCACCAGTGGTACGAGGACCACCAGTTAATGACACATGTTGACCGTGACTTGGCTCCACCTCGCTCACTATTTTGCTTGCTTTATGAGGTAATTTGGGGAAAGGGAAAAGGAAGAAACATTGAGAAGGGCATGTCAAATCTCAAGTTCAAACTCAAGAAGATCTTGTTTATCTAAACAAAAAATATGTGCACTGTGGCAGTCCAATTCTTTTACTGGGACCCTGTCCTTTTATAGTACCCACCCACCAAAAAAACCCTCTTTTTAAAAAAAATATATTTTATTGATTTTTTACAGAGAGGAAGAGAGAGGGATAGAGAGTTAGAAACATCGATCAACTTCCTCTTGCACACCCCCTACTGGGGATGTGCCCGCAACCAAGGTACATGCCCTTGACTGGAATCGAACCTGGGACCCTTGAGTCCACAGGCAGACGCTCTATCCACTGAGCCAAACAGGTTTCGGCCAAAAAAGCCCTCTTGTTCAAGGTAGCTCTCTGCTAATTCCTCCACCTCAAGGTCATCACTTTATCATAAAGCTGGAGAGAGGGATTAATAGTCTATTATTGCAACTACTGTATGTTACATAGTGTGGTGGGCTGTCTCTAGTATGGCCCCCAATGATCCTTGTTTCCTCGTGTTGATGCTCTGGTGTATTCCCTCCCTCTTGAGTATGAGCTGCCCTAGTGACTTGCTTCTAACAAAAAATATGGCAAAGGTGATGGGAAGTAACTTCTATGAGACTATAAACTGCAACATGTTAGCCATACAGGGATGACTGGTGTATATCATCTCATTTGGGGTTCAGGTTTATGTTAGAGTAGATTACTGCTGTAACAAAGGGAGCTGAAAGGGGCTAGGGAATGCAGCCTTTCACTCAGTGGCCATTTCCTAGTGACAATTCTATACTTAGGAGAGGGCATAAGATTTTTTGGTGGACATTGAAAGTTTCTGACATACTGCTTCTTGGAAATTGAACACTTTGCAATGGTTTGGCCAGAGTAACAATCAAATGTGTCATGAAAAGTTTAATGTTCTAGGCCCATTTGGCAATAACTATTGCTCCCCACCAATCCCTCCATTCTTGCTTTTTCTACCCAAGAACCATCCATCCAGTCCTTTAGCCACCACTGTGATCCAGTATTGAAATTAATTCAGGCCTTCTGTCTTCCTATCCCAGGAAAAGGGGGAAATGAGATGTCCTACTTGACTGTACATTCAGGGGATTTCTTCTCTCCGCTGTCCCTCAGGGCCGCCTGCATTTGGGACTGTAACACCCAACAATCTACATCAAACCAGTGCTAGCCTATCTATTATAGACCTGCCTAGGAAATTTCCCTCATCAGAGTCACTTTCGTGTTCTTAAATCATTTCTTCCTTTGGTTTCATTGGAGATCACATTTCCTTCACTCCTCTATCCTCCTCTCCTTAGATGCTCAGGGATTTAAATTTCTCCTTATAGACTAAGGACTTCCAATTTTCTATCTTTAGGCTTAATGTCTCCTTTGAGCTTGGAAATGTCAATGGGCAGTCCACATTTCACATGGCTTCCTTGGTGATACCATTCCTGACTACCGATTTTCATTAGCCCATCTCTCCCATTCCTTGTCAAATAGCCACATTGATTGTCTTTGTAGCACTTAGCACTATCTGAAGTTACTTGTTTATTTATTTGTTTGGTTGTTTATCATCTATTCTAGATAGATACACTCCATTGGTGCTAGGACTTGATCTACCTTGTGCAGAGCCTAGCACAGTGCCTGAAAATAAGAGATGCTCCATAGATATTTGTCAAATGAATACATGAAGGATTCATAGGGAAGCCCCCTTGAAGTCATAGGTGCAGATCAAAGGACACTAAGATGAAAGTAGAAGACATATTGGCTGGGTGAGATGGGAATTATTTTTTCACCAAGACCGCTCACCACAGGATAGATGTAATTGCCCATCAGGATACTGGAGTGCTATCCTATTGGAGGGCAGTGGTAAG
This sequence comes from Eptesicus fuscus, assembly GCF_027574615.1. Taxonomy (NCBI): domain Eukaryota; kingdom Metazoa; phylum Chordata; class Mammalia; order Chiroptera; family Vespertilionidae; genus Eptesicus; species Eptesicus fuscus. The sequence continues at coordinate 2,895,805 of NC_072473.1, forward strand.
GCAGGTAAAACCCAACAGATATTTAGTAGAGTTTGTAATTATTGCATCGAAAAAATAATGTTGAGTCACTAGATCAGAGTTGGAAGCATTTTTCTGTAAAAGGCCAGGTAGATATTTTGGAACTTGTGAGCCATATAGTCTCTGTTGAAACTCCTCAACACTGCCATTTTAGAAGGAAAGCAGCCATAGACAATATAAGCAAATGGGCGTGGCTGTGTGCCAATAAAGCTTTCTTTACAGACAATGAAATTTGAATTTCATGTAAATTTCACATGTCACCAAATTTCAATCTCAAAGGCCATAGATAAACAGGCAGTGGGCAGGATTTTGGTCCACAAGTTGTAGTTTGCTGACTCCTAACCAAGATGATCAGATAACTCAGCCTTGTTTATATGGGGATTCCCACCCCCCACCCCCCAGCTCTCATAGCTACTTTATAAATAATGTTTCATAAAACAGTTTCATGTAATCCTTGGACTTGAGTCTCTAGGGGTGTTCTGGGTTGGGAGGAGGGAGGAGGACGAAAGTCTCCCAGGCCTAAATGGTTAATGTTTATATTGCAACATAAATTATTCTTTGCTCCAGATTGCCTGTGCTATCCATGTAGAATGATTAATGTCAAGATGATAAAATGATGCAGTCTCTTGAATTTGATTCCAGCTGTTCCCATCTTTGATATGATTTGTGAATGACAGTTGTATTTTTCACTGGTGATTAGTTAATGCCGGGAAGGACAGCCAGATGATAGCTGTCTAGAATTCTAAAGCCAAAGATTTACTTGGCTGGAAAACTGTTCAGCAGAATATCATTACAACATTTACCACAAATTCATTTAGCATTTGTCATTAGAAGGTGCTTAGCATTGGGAAAACAGTCCTTAGCCTGAAGAATTTCTTAAGACCACTTGATTATACCATGATTACAGCACAATGGTAACCAAAACAGGGCTTCCATCCACATGATGTATGGCTCTTATTTAGAACACAAATGAACTCTTAAAGAAATGATTCCACTTTCCCCCCAGAGCCCTTTATTGACTTGTTTGTGGCTAGAGGACATGTCAAGTGCGCATCTCAGTTTGGAAGCCAAGTGTCAGAAGTTACTGGGTTTAGCCCTCAATGGTAACAGTGACCATTTGTTGAGCCACTTACAGTGTGCCAGGCACTACACTATCTTATATTCATTGCATCTTCACACCAGTGCTTTAAAACATGCTACACTGTCAGAATTTTGTCCCGCCACCAAGTCAGGCAGTTTGGTCTCTTGTTCTCTCTGCATCTGTGTGGCCTGTTAAATTGTGGTACTCTTTGGTAAGGATGGGATGAGTTTAACTCAGAGTTCCTCAACTCCAGTACTATGAGCAGCTGGGGCTGGATCATTCTTTGTTGGGGAGACTGGCCTGTCCTGTGCACTGTAAGATGTTAGGCAGCATCCCTGGTCTCCGCCCTCTGGATGCCAGTTAGCACAACCCCCCCCCCCCCCCCCCCCCCCCACCACCACAAAGGTTGTAACAGCTAAAAATGCCTCTAGACACTGCCAATGTCCTCTGGGGGACAAAATCACCCCAAATTGAGTACCACTGGTTTAACACAATCTCCTCCATTGTAGCCCTGAGCATATCAAATTGCCATTGGGACTCAACCTGTACTTTCACTTCCTGCATAAGACGCCATTCTAGAATGAGTTTCTCTTTACTTCAGGAATTGAGGTGGGAGTTGTGTCTAATTTATCATGAATTCTGCTTTGTGGAAAATAGAGTTCCTTATGATGTTGGCAACAGTGATTGAATTTTATACTCTGGATTCAAATTAGTATAAAGGAGGTATCAATTCTTTTGATAAGTGAAAAGAGCAGACAATAAGGGATCGCCCTCTCTCTTGCCCTTTCTGTCTCTCTCCATCTCTTCTGGTAAACATCTCCATGACCTTACCGTAAATAAACCAGTGTTTTTTTCTGTATGTGGGATCATGGACATGCTTTCTTGTTTTTCCTTTGTGCTATTCTTTATTTTCAAAACATTCTGCAATAAACATATGTCATTTAAAAAATCAGATAAAAATTCCTGTAATTAATGGAGTCACTGATCCACTTGGATTTCTAGCTAACATTAACAATTTCATTGGACAATGTGAGACTTAGCTTCCCAATGAGAACACTAATGCCATTGCAGTTCCAATGAAAAACATTTCTTTAGGGAGAACTTGAGTGGTGGGTACAGAAAAATAATATTGGTTACTTAATAATGAAAATAAAATTAGATCAACATCCTAAAAATTTGAAATGCCAGCGACCTGAAAAAATAAACCTCCCACCACCAGTTTAGAGTTATTTAATATATTCATTAAAGAACAATGGAGGGCAGGAACAGCAGTTGCTTTGAATTACATGCTATTTGCGATCAGCAACAGTGGGCTAACAAGGTTTTACTACGTTTCAGATGTTGGTCCATGATTGATTGTCGGCATTCATATCTACATATGCTTACCAGGCTTTCGGGGCACAAGGTCTTGGAGACAGAGGTTATGTCTTTTATTGATTCTGTGCAAGGCCAGACCACACGGGAGAGCCCTAACACGTTGGCAGAATATTTTGACCATTGATAACAGTGTGCAGACTATTTAGCTCAGAATCCCAAGGCCAAGGTGGAAACAGCCTGGGAACAAAGCCTGCAAAGGCTTTTTATGACTAAAAGGCCCCAAGCATGCATATAGTTTTCCCAATCAGCCAGAGTTCTTGGCTCCAGTGTGTCATTAAAATGTGGGCATGGGCCCAGCGCAAGGTCTCAGAAAGCAGCCCCCCCTGGAAGCTGAGAAGTCTCCTGGAGTGGCCTGAACACCAGCTCCCACCTGGATAAGTTGGAGAAGTGATTGCTTTCAGGCCTGCAGAAGCAGAATTCCCAAATTCCCAGCCAAAGGACATAATCCTGAAGTGGAAAAACAAATGAAACGCATACGAACAGAACCCAACAATTCCCTTTCCTCTTTGGAAAGGCACCGGTTGGGAGATGGCTGTGGACAAACACTGGGGACCACGCTCCTTCTTACAGCAGAAGCCCGAGGAGTCCCCTCAGAGTTAACGAGGTCAGAAGGTGTGCTCCATCCAGAGGTCCCTCTGATTGGCAGCACCCGCCATGGGGCGCCCTCCACCATCATGACAGATGGCCTTCGGTTCTTAATGTGTGTTTAGCTTCTGGTTCTTTGAGCGACTGAAGCAATTGGATTTCTTGACCAGAATTAAATTGTTAAGTCCCTATTGCACAAGGGAGGAAACGTTCTCAAGTAATTTTCACTCTGATGAAATGGGGATAGACCAGTCTTGAAATAGAAGGAAAGAATTAAAATAGTAACTCTATTCCCAGGTATGTTTTTCTCCCGTAGGAAACAGTGGTTTAAAGTTTATGGAGCAGGTTAATGAGTTGGAGAACCTTGCCTTTTGGCCCATGTCCTAAAATAAGACTTTTAAACACACTTCAAAAATATACAACACTTCTCATTAATGGCGAATAAAGCATTGGGTCTTGAATCAGGATGTAAAGGCAGAATGATTCATATATAATATGTAGCAGAACTGGGGTTTTTCAGAAATGAAAAATTTCATTGATTAAATAATTCCTGGAACACCAAGGGCATTTATTTTGCTTTCCTTTTTTCCTTTATGTACTTTCATATTTTTCAAAATTTTCTTCAATAAATATACATTACTGGACTGGAGAAAACAGAATTAAAGAGGGTCTTTCAAGAAGTAGAGTTGCCTTCAAAAATCTGTAGAAAAGGAAAATAAAAAATAATGTTTGGCTTTGCTTAAAGGTCATGGGTTGGATTGGCGGACTTTTAAACTTGTTTTATTCTAATTCTGTTTCTTTTTTATAGTTCCAAAGCAGAATTTGTCTTTGTTCTCTTTTCTATTATTAAGTTAGTGAGAATGTGTGTAATCAAAAAGCTGAGCAGCTATTGACTTGTCATAGTTGCTTATTTTCTTTTGCAGTCAGTTTCTTTCGACTGCATCTCTTGGACCATCTCCACCAGTACATCGCTTCTCTGTGTTCTGCACGAGCTGCTGGATGCCAGCAGCAGTACTAATCTCTGGGTTATATGGCAATAAATGAGAGTGCGTTAGGCTTACTGCTCGTTGTATAAATTTTTCAGATCTTGGAACAAATTTGAATTGAGTGATATATAAATCTAACACTGATAGTCTCCTCCCTTCCTCCTTTTCGTTTTTTACTTCCATTTTCCTTCCCTCCTTTCTCTCTCTCTCTGTCCTTCCCTTCCTTCCTTTCTCCCTCTCTCCCTTCCCTTCTTCCTTCTTCCTTCCCTCCCTTTCTCCTCCTTTCTTCCTACTTGTAGTAGACATCCACTGAGGACATACAAAAAACTAGGGGCTGTGTTAGGCATTAGAAATATTAAAACGTGATAAGCACAATCCTTACCTTCAGGAAGCTTATGTTCTAATGGGAAAAAAATCCCTCAGGAGAAGGCAGAAATGGGTGAGTTCTTCTGAACTGTGCAAAGGAGGAAGAAAGAAAAGTTATAATAGCTATGCTACTGTATCCTTTCAAAAAGCAAACTCCCCACATTCTATGTAGAATATATTTCCAGCTGTTAGCAAACAAAGAGACCAACAACTATTCTCTCGTTAGCCTTGGGAAGATAGCTTAATTTCCTGACAGCAGAGCAGTAGTATGGCCATGACCGGAGGCAGTGTCTTGCCTTGAGGGCTAATTTGGAATGTGAGGGTGCCAGTATTTCCTGTGCTGCAAGGAAGTCTAGAAATAATCCATGTTTGTGAGCAAAAAATAACTGGAGAGCGTAAGTAAACTCCTTTTAGGTATTTTTTAAAAACACCCATTGTAGCTTCAATCTTTTTTGGCAGGAATAATAATTTGTATATTATCAGCAAGTACATCAAAATGTCTCTACCTGAATTCCTGGTATACCTAGAGTCAGATCTCTTGGGTATTTGTTTATTGGTAGCTTCTAGATCCAAGGAGAAGCTGGAGGTGTGTGTTCCTCCCACATCCCACCCGCCTCTCTCCTGACTTTACTGATAGCACCCTGGGCACACCAGGGACGTTGAGCTGGTCAATGAGCTGCATCATCAACAGACACTCCACGAGTGACTCGGTGGCCTGGGAGCAGAGGAAGGGACAGAAAGGTGACATGAGAAGATTCTGTGGGCAGGAGGAATGTTATAATGATAGCACATTATAATGATGGAACATTCATGTTAGGATTAAAATGTTCACGTAGGCCCATGGTTCTCAAACAGGAGTGATCGTGTCCCACACCCCAGGGGACATTTGACACTGTCCCCAGACATCCTTGGTCATCACAGTTGGGAGGGGGCGCTTCTGGTGCCCTGGGGAGAGACCGGGGATGCTGCTAAACATCCTACAGTACACGGGACAGCGCCCCAACAAGGAATTACCAACCCCGCGTTCGCAGTGCCAAGGTGCAGAAGCTCAGCTTTACAGAAGGGACATCAAGGAAAAGACTGGACAACGCTGAACACAGGGTGCAGAGGCGCTGGTCCGCAGAGCGAGTGGTGGGAGGGAAAAGAACATTTATGGAAAACAGAGTCACCAGATACTGGCTTCCGTGGCCTGTGCGTCCACGAGGGCGGAAGATTAGACTTGGTAATCGCCTTAGTCCCAAAATACATAAGCAAACAAAGTTGGTCACATCCTGCCTAAATTGAAAATGAAAACTTGACACCCAGACGGTAATTAGCAAGAATGAACAACTTCCTCATTTTTACCCAATTCACCAGGGCATTTTAACACTCAGTCATCTCATTTCCTTGCAGGGCCGTAAAGGTGTCATGGTTTCAGTCTCCCTGCAGTGGATTTTTTTTTTTTCTGCAACCCGGGGCCTGGCCGATCTGCTTTGGTGATGTTTTTGATGGCTGCGCCTGACAGCATCAAGGAAAATTGTTCACATTTGGGTCTCAGATGCTATCATGAGCTGTGCTGATTTTCCTCCAGTCCGACCTGTCCCTGAGGACTTCCTGGCTTTAAGGGCAAAATCCTCAGGAAGAATGAGCTGCCTTGGCAAGTGGCTGCCCCAGCGTGTGCAGCCACTCTCTGAAACCACACAACCAGAAGCCCAGAGCGCCGCTTCTGTGTGGCTCCAGCAGAGTCTCTGCAGCTGGTTCGCTGCAGGGAATGGGAGGTCTGTGGGGTTTCTCTGGGCACGTCCTCCATGCCCGGGCTGTTTCCCACGTGGCTATATAGGAGGACATTTGTACTGTCATCCCTTGCTCAATACATGTTAGCATTGCCTGAACAATTCCACCCAGAAAAGATTGATGGACTTGGAAATTTAAAAAAAATACATGTATTTCAGGGCCTAGAAACCAAGCCCAGGAGGGAGCAAGCGGCCTTCTGGTTGTTTTTGATTTTTTTTTTTTTTTTGGCACCAAACCCTGCTGCATCGCTTAATGAGAACTGCCTGTCCGGCAGGATCAAGGGCTTGGGCTCTGCAGGATGGTTGGCCTCCATGAACTCCAGGGTTGAGGGTTCATGCTCTGGCACTTCTGCTTCCAGTCAATCATTTGAAGGTTTCAAACTCACCCCAACAGCAACCTTCTCCATTTCAGGATGTCCTGAGTGCCAGGTCTGGAATGCAGGGAGGGAGCAAGAGGCAACCGATAACAGATGCTGCCATTTGGACACCTCCCCGCCTTTCTCTGTGTGGACCAATTCCCCAGGGGCCAAAGGTCAGCAGCCTTGATTGGACTCAGTTCCACACTGACAGCCGGACGCTCATTCTTGTCTGTCTCTTGCTGCTTCTGAACCTGGCCCCACCAGGCTGGACTAACCCCAAGGCTTGACATGGGAATTTAAACCAAGGCTGTTCATCTTTGTCACCATCTACAGGAACCTGTGTCCTGGGTGCTGACAACAGACTCCACAAAGCAGTAGGCCCAACCGAAAGGCTGCATAGCCAACACCATTTAGATAGGCTTGCTCCAAATTTTCCAACTCTAGACACTGTTTCTTCAACTGACCCTGTCATTGCTCTCGTTCTCATTCTTTTGGGGGTGAAAGCAAATGGGAATAGGAAGGAATTAGGCTGTATTTATTTATTTATTTATTTATTTTATTATTTATTTATTTTTAATTTCTTTATTGATTAAGGTGTCACATATTTGTCCTCATCCCCCCATTCCCATCCCACACCCCTCCCCACGGATGCCCCAACCCCCTGTTGAACTTAACTGTTGGATAGGCTCATATGCATGCACACAAGTCCTTTGGTTGAACTCTCCCCCTCCCCCCAACCACCCCTATCCTCCCTCTGAGGCCCGATAGTCCGATCGATGCCTCCTTGTTTCTGGTTCTGTTCTTGTTCATCAGTCTATGTTGTTCATCATTTCCCCTAGATGAGCGAGATCATGTGTCACTAGAGATATACTTATCAGAACTGAATGTGAGACGAGCAATAATAGTTATGCTGACAGGCAAATGAATCAGTCTGCAGTGAGTTTCTTTCTGGACCAACAGTTCTTTAGAGACCTAATTTCAATGTCCACCAGTTCCTTATGTGTACATGTCAGCACTGACCCCTCAGCTCTGGATGGTGGACAAATGGTGGTAACGGAGGTCCGACTCCCTCTGGTTTGGTCTCGGCCGGACCCAGGGGCACGGCTTCACCCGGACTCAGGGGCATGTGGCCTCACCCAGACCCAGGGGCGCATGGCCTCTCCCTGACCCAGGGGCGCGTGGCCTCACCCGGACCTAGGGGCACGAGGCCTCACCCGGATCCAGGGACACATGGCCTCACCCGGACCCGGGGGGCGCGTGGCCTCACCCGGACCCGGGACCCATAGGCTGTATTTATTAAGTGAATTGACTCCCAGGAAATGTTCATTGTTTAGATGTCTACATAGTCTGCTACTAGTAGAGCGACTGAAGCTTTCTTTTGATCATTGTTTGCATGCTATATCATTTGTCATCTGTTACTTTTAATCCATTGATATCTTTATAATTATTAAAAAACTTTATTGTTGGAAGTATTACCTATGTCCCTTTTTACCCCCATTGATCCCTTCTAGCCCACCCCCACCCCAGGCCTTCACCACCCTATGGTGTGTGGCCATGACTTATGCATATATGCATACAAGTTCTTTTGTTGACCAATTCCCACCCACCCATCCACCCCTGCCATCACTCTGAGATTCCCCAGTCTGTTCCATGCTTCTGTGTCTCTGGATTGATCTATATGTCTGTTCTTGTGCCAGTACCAGGCTGTTTTGATTACAGTGGCTTTGTAGTATAACTTGATATCTGGCATTGTGAACCCTCCAACTATGTTCTTCTTTCTCAAGACTGCTGCAACTATTCGGGGTCTTCTTTGGCTCCATATAAATTTTTGGAGAGTATTTGTTCTAGTTCTGTTTTATATGTCATTGATATTTTAATAGAGATTGCATTGAATCTATAGAGTGATTTGGGTAGTATGGACATTTTAATGATGTTAATTCTACCAGTCCATGAACACAGTATATTCTTCCACTTGTTTACATCTTCCTCTCTCTCTTTTTTTAACATCCTGTACTTTTCCAAGTACAAGTCTTTTACCTCCTTGGTTAAGTTTATTCCTAGGCATCTTAATTTTTTTGTTGCTATGGTAAATGGGATTGTTTTAGTTTCTCTTTCTGAGAATTCATTATTGGTGTATAAAAATGCCATCAATTTCTAGATGTTAACTTTGTATCCTGCTACATTGCCGAATTCCTTTATTACATCTAGTAGTTTTTGGTGGAGTCTTTAGGGTTTTCTATGTACAATATCATGTCATCTGAAAATATGAGAGTATTACTTCCTCCTTTCCAATTTGGATGCCTTGTATGTTTTCTTCTTGTTTGATCACTGTGGCTAGGATTTCCAGTACTATGTTGAATACGAGTGGTGAAAGCAGACATCCCTGTCTTGTTCCTGTTCTTAGGGGAAATGGTTTTAGTTTTTGCCCTTGAGTATGATGTTGCCTGTAAGTTTGTCATATATGGCCTTTACTATGTTGAGGTATGATCCCAATTTGCTGAGAGTTTTTATCAGAAATGGGTGTTGGATTTTGTTGAATGCTTTTTCTGCATCTACAGATATGATCATGTGATTTTTGTCTTTCAGTTTGTTTATGTGATGTATCACATTTATTGATTTGCGAATATTGTACCAGCCTTGCATCCTTGGAATAAATTCCACTTGGTCATGATGTATGATCTTTTTAATATATTGGTGGATCTGGTTTGCTAATAGTTTGTTGAGGATTTTAGCATCTATGTTCATCAGGGATATTGGCCTGTAGTTCTCTTTCTTTGTAGTGTCTTTATCTGGATTTGGACTCAGGATAATACTGGCCTCATAAAAAGAGCTTGGAAGTATTCCTTCCTCTGGAATTTTTTGGAATAGTTTGAGGAGGACAGGTGTTAGTTCTTCTTTGAGTGTTTGGTAAAACTCCCCTGTGAATTTGTCTGAACCAGGTCTTTTGTTTGGGGTATTTTGATTACTGCTTCAATTTCCTCAATTGTTATTGGCATATTCAGGTTTTCTGATTCTTCTGATTCAGTTTTGGGAGATTGCATTTATCTAGGAATTTTCCCCTTTAATCCACATTATCCAGATTGTTGGCATATAGTTGCTCATAGTATTTTTTTACAATCCTTTGTATTTCTGTGATGTTAGTTGTTACTTCACCACTTTCATTTCTGATTTTATTTATTTGGGTCCTCTCTCGTTATTTCTTGATGAGTCTGACTAATGGTTCATCAATCTTATTATCCTTTCAAAGACCAGTTCTTGGTTTCATTGATCTTTTGTATTGTTTTTTTGTTTTTTTTTTTTTTTTAGTCTTTATGTCATTTATTTTTGCTCTAATCATTATTATTTCCTTCCTTCTACTTACTCTGGGCTTTTTTTTGTTGTTCTCTGTCTAGTTCTTTAAGTTGTAGGGTTAAATAGTTTATTATCATTTTTTATTGTTTTTTGAGGTAGGCCTATAGTGCTATGAACTTCCCTCTCAGGACTGCTTTTGCTGTGTCCCAGAGATTTTGGGTTGTTGTGTGTTCATTTTCTTTTGTTTCCAGGAAGATTTTATTTCTTTCTTGATCTCATTGGTGAACTATTCATTGTTTATTAACATGCTATTTAGCCTCCAAGTGTTTGAATGTTTTTGAGAGTTTTTACTGTAGTTGATTTCTAGTTTCATTCCATTGTGATCTGAGAAGATGCTTGATATGATTTCAATCTTCTTGAACTTGTAGAGACTTGTTTTGTGTCTTAACACATGCTCTATCTTTGAGAATGACCCATGTGCACTTGAGAAGAATGTATATTCTTCAGCTTTGGGGTGAAATGTTCTATAAATTTCAATTAAATCCATCTGATCCAGTGTGTCCTTTAGAGTCACTGTTTCCTTGTTAACTTTTTGTCTGGAAGATCTATCTGGTGAAGTCAGTGGGGTATTAAAGTCCCCTACTATGACTCTGTTCTGTTTATCTCTTCCTTAAGGTCCTCCATAAGTTTTTTTAATATATATATTGGGTGCATATATGTTTACCAGGGTTATATTCTCTTATTGGATCAATCCCTTTAGTATTATGTAGTGACCTTTGTTGTCTCTTATGATGGCCTTTATTTTGAGGTCTACTTTGTCAGATATGAGTATTACTACCCCAGATTTTTATTTTCATATCCATTTGCAGGGAAAAAAATTTTCTATCTCTTCTCTCTCATCCCGTGTGAGTCTTTTGTTCTGAGGTGGGTCTCTTGTAGACAGCATATATTTGGGTCATGTTTTCATATCCATTCAGCTACCCTATGTCTTTTGATTGGAGCATTTAATCCATTTATATTTAAGGTTATTGATAGGTATTTATTTATTGCAATTTTAATCCTTTATGCTTATGTTTCTCATTAAAGCACTCTCTTTAGCATTACATGTAGTGCTGATTTGGTGGTGATAAACTCCTTTAGCCTTTTTTTTTTTTTTTTTTTTGGTCTGGGAAGCTTTTTATTTCACCATCTATTTTGAATGATAGCCTTGCTAGATATAGTAATCTTGATTTCAGATCCTTGCTTTTCATTACCTTGAGTATTTCATGCCATTCCTTTCTGGCCTATAGCACTACTGATAAAAAAAAATCAGCTGACAATCTTATGGGAGCTCCTTTGTAGGTAACAAATTGCTTTCCTCTTACTGCCTTTAAGATTTTCTTTAATTTTTGGCATTTTAATTATGATGTGTCTGGGCATGGGCCTGTTTGGGTTCTTCTTGCTTGGGACACTCTGTGCCTCCTGAACTTGTGTAAGTTTTTCCTTCACCAAGTTAGGAAAGTTTTCTGCCATTATTCTTCAAACAGGTTCTCTATCCCTTGATCATTTTCTTCCCCTCTGATACTCCTGTAATGTGAATATTGTTACATTTCATGTTGTCCCACAGCTCCCTTAAGCTGTCCTGTTTTTAATTGTTTTTTCCTTTTGGTTCTCTGATTGAGTGATTTTTTTCCTACCCTGTCTTCTAATTCACTGATCTGATCCTCAGTTTCCCCTAATCTGCTGTGTATTCCTTCCAATGTGGTCTTTATTAGTGCTATGCCATTCTTCATTTCTGATTGGTCTTTTTTCATAGTTACTATATCTTTTCTCATGCTTCTGAGCATCCTTTTCATCATTATTCTGAAATCTACATCTGATAAATTTCTTATCTCCATTTCATTTAGCTCTTCTTCTGGAGAATTCTCTTGTTTTTTCTTTTGGGGCTTGTATTTTTGTCTACCCATTTTGGATGCCTGTTTGGCTTTGTGTCTATGTATTAGGTAGATCTGCTATGACTCCTCATCTCTGGTGCAGGACAATGTCAGACTCTATTTGTGACTGGCTCTGAGTACCCTGTTTGGAGCTATCAGCAATTCACAGTTTATGGCTTTGTCTGCTGGGGCTGCGTACCCTTGGGAAGGAACAAGCTGTGCACCAAGGTCTGCTTTTCCTAGCCCCAGGCCCAGAAGATCAGGCAAAGACTCAAAGCCTCCAGAGATCCACCTCTGCCTACAGTCTATTATTCAGTCTTGATTAGCTTCAGGCTATCAACCACAGGGTGGGACTAGAGGTTTTCTAACAGGGTAGGACAATTGCTTCCTTCCCACCCCCACCCCCCGCCCCCAGGCCTGAATGGTAAAGGTCTGCTGGAGAAAGTTGTCCTCTGCAGTATGTGAGAATGACTCAGCACAGGAAATCAGAGTGGCTGCCTTCTGATCTCTAACCCCAAAAATTCCAACCCTGGATTCTGCTCACACAGCTCTGGTTCAATTTGCCCTCATTTCTCTGCCAAAGCCCAAGGTGAGTGGCTGTACCCAAAATTTTATGCATTGGCCCTTTAAGAGAGTGCCTGCATTTCTAGCCATCTCTCCCTGGCAGACAATTCTGCTGCTTTTCACATCCTGATGTTATGTGGCCACCTTTCTCAGTTCTGGTGCTCTGGGCTAGGGAGCCCAGCTTGGATTTAGACTCTAGAGTTCTCAGTGGGAACCCCCCCCCCCCACAGCTGTGATATCCCTCTGGAACTTCAGCTGCTCTCTGTGGGAGCCTGGCCAGCCCTTTCATGCCTCTGCACTTCCTATCAGTCTCTATGTGGTCTCCACTTTCTGTCCTTGGGTATCAGGGTTCTCTCCAGCTAGTCTTCAGTTGATTATTCAGGATAGTTTTTCTATATTTTGGTTATAATTCCAGTTTGGTCCTGGGAACATGTCAGTGTAGCTCCCACTTACTCTGCCACCATTTTGGAACTTGATAATATCTTTATTGTTTAAAGTGAGTTTCTTGGTTAAAAATAGTATAGGATTGATGAGCCTGGAGTTGTTCTTGAGTCACTGTATCTTTGTGAAATGTGGGTGTGACCAGTCTGTTTAAAGGGGCTGCAAGTCAACAGAGCTGGGAATATGGGAACAGCTCTGAAATAATGAAGGAAACAGAGCAATCAACCCACACAAAGAAGCATGGCAGCAAACCCAGTTGATGACTTAAGGTCAAGTTGAGCAAGCTGGAAACATAGGCATTGGGTAAAATTCCAAGTGGAGGGCTGCCGCTGCCTATGAAGTTCACAGTATATGCTGAAGATCATGTCGGACGGAGTTCAAGGACAGAATCCAGCTACAGAGAAAAAATGAGAAAGGAGGCTGGGACTCTGTGATACTGTCTTGAAGAACAGGGAGTCTGTTTCTGGGAAATTGGGTGCAACTATCAAGGAGGTGGGGCATCAAAGTCAGAGGGGATCTTCTCCAAGGCCAAATTGACAGTGATATCCTAGAGCTCATTTTATTGGCACCTGGATTGTGTGTCATGTGGGATGAGCTGAGCCAGCAAGTGACAACTATATAAGTTCAACTTCAGTTAGCTGGTTATGTCAGCTGTGGAGGCAGAGGTGTGAAACTTTGAACTTGGAGGTCGTGTGTAGATGTGGAGAGGTGTAAACCAGTTAAAGAGCATTGTCTCATGCACTGAGAAGCCACCAGTTTGATTCCTGGTCAGGGCACATACCCAGGTTTCAGACTCAATCCCTAGTGCGGGGTGTGCAAGAGCAGTCGATTGATGTGACCCTTTCACATTGATGTTTCTCTCTCCCTCTCTCTCTAAATCAATAATAAAAACAATGAAAATCAACAGGACTTGGTGATCAATGGGCATGGAGGGCGAGGAAGACATGAGACATGAATTTCTGGTTTTTGGTTCGTAAAACTGGTTGGATAGGGCAAGGTTCTAGGGAGAGATCATTAGTGCAGTTTTGGACATGTCAAATCTGAGGTGCCCTTTAGGCATCCTAGAGGTCAGTATATGGGGCTGATCTCAGCAGAGAAATTAGATGTAGATATTTAAATTTGGTGGCAACTGCACAAAATGGTGGAGGAGGAGATGGCATTGCCTAAGAAGAGATTAGGAAAAAACTGAAGTGGTCAACATCCCCAAAGCTGCTGTATGTCAAGATGAGGCCGAACATCAGTGGGAATATGTACTAATGCAGACACTACTTTTCACATCAGTGAGCAGTTTGAGCAAAGACACAGAATGCCTGATGGAGTGTGGGAAGGTATGGAGGTTTAATGGGATCTGAGGAAACAGAAGCAGAACATCTGAACAACCTTCTGAGAGACGTGACAGAAAAGAGGTGAGAGAGGGCAGATGCTGAAGGGAGAATAAGTTTAGGGGAGGGGTGAGATATGCTTTATTATCTGAAATATTTGGCTGAAACTGAACAGCTTTGAATGAACATAAAAAAATTGAGCTTTGGGAATAAGTCGACCATGCAAAAGAATCAATGTTCATTATTTTCTGTGTCTCTCCTTAATTGGAGACTGGCTTTCAGTCAGGATGTATTTACTTGTTAATTACTATACTACCTATTTGATCATACTTTATAACCTGAATTCCTTTCATGAATCGCACGTATTAAGACAGGACAACTACATTCTTGATTGTGAATCCCGCAGTAAGAATGGTACTCATGGGAAAAGGGTTTGGCAAGTTCCACGTGTCTCCTTTTTTATGCTCCTACTATAATCACAAGCAACTACGTTCTTCAACATATTTTTAAAAATTATTTTAAAAAGAGGGTAGGCTACTCTCTGGAGTGTATAGCATGCCCTCCAAGTTGACTTGAAAGGTGATTCATTATAGCAGTGTCTGTTCAGTTTCAAAGTTCAAATTAAATGTACTTCAAAACTCTTAGTAAAGGGAATATATTTTATACACCTGTCACTTCTGAGGAGGGCTGATTCAAGTCAAAATACTGAAGGTGGCAAAGCTAATCCTTAGAACTGGCACACCCTACTCTGCTGAATGAAAGAATCATCTAATAACCCTTAGTGGCCCTGTCTTAAGTACGCTAATTCTACATGAGTTCTGTGATTTCAGAATTGATATGGTTCAAAGTTGGAAAGGACTTGAGAGCTCACTGAGGCTATGAGGGGACATGGCCGAGTGGTCGGTGGGTGAGGAGAAAGTTAGAGCATGTGCTGAGGGCTTCGTGCTGCCAGTCCAGTGTTGTACCTGCTGCAACAGGAGTTGGTGAAGCACAGCATGAGCCAAATGCAGCTCCATGCCTGTTTGTAAAGTTTCATTGGGACACAGCCTCGCCCATTCATTTATATTCCCTCTATGGTGGCTTTCGCTCTACAGTTGGAGAGTTGAGTAGTTGCCACAGAGATAGCATGGCCTTCAAACCCTAAAATACTTACAGCCTGGCCTTTATAGAAAAGGTGGTGAGCCCTGTGACTATAGCATTGGCTGCCAATCCTGGTGGCTCTTTAGAATCACTTCTCCAAAACAGTACAGGGTGCTAGGCCACACTCTAGGCTTTCTCCCCAACCTTTCAGGATGGGATCTAGGACTCAGCATTTGTAAAAAAAAAAAAAAAAAGTGGTTTTAATGCTCAGGCAGTTAAGCATCACTGCATTACATCAGGCTGCTTCTACAGCACATTACCTTGAAAACACATTTCAGGATCTAAGTGCATTTTTATATGGGACACGAGACTGAATAAAACCCTCCAGAGCAGCGCTTCTCAAAATTTTGCTAGTATCAGAATCCCCTGGAGGGCTTGTTAGAGCTCACCTTGCTGGGTTCTGCCCCCCGCCTCCCCTAAGGTTCTGATGAGTAGATCTGGGGTTGGGCTGCAGAACTGGTGTTTCCAGCAAGCTCCCAGGTGGTGCTAATGCCGCAGACCCATGACCACACCGCACAGCACTGACTTAGATCAAAAGGGCCTGCATCTCTAATGAGAGAGCGAGTCAAGTCCTGTGAGCCAGAGGATGGGGCTGAGGAGAGATTTATGGACCAACTGCTGGGATCGTTCCAGACCACACTGTACCGACCCTCACTCCTCTGCTCAAATCACCCTTGTCTCCCCCGCCACTCCATTCCACCTATGATTCAAAAGCAAGCTATTCTTGTTCCAGGGCTCAATTCCCATATAGGTTCTCTTTTATTGTGTGTGTGTGTTTTTTTAAATCCCTGGGTGCTGTTTTGAGTCTTTTTGACTGAAGGGAGGTGGGATGGTAGACGTGAGCAAATTTCGAGAATAAAGAAAAACCAATTATATGTTGCAAAGTAGTACAGAAAGAACAGCAGAAGTTGGATAAGTATTTGTGGAAATCGTGGCTGTGAAAACACAAAATGAAGACAAGGCAACAGAGACAGGCAGAGACAGAGGACCTTAGAACCACAAAATGACTTTATTTGGAACCAGAAAACAACAGCAACGGTGAGAATAGTCTGGGCCGAGTGAGGGCTTGGCAGTGGGACTCTAGTACCAGGGACTGAATTTGTCCAGGTGAAAGGAGCAGGCTAGAGAGCTGACTTTCCACTTACAAACTCAGCAAATCGCCACCAGCTCTTTAGTCCACTAATCAGTGGACTCTCACGTACACTAGCTTGGACTGCTTTTCAGATCTCAGGTTTTGTGAGGATTTTGTAAATAATTTTGCAAGGGAAGGCACCACTGCAGTGAAGATTTTGGTGTGTCCCTTTCTTCTCTTTTTGATATACCAGGCATTGAATCAATGACAGGACAAGTAGAAAATATTTGTGAGTTTTGCTCTAACAAATCCCCAAAGAACAAGAGTTTCTCATGCGCGGCACTCCTCATATTTTGGGCCAGGCAGTTCTTTGTGGTGGGGGCTGTGCTGTGCATGGTAGCATGTTGAGGAGCATCCCTGGCCTCTGCTCATTGGATGCCGGTAGCACCCCTCCCAAGTTCCAACAACCGAAAATGACTCCAGACATTGACAAATCGTCTCCTTGTGAAAAGCACTCTTTTGAACACAACTTCCCTCCCCCATTCTTGTCTTTATATTCTTTTCAACATTTTATAAGGGTAGGCCAGATAGATCAACTTCCCAACACCAAAAGCTCATGGAAATGAGCATACATGTGTGTCTCTGCAATCAATGCATACGTGCCTGGAGCCAGAATGGAATGTCACGTTCACTGGAGGGCGCTAGTTCGGTTCCGCAGGACGCTTAGGGTCAATACACCAGTACCATAATCAAATGCCTGTTTATCATCTGCCCTTTCCCTCTTCTCCAGCAGAAACCATCCTTAATACTTGCAGTCAGTTTTTGCAGTCATTTTCTTTCAAAGCTGGAAAGAAAATCTTCATCCAGGCCCTTTCTCATTCCAATCCGTTGGGATTCCTACTTGCATTATATGGCCAGCCATTTGGACATTGGATCCGGGTTTCTTCATTTGTATCCACGTTTCCGAGTGTTGTTGTTGTGTGTTGTTGTTTTTAATGAGGACTGGCTGTGTCGTGGTTTGTGAGGCTCAGGGTAAAATGAAAACGCGGGCTTTTGTTCAACAAGCAGTGAGAATCTCAGGATGGCAACAGCACTGTTCACATGAGCATGATGTCGGATGAAGGAGCCTCGGCTGGCAGGGCATCAATGTTGTTGTTTTCATTTCATTGGCCTGGCCATCTCTGTCTTCCCTTAATTACGATGCTTCTTCTGAAGGAAGGCCCTCAAAGACAAACACCGTGACCCCAATCCATTTAAAGAATTGTACTGCGGCAAGTGTATATAGCATATATTTTTCAGACTTTCAAAAAAAAAAAATCCACACGGAAATCTTTTCTACATCATGACAGCCATGAAAGTAAACAATGTGGCCTTTCCCCATATACATATTTTCTTGTAAATATGACAACATGGACATAGTAACTGCTACTACCCACAATGTTTTTAAGTTAGCAAACAGACTTCCAGAACAAAATTATAGCATAATTCCTTGTCCTTATAAAAATAGTCAAAACATCCCCTAAACAGCTTGCAGTGAAAATCTGAGTAGTAGCTGCTTTATATTGAAACACATTATGTGCATGGGAATATTGTCCTTCTGGTAAATGCTTTACATTAGCATCATAAGGCAAACTGTAGCATTTATTGGTACCTGGAGACCATGAGTTTTTAGACCCTTTTATTTAAAACCTGTTAATGTACAAAGTGCATTAAAATATGTTATCCAACTACTAGAAACAGTATGTAAAAATTACTAAGACAACACTTTCAGTTTATTCCGGGAAAGCACACACACATTGTTTTATAGTATAAAAAAAATCCTATTGAGTTTCCAGAGAATGATTTTTTTTCCCATTGAGGTGTCCATCTTTTAGATGTGAAATTGTCCTAAGTAGCTATCAAAATATTCATCTGGGTATAAATAATATAGTAAATATATAGACTCTATCTGTTAAGAAAAAGCAGAGCATCTGCCAGTGAAGAGGACAGAGGCCCCGGGAAGCCACCATGAAGTCCAGACTCGAACTCACATCATGTGATGCTGAAACAGCGGGTCTGTGAATGGGGTGCAGGGGAACAGTTGGTTGATTTGGTTAAAAACAAAATCACTACAGACAAAGCCTAAATCCGCCAGTCTGTTCAGGCAAAATGGCCAACCCAGGAGCCCGGATCAATATTTCAGCAAATGAAATGATTTATAGGTGTCATGCTTTTGCCAAGGAAGAACCATTGCCAAATTCCAGGTCCAAGGACTGGAACTTACTTCATGGACCATTCCAAGGTGTCAGATCAGCATGCCAAGAGCCCCGCCTTAGCAGATGCTATTGAAGGTTCCAGTGTGGGAATAGCAGATGTGATTTTTTTTTTGGTCTTACAACTCTATGGTAAACTATACTAGAATATACAGAGGGACTTCTACAACTTTCAAGATGTGTTTAATAAAGGTCCGTTTACAGTAACGTTTGAGGCACGTAGACTAGCAAATAGTACTTTATGCAACGTCCCTTGTCATTAGCAACTCATAAATAGCGTTTGGGGGATGACTTATATTTGGACATGGTAGTGGCAAGTGGGGCCACGTGTCGATCTCCTAGAGCAGTGGTTGGCAAACTCATTAGCCAACAGAGCCAAATATCAACAGTACAACGATTGAAATTTCTTTTGAGAGCCCATTTTTAAAACTTAAACTATATAGGTAGGTACATTGTTATTAACTTAATTAGGGTCCTCCTAAGCTGGCCTTTGCTAAAAACCCAAGGGGCCAAAGAGCCGCAGTTTGCCGACCACTGTCCTAGAGAGAAAAATCAACGCACAGTGGTGCTGCCATTTGTGATAGAAACTGTTTATTTCCTCAGCTCCAGTGACAAAAGGAAAATGATTTGGGGGTGGGGAAGGATAGGACAGCTATGAAATGTAGTGAAGAAATCTCAGAGGCCTAAAGAAATGATTAAAAGAAAGAATGAAATAGATTGATATCATGAAATAGAATCCTACTTCCTTCCGATAAAACACGAATCAGCTTGAATTTCTGAATAATCAGTAGGATTCCAAGTGACTATTTTCAATTGCAGTATCATTCTTAACGTTCTCCCAGAATCCTTAATCCTGGGACGAGCAGGGTAAACTATGGCCGAAGGCTTCAGAATCTTTCCATCATTATCCCACCAGCCATCAGAAGGCAACTAAAGATTTAGCCGTGGCAGATTCCAAGATCTTCCCATTCTCTCTTTTGCTCTCCATTGTAGTTGACCTAATAAAAGCTTCCACCATCACAGTTAAAACACCTCAAGATAAACCAAAGAAATCCCATTTACTTCCCTACTAGGTTCAAAACTATGTTTTCTTTTTAAAGTAGTTGCATATTCTGTTATGTACAGTTATAGACTGTGATGCAATAAAGGTTGTAAAGAGCTGATAAATGTACGGGCCTCTTAATGTGCAAAACCAAATAATTCCTAAAAGAGTTGGAATCCCGGTTATGTTTCTTTTATAAATAATCTATAAATTTTCCTGTAAATACAAAAGAAAATTTGAAGAACGTATTAAAGACTGTACTTCTTAAAGACTGTACTTAATACAAAATACAGTAAGGAGGGGGGGCTGGAAATAGCCCGTTTTGAAACCTATCTTAGCTGATTTCTGGATGCTTTTTGGCGAGACTTAACCACACTCTGGAAGCCTGTGCTTTCTCTGCCCCCTAAATGGTGGCCACAAGCCTTCCTATTGCCCAGAAAGCACCTCCACGTGGCCAGGTGCTCATGGCAGCTGCTCGGTGCAGTCCAGGTGGTCTGGGATGGGAAGCCCAGTTATAATGGTCAGACACTTGTTCCACACGGTGAAGGTGGGGCACACAGGCTGCGAGAATGTGATGTCGAAGGTGTAGAGGTGGACGGAGTTCAAAGCATCGTAGAAAGCGACGGAGCCATTATCATAGTCCAGCAGGATGCCCACGCGCCGGAGGTGAGGGGATGGCTCAATGGGGATTTCCTTGCTGTTGTGTCTCACCACCCAGTTATTGTGGCAGCGGCACAGTGCCCAGGAAGCCGAGTTCTTCCCAATCCACTCGTGCTTCGGGGCTGATTTGTACGCAAGGCCAATGGCATACCTGTAGGAACAAGACCGCAAAAGCAATGAACACTGAATTTGTCAGCTGGTGCCATGCCTGTCATTTCCCACAACTTCAAGAGCATTTTGCAGAAGGCAAGCAGGGAGAATGGTTTGCACTTATGGGGATCAGTTCCTTGTTACCATTCAGCCTCACTTTTTTCATCTATAAAGCAGGGACAATGACAGTCTTCATCTCTGAGGGTTGTTTGGAGGAGTCAAGGCAAGAATACATGCAAAATCCTGGACACAAAGCCTGGCCTGGAACATTCCGTAACTGTTACTTTATTATTTTTGCCCAATGACACATCTTACCTAATAAAAGAGAAACATGCAAATTAATCATCACTCCGCTATGCCCACAGCCAATCAGAGTGAATATGCAAATTAACCCAACAAAGATGGAGGTTAATTTGCATATGCAGGTGCAGAGTGGTGTGAAGCCAGCTATGAGGGGAAGAGGGGCAGTGGAGGGAGCTACTGGAGTGGTGCTCCAGACAGAAGCGAGGACTTGCTTGCTCGGGGCGGCTGGGAGTGAAGCCAGGGGCCTATTCTTGCACGAATATCGTGCAACGGGCCTCTAGTCTACAATAATCCTATATAATAAAAGCGTAATATGCAAATTGACTGAACGGCTGAATGACCAGTCAGCGGGGGGCGGGGCCGGTGCCAGGCCAGCCAAGGCGCCCTGTAGAGGGAGTGGCAGCGATGGGACGGGGGGGGGGGGGGGGGGGGAGAGGGCACAGGCCAGGCTGAGGGACAACCCCCCCCCCAGTGCATGAATTTTCGTGCACCAGGCCTCTAGTAAAAGCATAATAAGCTAATTAGATCAAACGTCCTTCCGGACAAAGCTGCAGCAGGCGGGGCCCGCGGCAGAGGTGGCAGAGGGGGCTGGGGCCAAGGCCCTTGCACGAATTTCGTGCATTGGGCCTCTAGTTAATAAATAACAGATTCAGAATTTAAACCTCGGATGACTCAAAAGGCCACAAACTTAAACAACGTTCGCTAATGCTTTCCTTCACCAGAAACTGTGGAATTCATCACTGCCAAGAGCCCTTCTGCTTATATTTCCGACTACACTTAAAAATTGTGAATGTCTGAGCAGAGGATATCCTGGTTATTCTAAATGTTCTCTCACTGCTCAAAACAATGTTAATAATTCTTTTGACAATCTTCTAAGCTCCTTAATCTCCTTTTACCCCAAGAAGGTATGACTCCGTAATATTTGTAGTAGTTCAGCTATGAAGACAGGTGAAACCCATCCTTCTAATAAAGAGTGAATGATTCAGCCCTGGCCAGTGTGGCTCAGTTGGTTGGAACTTTGTCCCATGCACCAAAAGGTTGCTGGATCGATTCCTGGTCAAGGTACATGCCCAGGTTGCAGGTTTGATCCTTGGTTTGGGTATGTGCAGGAAGCAACTAATCAATGTTTCTTTCTCTCTCCCTCTCTCTCTAAAAAAAATTAAAAAATCAATAAAAACATTTAAAAAAAGAGTGAATGATTCAGTTCAACTTTTAATATGTTATAGCAGAAACTAGTCTAACTAGATGTTGACATAAGGTACCATACCCAATGCAGAGAAAAACTTCATCGGTCTTTGATAAAATAACACTCTTTTAAAAATCACATGTTGGGTTTAAAATACAATCACTTTAAGAGTAGCATGTTTAAAACAGACTACAACACACCATCATTGATTTAAAAGAAATGGAATTGATAATCCATTAATCTCAGTGTGCCAACCTGTTTACCCTTACTTCAGCCTCCTCTTCCCTTTCATATATCCCGCCCTACATCATAGGGAGGATCCTGGGGCTACCTTTTCCAGAATCTTCTTTCCAGCAGGAGTCTGGATCAGGGTCTGCCATGGCAAGTCCCTGGCACAAGATCCAGAAGTCCTAAGAGTGGGGGGTGGGGGGAAACGCTCTTTTCCAGACAGAGGCAAGGCTTCCAGAGGCTTCTGGGTGAGCTCGGGCACACTTGCATCTGGGCCGTGGGGAGCCGTCTAGCACCCCTAGCATGTCAAGACTTCATCGATGGGCACAGCAGGCTCCCTGACTTGTGCTTCCAGCCCTGGCCGGGCTCCAGGTAACCCTCCAGCCCCCTTCCTCCGTGTGGAGAACCTAAGGTGAGTTCTGCTTTTCTGTTGAACCCTCACTGAAACACTTGGAAAATATTTTTGTCTTGCAGTTGTGTGTGTTTTCCTCATAGAGGGCCTCTATGCGCTGGTAGACACCCTTGCCATTTTTTTCAGATAATTTGGAAGCTATATTTGCATCACAAAACAGACATATGTCTGTATTATTTCCTTGTTGCGGCACGCCATTTTTATTTCTTATTAAAGAACTCTGACGTCTATTTCCCATTTGAACCTTAACGGAACCCCCTATGAAGTAGCTGCTGCAGATATGACTGACTTCATTCAGCAAATGGGGAAGAACAGAGGTTAAAATTAGCCGCAAAATTCAGGATCTCGCCCTCTTCCCCTTGACTTCTGTGAACCCATGTTTACTTAACACCATTTCATCAAAACCAAGTGCACATGAACAGCATCAGAGAGTAAGAAAATAACTATGTGTACAGTCCATTAAGCAAAGGCAAATACCATTATATTATCATTAATCTGAAAACCTATGCACATATTTCTACTGAACTTGAAAGGAGCAGGCAGAAGGTAATGTTCCATTAAGTTACACAGTGAGACTCGGAGAATTAAAAATGTATAAAAATTATGTTTCTCAGAGCAATGTTAACATGCCCCATTGCATGGATCACAACATGCATGTTAATGTAAAGTCAAGACTATATTTCATGAGAAAATATGTGTCATTAGCTGTTGCAAATCAAGGCGTCACAGGAATTTGATTGTAAGGGTCACCCTTTGCTCACTAAAACCTCCCAGGAAATGTTCAACCATGTTCTACACGAGAATTTTTCTGAAAATTGACATAATCATGTTTGCAAAAATCCAAAGTGTGGCAATTAATTTTAAATTTCCTCCCCCTCATGAGTTGGTTTTGACATCTGGAGGGTGTTTTCAAGGTAATGCTGATCTATGTTTATATAACTGAAGTGGTCTGGTGGAATTTCCCGTACCATTCATCAATGGGCATGAGATCATAATGATCAGGTATAATTTATCATAAATAATTATTAATGAGCTTGTAATTATTTAGACACTGGTTTCCATCCCAGATTAATATAGCACATTAATTAAGTAGTAACGTTTGCTCTTTTGCACCTGCAAAAATTCATCGTATTTTCCTTTGGGCTTTTATCTTGCTCCAGTGTAGCTAAAAACTGTAAATGCCAGCCTGGACCAGAGCTGAGTGGGGGCGGAAGGATTCGTTTCCCATCCTCCAGCAGGATGTTGGGACAGGAAAAGGTTCTGGGCAAAGAGAATTGTGATGCTCACAACAGAAGAAAGTCTACTTGGTTAGCCAATGTAGGTACCAGCGTTGGGAGAAATGACACCCAACCTTGTGATTTCACTTAGATGTCAGTTGACTTGTGCTAATGCTATAAGGCACTTAGGCACAATGTATTCTTTGCATAAATGTGAATTGAAAACTTCTTTATAATAAATGTTGTAGCATCTTTATCTCAAAACGGCACTGTTATAATACTCATCATTATCAGGTTGTGCACTTTTCAGCCTTTTCTAAAGCAAGGATTAAGCTACTACTCATGAAGCACTCCACTGTAAGCCCTAAAGAGTCATGATAATGTTTCGAAAATAGAACATGTTGGTTAAGAGCAGGGATCAGCAAACTACAACTCACAGGCCAAATCTGGCCATCTGCTTCTTTTCATAAGCGAAGTTTTATTGGTGCACAGCCACACCCACTTGTGGACATATGGTCTATGGCTGCTTCTCTGCTACAAGTAGAGTTGAGTAATTGTGACAAAAATCACCTGGTCTGCAAAACCAGAAATATTGGCTCTCCAGCCCTTTACAGGCAATGTTTGCAGACCCTTGGTTAAGAGCTTGCATGCTGACTGCAGACTTCCTAACTCTGCTATCTATGAGCTTTGTGACCCTTGGGCACGTGCTTCAGTCACCCCCTCTGTAAAACCTGCTAGTATCACCTCCCTTTGTAGGGGTGTTAGAATAAATGAGTCAACATCTGTAAAATGCTAAGGTGAGTGCCTGGCACTTAGTTGTGCTAGATGAGAGCTGGTGAAATAAAAATAAAATGGCTCCCTTTTTGTACAACAGCCAACAGGTATTCGTGAGACAACTGGCCAGAGTAAGGCGTGAAGTTTGTGGCTCTGGAATAGGCACAGTCAGCTTTGTGAGGTTAACTTGGTAAGGTAAACTAGTTCCTACGTAGACTGCACCCTGACCTTCTAGGCTAAAGTTCCGAGGCTGGATCTACCAGACCTTGTGAAGAGATTCCCAGCCTATGATAACCACTTCCCCACAGCCTTTAGCTCTCCGACATTTGCACCAACTAGCCCAGTCTAAATTCACACAGTATACAAGACAATAGAAATTCGTTTTTTTCAAAGAATGAAGAGTAATGTTTTACAGTAGGTACTGGCAAACTTTTTCCATAAAGGGCCAGAGAGTTAATATTTCAGCTTTGTGGACCATAGTATCCTGTCGTAACTGCTCAATTCTGCTGTGTGGCTCAAAGGCAGCTATAGACAAGATGGAAAAGAATGGGCGTGACTCTGTTCCCATAAACCTTTATTTACAAAAACAGCTGTAGTCTGCTGACCCATGTTTTAAGGCATGAAAGAGCCGTGTTAGCATACTAGCTCTCCCCAGGGATGAGGACTCTATCATCTTAGCTGCCATTCTTGCCAATAATAAAAAATGGATAGACTTGAAACAAGTTATTTTTCTTATTGGCTGAATAGATTAGATGATTGCTTGGGGAATATTCACTCCCTCTTCTCTCCTCCACGGGAGGAATATACTTCCTGCACCATTGGCTTTGGCCTTGGCCATGTGACTAGCCCAGTGGTCAGCAAATTCATTAGTCAGCAGAGCCAAATATCAACAGTACAACGACTGACATTTCTTTTGAGAGCCAAATTTTTTAAACTTAAACTTCTTCTAACGCCACTTCTTCAAAATAGACTCGCCCAGGCAGTGGTATTTTGTGGAAGAGCCACACTCAAGGGGCCAAAGAGCTGCATGTGGCTTGCGAGCCACAGTTTGCCGACCACTGGACTAGCCAATGAGAAGTTAGTGGACATGATGCAAGCAAAGGCTTGAAGTGAGCTCGCATCGTTGGGCTTGTACTCTTGGGCTCCTGGAGAAGACCACGGCCTGGGTAGCCCACACATCCAAAGAGGATGAAGAGACACATAGAACAGCCCTAAATCCAATCTACAGCTTAAAGCAAAGCCCAGCTGAGATTAGCCTTGCTCAACTGACCCACAGATGTGGGCGTTAATGAGCAATAATAAATGATGGTTGTTTGAAGCCACTGAGTTTTGGCATGTTTGTTATGTAGCATGACTAGCAACAGCTGACTGATCAAGGTTTTCTGCATATAATTCTTCAAGATGGACCCTGCTATGGGTTGATGCTCTGACAAAGTAGAGAGTGAAATGTGCCTTTTTATAATTGGAGACAATAGATATAATTGCTTACCACGTGCTTCCACTTATGACCACTTCCCAATAGTGCCGGCCACTGTCAATGAACACGTTCCCAGCTACGCCGTAGCTCCCTTGGCTGGTGAAGCGTTCGGGTGTGTGACTCTTTTTGGATGATGACTCATCACGTTCTACTGTCAAGTTATCATGAGACACCTTCAGCTTTCGATGTGCAGATTTGGGGTCCAGTTTAAATGGTTGGCCTAGAAACAATTTACAAAACAAAAAGAGGAAGAGGAAAAGGACGGTTTATTTACTAAAATCACCGTCATGACATGTCTCAAAGATATATTCCACAGAATTAACCTCAGTGTATGTATTTATTCATATTTTTCCTACTTAATCTCTAAAAACATTTGTCAGTGGAAAGAGTGAGAGGAGAAATTAGCTTCATGGTTAAGAGCATGTGTCTTAAACACAAATATCAGGAGTCAAATAACGTCATTTGACTACTGACGTCAAGGATATGGGTTAAACGAGGGTCCCCCTGAAAAATAGTTATTGCTCCTGTTCGCTGGCTGCTGGCAATCCTCTAACATGGCACCATACTGACAGACTCCAATTTGCTTTCTCTTGGGAGGTCTTACGTAAAGAAATACCATGTCATATAACATAATATTTCTAGATCAAAAAGATGTAAAGAAAAAAGAGGATAAAACAAAACACATGTGAGTAGAGACACACAGAGAGAGACGACAGGATTATGAGACATGTGTATAAACCAGATCATTCTTTGTTGCGGGGCTGTCCTGTGCATTGTGGGATGTTTCCTATCATCCCTGGCCTCAAACTACTAGATGCCAGTAGGTAGCATCCACCTCAGTTGTGACAACCAAAAATGTCTCCAGGCATTCCTAAATGCCCCACCTGGAGAGTGAAGCAGAATCATTCTTGAGAGCCACAGACCTAGGCAGGTATCTGAAGTAAATAAAAAGTTCCTGAAGAAAGATTAATTTGCTAATCTGTTAGAGAGAACAATATCATCTGTCATGTACTGTGTCAGAGCCCTAACTGTGTCTCAGACTTAAATATATCTACATGTATGCCCCAATTCTCACAAGAAGCCCTCCAGGATTATTTATTTTAAAAATGGAAAGTCTGAAGCACAGAGAGATTAATGGCCTCACAGCCCTTAAGAGTATGAGTCAGTTTTCGAACCCAGAGGTGTCTGATGCAAAATGCACTAGTCTCCGCTGGCTCTCTACTTGCTTCTGAGACTGTGAGTGATGCCCGAGACAGATGAAAAGGAAAGAAAGGGGGACAGAGAAGGGAGAGACGACATCTCTGCAGATCTCATGGCACTTACTGTTTGTCTTCAACTTCCCGGGCTCGCTGCTGCGGCTGCCCGCCTGGTTGATGGCCTTGACGATGAAGATGTACTTGGTGCCGCTCTGCAGACCGTGCACAGTATAGTGGTTCTGCTTGATGTTGGGCACGATCATCCAGCTATCGGCTGAGTTACACAGACCTGCAAAGTCAACCAGATGTGGAGCAGTTCTTTGGTGCAAGCACAGGGCAGCGTTTGCATAATTTTAGGTTACTTGACCCATAAATGCCGTGCTTTGTCACTTCTTAGGGAGATAACAATATACTTGAGTGCTCAGTGTCTTGCCTCTAGTAAGTCAACCTATATTTATCCTATATAATAAAGAGGTGATATGCAAATTGACCCTCACACCCTCGCACAAGATAGCCATCCCCATGTGGTCAAATATGGCCACCACAAGATGGCCGGCCGGGGAGGGTAGTTGGGGATGACCAGGCCAGCAGGGGAGGGCAGTTGGGGGTGACCAGGCCAGCATGGGAGGGCAGTTGGAGGCAATCAGGCTGGCAGGGGAGGGCAGTTGGGGACGACCGGGCTGGCAGGGGAGTGGTTAGGGGGTGATTAGGCTGGCAGGCAGGCGAGTGGTTGGGAGCCAGCAGTCCCAGATTGTGAGAGGGATCCCAGATTGGAGAGGGTGCAGGCTGGGCTGAGGGACATCCCCCCCCCCCCCCCAGTGCACAAATTTCGTGCACTGGGCCTCTAGTTATTATACACTGAGTGGCCAGATTATTATGATCTCTGAACGCATAATAATCTGGCCACTCAGTGTTTATATATATATTAGAGGCCCAGTGCATGAATTCGTGCATTGGTGGGGTCCAGCCAGCCTGGCCAGGGGGAAGGGACATGGGCAGTTGGCCGGCCTGCCTGCTAGTCAAACTCCTGGTCGAGGGGACAATTTGCATATTAGCCTTTTATTATATAGGATATACACTGAGTGGCCAGATTATTATGTGTTCAGACATCATAATAATCTGGCCACTAAGTGTATATTCTTATTGTGTTCTCTAAATGGGAAAACCACTTAAAGTTATTCTATTGCAAATTCTGTTCAATATAAATAGGAGCAGCAAAGATGGTTCTGTCTAGGACGTTAAGCATGGATTATGTGCTGTGGGTCGCCACTGATTCCTCCTCCCACCCTCGCCCCCATTTTTATTATGACCATTAAATATTTACATCTCATCAATTCTGAGACTCACAGAAGGTGAGAAGAGACCCCATTGCTGTATGAGAAGTTGACTTTATTTCTGTTGATGTAGTAGATTGCATTTTTATCTCTAATTCATCACCCCACCCAGGACCCACACCTAAGTGACTTGGCAGTTGGTTCCTCTAAAGCAAGAATGTCAAACTGGCAGCCCACAATGACTATTTTTGTGGCCCAGCCAATATAACGGTATGCAAGAAACATTTTAATACAAATTTCATAACTTAATTTTTACAATATCCTGTTATACATAATCCTATATAATGAAAGCATAATATGCAAATCGATCAAACGGCAGAACGACCGGTTGCTATGACATGCACTGACCACCAGGGAGCAGACACTCAACGCAGGAGCTGCCCCCTGGTGGTCAGTGAGCTCACGCGGGGTGGTGGGGGCAAAAGCTGGGCTCACAGCTGGTGAGCACAGCGGCAGTGGCGGGAGCCTCTTCCACCTCCCCTGCAGACAGGCGGTAAGGAGCGAGGGGTCCCAGACTGCGAGAGCCGCAGACTGTGAGAAGGATGTCTGCCTGCCGTCTTAGGCCCGGTCCCTGGGGGGATTGGGCCTAAGCCAGCAGGCGGACATCCCCTGAGGGGTCCCGGACTGCGAGAGGGTGCAGGCCAGGCTGAAGGATCTCCCCCCCAACCCAGTACAGGAATCTCATGCACCAGGCCTCTAGTTATTAATAACAAACTACAGTGTTCGCTAATGACTGATTACTATCATCGTGTTGCATTCATTTCCCTTACGCGCCTTACGTGCAGGTGCACCATTTCTCTCCACTAATACTAGCAGCGAATATTTTAGCAGCCGATGGCCATGTCATTAGTCTTAGACTGACTTGTTTGGTGTGCACAACAGGAAATATTTTGCTTTTGGAGAACAAGAAAAATATGTTTATTTACATCATGCTTATTTATTTGTGCAGTTATTCAATGTCTGGTAAGTTAATGTTCAAGAAAAAATATTAATTTTTATTAAAATGTTCTATTTTATGTTAATGATTACTCCTTTATTTCAGCCCTTTGTACTCAGCATGTCTCTATTGAAATAAACCTACATTTCTATAAAAATTAAAGCTTATTTTTTGTGGCCCACATAAACTTAAACCTTATTTGGCCCATGTTAGCCATTGAGTTTGACATGCTTGCTCTAAAGAGACAGGCTATATTCCCTTATCACATGACTTTGGATGGCCACGTGACTTGCTTTAACCAATAGGATGAGGCTGAAATGTCAAGGTGCCAGCTGTAAGAGTAGGCAAACAAGGCCTTGAGAGCTTCTGTTTGCCCTCCTGTGCCTCTGCCATTGCCATGGGGAGAACATTCCCCAGGGTCTGCTCATCCAGACAGGATGAGACACAGGAACAGCTCTATTGCCCAGCCAATGCAGGAGGGAAGCCGGCAGAGACTGGCCAATCCAAGCTAACTTCTGTCAGGGGAGCTAAGACAGTGATCCCCGGGGTTGTTTGTGATGCAGCATTAGTGTGGCCACAGTTAACCAATTCCACAAGATATGTCCCTAAGAGCACCCTGCAACAGCGGCACCAATGGGCAGCTCAGGGTCCAGTGTGGGATTAGAAAAGCATCCACAGGGATTCTGACCAGCTGCATCTCTAGAATGACTGGTTTCAGAGTAGAGAGGGGCTGTGGCTCTGGCTGCATTCTGCAGGATGTGGGGTGGGGAGCCGGCTGAGAATTTATGATGCTTGGAAGAACACGCAGGAAAAAGGAAGCCCATTTGGTTTTGCAGCTGGCTGATGCCGAAAACATCTCTTTGGTATTGGGTCCAACTCTCCTCTTTCCCCTGTCTACCCATCAATCTCCACTCTAAACAGAACCTTTTCCCAGCTCCCTGGTGACTGGGCTGTCATGAAGTTTCCGGATTCTGGTGAATTTCCTTCACCAGTTTTTGGTAGAGGGCCTGGCCCCTCCACTTCCTGAGGGCTCTGAACTCACCTCTCCATCCTTTCCTTTCAGTGGGTTTGTAGGTCAAAGGGTTCGTTCTTTTGATCTTGAGGCCACTTATACCTTACCATACTCTCAAGAAGCAGTCCCTTAATCTTTCTTTGGTCTCACCTCTTTGAGTATCTAATACAACATTTTGGTAGAAATTCACGCAAGCATATCCATACCAACCCCCAAATATTTACATTGCATTTCAAGGTATTCACACCCCGTGAAGTCTGTCTTTAAGTGCTACTAAATACTTTCTCCAACGTTTGAGTTAAACATTGCTCCGGTGGTCTCATAGTTGCGAAGAACACAAAAGTATTTTGTCAATTGTGACAATTCCCCTCACGTGAGTTGCAGCTTGGGTGAACCATCTTTTCAGACGCACTTTGTAATTGACTTTGTGAACCTTCTATCACCTCTTTGCATTTCCACTGGGAACATTTTCACCAGGAGGTCTACCAGATTTACAAAGCCAGTGTGAAGCAAGGAAAGAATGTGCGGTTCAGAGAAGAGGTTGTGTGTGTGTGTTCATGTTTGGAGAGAGAGCAGGGCAGCTAAGACATCATCCACCCCTTACCCCTACCCCCTAGTAGTCCCCCAACTCTTAGCTCTGTGTTTTCCCAAAAATTTTTACTTGTGTAAGACCCAGGAAAACATCCACAGATAGTTTAGTAACATGAGACTTTCCTTACCACATATCACTTTTGCTAACTTCTCACCTTACCTTTTCCTCCAACATAGCTGTAATAAACTCAATACTTCTGGATAGCGCCACAGCCAAATAGTAGATTTTGATCCAAGCAAAGAAGGGTCATTTTGAACAATGAGCTCTGGGCCCCAAGAAACCTGTAACTCACTTTCGATATTTAATAATAATATTACAATAGCAATAAGATAAAGCAACGAGCTTTTCTATTGCCTAGGATTATCCACTCATATTCCTAAACCTTTGTCAATAGCACTCAGGCCCAAATGAAAACAATAACAGCATTCAGGACAATCAAGGGGAATCCTATCAATGTCACTGCATTTACACTGTTTCTGTTTAATTGCATATGTTACAGCAAAATGACTCTTGTGGTCAAAGAAAGCAAATGTAAAAATGTTTCAATAAACTTGACATCGCTGTACAACCCAAAGCTGGGTTTAATGTGGTAGGAGACAGCTTTCAGCAACATCGTAAAGCAGATGTCTGGAAATGCTGCAAATTGCAACTTGGCCTACAATCCAAAGTCTTAACCCAACAAAAAAGATGGAATGTTGCACAAACCTTTTCCCAACCAAAAAAGGGACCCTGACTATCCTCATTACTTTGAAGAGGTCACTGATTTTTTTTCCCCTTGAATATTAAAAGAACAAAATGTTTATGAAGTAGTAACATTTCACTGCATAGCTTTACGCTGGGACCATGTAGTTTCATGAACACTAACAACTATTACTGTTTAGGTTTACTTTTATGTTATTACTATTGCCAAGGTAATAATTGAGAAGTTGATTAAAAATGCCAAGAAAGCAACATTGACCACTTTCATTTGGGGGATGGAATAAGTGGGATGTCTTGGAGTGCACCATTATTGCGTTGCTAGCATTGGTCTTGCGCCAGCACCACTTAACTTCCTGCACATGGTGCCAAGCGCCAGACTTCGCTGCCTCGATACCCCACTGTGTCAGGTCTATTGACCAGGTTTTATTCATCTCTTTATGAAACACCCACTAACCATCCTGACTGAAACGTCACTTTTCTCCAAATTCACTTTCAATCATCTTTCAGGCTATTCCAATAGTCACCTTTTCCAATTCCACTTGAAGTATTAAAACAATGGGACTTGGAAGATCATTAAACCATAATAAAATGTAATTGAGTTTGTCAACTTGGTACATTTTTTGTCATTCACAATGGGTCAGAAGTATGTCCATAATGCTGCTCATTACAAGATTGTACTTACACTGGGGATTTCATAGCCTTGTATAGCACTGTCATCTTGCCATGAAACATTATATATAAGACATTATGCAATATGTACACCCTTCAGAGAGGCCACACACTAGCTTCTAACATCCTTTGTCTAACAGACTGGACAGCAGTGAACATTCTTTTCCTCTATCTCTATAAAAATAGTATATGTTTAATAACTTTCATGACTGTTTTCAAAATGACTAAAATAAATTAAAGACAGATAACTAACTTGCCATAAAATATTGAAGAATCGAAAATCTCTTGACTTTTGCTAATAATAAAAATAGGCTGCTGGTAAAAGGCACTAATTTCAGATTTTAAATGATGCATTCAAAGTAGTTTTAGATAAACAACATGGACAACACTGTAAAAATACATATCTATTTGTTAATAAATTCATTAACACTTGTAATCATGAGTGTTAATAAAAATGAAAAGTAAGAAATTAGTCATGTCATTAATTTTGCATTTGAATGTATGAATTTGATTAGTGGGGATCTTTTTATAAGATTAAAAAGCCCCATAGATATCATATAATTATCCTTCATTAAAGTCAGTTGGGGATTAACTAGAATTTATTCTGACAAGCGAAGGAGTCATGAACTAGAGACAGTATAAAATTTCCTAGTGGCATAAGGAGCAGATGTTCAACATTACATCTTGCCATTCTATATAAGATCTGCAAAGGATATTCCTCCAAATGATAGGGCAGATGGGAAAACAACATTCAAGGAAGACCTTTCACATGAAGATCATGTAAAATGCTATCATGTAGATAATCCTGGCAAATTACATTATTGACCTTTATCATATCATAGAAATATTAGCCTTTAAAATGCAATAATGGATGAATATAGTCTGTATTTTTGTAGGAATAATAACTTGGAATATCTACGTGATACCATTGTGGCAAACATAGAGCTAAGGCCTTTACTTTTGTTATCTCAACCATGTGAGGTTAAACATTACCTCTTCTTACAGATGAGAAAACATTCAGAGGATGTTAAATCATTTGCCCCAAATTATAGAGCTAGTGAGGTCCAAAGTTGGAATTCACATCCAGGTCTCCCTCAGTCTCTACAAATATGTAGAGTATTAAAGAAGAAAGTGGTAAGGGGGAGAGATCAACCAAAGGACTTGTGTGCATGCATATAAGCCTAACCAATGGACACAGACAACAGGGGGGTGAAGGCATGAGTGGGGGTTGGGGAGGGGCAATGCGGAAGATAAGGTCACATATGTAACACCTTAATCAATAAAGAAATTTTAAAAAAAAAGAGGAAAGTATTCTGAAAATGCTTGATTCTCAGTTATCCTTTTACTTAAATTCTTTTTTTTTTTTTTTTTTTTTTGCAGTTTGATCCTGTTGTCATCAAGACATCACTACATTGGCTTAATGTGCATTAAAGAGATGAACAAGTTCCGATACCAACAAGCTGATGAGAGCACCCCAGTTAGATGAGCACTGTTTTCCATCTGACCTGGGAGAATGGGCCTTTCTGCACTGTGGTTAAATAAGGCAGGTCCCTAATCTGCATTAAGCCATTTGCATTGATTTTCTTGTGGTAACTGGTTTCCGGGGATCAAACACCTTATCTAGAATCACCCAGCATAAAGCTCTGAGTTGGTTATGCTCAGTAATGTTGCTGTTGTTGGATTTCTGTATGCACAGCCCTTTCTCACCTATTCCATTTATATGACTTGTTTGGTATTATTTTCCATGCCAACAGCATGGAGGTCAAGTTAGTCACATTTCGCCACCTAAGAAAAACCTAGTTTCAAGCAATAGATATATTCCTTTCGTTTGGGCTCATCCATGGGACTTGCTTGGACAATGGCACGTCAAAGACAGGGGCTTGAAAAACATGTGTGCAATTGGGCCTGCCCTTACCCCTTCACCTCTGCAGTCACCAGGAGAACATGTGTGAACTCAATTGCAGAAGAGAGCTGTGTAGCAGTTGAGTTGCTCCAATTACCAGCCTGACATGCGAGGGAGCCTAACCAAGAATAGCAGGACCTCTTAGCTGCCCCAAGCTGATTCCAGATGCACAAGCAATAAACATTAATTGTTCTACTCTATTTAGGTTCTGTGGTTTTGGCTATTCAGCAAAAGCCAACTGATACAAGGCCCGTCAGTCCTGGCCAAGGCTATATGTACTGTATAAATGCCCATGGTAATTTGATCCAAGAAATTTCAGAAGAGACATAACCACCTATGGTGGACATGCCCTTGTGTGGCCTCCATAACTCCCACTCCATACTATTCATGACTTTGTATAATCCTCTCCCCTTGAGGGTAGGCATGACCTATGATCTGCTTCTAATCAACAGATATGGCAAAGGACAAATGTCTTATCTATCATTCCAGTAATATTACATTATATGACAAAGGTGAAAGGAGATTGCAAATGTAATCAGTTGACTCTGAGTTAATCAAAAGGGAGAATGTTCAGGGCAGGTCTAAGCTAATCAATCAAGCTCTTTAAAGAAGGGTTTAGAGGTGAGATAGTTGAGTAGCAAAGCTCTTGCTCTCTCTCTCCCCCCACCCTTTCTCTCGGCTTTGAAGAAGCAAACTTCCATAAATTCCACAACAATAATGAAATAAATTCTGACAGCAACCTGAGGGAGCTAGGAAGTGAATTCTTCTTTAATTGGACCTCCAGATGACAATGCGGCCCAGCCAATAGCTTGCTTTCAGCTTTATGGACCCTGTTAAACTGTGCCCAGAATCCTGACCCATGGAAACTGAAATAATAAATGGGTGTTATTTTAAACTGCTAAGTTTTGGAAAATTTCTTACACAGCAATAGAAAACTGATGTAATTTTTCCTGGATCAAGCAAAAACAAATTCAGAGAACTATAACATTACTTAGTGGGCTAAGAAGCATCCTTTAGGTATAACATGACTCCAAATGTTTCTTTTTCTGGTTATATTATTCCCTCATCAACAAATGCTGCTTCTATCAATCCTATGTGTACTTTCAGAGAACCTTCTTTGTTTTTTTGACACAATGCTTATTGATCCCAGTTCACTTTTTGCAACCAATCATCCCTCCATTTTCTTTATTCTTTTTTTAAATCCTCACATGAGGATATTTTTTCCATTGATTTTTAGAGAGAGTGGAAAGGAGAGGGAGAGACAGAGAGAAACACCGATGTGAGAGATACAATTGGTTTCCTCCGGCATGCCCAGGACCAGGGCCAGGAGGCTACAACCGAGGTATGTGCCCTTGACCAGAATCAAACCCAGGACCCTTCAGTCCACAGGCTGATGCTCTATCCACTGAGCAAAACCAACTAGGGCCCCTCCATTTTCTATCTGCTCTTCTCAGACCTTCATGCTGTCCTTTTCTGATTGTCTTGGAATTTCTGACCATCTTTCGAATTTCATCTTTTTTAAATGAAGGTTTGATACAATCTCTGGTAAGATTTTCACAAAAGCTTCCAAGGCAGGCCAATTAGGGAGTGGAAGGGCAGAGGATTGAGGAGAGAAAGCTGGAAAAGGGGGATATGAGGAAGACAGGGGGAACCATTTGTTGGTATGGGTCATTTATACCGTATTTTCCGGCGTATAAGACGACTGGGCGTATAAGACGACCCCCAACTTTTCCAGTTAAAATATAGAGTTTGGAATATACCCGCCCTATAAGATGACACCCGGCGTATAAGACGACCCCCGACTTTTGAGAAGATTTTCCTGGGTTCAAAAGTCGTCTTATACGCTGGAAAATACGGTACTTTAGTCATTTAGAAGCGGGGTCTTTCGGCATCTCTCTTTCAACTAACCCTAAATCAAATTTCTATTTTAAGCATCACATGCCTCAGATTTACTTGTGCTAGGAAAGAACAGTGTAGTTAAGAGAGAATAGGTTTATACAATAAGAGCACATTAAGTTGATGTGGATTTATTCAAAACATTTCTTTGTTGAAAAGTTACTTCTATTTTATTCTACTTTGACATATTTCTATTTTTATTTGCTAAAGAAGTTTCAAACTTGCTCCCCTCAAAAGTCAATTCTTCTGGTCCTTTGCCATTTACTCAAGTCAATTTAAATAACTCTGTGGGTGGGGAGGAGTGTTTCCTCTATTATCATCTCTCTGGCCAGCTACTGCTATGTGAGATCATTGAATTATCCCTGATATAAAATAGCTCATGGGCCCTAGTGAGAGAG
The DNA here is from genome assembly GCF_027574615.1 of Eptesicus fuscus. Classification (NCBI taxonomy): domain Eukaryota; kingdom Metazoa; phylum Chordata; class Mammalia; order Chiroptera; family Vespertilionidae; genus Eptesicus; species Eptesicus fuscus. Next base: position 2,932,429 of record NC_072473.1, read on the forward strand.
GAGCCTCTCTGTGTCTCAAGTAAGGTCTGAAATTCTTCCCAGGTGGGGGGCCAATTACCGACATTTCAAATGATGGCCCTGTTCTCCGAATGGGATCAGGTACCTGGTGTTCTTTGGCTATTCATTTTATTAAATACTTTTTTAAAAATTGTGAAATAACACTCAGAAAAGTACATGAAATTAAATGTATGATATAACCATGAAATAACCAGAATACAGCCAGAAAGTGCTGTTAACCCCATGATCCCCATATATTTCTTCCCAATGGTGCCACTCCCCTCCCATCCCAAAGGTAGCCATCATCCTGACATTTATAGTTTTTACACCTGTGTATGCATCTCTAAACAAAATAGTTTATTTTTAAGCTATGGATGTATAAATAGAATCATACTGCATACTGTATATTCTTTCGTTTCCCACTTCTTTCTCTTAGCAATATGTTTATAAGATTCATCCGTATAGTTTGCTGGAGATCATAAATTTTCATCGCTATTTGGCCAGTTATTTTTACTAGTATAGTACAAGTTATTACTATCATTTTCTTGGTTAGAAAAAACAAGCCAATACATATTGTGCGTTCTTTCTTATCTTATCTTCCCTTGATGTTTAAATTCAGAAATAGAATTTATCAGAAAACAGTTACCAGACAGAGAAGTCACTAGGGCGTGTGATACTCACTGACAACGTTGGCTTGTCCGGTGAATATGGTGTACTGGAGCTCATAGGAAACCACACTGAATTCATCATCGGAGGTCCAGTGGACAGTGATGGTGTCATAGGAAGCCGTGCAGAGCTCCTCCCTAATTGTGGGAGGGTTGGGAGCTGTGGGATCAAGAATGTTCATCAATGGAGAAGCGTCCAACTCTGGGATACATTTCAGAGATGTTGGACAGTCAAAGCAGGCCTTTCTACATAGGTCCCTCAGGACTACTATTCTAGAGATGGCGACACCAACGCAAACAACATTTGGTTGGTCTGTTATCAGTGTGATTTTCAATGGGTAGTATGACTTCAACCTGCCAGCATGGACTTATCTCTATTTATCCCGAAAACATGTTTAGAGGTTAAACAAACACTACTCTCTCATCATGAAGGGAAACGTATTAAACAAAAAGTAAAGAAGATAAACTTTGGATATTTCATCTATATTAAAGGGATGGTAAACTTTTTTGGTAAAGGGTTAGACGGTAAATATTTTAAGCTTTGTGGGCTCTGTTGCAACAACTTAACTCTGCCTTAGCATCATGAAAGCAGCCAGACAATTTGTACTCAAATGGACATGGATATGTTCCAGTCAAACATCATTTACAAAACAACTGAGAAAAAAAAGAAAGGAAAGAAACAAAAAAAATACACAAGTGAGGACCAGATTTGGCCTGTGAGCCAAAGTTTGCCAACTTCTGAGCTACGTAATGCCACATATTTTTTAAAAATTGTAATAAAACCTAAATGAAAGAATTCCCTAACTTGATAAAGTAGATTAAACTCAGTTCAAAAGTAAATATTATGTCACCCCAATCAACTTAAAATTTTTTTAAAAAGTAAATATTATGTCTAGTGTGGAAAGGGTATTTACTAACTCCACTATTATTAGTATATTATTTTTAATTTTTATTGAATGTATTGGGGTAACATCTATATATATAAAAGCCTAAGTGACTGACCAATTGGCCGACCGGCCGGTAGCTATGACATGCAATGACCATCAGGGGGCAGATGCTCAATGCAGGAGCTGCTGAGCGACAGCAACTTTGCAGAGTGCCCTCTCACACTCCAGGATCCCTTGGGGGATGTTGGACTGCCGGTTTTGGCACAATTCCCCGCAGTCTAGGCTGAGAGACCCCACCGGTGCATGAATCTGTGTACCAGGCCTCTAGTTGGTTAATAAAATTATATAGGTTTCGAGTGTACAATTGCATAATACATTTTTATATTTAAAATTGTATCCAAATGGAAAAATACTGGAGTTTGTTATTCCATAACAGGTAAGCCAAATAATTGTTTGAAATTTTCTTCCACTAGATGTTTTAATGCCTTATAAAAAATGTATTAATGTGGCCCTATTTTCTTCTCACTTATAGGTGATCTTTCAAATTAAGAACAAGATTAGCAATCCATCATATCTAAGAAGTACATTTTCCTTCCCCAAGGAAAACATGATTCTTTGGCATTTGGTTAACTTTATCACTGGAGAAGGCTGCTGTTTTATGTCTTAAACACATTCTGCAGCAGAGAAGTCTAAATCCTACCAAAATAATGATTTTAAGTTGACTTCTACTGGATGGATTTCAGAAACTGGTTTTATGAGAAGAGTTTGTGGGCAAGAACTAGAAAAAGACTAGGCAGTGAGTGCTTTGCATGGGCAATAATATTTGACATCAGGGGTTGGCAAATGATGGCTTTGGGCCAAATCTGGCCCACTGCCTGTTTTGTAAATAAAGTTTTATTGGAACATAGCCAGGCTCATTAATTTATGTATTGTCTATGGCTGGTTTTATGCAACAGCAGGGTTGAGTAGTTGTAACCATATGTCCTGTACAGCCTGAAATATTTGCCATCTGGCCCTTTGCAGTCAAAGTTTGTTGACCCCTGGTTTAGAGAATCAGTCCAGGCCTTTATTTCCACTCTCTGTACACCAGAACTTAACTTCAGACAGACTTCTGTCAGAGGGGAAGGGTGGTGGGTGGAAAAAGGTGAAGAGATTAAAAAATACATATCTGACACATAGACACAGACAACAGGGTAGTGATTGCCAGAGAGAAAGGGGGCGGGGACAGGTGGAAGTGGGCAGAGGGGATAGAGATGTAAAAGGACTTGGCTTTGGGTAGTCAGCACACAATGCAGTGTGCAGATGTTTTATTGAGTTGTACACTTGAAACCTGTATGGTTTTATTAACCAATGCCACCCCAACAAATTCAAGAAAATTTTAAATTAAAAAAAGAACCTAGCTTCAAAAGGAGAAACATAACTGCATTCTACAGGTTAGTAGCAAACTTTGTTTACACTGCTGCAGAGTCCTTTTATGCTCTAAACTTTGATGGGGATTCACGAGTCCCAACCAAACAAAAAAGGGGGAAAAGTTTATAAAAAGGATAAATTTAAAGCTCTGATTATTTTAGTATTCTTGACTTTGCCACCTGAAGACACATCTGGGACAAGTATAGGAAACAAGTGACTTTTCTGTCTGCTGTATAAAGTCCATTTACCCAGCTTTGTCTATTTGTCATTGAATACCTACATGTGGCAGACAGTGCATCAAGTTGTCCATTCAGATAAGAGGGTTCTACAGAGCTCTTACAGCATTCTTTCTGGAATATGTATTAATGCATTCGTCTCCTGAAGTAGCCACATGCAAGATCTAGTGTCATGTGCTGTGACTTGGATGTGGATGACTCAGGGACAGCATTCAGGAGATGCATCTATGGGGAGACCCAGCTGCATCAGAAAGCATGCTTACTGTCTGTGGTCCCTGTTATTGTGGGGTCAGCCTGCATGGATCAGTGGAAAATACTTATTTTCCCACAATCTAAATAGTTCATCAAATTATTTCTCCATCAACCATTGTGGAAAGATTTGGTTCCTTCTGCATTGCAATAGAGGATTAAATGTAAAGAAAACTTATGTCCAAAATAGGCAAGTAGCTGTGAGACACATGGCAGTAGCTGCCGTCAGGGAGGAAATGTCCCCTCTCTGGGTTATTAACTTGACATAACACTTAGAGGCATGTCTAGGGGGAAAAAAAATCTTGTTTTTACAGTCAGGCAGGCTAACCCTGTTTTGATTAGACACCCAATGGCTATGTCCTGAAAAGTCAATACCCAATTTACTGTAAATGAGAACAGGAGCATGCTGCCAATTTCAATATTCATGGCATGGGTACCAGAACTGGAATTTTCTTGCCTCTATCATAAACAGGACACAAGGAATGGTGGGCTAATACTCCAGAAACACTTCATTTCCTGCTTACAAATGTCTGATAAACTATTTGGACTTGGCAATATCAACCAAGCATCATGTGTTATGGCCAGAATTGATGTTATGTCTAGAAATGGGCCAAATTTGTATTTGAGGCTGACAGCTAAGAAGGCATAATAGCAGGTACCCCATATGGTCTTTAGTTTGGCATAAACAGCCATCGGGATGATATATGATGTGCATGTTACTAGTCAGTGCAAACTACTTTCACAATTTCCCCTTTAATCAGTACTTTGGCATTCGTATAGAGATTAGAATGGGCAGACAGCATTGAAATACTATTAAACAATTATTGGGGAATGGGGAGGACATACTCTTGTCAACAAAACACTGATTTTGTGCAGAATGACCATGTGCTCAGCCAGACATTTTTTTTTCAGTCTTTTCTGCCTTTGGACATGACCTCGCAACATGGGTCTGGCCCACAAGACACAAGCTGGAATTTGCTAGATGGGTCTTCTGAGCAAACTTTCTGTTCTCCTGATAAACAAAGACACTCTTGGCTGACAGGAGTTTTTGTCATCATTTCCCCTCTGCCCCTCTCTCTTTGCCTGTAACTTGAGCATAATACTTGGAGGTGGAGTCCTCATGTTGAGATCATGGGGCCAAAAGCAGCACAATGAAGGTGGCAGAGCAGAAAAAGAGAAAGTGTGGAGTCCGAGGTCATCACTGAACTCTGCCCAGCCTTAGAGCACATGCCTCTGCTCTCCTGCTCCATGATATGAACGCTCTTTGATGGCTCTAGTGCCTGTTAATGGGATTTTCTGTTGTTGCAACTCCACTCATTGCTAAATGCTATAAAAAACAAAGGAGAATTTTTAACTGGACCTGGACTAATGCGTTAGCCACAAACTGCACGTGGCTCTTAAATTTCAATTAAATTTAATAATATTAAATAAAAGTGAAAACTCACTATCCACATTTCAAGTTTTCCACAGCCCCATGTGGCTAGCAACTACCATATTGGAAAGTACAGATGTTTTTATTATCACATTAAGTGCTAGAAAATAGTGTTAGTTTAGATACATCTCAGAGATAAAAGGTTAAAAAGGGACAGCATTGTATTCATAAATACTTGAAACCGAGTTTGGCTCTTTCTGGCAAATGCTTTGTGAGTTGATTTCTTTCCTTAATAGGAGTGGTATGGTTTGAAAGAAGAATGACATAAGAGACCAAGTTTGTGGGATGACTTGCCTCCCTTGTAAATGCAGAAAGCCTAAAAGCAGCACCTCAGGTCCTTGCAAAGAAAAACCTGATCCTCCGGGCACAATGCTCCTTGAATATAGAACCCCTTGCTTTCTATGCAGACTGTAAAAACAAACACCACACACTGCTTCCTCTCTCCTGCTCCGCTCTCCCATAAACAGGCACACATGGCATTAGAGCGGAGATGCTGCTGCTGCGCCGAGTCAGGGAGGTGGTCCCCAGGGGGCTGCACAGCCTGAGCTCAGTGCACATCTGGCTTCACTGGATCCACGGAGCCTTCCTGCAGCCACAGGCCGGGTGGCTTCGGCTAACACAAACAAGGTCATCTAAACAGTCCTCATTCTCCCAGCGAGTGTTTTCAGCTCCCACTTTCGAGGTTAACAGCAAATAAAAATGTGGGAGCGTGGCTAGGAATAGGGGTAGCCCGAGGTTTTGTTTTCTTGTTGTTGCTTTGGTGTTTTTAAGCTTGACTTCCCAATATCATGCTTATCAGACAGCACAGGATTGAAACACGGCATGAGGAATCCAACCGTGATTTGGGGAATGTTGGTCATGGTGACCTTTGCCAAGATGAAATTTAGTCTTTACCCAGAAAGAGCAGAGGGCTTTGGAGTCTGAGCAGACCCAAGCCAAAACCTGCGTCTGCTATTCCCTAGCTATCTGACCTCCAGCAAGATGGATGACCTCCATCGTTTGCAAAATGGGGGTTATAATGCTCGACCACCCCCATTTGATGTTACAAAGATGAGACAGGGTTGTGAATACAAAGAGCTGGGGCAGGGTGATGTTAGCTATCCAAGTTAGCTATCATTTTTTTCCTCCAGAAGAGACAGGTGCCCTGCTGCCATGAAATGGACAATAGCCACGTTTCCCTACGAATCCCTTTGATGGGCAACAAGGCTATTATTTGCCTTACCCATGCTCTAAGAGTGAGGGGAATGGGGTAAGTATGCTTTTAATGTCGGAGATTTTCTTTTTTCCTGTATCCTCAATTAATCTTGGACTATGTCATTTTCATTGGGAAAAAAAAAAAGAGTGCCAGAAATTGTTTCTGGGATTATTAGACTCCATTCCTAAATCAGAAGCCTACATCCCTGGTTTTTAGGGATTTGACCTGGTGGCAAAGTGTGGTATCACTGAATATACACAATATAAAACAACAACAACAACAACAACAACCCACAAATACAATACCTGTAAGGTAATCCAGACATTCTAGCAATTTCTTCTCTCGGGAAAAATCTAAGGCAAAGGTGTCAAATGTGTCATTAAGGTTGATTTCAGGAATTAGAACCTGGGAAGATGCAGTTGCCATGGAGACTCTGCAATATAAACAAAACAACTTTTTAGAAATGTTAAGATGGCTTCCGCTATACCTACATAAGATTTTTAAAAACCACAGAAAAGAAATATAACTTAAAAATAGTGCTATTTTTACATGTGAGCCTTAAAATGATTTGTGGAACCAGCATAATACAGAGACACAATACAAATGAACTCGAGTTTAAAGAAAAGGCAAAGGAACTGGAAATGGCTTCTCCATTCCTCTTTACTACTGAGGGGGGAAAATTCCCCATGGAGGAGAAAGCATATTCATATTTCATGTTGCTGTGTATTTAACAGCCTGGCCCCATCACATCTAACCCCAGCGAGAAGCACATAGCTGCAGGCATTTCTTCACACATCTGTCTGGGAAACTGTTTGTTCCTTTCAGACTCGACCCTGCTCCACTTCAAAGAGGAGTCTCCAAAATTTCAAACTGCAGAAAAGGCAAAGTCAAGATGAAAAAAGAATGTTTCCAGATATTGGATTAGTTTAATCAATTACTAGCCTCTCTCTAAAATAAACATTAAAAAAGGAGTTTTTGTCTGGCTCGTTTTCATTCTCCTTGTATTCATTTTCTTGCGCCATATTCCCAGCAGATGGCATGGAAAATATTCATGAGCTTTCTCCCAGATCCCCTCAATGGATGCCCTGTTTCTCCTCTTCACTTAGGGTTGCTAGTGAGACTTCTCATGTATAAACCCTACAGCAAGGTATAGGTAGGTATCAATGTTCACAACTGGCAAGCCCAGAGAGAGAAAAAGTAGGCTGGTGGTTGCCAGGGGCCGGGGCAAGGCAGCAACGTGGAGTGACTGCTCATGGGTATGGGGTGATGAAAATGTTTTGGAACTTGGTAAGAGGTAGTAATTGTAGAACACTGTGAGTGTACTAGATGCCATTGGATTGTATCTGTTAAAATGGTTAATTCCGTTATGTGAATTTCACCGCAATAAAAACAATTTACACCTGTGAAATGCTCGAAATGCCCCGGCGCGTTTTCAGTGCTGTAGTGGGAGAGAAGTAGAGGGAAAACGGTCAGCATGACGTTGGGATCTGAAGGAAGAGCTATAAGTGCATGAATGAGCGTGGAGAACCTACACTCACCACCTGACCCTTTTTCCAAGAAGCAGCGAATAACAGAGCTGTCATTTTGTTTGCTAAATATTGCACCCGAGGGAATTGGACTACTTACTGTGACTAATAACTGCTAATTTAAACTAATGAATAAAGGGAGATGGTCAAACTGTATTCGAAAAATGCTTTCCGCCCTGGCTGTTGTGGCTCGGTTGGGTGCGGGTCCGTGCACAGTAGGATTGCTGGTTCGATTTCTAGTAGGAGGCAAGCAGGGGGCAGCCAATGTTGTGCTCTCACATGTATGTTTCTCTCTCTCTCCCCCTCTCTAAAAAAAGTCAATAAAAATAATTTTTTAAAAATGCTTTCCTTATGACCCATAAACACAAAAACTCCTTAAAACTCAGAGAGATCCTAGTGTTGTTCAACAAATACTTACTAAGCCCTTAAAGTATGCCATGTACCGAAGAGCCCAAAGAATTTGCGACAATGTAGAGAAGTTAAAAGAAACGCTCTGGCCCTAGCTGGTTTGCTCAGTGGATAGAGCGACGGCCTGCAGACTGAAGGGTCCCGGGTTTGATTCTGGCCAAGGTCACATGCCTGGTTGCAGGCTCAATCCCCAGTGGGGTGTACAGGAGGCGGCCAATCAATGATTCTCTCTCATCACTGATCTCTCTCTCTCCTCTCTCCCCCTTCCTCTCTGAAATCAATAAAAACATATTTGGGGGGAAAAAAGAAATGCTCTACATCTGAAACTAATACAACGTAATACTGAATGTAAACTCGAACTGAAAAATAACATTAAGACAAAGAAAGGCTGTAGTGCCCACTGAACTACTCAAATAGGAATTTCCACGTGAAACCTGTCTGCTTCATGGTGTCCAGTGGGGAGATTTGCAATGAATTCTTATGAAACAAGAGCCTAATTTTCTATTGCATTTCCCTGCCATACACACGTAACACAGATCTTGTGCCCAACAGATTAGAGGATCTTAATTGCTCTCAACAGATAAGCTTGCGTTGGCAGTGTTTCTGTCCAGGGGCAGAAGCCTCTGTTTAGGCTCATCCAAAATAGACTTCATTCCCAAGTTTCTGCTGGTTCTATGGGCCACAAGCAATGAAATAAAACATGCTTTGGTCAAGGGACACTGTTGAAAATGCCTGCCATTTTGATGGGGGGGACTTTGGGGAATGGGAATGGAAAGACTGGAAGTTCCTAAGCCTGGGAGGCAAAGACTGACAGCAAGACTCTTTGGAGATTACTGCAGCTTTTAACACCAACACATTTTTTTTTATGGAAGGAAAGATATTTATCTTTGGCTACAATTTCAAATTCTTAATTGGAGTGACAGCCAAGGGGAGACCTGCCAAATTCAACATTTTAGGCTGTGTTTTTATCCCCCAAATCCTTGTTGCCCATCTTCTGGCCTTTCAGATAAGTTGCCAAAATCCACCTGGGCCATCCGTGTATGCCGCTTTCTCAATCCCTCCCTTTTACACTCATGACTCTGTGTGTGTGTGTGTGTGTGTGCGTGTGCGCGCACGTACGTGAGTGCACATGTGTGTGCATGCTTGTGGGTATGTGCATTAAGCTTTTAACATATCGAGGCAAATGAGGGCATGGTGTCACAGCTTGATACTTAATAGGGGGGGGGGTGGGCTGCACATTCCTCCCTGTTTCTGTCTACTCTGATGCCCTTAATCTCCACGACACTCAGTTGCTAGTAGCCACATGGGCCTACTTTTCCAGAAGGTGGCTATGTCTAGAGCTACACTGCTCACAGGTTGCTGCCAAACAGCCAGTGCCAGGGGGAGATGCTCTACCCTTCCTGCCTAATATCGCCACCTCCGTGCCCAACGCCTGCCAATGGCGCTTAACTGTGCCTCTCTCAGGCGGGCAGTCCACAAGGCACATTACCATGGTAAAACCTGATGAGGTCCCACAGAGACCGAACATGGCCTACTTTGGGCAGCTCAGGATTTCCCAAATGCATTTGGCGCCTCGACCTTGGTGTTGTTTTAATGCCAATTAACACCCTGCAGAACGCACTTCAAAATCCATTCATCAGCCCTAGCTGGTGTGGCTCAGTGGATAGAGCGTCGGCCTGCAGACCGAAGGGTCCCAGGTTCGATTCCGGTCAAGGGCATGTACCTTAGTTGCAGGCTCCTCCCTGGCCTGGGCCCTGGTCAGGGAGTGTGCAGAAGGCAACCAATCGATGTGTCTCTCTCACATCGATGTTTCTCTCTGTCTTTCCCTCTCTCTTCCACTCTCCCTAAAAATCAGTGGAAAAATATTCTCGGGTGAGGATTTCAAAAACAAAACAAAACAAAAAAATATTCATCAGATGTGCTCTGATTCTTATAATCAAGTACACCTCCCCAGAGCTGACAACCGGAGTTCTTGGCTTGGTATTCTGGGAACGTCTGATGGATCTTGGAATGCCTGTGCTGGTGCGGGACAAAGGTCACCTTGTGGGGTCTGAGACCCTCCTAAGAACTCTGAAAAAATGGATACTGTTCAGAGGGAACTTTCTTTTTACCATACTCTTGAAGCAGAGAATTTACTACTAAGAGTGGCTTTTTATTTATTTATTTTTAATCCTCACCCGAGGACACGCTTAGAGAGGGGGAGAGAAAGAGAAGGGGAGAAGGAGAGGGAGAGAGAGAAGAGGAGGAGAGGGAAAGGGAGAGGGAGAGGGAGAGGGAAGGAGGGAGAGGGGGAGGGGGAGGGAGGGAGGGAGAGAGAGAGAGAGAGAGAGAGAGAGAGAGAGAGAGAGAGAGAGGATTGAACTTGAAACCCAGGTATGTGCCCTGACTGGAAATGGAACCAGCAACCTTTTGGTGCACAGGATGACGCTCAACCAACTGAGACACTCTGGCCAGATGAATAGAAGTTTTAATTTCAGATTTCTTATAAGCAGTAGATCAACTTTTCTTTGCTTGGATTTAGTGAAGAGTTTTTGCTTATTTAATGTAATTTTTTTTTTTTTTTTTACAGAGAGGAAGGGAGAGGGATAGAGAGTTAGAAACATCGATGAGAGAGAAACATTGGTCAGCTGCCTCCTGCACACCCCCTACTGGGGATGTGCCCGCAACCAAGGTACATGTCCTTGACTGGAATCGAACCTGGGACCCTTGAGTCCGCAGGCTGACGCTCTATCCACTGAGCCAAACCAGTTAGGGCAATTTTAATGTAATTTTATCATGATACATATACAATCATACCAAAGACCTATATATCAGTGTAGCTTGAGAATATGGTATGTGACACAATCCACTGGCATCCACAGAGTGAGTGGGAAGGAAGAGAATGAGCATTTGTTGCATGGACATCTTGTGACAGGAGCTGGGTTACATTGATTATTTCATTGTATCGCTCCAACGACCATGTTAGGTAGGAGTAATCGGTCTTATTTGATAGATTTGTTCACTCATGTATTCATGTCAGGCAGTTTGCTATGTGCTAGGGCCACAGTGGTGAAAACAGGATGGGTACAGGTCCCGCCCACCGGGAACTTACAAGCAGAAGTGCTCACAAGTGCTAAGGAGTAGCCCAATATTAACCATAAGCTCTACTAAGCAATAGCACAGCGCCAGGCACTTGATTCCAAAGCACATGCATCGCCTACAATGTAAAGCTTGAGGCCCCCTCCCTCTCTTTTTGATGTTTCTGAATTGAAAAACTTCCACAGTTTGATTCAGCTTGTAGGAGAATCTAGTTTTAGTGATTTAACAATGAAGAAAAATTGCATCTAAGTTTAACTTTAGGGAGGCCTGCAGCATTAAAAGTTTGTTCTGGGCTTTCTACCTTTCAAAAGAAAAATAAAGATGATTTAGAAGTATATAGATGCTAAAGCCCAAGGCAGACACAATACAAGGCAGAGAATCAAGAAGTTGTGTCCTAGAGAAGAACTTAAGTGTTGAAGAACAGAGACAGTTAAACAGAGAGCTACACTGAAGTAAAGACATGCATGGAAGGGTCGTACTGACATACTGAAACATGAAAACATAAACCCAATAAACATTTGGAACATATATGATGCTTAAGGTTTGTTATTACTTAGGAGTCTTCATCAATGTTATCACAGCTACTGATAGAGATAGCTATTATGAGCCCAATTTCCTAAGTAGAAATAACTCATGAATAAACCCAAAGAATCAGTGATGAAGTGGCAATGCTGGGATTTGAACCCAGGTTTCTCAACTCCTAGTCTAAGCCCAGTGCCCTTTTACTGCATTTCAGTTGCTGGAAAAAGAGAAAGGCTCAGGAATCGATCAAGAGGATTGACAAATAGAGATAGAGAGAGGGGGGATGCAGCAACAGAGGGACAAAGACTCCTGGCACGTGTTTACAGGCACTATGTATTCTAACTTGATGGTGGTTTAGACTTCTCATAAGCAGTAGGCCAACTTCCTTACGCCTGGATTTAGTGAATAGTTTTGCTTATTTAACAAAATTTTATAAAAGTTCACAATCACACCAAGAACTGTACATTAGTGTGGCTTGAGAATATAATATACAACCCATTTGTAGAAAAAGAAATCAGCCATATTTCCATTCTTAATGAGTGGGGATTGATGTAGGTAGAGCTGAATGGAACCACATATGACCTGCTATATGTGAAGGAGATCACATGTGGGCATGCATGTGCTTGTGTTGTACCTTCAAATGCAGGTCTTCTTTCAGAATGTTCTATCGCCACTATTATGGGGTCATTATTCTCTCCCCTCGCTATGTGAGACTTTTTTTCATTATACTTCATCTAATTTTTAGGGATTGATGAGAAAGGCAGCTCACAATAGCCATTTCATCTGGACATCTCAGGATTTATAGCTGGAGAAAGGTACTCTTGGATCCCAGTTGGAAAGCATGATTAAGTGTACTCACTGTCTAGTAGAGTGTCCTGGGTACATGAGTACTAGGGCTGTTTGCAGTTTTTAATTTTCAGATGAATATGAAGCAATCGGATATAGTTCAGATGAGAAAAACAAACACAATGAAACACTTGGAACTTGGGAGTCATGAGGAAAGAACTGGATTCTCTTAGAGAAGGAAGGAGGTCATTTTAAGGATATAAAAGGGATGGCAATCAGCTCTTATCCACATACTTTGGAAGAGTTAACTATCCAGCCAGTCGTAGAAGGATATTTAAGAAATAACACAATGAAGTCGGTTGTATACTAGACCAAACTTGTAAAATACTGTACATTACTCTCACTGAAAGAATGGTGAAAATGAAAATATCCATGCCTACCTTTATGTGATATTTGGAGAATTAGCAAAGTGTCCAACACAAGCAGGCACTTAACAAATGTTAGTTTTCTTTCTCTTTCCTTGAAAAAATTCAAGTCCTAAGATGGTATATTTTTTCCCCTGGGCAAGGGGTTGGCAAAGTACAGCCCGTGGGCCGAATCTAGCCTGTTGTTGTTTTTAAATGGTTTCCTGGAACCCAGCCACGTCCATTCATGTCCATACTATCTAGACAGGCTGGTGTAGAGCTGCAGCGGCAGAGTTAAGTAAGTAGTTGTGACTGAGGCCTTGTAATCAGCATAGCTCAAAGTATTTACTCTCTGGTCCTTTAGAGAAAAAGTTTGCAGCCTCCTGCTCGGGGAGAAAGACCAGCATGACGGAACTGTTGGAGCTGTTTGGCGACTTCTAGCAATAGGATTTGATTGTTTTGTGTAAGGGGCGGTTGGCCGTGAGAATTAGAATGAATAAAGAGTCAAGGCCCATTTTTTTATTGGATCATTTATCTTCCTTTTATTAAGTTACATAAGCTGCCTGTAGATGTTGGAGATCAGACCTAAATAGAATCATTTCAAAAGAAGACAGAAGGAAGGCCAAGAGACACATGAAAACATGTTCAAAGTCACTAATTATCCGAGAGATGCAAATCAAAACAACAATGAGGTACCATCTCACACCTGTCAGAATGGCTATCATCAACAAATCAACAAACGACAAGTGCTGGCGAGGATGTGGAGAAAAAGGAACCCTCGTGCACTGCTGGTGGGAATGCAGACTGGTGCAGCCACTGTGGAGAACAGCATGGAGTTTCCTCAAAAAACTGAAAATGGAACTCCCATTTGACCCAGTAATCCCACTCCTGGGAATATATCCGAAGAAACTAGAAACACCAATCAGAAAGGATATATGCACCCCTATGTTCATAGCAGCACAATTTACAATAGCTAAGATTTGGAAACAGCCTAGGTGCCCATCAGCAGATGACTGGATCAGAAAACTATGGTACATCTACACAATGGAATACTATGCTGCCATAAAAAAGAAGGAATTCTCATCATTTGCAGCAACCTGGATGGAATTGGAGAACATCATGCTAAGTGAAATAAGCCAGTCAATGAAAGAAAAATACCACATGATCTCACTCATTTAGGGATAGTAAAGAACATTATAAAGTGATGAACAAAAAGATAGATACAGAGACAGTAAAGCATCAAACAGACTTTCAAACTACAGGGGGAAAGTTAGGGAGAGGTGGGGGAGTTATGAAATCAAAAGAAGGACTTGTATGCATGCATATAAGCATAAAAATGGACGCAAAACTCTGGGGGGTGGGGGCATGAATGGGTGTGGGGTGGGGAGGGTAATGGTAAGATATGTACACATATAATACCTCAATAAAAAAAAAAAGAAAAGAAAATAAAAAAAAATAAAAAAATAAAGAGTCAAGGCCACCTGCACTGATTATGGAGATGTCACTAAGGTGGTGTCAGGTGCTTTTCTCTGCCTCCACTGGGATTCCTATGGGTGTCGGCATCAGTGAGGGGCAGTAATGTTTATGCGGATCCAGTACGCGCAGTGAGGAGCACTGACCACGCCAGAGTTACTGCCCAACTAAACGTTCGCATGATACCACTTGTACGTTTCCTATCCTGGAATCAAGTGTATTTTAAAAGTGGAAGGTATGAGGTTGACAGTTTGGTCCTTTCTCTCCCTTGGGAGTTGGCCTTGACCTTTTCAGGAGGTGAAACTTCTCAACCAAACAAAACAGGCCGAACAGAGAGCAACACCTGGCCCATTTTTCTTCAGTAGATGAGCCTTGAAATGGAAGAAAAGATTCCCTTTTATGTTTTGGCCTCCTTCCTGATCCTTTACTATCAAGTGCGTGATAAGATCAGGTCTGAGAGTCACAAGGCATGCTGTTTGTGTGCCGTCATAAGCTCCCCCCTCCAAAAGCAGGCAGATTTGATTCTTTCTAACTGGTGGGCTCTGGTTTCAAAGGCCCTGAACTCCAGGCTGCTACTGAAAAGTCCTGACATGTCAAAGGGAAGCATCTTCAGTGGGAACAAAGCAACTCAAAGCGTCTATTCTGCTTGTAGTCAGCCTTGAAAATGAAAACAAAAGCAAGGCAAGGGCAAGGCCAACCAATCACCCCCGAGACACAGAAGCTCAGCAGCTAACTTCCCAGCAGCCCCCCGCACTCACCTCTCAGTGATATTCTTAGCAGTCTGTAGGAACCGCGCATGATCATTCTCCTTCAGCGAGTGTTCCGCTTGGGAGATGAGGGATGCCGACCGCTCAATGCACTGCTTGCAGTTTGCAATCTGCTGAGCCAGCTTGCGAAGCCTCATCACCTTGAACAGAAGCACGGAGAGCGTTACACGAGTGTCCTCATGTCGTGCAAGTGCGTCGGGCTGCGCCCTTCTGATGCGCGGATTTTGTTGTATGTAAGTCATCCTTCAACCCAAGTTCCAAAAGTAGGCTCAGGGAGATAGGGAAGTATGGCAATCTGGTAGGGGACTCTGCTCTTAGATAGTCTTTATCTCCTTGGAGAAGTGTTGCTAATGTGTTTGATGAAGAAACACTGACTTGCGAATTGCTTCCCTGTTGATGGGGGAAAGGTGTGGCTCAGTGGTAAGCTCCAGAGGGTCACCGGGCCTCTCCCCTTGACCACTACACACAATTACTGTAAGATCGCAGAGAATGCTGGAACCGTGTCTTCGTTTTCAGCTTTGCCATCAAGAAAATCAAACATCTCTGTAGGCACAAATGTGTGACTTAAGGAAAAGCCATTTTGTAAGAAGTTCTTTGCCACCCCTGTTATAAAACTGTGATCTAAAAACATTAGGTACTCCTCTTTCCCCACACTATCTAACACTCACGTGTTACATGAACAGAAAGCGAGCATTTTTTCCATTGATTAATATTTTTCCTGTTGGGCAGATGAGAGACAGCCAAAAACAGCACAGCTGGGCCATTTCCCCTCCCTGGGAACGTCATTTCCAGGCACTTTGTGCTCACTTGATAACTAAGAACTATTTTGATAAGCATTTCCCAGTCGGGATAAAAACGCATGCTTGGTTCCAGCCTCCGTTCCAAGCCCTGATTCTGTCTTACTTGAAAAGGACCCTCAAACGTAATTGGCCGTAACCTCTGGGGCAGGCCAAGATAAGTCCACGGTAACCCACTTGACCGTTGGCTCTGGCGTTGGAAATGTGCTGCGAGATGAAGCCCCCTGGCCAGAAGCCAAGCTAAAATTAGACTGCTAATTGGAATTGCCATGTGCCTAGTGCCCCCATCCACCCAGCCTGGGACAGGTCTTGGCTGGCTTTATGATCATTCCGGAATGGAAAACAGCCCTGGGTGAAAGGGTAGGGAGGAGGCCAGTTCATCTGTCTTCCAGACAAGGCTGGCTCAGGCTCCCTCCAGAATTCCTGCTAACTCCAAGAAATTCCTTCTTTCTCCAAGTCATCATTATCATCCCCGTGCAAGTCTAATCGAAGAAAAGGAAGGAAGGAGATGTCAGAGCTGGAGGCCTCAGAGGAACGTCCAATTCCAGCTCCGTCGTACTACAGAAAACAGAGGAAATGAAAGCTGAATTGAGAGGCAGCAGCCACATGAGTTCAGGCCAGAGTGAGAAAAGTGCTTGAAAGTAAAGATTTAAAGAAAGAAGTGTCAAAACTTTGGGGCAAACAATATGTGATCTGAAGTCTGGTAAAAGACTTCACTCATTATAATTATAGTGGCCACCTGCAGTAGATTAACTGTGTTCATTAGTTGAATGCAAGAACACTTATTTTACACCAAGTAGAATTGAGCTTCTAACATATCCAGAGGTAAAGCTAAGAAAGGCAGAGTCCAGTTCAAGATATGAGAACATGTCCATAAGAAAATGGCAGAGGAAGGAAAAATGACTTCAAGTCCCTAGAATAAAGCAAGTACATGGAATATTTAATTATACGACATAAAGAATGCTTTCAATTATATGGCAGAATTGAAGATGTTTAATACAATTCTAACAAAAGAAAAAATAAAGTCAAAATATTCCCTTAGAATAACTTCATGTCAATCACTTATCCGTTTGGCATGCCTATTAGTGGCCACACAGTTCACACATGTAACAATGCTTGAACTCCATTTTCTTCTTTCTTTTCTCCAGTCATGATACCGGAAATTAAAAGTGACATACGTGGAAAAGAAAAGAAGCCTTAAGTCATGCAGAAGTTGAAGCAAGCCAAAATGAGAGCCTCCTTTGAAAATATGGGAATGTTTTACAGAAAACAATTGTTGGCATAATTTTAATTTTAGTTCAGTGTACAATTCCATCCAATAGACCAGATTGGAACTTCTCAAACCCAGTGCGCACAAGAATCAGCTGGGGATTTTTTTAAAGGGAAAATGAGTTGTTTGCAGTCACTTTCCAATATCCTAGGTAAGGAGCTGTAATTGGCAGAGCAGCAGGAATCAGCATTTTAACAAGCAATGAATGCTTTTGGAACTGTAGGTGAGAAATCATTAGTATGCTCAGGACTAGCATTTAAACAAAAACTAAATAGAAGAGGAGAGGGGAGGAGAAAAAAGTAGCAGAGTGCATTTCTGGTAGAAAGGGCAAGTTATGTCTTAGACAACCTTTTTTGTTATTGCGTGTCTGTGCTGAACTTGATGTCACATGTATTTCTTACTATAGGTTTCATTTTAAAAAAGGAAAGAGAAAACCATTGCTCTAAGTTGGGTATTCACAAACTATGGTCTGTGGGACATATCCAGCACGAACCCTATTTGTATAAGTAAACTTTTATTGGCACTCTGCCACATTCATTCATTTATGAATCATCTATGGCTGACTGCACACTACAACTTTGGGCAGAGGTGAGCTGTTGCAACGGAGACCATATGGCAAAGCCTAAAATAGTTATACTCTGGCTTGAACCTTTACAAAAAAAGTTTGCCGACTTCAATGATTCCGATCAGGAGGCACCGATTTGCACCACACTCTGTGAAACCCTATCCTACACGGTACAGCACTTCAGAAGCAGACAATGAGCATTTAGCAAAAATACGAATTTCTTCATTATAAAACACTTTTTAATGTATTATTTGAAAAATCTGACAAAACGAAATATGATTTTGTAAAAAAAAAAATTTTATTGGTTTTTAGAGAGAGTGGAAGGGAGAGGGAGAGAGAGAGAGAGACATTGATGTGAGAGAGAAATATTGATCAGCTGCCTCCTGCATGCCCTCTACTGGGGATTGAACCTGCAACCCAGGCATGTGCCCTGACTGGGAATTGAACCGGCAACCTATTGGTGCAAGGGATGACACCCAACCAACTGAGCCATCCTGGCCAGGGTGAAAATTTTTAAAAGAAATAACTGGATACTGATGCATAAGATTCTCTGTATGTATGTGTCACTGCTGCAGGGGACACTTTTCCGAGTTGGCACTCTTCTTGTGTCCTTGGGGCAGTGTGACTGCCACAGTGAAATTTTTGGCATTCATTCCATACTCATCATGGAAATATTCTGTCTGTTGGAATGTCCTTTTAGTGGGGACATAGACCTATTTATGTCATTTTATTGGTTGTTTATTATTACCTTAAGTATGCTTTTAAAAGCAGTCCTTTATTTTTCTTTAAATGTATTTTAAATGCTTATATATGTGTGTAGGATTCCTATTCCAATATTGCTATGGCCAAATAATGGATCCTCAATTGACACAAGCATTTGAACCGACAATGAAGTCCGTACTCAGCATTTCTGTAAGGCTTCAGAAAAGCCTGAGCATTTAGTCCAAGTTAATCATTTTACATTTTGGAGATTTAGAGTACATAAAAGCAGTGAAGAGAAGGACCCTTTTTCTCTTGGGTCGCGACCTTCTATCTTAGATCTGTGTGTGAACATAAAATGCATATTTTGCTTAATCTGGAATTTTCCGTCAGCTTTTCATGTGTTGATATGAAATGTATCCCCTATTACTGAAGAAATAAAGACAATTCTTTCCCAGGGTGTCTCATGGCTCGAGACTCTCATACAGTTCATCTAAGTATAAAGGCTGTCAAGCTATTAATTTCAAAGAATGCACAATGTTATAAGAGCAGGAATGACCAGTATGTACTAATGTGCAACAACATCGCCAGCTTGGCAACCTCCCTGGTGCGAGGATTTGTGGTGTGCTTGTTCCTACCAGGTCTAATGGCTTTGAGATTGGCACCAGAGATGATGGAGGCACTCACGAAGGAGATGAAATTCACCTCTGTGGTCTCCGCGATTCCGCCAGTTCTATCTCCGGCTACCCAATTCCAAGTGCTGGTCCGAGGACCCCATTGTCCCTTCTCTAGATTCAGTGTCCTCAGACTGTCCAGCCACCGCCCTGGGCATCCTCACTGGGCACCAAATCCATACTCACCCTCTCTGCCAGCCCCTCAGAGTTCCAGGGTGTTGGAGCCCATTTCTTTTCTTCAAAACATAACTGATACCACATGCCCTGGCCAGGGACTCAGTCACTGTGAATTCTGGGGTTTGGGTTCAACTAGTCCTTGGTCATGTGCCAAGTAACTCAAGAGAAAGCGGAACCAGGCACTGATCTTTTCCAGGTAACATTTGCTTTCTAATATTTCCTTCTGAGATAATGTCCATGAGCAAATCCGCACTTTTTCAAAAGTGATAACTGTCAAGACAGTTTAAAAAGTAATATGATCAACTTTCCTGTACACAGTACCAGCTTTACCAAATCTCAATATTCTGATCATATTAGTGGATTATCTGGGTGATTCCAATGGAATTATAAGGGTCCTTATAAAAGAACCAGGAGAGTCAGTGGCAGAGAAAGAGACTTGAGGATGGAAGCAAAGGTCAGAATGATGTGATGAAGAAGCCATGAGCCAGGGAATGTGCATGGACTCTAAAAGCAGGAAAAGCAAGAAATGGATTCTGCCCTAGAGCCCAATGAAACTGATTTTGAACTTCTGATCTCCAGAAGAACAGATAATAAATCTGTGTTGTTTTAAGCCATCAAGTTGATGGTAATCTGTTACAGCAGCAATAAGAAATGAATACAAGCATTGAGAGCTGGTCCCTGCACACGACTAGGTAAAGGCAACCAATTGCCTTCCATATGCAGATGAATAATTAATTACAGCTGCATTTCAGGAGTCACGTGTCTGAGAACCTGGAAGACGTCAGGTATTAAGAGACATAGACATGGGGTGCGTGATGACGGAAGAGGAAATGTACCCTGTAAGGATTCTGGCCTGACACACGGCGCTCTTCTAAGTTGTACAATTTGTATGTGGGGAAAGGAAGCTTCTCAACACAGCTGAGTCCGTCTTTGGCCAGAGAACAACTGCATATTAATTTGTTAATTCACTGTAACAGCTTCAACAACTACTTGCTTTGATTTGACTTCAACTTTTCTGATCACCATCACAATGTATACGTATAAGTATTTTTCAATCTGTATAGGAAAAGTAATCTAAACATTATATAATGTTAGAAGTACCTTTAAAATTCTGTAGAAAACAGAACATAACATTAGCTATTGTAATCTCTGTGTACTACTTAATACTTACTAATTTGATTTAATTATACATATTTTATTAACGTATTATGAGCAATAATAAAAGGAATTCATGAATCTGTTGTATCTTGAATGAATGTTTCTATCTTAAATATTTACAACATTGTCTTTTGAGGGTGGCAGAGAAATGAGTAAAATAAAACGGATCATAAGTATATCAAATACTATAAGTAATTTTTAAAAAAGTGATGACTTTAAAGTTACCAACAGTTTCTGAATGAATTTTGAATAAATAAGAAAGTGGTCATAAAGAATATATATAAATGTGTAAAATGCTTTTTGAATATAGGTTACTGTATAACCACAGGTAATTTAAATATGCAAACAATAAAGATTAAAAAGCACAAAAAAACTAAATATACAAACATTAGAAAGAAGTATTGTCAACATATCCACAAAGGGGGATCTGATATAGTGAAACTATAGGAGTTTTGCCACCATGAAATCATACATACCTAAATTCCCTCAAGGACATGAGGAAGCACTTCTAGTGTTTACATACGTACTGGTATAAAGTCTGCTTCATTTAAACATTTATTTAATACTGTGTTCATTGCTAGGACATAGCAATACTTATGAAATGAACTTTTCCTCTAGGGAACTCACCTTCTCACAGAGAAGAGAGGTGGGAAACAGTGGCTATAATAGACCAGAGCTTCATGCTGCCTCCTGTAGTTGGGTGTGCACAGGAGACCATGGTAATGCAAAGAAAGGGGAGGAGAAAAAAATGGCCAAATGAGGGCCTTTGAACTAGGTCTTAAAGACTAACAAGGAGATTATAGAAAATATAGAACAAGGAGATACTCTATATTTCTTAAGCTACTTAAGTGCATGGAAGTATATTTTCTCCAGCTAGAGAATATGAAATCTTCTGCCCTAGAAATCATACCTTCCCTTCTTTGATCTTGGTTCCAATAATTTGTCTTCTTTGCTGAATGATCTCAATAAGAAGATCACACTCCTCCATCAATTTGGCTTCTTGACGTGATGCATTGACCTACAGGATGGATAAAATGGTAAGCATTAATTTGGCCTTTGTTTTTAAGTAAATGCTCTTTTTAATGGAGACTAGTATGTTTTTGGTAATTGCTGAAAAGATATTTAAATTTTAACTCTTCTAATGTGCAGGGAAGACAAACTTAAGGACCTACATGTTCACTCCCCATCTTGCATTCCTGGAAAAAATTATTATCCGATGATAGCAGTCTTTCTCCTAAGCCAGACTCAGCCTCAAAATCTCTTAACACAACATGTACATAGCTATTACCATTTAGTTAGAAATTGACACTTGAAATATATTTGCAATGCCTGCTTTTATATTTTGAATGGAAGTACAATTTTAGCCTGTCAACCAAAAGTAAGCTTAAAAAATGAATATTAGTCATTTATGGAGGACAGATTACTATCAATGTTTTTTGGACAAATTTTCCAAAAGCAAGGTAGCAAGGTTAAATCACATTCATTTAACTTTTCTCTTATGCACAGATATCAACTTTGTATTTAATCACTATACATTTTTTTAAAAACCAGGATAGCTAAATATTTTATTAATCTTATGACATAATTTTAAATTTTACTTCTGTTACACTTCTGAAAGACCAAGGTTCTTCAATGAAAGCATGTCATTCTCCTGGAAAGGTAGATCATTATAGAATGGCTTGTATTTGAAGTTTTGAAGACTCATTGTATGCAGGGAGGGTTAGGATTAGCTCATTCTTGGCAACTGGGCTTGGGAAATACTCCGCACATGCTATTTCCTCCATCTCATGACAATTCCAAAATGCTTATTCACCGAGACCAAGAAACCACAGCTGTGGGAAATGGAGATAGCATGCGTGTGTTTTATGATTTTAACACAGTGCAGGAGAAGCTGCAGTGTTACAAAGAACGGCAATAGCATTGATTACTCTAGCATATCTCAGAAGGAGACCTGGCCCAGCCATTAAGCCCTTTTGATTTGGGATACTTTATTTAACTGAAGTAATTTCATTCTCTATGAATGAGATAAACTGGAAGTAGGGTCAGGAGTTCAGGATACAAATCCATTGGTGGCTGTTCATAGAAATCATGTCCTGTTTCCAGAGGCGAGGATTCCTTCACTTTTATTCCTGATCATTATAAGACACAGTAGAGAGACTACTCAAGATGGTCACTGCTCATTCGCAGCAAACCACCAGACCATGTCCTCTGTCAGATTAGCACATAGATATGCTTGCTGAATGATTATTAACAAAATAAAAAAAATAAAAAATGCACTGATGGACAAGTACGGAAAGTGGAACTCAGGCTAGTATTTCAAAAAAGTTAATCATTGTGCTCAATTTCCCTTACTTATTACTTTTCTGTCATCATTTTATGGTCTCTTCAAACTCCCCTATTCTCAAAGAAATTTCTAGTCTTCCCTTTTGACCTCAAACTCAAATTAATAAGTGACTACAGCCGAGAATTTGTGGGAAGTAGCACCCTACACTTGAAAAGTAAAAATGAGCCCTGAGAACTAAGTTGTATTTGAGCAAGGTAAATCTAATAGGAAAGGATGCAAGCTCGGTAAGGGAAGGGATCTGGATTCAATGAGGCATCTATCTCAAGCACCCAGAGCCATATCTAGCACAGAATAGGCATTAAAAACTATCTATTGAATGAATGGGTAGTGAAAATGATCTTTCAAGAAGAGACAAGGTAAAATGCAATTAAGTAAGTAGCTATCATGATATACTGCAAGCACTCAATATGCAGGTATTAGATTTATTAGATTTCTAGGATTGTGTAGACACAAAATTATGTCCTAAGGATTTTTTGGCAGGGGGAGGAGGATAGGATGTTGACTTTCTTTTATAGCCTTATTGACATATATTCCACATTCCATAAAATTCATCAATTTATAAAGTGTATAGTTTTTGTGGTTTTTAGTATATTCAGAGTTGTACAACCATCATCACAATAGAGTTTTAGAACATTTTCAACATTCCCCAAAGAAATCCCATAACCATTAGCAAAAACTCCACATTCTCACTACCCACCTCCCTTCAGGCTTACAGAAACACTAATCTACATTTTATCTCTTTATGGATTTGCCTGTTCTGGACATTTCATGTAAATGGAATAAAATAATACATGATGTTTTATGTCTGGCTTATTCACTTAGCATCATGTTTTCAAAATTCTTTTATGTTGTAGCATGTGTCAATTCTTCATTTTTTACTAGAGGCCCGTGTGTGTGTGTGTGTGTGTGTGTGTCCCTCAGCCCAGCCTGCACCCGCTCCAATCTGGGACCCCTCGAGGGATGTCCAACTGCCCGTTTAGGCTCACAATCCAGGACTGCTGGATTGCTCTTAACCGATTCTGCCTGCCAGCCTGATCAACTCCTAACCACTCCCCTGCCAGCCTGTACAATTCCTAACTGCTCCCCTGCTGGACCGATTCCCCCTAACTGCCCTCCTCTGCAGGCCTGGTCACCCCCAACTGCCCTCCCCTGCAGGCCTGGTCACCCCTAACTGCCCTCCTCTGTAGGCCTGATTGCCCCCAACTGCCCTCCCTTGCAGGCCTGGACCCTCCCAACTGCCCTCCCCTGCCAGCCATCTTGTGGTGGCCATCTTTGACCACATGGGGGCGACCATCTTGTGTGTTGTAGTGACGGTCAATTTGCATATTACCTCTTTATTATATAGGATGTCGAATAATATTACATTTTAGAGCTATACCATATTTTGGTTATCCATGCTTTATTATGTGGACTTTTGGATTTTTCTTTTTTTGTTGTTACTATAAATACAATTGCTATGAACATTCATGTATAAATTTTTTCTGTGCACATCTATAATAATAAAAGCATAATATGCTAATTAGACCAGACATCCTTCCGAACGACCTTCTGGACAAAGCCGGGGCTGCGAGGGAAGCCCAGGTCCTGGGTGCCAGAGGGAAACTGCTATCTAGTGCATAGCATAGTAGATACCTACTATCTAGTGCAGCAGTTGCCAACTGGTGGTCCGCGGACCACTGGTGGTCCGTGAGGTCCAAAAGGTTGGCAACCGCTGATCTAGTGTGTCCACAATCATTCTAAGTATTTGGGGGCAGGAAGGGTAGAACGGGAAGGGAAATTATATGTGAGAAACATAAGTTGCAGCTGGGGGAAGGAAGGCCTACTCTTGCATGAATTTCATGCATCAGGCCTCTAGTATGTATATATTCTTCTTGAGTATAGGAGTGGGATTACTGGGTCACATGTCAACTCTATGTTTAGCTTGAGGAACTGCCAAACTGTTTTCCAAAGTGGCTGCATCATATTATATTCCAACAAGAATATATGAGGCTTCCAATTTCTCCATATCCTTGTCAACACTTGCTATTGTCTTTTTAAATTTATCCTAGTGGGTATGGAGTGGTATCTCATTGTGGTTCTGATTTGCATTTTCCTGATAGCTAATAATGTTGAGTATCTTGTGTTTATTGGCCATTTGTACATCTGATTTGGAAATATGACTATCAGATCCTTTGCTCTTTAATTGGGTCATTTGTCTTCTAATTATTGAACTATATGATTTCTTTATATATTCATCAAGTTCCTTACCAGGTATGTAATTTGCAAATATTTTCTCCCATTCTGTGGTTTGACTTTTTATTTTCTTGTTGGTGTCCTTTGAAGCACAAAAGTTTTTATCTTGATTAAGTCCATCTTACCTATTTTTCTATTGTCACTTGTGCTTTTTAAAATATGTTTTCTAAATGACTTTTAGAGAGAGAGGAAGGGAGAGGGAAAGAGATCTAGAAACATCAATAAGAGAGAAACATCATGGATCAGAAGCCTCCTGCATGCCCCCTACTGTGGATCAAGCCTGCAACCCAGGCATGTGCCCCGACTGGGAATTGAACCAGTGACCTCTTGGTTCATGGGTCGACATACAACCACTGAGCCACACCAACTGGGCTGTCATTTGTGCTTTTAGTTTCATAGATAAGAAACCTAATCCAAGGTCATGAAGATGTATGCCTGTTCTCTTAATGTTTATCTCTTACATTTAGGTCTATGATTCATTTTGAGTTAAGTTTTATATGTGATGCAAAGTAGGGGTCCAATTTTATTCTTTTACTTATGAATATCCAGGAGTCTAAGCACTATTTATTGAAAAGACTGTTCTTTCCTCCAGTGAAGTGTCTTAGTACTTCTGTCAAAAATCAATTGACTGTATTGTGAGGTCCTCAGGTTTTGATGTTGTTGCTGATATATTCTGTGTTTAAAGATATTCTGGTTTTTACTAAACCTGATGAGACCCCACTAGTAATCCTAGAGTAGGTGCCATGGAATGTGTGGAATACTAGCTCTACTCAGATGATAATATTAGGAAAGGAGTATCTCCACTTCTAAGTTTCCTATTTTATAAAATGAGGTGAATAATATCTACTCTTTCAACCATGTGGGATTATTGTGATAAATACATGAAATAATATGTGAGGAAATACTAACATTATGAAGCCATGGACAAATCTGAGGTAGTATTATCTGCACTGATAAGTAGTTTTGTTAATAAACTACGATTTGGTTTGGGAACCATTTCACTCTCCAAATCACTGGGATTTGGGTTACTCTATGGAGGAAAACGGTCCCAGTTGCCATTTCAACATGGGTTCAACTTAAGCCAAATTCTGACTATTCAATGTTTACAATGGATAGGTTTGTTCTACAAAACAACATGGACTGAGATCTACTTTGTTGAGCCAAATATGTTTTGAGAAAGCTCATACCACAACCACCACTGCCCCAAATTATAAATTCCCAGAAATTTAGAAACATGATCTGCTAATTTTTGGCCAACAATATTCCTTAGATCTTTCAAGGAATATGGCGTTAAACTCTCCTTTGAAACCAGGAAAGTTGAATCTCTTCTTCTACTTTGATGAAGCTTCCAAATTCTCTAACTCTAGCATTCTTATATTCCAAAAGGTACAATAAAATAAGTTGAATGCTATCCTATATTTCTCAAATTCTTCTACTGCAAAGCAGCTTTCCATAGTTTTGCTGTTTCATGTCACTTTAAATGATTGAACTTTATTTCTTAAATGAGCTATATATTAATTAAAATACGGCAGGGTTTATTGGTTACTTGCAGTGTATTCAGGTGTTTCTAGTTTCCCAGTTTGGTTTGGAAGCTGGAAGTCCCTGGTTATGATTTTAGCTTTCATTTCTGATTTGCATCTTTTGATTCAGAAATCATTAAGGCTGACAGAAGTGCACTGAGTAGGGCCAATCTAAGGATGAAGAAACGACTCCAAAACCTACTTTTATAGGCCTATTCTACCACCTCTGTGTCTTAAGTCTCCCAGGTCCCTAATCTAAAGCCAAGAGTGGAGATAATTAGGAGTGATGGCCAGTAGTAGGTGGGTGACTATTGTATACCACCTCTGGACCACAGTGGAAATGGGCCCTTATCCTTCAGAGCCCTTGACATCATTGGACAAAATATAGCTTAAAATTGAGCTGTTTCCCCATTCAATTATACTCAGTCACTTTCACCACATCCCGTTTGGGCCTCAGCCATGTGCGCAGCATGCTTCTCCACATCTGGAGTTACAGCTTCCTTTCTCATCTGGAAATGTATCATTAAATCCCCATCATTGTCTTCTAATCCTTAGTACTAACTTCATCTCTTTACAAAATGCCCTAAATTAATTCTTCTGCTGTTATAGCCCATCTCAATTCTTTCAGAATTTATTTCTCCTTTCAGGAGTTATTATGATATCTGTTAAAAGGTATCACCCTAATACCTTTATTGAGGCTGCAAGAGCCATAGCTGATATCAAGCAAGCTCAAGTCATGACTACTCTGAGGAAACACTTGTGGCTTTCACTTTTAAAGAGCTACACACACTATTGATTCTTTCATCTATCCATTCTAATACCAGCAACTGGGTTCTCACAGTCTATCAGACAGCATTCCAAGTACTGGGCATGCAGTGAGGTCCAAGACAGACAACGTTCTCATTATCACAGAGTTTACATATAAGCGTAAAGGAACAGGCTGAACAACTCAATAAATAAATAAAAGTTTCAAATCATGACATGTATAAAGGAAATTAAAGAGGGTAACATACTCCGTTAATGAACATGGCTGAGAGTAGGGTCCTTTTTATTGGTAGAAAAACATTCTCTGACCAGTCTGCCGGGAGATGAAAAGGAACCAGCCAAAAGACGTGGAAAGGGTGTTTGTCTGCAGGCAGTCGTGACTCTGCTTTTCTTTCTTGAATTTCTTTGGGTGACATTGGTTAATAAAACCATACAGGTTTCAGGTGTACAAGTCTAGAATATAACAGCGCCATAGTGCATTGTGCACTCACCACCCCAAGTCAATACGTGTGGCCTTTTCACATGCAGGATGACTTGTTTTTAGGATTTAGGATTATAATCTGTGAGAGGTGTGTGTGTGTGTGTGTGTGTGTGTGTGTGTGTGTGTGTGTGTGTGTGTATTTCCCTTAAGGGCAATGGTTCAGTGTTAACCAATGCTCCTGGCTACTTTATAGAACATAAGTACCGTGAATAATGAGAATAGTTTGTATTTGCCTACTATCTAGTGCAGCGGTTGCCAACCGGTGGTCCATGAGGTCCGAAAGGTTGGCGACCGCTGATCTAGTGTGTCCATAATCATTCTAAGTATTTGGGGGCAGGAAGGGTAGAACAGGAAGGGAAATTATGTAAGAGAGAAACAGAAGAACAGCGTCTTCTGTTAGCCCTAACCCCTGCCTCCTATTCCTATGGTAATTTTGCTGCTTCTCTTTGACAGACTATCACGTTCTGACCCGGTTTCAGCCCTAATAAAAGAGAAATCAGAAAGCTGAACAATGAAGTGAGCATAGAAGGTCAACACTCATGTCTGACTCTCCTAGCCCTGAGGGCCACTCAGCCTCATTAACGCTCGTATCAGATACCAATAATCAGTTGCAGTCCCATGTAAGTTGCCACTGGGTGCACAGCTTATCTGCTTTTTCTAGAAATGCAGTTGCACGTGCTCATTCCTCAGATTAATTAATGATAACATAAACAGGTTAGCTATTTTCTCCAGAGCAGTTGGTTAGCGATGCCTAGTAAAGAGTCCCATTGCTAAGTTTTCCGGTATAATAGTATTACAGTATTTCACAGAAGGGGTGGGGTGAGGCAGACCATTTATTATTTTGTTCTTGTCATACATGTATAAACATTAAAGGGATTTAATTACATACACACACACTAGAAATTGGACTACGTGTCTGTGAAATGTTCTTTAGTCTGTAAACAGTTTCTAAGTATTTCGAAAAACTTGCTCTTTTCATTTGACTTGTATTTTACTGCAAAAGGAGATGTGCAGTGCAGAGGATAAACATCATTAGATTTCAGACATGTGTGGCCTTAACATCTTTGGAAATATTCTATAGAACTCTTAAAAGGAATGAAACATCAACGGGGAAAAGATCTGGCTACTTCACACAGGGAAGGTGAGCTGATTCATATGCATTTTAAAAATCCCCATTAACTCATTTAAGTTAGCCATCTCTAGATTTTCAGAACAAAACCTTTTAATTCCTCTTGTGAAAAGGATATGCTGACTTGATAGATCACTTCCTATTCATACACAGATGCAAACACTGAAGTGAGCTTGGAGAAGATAATCCCCATGTGTTGGAGAAAGGAAATGGTATTTCAGAGTGAGAAAAGAAGGGCGCTGGCATTGCATAATTCCAGCCACCATTCACTTTCACTTCCTGGAGAATGGTGCTCCGTTAGCCACGCAGCCCAGGAGAGTCCCTACCACACCGGCCCATAGAAATTGTACCATCAAACTGCAACCCCTCTGGTGTAAGAATCCAAACCTTGCTGTCCTTGAGATCACTACCAACAATGGGGCGGGGCGGGGGGCGGTGTTGAAAGACAAATGTTTACTTTACAAATCTGCCTAAAATCAGTCCTCATGGCAAAAGCAATGCTGGACCATGGTTCAAATTAAGGTGACCTTGCGAAAGGTACAAATATAGCAAACAATAACATCAACAGATACCATCTTTGGAAATATTTTATCTGTTGATGTTATTGTTTCAATTCAATAGCACTTTTCTCTATTGATAAGAATATGTAATTTTCTGTCTGCATACAAATATAAAGGGGTTGGTGTTGTTACATCCCAATAACACTCTTATTTCATATTGTTATATATGTCCATAACAATAACATCACGCTCAAAAAGACAAACACTGGGGGACTTCACTCCACTCTGCCCAGGGCTGGAGCAACTGAAATACAAATGAGCTGCATGTAAGCTAAACGTTTGGCCAGGAAGGTGAGAGGACAGGGAAACCCTGTATTTAAGTGGGCTCTATGCCCTGCCGTGGACCCTGACCAGGTGCAAAGAGAAATATGAGGATCTGAGGGTGCGTCGGGTTTTATTGCCAAAGGCAGCTGAGATGAACATTCCAGACCCTGGGGCAGAAGTGAGACAGAGCTGCCAGAAGGAACAATGAAAGGGACTCTAATACTTGAGTTTGTATATAAAACTGAGCCAAGCAGAACTGAGTAAGAGCAGACTGTATTACTGTAATTCATCTAATATGTTTATATGTAATCTTCACCCTGAAACTCCCTCACACCAAAGTCAAATATTTGTGGACCCAGCTCAAGTAGATGAGAGTGAGAAGAATGGGCAAGTTCCCAGGGTCCCTGTCTTTGGAGAAGAAGCCAACGTAGAGAACAATATTTTAAAATATTTCATATGTGAATTTAATATTGGGAATTTTTGACTAAAACTTTTGAAGTCCAAGAAAGACTTTTCAGAAGAACAAAAACGGAATCCCTTCATCAAATGCTTTTGGGGGGAAGCAGCGGTAGTGGGGGCACGGAAAGAAGCTACATACCCTCTAGGCTTTATCAGGGTGATGTGGTGGAAACTTTACATATTGATGAACTATCCAGAGGGCTTTGCTATATTTCTGTGATGAGAACAAAAAATAGTTCCCAGGAACCTCATGATAAATCCTCTTTTCTTGAGGTTTCCAAGATTATGGAGCTTGGATGTTGGATAGGGAGCGAGATGCTATTGAAAATGGCAACACACTGTGGTGAACTGGGCAATAGAAGTCTTCTTAGAAACAAAACACAACTATAACAAGACAATACAATTGTCCAACCAGAATGCCACCGCTGATGCCTATAACGTTGAAGCTTCACACGAGAAATTTCTCTCCTGGGAGTAGCACATACAACATGCCCATCCAAGCTGCTGTTGATGTTAACTTTTCAGTAAAACAAAATCGTCCAACAAGGTGAAATAATTTAGTGTGAACAGGGCCAGAGAAGGCAGTAGCTCAGGACTCAGGGTCCTTAAGAAGTCTTCCTTAGCTTGAATGCCAGGTTTTCCTTACGTCCTGTTGTAAGTCCTTGGGCATTTGCCTAAACTACTCATTTCTCACGTTCCTCATCTGCCTAATGAAGAAAATACCAACTGTTACCTGGTAGACCAGGTGTCCCCCCAGGGGATATCTGCAATGGCTGGAGACATTTTCAGTTGTCACAAATGGGGGTAGAGCAGAGGGGAGCGAAGGGTGTGCTCCTGGCATCTAGTCGGTAGAAGCCGGAGATGCTGCCAAACATCCGACGATGCTCAGGACAGCCCACCACACCAGAGAATTATCCAGCCAGTGTAACCCAAATGTCACACGTGCTGAGGTAGAGAAACCCTCGGGTAGGTGGTGAGAACTAAAGGGATTAGTAAATGAAACGCCATTGAAAAATGCTTGGCACGTGGTAATTACTCAATAAATGCTAACGATCACTATCGCTAACGAACTCTGTTTATTTGGAATGTCCATGTACAAGCAACATGGTAGGTTCTAGGACCAGTCAGCCTGTGTTGATTACTTGGAGACTTTCTAGCAAGAATCAAAACTTCCATCTACAGCTTTCATCAAAATAATGGTTTGGAAGGTATAACAGGAGGACTAACTCCAGAATTTAGGGAGTCACTTTCAAATCCCAAATACAATCCTTAAAAGCTCCTTCTTGGTGCAATTGGGGAGAGGGGAAGAACAGAGAAAAGTATCCATGATGAAGAACAGGAGTTGGGAAACTGCTGTAAAGGGCTAGATAGCAAATATTTAACTTTGTTGACCATTGGAACAGCCACGCCCATTTGATTACATATTGTCGGTGGCTGTTCCAATAAAACTTTCTTTATAAAAAGAGGTGACAAGTCACATTTGGCTCTAGGGACATCGTTTACCAACCTCTAGCATAGAGGAAAAGATTATGGACTTTGTAGCCCCAAAGCTGCAGGTAGAAAAAATGTGTTGAATTTCTGTGAGAATGTTCCTCATTTGCATCCTTTCCATGAAAATATCTGTAGGCTGTCTGGCACATAGTAGGTGCTTGATGAACATTAGTTTTCTTCCTTCAAGGCATGAACAGTTGCAACTACTGCATTCAGAGGATT
Source organism: Eptesicus fuscus (assembly GCF_027574615.1). Classification (NCBI taxonomy): domain Eukaryota; kingdom Metazoa; phylum Chordata; class Mammalia; order Chiroptera; family Vespertilionidae; genus Eptesicus; species Eptesicus fuscus. The sequence continues at coordinate 2,964,271 of NC_072473.1, forward strand.
TCTATTTGAAGATGAAAATACACTTGCAGTATGGTTTTTTCCTTTCTCCGTGATGTCCTGCTCACTTCTGTCAGTTGTAATAAATGCTGCTCTTCCCTGGGCGTTTTTCTGAGTACACTCAACACTCTTCAAGCTTGCACTCTTGTCATTAATGCCACAGACTGTGTGTGCGTGTGTGTGTGTGTGTGTGTGTGTGTGTGTGTTTAATGGTAACTGTTCAACGCAGTTTCAGAGAAGCAGCAGAATGGAAGGTGTTGCTCATAATTCATTCAAAAACAATAAATCCCTCCCTTCCTTTCTCTTGTTAATTACACACTTTATAAAACAAATGCTTCACACCCTTCCGTTGGGGTTGGGCACACAGAAAATAAAAATTAAGCAGCTGTCATGGGCAGTTGGCTCTATGAAGTCTTTGTCATCAAGTTTCTGAAAAGTGAGACTTCCAAGTAATTTTCAACAAATATATTTTTATATTTAGCCTTTAGACATTGTGGTCAAAACTTAAAAAAAAAAAAAAAAAAGGACACAAAAACTTACAGGCGAGGATGGTTAAATGAGTGCCGGGGAGGATGGAGGTGATGAGTTTCAGGGAAGGGAAGTCATTTCCAATGGAAAGAGGAAGCGTCTATCCCACGACCTTCCATTACTCATTTCAATCTCACATGCCATTTCTCGTTAAGTGGCATTCTTTCTAGTTGTTTGCCATGATTCCTGAATAGCGATGTGCTGGAAAAATACAAAGTTGGGCTCCTATTCAGGCTTGAGTTACTCCAGTATAGAGGCCATCTGCTCCCCTGCAAACGTGTGAAGAGTGAGGACTGGATCCCGCTCTTTGCTACGCTTTACAGTGAGGGAAATAGAGTGGAGGAAATCACCAGTAAAGCTCGCACTTGGAAGTACAACTGGAAAATCTGAAGCTCTGTTTCTGTCTTTCTGGTGCATCCACAGGTGAGATCTATGAAGCATCTTGCCTGGGTGTCACGCTAGGGTACCAGCAGAGCTGGTAGACTGATTCTTAAATATCTGTGTTGCCTGGTGTTTAATATTCACATTGATTCCAATACAGTGAAAGAGAGGAGAGTTTAGGGAAATGAAACGTGAGCTATGGTTACGCTGGGAAAGGGGATTTGTGCTATCACCCCATTTTAGAGGAGGCGGTCGGATTCTGTTCTCCAAGCAAGGCATGGAACTGGGCTGGAAGCACAAGTTGTTGCCAGGACATACCAGTAGGGGGTGGAGGAGTGAGATAAGGAAAGGTATGAAGCCAGTGATGTGTGCCTTCCCAAGACCACTATGGGCAATCGGAAATGAATCCCAGTGGGTGGCTTTGGGACACAGTGCACAACACTCCAGCTGATGGGGGGAGGGGGGGGAAGAGTGGTACTTAGCTAATATCCTCCATCAGTGGCTGCTTGAAGGCTGCTGGCAGTGGATGGGCAAAAAGCCCCCAGGCCAAGTTTTAGGGGTTTGCAGCTGGAAGCGCTCAGGCAAGAGGACATGGGCCTGGCGCTGACAGCTACAGACAGGGGTGCTTCCATGTCAGACACTACAATCTGGTCGCTTCCTAAGAAGGGCTCTCACGGATGTCAGAGGGCACAGGGATCCCATTCGCCCAGCTCCTTCTAGAACAGCGATTTTCAATCTCATGGCACAAGAACTCATTACTAAAAGTCTGCAGCACTCCAAAAAATAAATTTTTTATTGATGTGACAAAAAAAAAATAGGTATAATTTTGGTTCATTCACACCAGATGGCTATTGTTGTGTTGGCTGTTGTCATTTTTTTACCTGACAATCTAAAAGAAAAGAAGGCAGTGTCCCTGACTAACTAGCCAGGTACTGGATGTGTTAAAAATTCCTGAGGCACACTGGTTGAAAATCACTGTTCTAAAGCTCCAACGACTTAGGCCTAATTGCGGCGCTGAACAGAGTTTTCATTGAACAGTGCTTTCTATCCTCACCTTGGACATTCCTGATTTTGGGGCCACAGTCTACCTACAGGCGTTCATTTGCAACTGACCATGAATGGGACTCAATTTGAGCAATGGCAGGCAAAGTTGCCTGGGAAAAAAGCACACGAAATCTAGTAAGTCAGACTAAAATATGTACATTTGCTTATCCAGATGCCCCACACTTTTCCATTATTTTAACTCACGGTGAAATTACTGTCTTTCTAAAACCATGGCTTTACTGTTTGAAGCTTCCATAAGTACAGTTTCTGCAAGTAAAATTGAATTTTAAAAAACTTGAGTTAGGGATTACTCCGTTATCTGAAAGGTCAACTATATTTCTCTATACAAACCTGACCGATGTTGCCTTCTCACCTTCCTACCTGGGAAACAGAATGCTCCTTTTCTGACTATCAGGATAAGGATGGCGGAGACAGCATCCTGCCAGGTAATGGAAACACTGCTTGCTTTAATTTTCTCACCAAGAACAAAGCCTTCTTGTTGTTTAATAGAACCTTTAAAAGCCGGCCTCATGGGCATAGTTCTCATTTTTTTGGAGACCACAAACAAGAGGAATTCTTTAAGGCCATTTCATGAAAAACAGAAGGAAAAAATACTTTCTTCTGCAAAAATTAAAGCAATCCTTTGTTTGAGTAGCCAGAGCCGGACTCCAGGTTAGCGTGTTCTCTGGGCATCTGTTGGCACTGTTTCCCCAGGCAGCCATTCTCTCATTAAGATGAGCTCGAAGCCATGTCAGAGATATGAAAAAAAACACACCTTTCTGTAGGATCTCGTCCCTGTGGCCTCAGGATCTATATATGTAAAAGGCTAATATGCTAAGGGTCCCTCTGACCATCTGACTGGTCACTATGACATGCACTGACCACCAGGGGGCAGACGCTCAACACAGGAGCTGCCGTGACACGCACTGGCCATTTACAGAGAAACAGCACCGCAGACCTGGCGCCCACAAAACAACACTCAGCTTCCCCCAAGGGGGACAAAGGCTCTGCCACCACCCCAGAGCAACAGCCCACCAAATCGCAGCCAATGCTGCTGAGACCCCATAGTGCAAAATATGGCCCACAGCCCAGCCCAGCCCAGTCTGAAAATGGTCGCTGTGGCCGCCGGGTAATGATGTCATGTAGCAACACCTGGCTTCCTCTCTCTAGCAACTAGCCTCCTTGGAGTTTCTTCAGTCTAGGAACACGACTTGCTTTATAGCCAGGTGCAAACATTTTACACTCTAACCAAATGTCTGTGAAGCATTTTCCTGTGCCTCATCTCATCTGATCCTCAAAGAAATCCTGGAGTAGGTATATAGGAGATTCAGTGGAATCTTATTGTCTTTTCATCAGCCGGAAAACGGAGATTTAGAAAGTTTAAAAACTTGACCCAACTGAAAAGAAGTAAGAAATGGTGGGCCATGAAAATGACTTCAGGTTTTCTCACTGCACAGAATATAGTCAAACACTGCTGCAGTTAAATATTTTACCCTTCGTTCTCCCTGCGTGATCTACAATAATAATCTGCTTTGTGTTGATATTTACTGCTGTGTTGCTGACAATTACCTGAAAGAGAAGTTGGGGTGCTTCACTGAGCTAGAAAAAGTTTTGCTAAATCAGAAAGCAGGTCTTATTAAGCAAGTTTATTCCATATATATAAAAGGCTAAGTTGACTCGCACATGCCTGATACATATAAAGCTCTCACTGGTGCCAAACGCACGCCTGTGTTTTGATCTGTCATTGTCGATCGTGAATTTGGTTGACACTTCTATTATAGAGAAAAGGCGAATAGCAATATTAAAATGTTTCTTCTAATTAATTTCCTTTCAATGTGCACAAATCTGTGCACTAGGCCACTAGTTTCCAGATAACATGCTAAATGAAGAAACATTTTGCACCAAAAGAAACAAGCCAACACTCTACCCTTGCAAACCCTGTTAATCACACTGGGAACCACCACACATTTTCATTCAGTGCTTATTATGATCCTGGCAGCGAACTAAGCTGTCGATGTAGCCCCTGCTTCTCAGTGTCAAGTTTTACTTCTTTCTCTGCTTAAAGTGTAGGTGGCTAAAGCTACTGGTTTTCAGAGCTCTTTGCAATAGTTTTAGTAGCTCAGGAATGACAGTGAGAGGAAATAAGGATGCTCTGATTTCTCCATGAATGAGGAGGCTGTTACTGGGGTCCCAGTGACAATACACAAAGCAATCCTATGGAATTGTTGAGTGCCAACAATGGGTAAAGTGCCACTCGAGGACCTGTATGTAAATTTTACCTCAATTTAAAAAAATCTATATGGGCACTTAATCATCTGATTTACAGTTGGAATTGATTGTTTAATGGAGTGGAATCTGTTCAACTTGGGTTAATCAAACATTGATTTAAGGACTCTTGAGAGTGATTATTCTTGGCTTTATAAAATTCCTTGGGTTTATGAGTAGAATAATGAGATTCATAACTTGAACTTAAAAGCTTAAGGAAAACTACGTGGTGATTTGTTGATATAGATACAGTCCTTGGGCAGAAATTCTCATGGTCTCTAAGTGCATGTCTATTCCCTCTCCTAATTGGCTGGACTCCTTGGGAAGCAGGATGGTAGCTTTCTTTTCCTAGTATCTCCTGCATTTAGCACACAGCACACGACTATGGATGAGGTAAAAAATATTTCTATCACCCCAGAAAGTACACTTGAGCCCCTCTTCCAGTAAATTCTCACTCAATCTAAATAAAAATCATTATTCAGATTTTTATCACCAAATTCCTGTAACATTTTAAATTGCATTTATAAATGTAACACATTCAATTTAGTTTATAAGCACTTTAAATGCCTAATGGGGTAAAAATAAAATCCTAACAAGGTAAACCTCCCCAAATCCTTAAGTAGCTCTTAGGAATCTAATAAATTAAACTTACAAATGCAGTGAAACTCAAGCTCTCTTGAACATTACAATTTTGGTTTGAAACAAACTGTTTTATGCTTACAACTTAAAATCGCAGGTCTAAAATAAATTACATGTTTCAGATTGGAATCTCAAAGCTAACCTGTCAAATTTCTGTAATATGTCATATTCTCTTAAATGCTACAAACCCTTAAAATACAAACGTATGTTTTAGTCCTAAATTGTTACACAAAATATTGATTCTATGGATATTATTTAAGTCTCCATCTTTATACAAAATTCTCAAACCTCTTGGGGGATGAAGAACAAAAGAGCTTTATTTCCTAAAGGAAGCAAACTGGTCATCTCAAAGAAATTGAGGTTACCAGGTCAAGGATTAATGGCCAAAGATTTGAGAGTAATTCACAAGGTTCTACTGGTACCACAGTAACATTCTCATGGGGCCCCTGTTAAGGTGGGTTGGACAGCATTTGCTCTTCCCCAGCACATGGGATTGTTTCTTGCCATGAGAATTCCCCTAGGAATCTAACTTATTAATCATCTCTTTAAACTCTATCACCTGGTTTGAGTAGCTGACATTCAGTAACCACTCCAGTTGTTTTACTACTTGATTGGATTCAACCCATTTATTTACTGGCCAATTCTTGTGTCTTGCTTCAAGTCACATTCTTCTGGTCATTTGAATGCCATCCACCTCAAAAGGCTATTGGGATAATTAAATCAGGAAGTGATGGGACATTGGTCATTATTGTTTTTGTGTACATTTGCATAAGTCATACTACTTTTCCTATCAATACACTACAGACTATACCTTATTGTGGACCTGAAGCCACTCGAAATAGTCATCATCTCCTGACACCTGCAAGGGTGGGCAAAGAAGCATCTTCCCAACCTATGGCTTCCTTGAACTTTATCACAGCCCGGTATAGAGCTTGCCTGGTTAGAGAATTAGGCTACGATGATAGTTTTCAGCACCTCATATGTATGAACTTGCTATATCTAGTGAAAATACTTTTGAAAACATTGTTAAAAGCTCTATCATAAATTCCTAGGTTGGGAAGTTACCTCACTTGGTTGTAAAAATCTTTATTTGTGCTGCTCCTCACTGAAATCCCTTTGCATTCATTCAGTGGTAGCCTCAGGCTTTTGAAATAGCTGAATTTAACATTTCATCTTTCTGTTTCAAACAAAAGTAACCAGTGCTACAATTATGCTCTTGTTAACCAACATTTTATATGCATGACTCAATTATTTTGCTGGGGAATTTCAAAATTAGAACAAAGATCTTCAGTTTTCACTATAGCATTTAGCAATTAAAAATAGAAGCTAATCGAATGAAGGTAAAAGACAATGTGTCCCATTTCTCTCAGAATCTGTGACAAAGGTACTTTCAGCTTGATTATCATAAAAAGCAACTTTATATTCATTTATTAAGAAAGAGAATTTAAACTAGATATTGAGAACCAGAAACTACAGAAGTTGTGCAATAACAAAATGATGCCTGGTTGGGATTATGCTTGTCTCTGAATAGCATGCATAGGAGCAATAATGGGACCCAATCTTCTGTCCGACAATCACCTTCTCACCTGGCATCATTCCTCTCACACCTCTGACTCTCTTACCTGAATCCAACCAACTACCCATACCTCATGTGAAAGCTGAGTTAGTTCTACAATGGCCATTTCTTAAATTTGTCACAACCTGTTCTTATTATTCTTGATATTGTGCCAGAAATATCACTCCTGCTGCTCTAGACAAGCATCTCAAAATATTTCAAGGCAAGGCAGCTGTGTATGGAATAGTGTAGGGGAGATGTGATAAAGAATTCCTATAATATGTAAAAAAACACACACATTAAAATACATCACTAAAACCATGTCTTCTCTCTTCATTCCTACTGCTCATCCACTGGGCCCCCAATTAAGGCCTATTGTTTCACATCCATAGCTTTGGAAATCTGCATTACTAAATGCAAATATGTCAGAGGTACTTTCTTCAGAGGCACATACATGTGATCATACTCCAATCTGAGCCACCTAGTAGAATTCTGAATATGACACAAGAGTCATTCCATCCAAATGGACAGATTAGCAGGTAGTGAAAGGTTGGATCATGTTTTTGAAAAGAGTTTCAAAGCTGAAATTTGGAAATGTCATTCTGAAAGTAAGACTAAACTAACGAAGCCATTCATTCATTCATTCATTCACTCAAGATTAATCTCTTATTCCAAAATACTAGAAGACTTTCTACTGATGTCTTCTCATTATTTCTCATGAATATAACTCAGAAGGTAACAGGACCCAACTTCCTTTATAAATCAAGTTTTTAAAGACAAGAGCATTGAATCTAAGGAGAGACATTGAAATATGTGCTACAGATTATTTTAATCAACAGTAAATTTCATCTCTACTGAGCAAAGCTAAATTTGCTTCAGGAGTTGTCAATTTTAGCAAATTTTGAGTAAACTGGATACGTAACCCTTATAGACATGTAGGAGTCAAAACATGCACTTTCTCCAGAGACAATGAATTTCTGTGCAGTTGAGAGTTCCTTTTCTCCTTTGTCATGGGAATCCTAAGACTTGAACTTGGGAGATCAGCCTTCACTACAGTGCCTCATCATAATCTAGTTTCCAAATGCCATTGTATCTGCACTGTCACATTATCATCGTCCCAGAGCTGTTTACAGGAACAGCCATGGATGACTGTGGGTTACCTCATGTGGTTTAATGAGGCCCAGAATCTGGCTCAAGTTATACCTTGAGAGCTTTCTCATGAGGGCTCAGATGGGGTAGGAATCTAACCCTTATCTGCTAGTGAAATGGATTATAACTTTGGACATTCAAGTTGGCCCCTAGCAGGATACACACCATCCAAGATCAGACATCTGTCCACAATACACAAAAATCATGTGTGGTGTTCAGGTGCGGTCTGAATCCAATGGCTGTAGATGAAGCAATTGCCAAGGTTTCCATAGAGAAAGAGAGAGTGCTTTGACATAAAACTGCACAACAAAATTAATTTAAACTTGAAAGTTCATCTTCCCAGCAATTTCCCCCCCCCCCACTTATTTCAAAGTTTACAATTGAATGTATTTAGGGCTTGGTGAATGACTGAAAAGTTTTCTAGAGACCCTATCTGATTTTCCAAATCAATTGTCACCATTTATTACAAGGTACCGTACTTTCCGGCGTATAAGACGACTGGGCGTATAAGATTTTCCTCTTATATGCTGGAAAATACGGTACCATAACACATAACCCTCTTCCCCTTACCTACCAGAACTTTGTCACTCCACATGTCACCTAACATTGAAAAAACTCAGAGAAAGCCAGTAAGAGAGCAATCTTTCTATTAAAATAAAAGAAAAAATAGTTTCAAAACTTAGTGTGAAAAATAATACCAAAAGGAACTTTTAAAAAAGTTATTACAAACAAGGCAAAATAAGCCAAAGGGGCTAATGCCAGGACTTCGATGGGATGCTGGCTTAGAGGACGGCCTTCTAGTTTGAGTCCAAGAAAGGATAGTGAGGTCAGCTGAGCCTTTATCTTCTCCAAACCGCTGTGACAATTAGTCACCCTTCTGTAGCTTTTCCTTATTATCTCACTGTGGATTCAGTCAATGGTCACGGGTAATTCCCAAAACGAACATTGATTGTGTGCTCAGGTGATGTATTCCCTATGAAAGAACTTGATCCTCAGAATGTGTGAAGAATTTGGTACCCATCAGTGATTCTAAGTATTTGCTTAGCGAATAAATTAGGTCCTCTGATTTTTAAAAGGATGAGATGATGAAGAGCACAAGTCCAAATTTAACCTAGAAATGCTAAGTTCTACAGCTGACCCAAATTTTGATCACTTCCCATAGGTTTGTCCTACATCCCATATATAACTGACTTCAAACTCATCCCACTGGAATTTTCTACTGTATTTCTCTCCTGAAGAAAACAAAACCCAGTGACTAAAAACCCACTAGGTTTTAGAATTCCAACCACCGATGTACACACAAGCATTTCTTGGGAGTCTAGCTGATACTGCTCATTCAATGCCTCTACCTCCTGAGTCCTAAACTGCCTTGGCCTTCATACCCTTCATATCTAGTTTTTAAAAGATTTGGTACTTACTATAAAAAAAAAACATTTCATGCCCTAACCAGTTTGGCTCAGTGGATGGAGCGTTGGCCTGCGGACTCAAGGGTCCCAGGTTCGATTCCGTTCAAGGACATGTACCTTGGTTATGGCACATCCCCAGTAGGGGGTGTGCAAGAGGCAGCTGATCAATGTTTCTCTCTCATTGATGTTTCTAACTCTCTATTCCTCTCCCTTCCTCCCTGTAAAAAATCAATTAAAAAATATATTTTTTAAAAAATAAATAACTGCTAAAAAAACCCCAAACATTTCATTTGCTTACCCTGATTTTAAAAACAAGTTATGAAAACAATGGGGATGGGGGAGACCTTCAAACTCTTTTCATTCTAAAGAAAAGCAGAGTGAATCTCAGGAAGGAGGTGTGGACTTATAAGGATGAGGCATTTCCTCAGGATTCTGTGGGAACTCATTGATTTCATTTACAACAATTGAGAGTTGCCTCTGAGCTTTGAGTTTTTAAGCTCCAGCTGGCATGGGGATTATTTTCCAGAGGAGTGCTCAGACTCAAACACAAGGACACCATCAGGAAGAGGAAAAGGAAGAAATACAGTCTAGGAACATAGGATGTGAACTCTGAAATTCTTTTCCACTGAGCTGATTTAAAAGACCATCATGCCCGTGCCTAACTAATTCCACTACTGTTTTGGATTTTACTAGTGTTGTGACGTTTTCCCTTGAACGTGTGAGCGTTTTGCACCAAGATATCCCTTGAAGGTAGGCTTAGATTGTGCACTATCTCCCCCGGCCCCCGTCTTCAGTGTGGACTCATTGGATTACTACAGTAAACTCTCAATTTTACGGACTTCTGGTTGAACTGACAAAATGTCTGGAATGTATGTCACATGTGAAAACGAACACCCTGTGAATGTTAAAAAGCTTTTCACCAAGATTTGCTTATAATTAAATTAACAGGTTGTTTTTTTTGCTATGAACTCACTGTGATTTTAGACAAATTTCAGTGAATAGGCCATATGCGGGGAGAACTTCACTGACATACATTTCACTGACATAAATAAATATTGTGTCATAAATAAATCGTAGTCTACATATTTAAATCAGGGAGCGATCAGCACGTGCTCACACTGCATTGCGCGCAGTAATTGATTCTGTGGTCGCCTGGCCTGGCTTTCTGCAGCAGTTTTAACCCGTTGGCCGATGTCCCCAGTGCACTGAGCCACGCGCCAGCCTGTGCATTTCTTTACTCCAGGTGACTGGTGAATGCATGCACCTACTACACCTATTCAGTATAAACTTAAAATTACAGTAATACATATAGAAAACTTTTCTGTAAAATTGGACTGTTTATACATACTTAATTTTAATTACACAAACGTGTCTACTTAAGTAAAAACAGGTAAACTAACTAATTTGTCAATCTTTAACATATGCATTCGGAAAACCTACTTTATTATATAATGGGCTTTGGCTTTAACGGACACTCCCTCCCCCAAATTAGTCCGTTATATGGAGGTTTTGCTATAGATGACAATTAGATGCTTAATTTTTTGAAAATTAGACTTTGAAAGTATTAATAAGTATGACTAAGAAAACGTGTCAAAATAGACACTGCTAGTACCATACTATTTCTACTCATAATTAACTTTCTTTCACTATTATCTAGAATAAATTTCCCAAATACCAAATTTTCTCACCCACAAAAATTTTCTTTCTATTCCAAAGGATGTATACAGAAACAACAATAGTGAAAGGAATAAGTATTCTTTACTCCTTGTCTAGAATAACTTCAAATAGCTTATATGTGTCCATCTGCAAGTCCGCTACAATCAATTTAGTAATAGCTTCATTTTAAAAGCCTATATCTCAACTAAATCTCTAATCTTTTGAAATAAAAATGAAATCTGCTTGTAAATTTCTTGAATGACACATCTATCACTTGAAATCATTGAACATTGTAGAATGTAATTTTACATGTTAGGATGAATAGCATTTTGTAAATTCAAGCCACACTAATATTACATTAGGAGCAAGACAGTTGTTCTGAAATGACTACAGGCCATAATGGAAACCAGACACTAGTGCTTTAAGAAGTAATGAAACTAGCTAAAATTGAAATAATCACCCAAACCATAAAGCATTTGTAAAATTTCCCCATAAAACACGGGTAATTTTTTTTTTAACTGAAGAGAAATAATTCTTTCTTACTGTCCTAAACATCAAATGACATCACGTCATAAAAATAAAATATAGCACCAGGGTCACTCCATTTTGTTCATCCATTTATTCCTATAATACATATTCACTTTCTTCTACAATAACGAAAGCATTATACTTGTTCACTATTATTTACAATGTTGTTTAATCAACCAGGCTCAAATTGTTCCCTGGAGAGATTATTGCCAAAAGCGAATCCATCTAAGCAGAGGGTCAGAAAGATCTGAGCCTAGGCAGTTTGGCTCAGTGGATAGAGCATCGGCCTGCAGATTGAAGGGTCCTGGGTTTGATTCCTGGTCAGGGTCACATGCCCGGGTTGAGAACTCAATCCCCAGTAGGAGGCGTGCAGGAGGCAGCCAATCAACGATTCTCTCTCATCATTGATATTTCTATCTCTCTCTCCCTCCCCTTCCTCTCTGAAATCAATCAAAATATATTTTTTAAAAGATCTGGGTTCTGCAACTTGCCTTGATGTCACTGCTGCCTACACACACTTACTTAATCCCAACACACTGCAATTGTGGTCAATTTCACAGAAACATATCTGACCACCAACACGCATTTAATACATACCTGTAGTGTTCTGAATTGTGTTCCCCCAGAAGATATGCCCAAGGCATAACCCCTGGTATCTGTGACTATGACCTTACTAGAGGCCCGGTGCATGAATTTGTGCACCAGTGGGGTCCCTTGGCCTGGCCCACACCCTCTTGCCATCCGGGACTCCTTGGGGGATGTTGGACTGCCAGTTTCGGCCCAGTCCCTATAGGCCAGGCCGAGGGGCCCCCTTTCCCTCTGAGATTCATCAGTCTGTTCCATGTTTCCATGCCTGTGCATTGAGAGTCTGGCCCCTGGTGGTCAGTGCACATCATAGCTGCCGGTCGAACGGCTGCTTGGGCTTTTATGTATATAGATTTGGAAACAGGGTCTTTGCAAATGTAGTCAAGTTAAAATGAGTTCATACTGGAGTAGGGTGGCCCCTCATCCAGTGACTGGTGTCCTTGTAAAAAGGATATTTAGACACAGAGGCACCCAAGGTGAAGGTCATTTGATGAAAGAAGTAGAGATTAGACTGCTGCAGCCACAAGAACATTAGGAGGTGGGAAGAGGCAGGAAGGATCCTCCCCTAGGGCCTTCAGAGGGAGCTGGCACAGCCACGCCAACTCCTTGATTTGAGACTTCTGGCCTCCAGACTGTCTGTATTTTTTTTTTTTTTTTTTACGCCATCCAAGTTTGTGGTAATTTGTTACAGCAGCCAATACAATGCCTTTTAAATAGTGCTTTTTCTTGGCTGTTCTTTGTAAGGTTGATTAAAATCTACAATATTAGTAATGCTAAATAAAATAAAGATGGATCAGGGAATGCTGTGATAGGAGTGGGGGGCAGGACAAAGCAGTTAGTTGATGGGGGAAGTGCGTCTCTGAGGTTCTAGTTCCTTCCAATTTCACCCATCTTATATATTTAGCTCCTGCAAAAAAAAATCTAATTTTAAGAAGATTCCAGTTTTAAAAATATAAAGGGTGAGGGGATAAAAATCGTGGCCCAGCAATTTTCACATGGAGCACACTACACAGAGCTACTCACCTCAACGTGTTGACAGGTTTGAATGAGTTTAGCCAAAAGCGTCTCCAGTTCCGTGTTCCTCTTAATAAGGTTGGTGAGGTTACTCTCTAAGTTTTGCTGTTCAAAAAAGAGAGGAAGAATATTATTCTGCATACTTTTAATATTTTACTATACAACACTCATACTAGGGAAAACTGGTACATTTTTTTCAGAAACCTCAATGAGATCTATGCAGTTTCAAGGGTTTATAGATTCAAACTGGATTGTGAAAAGGTGCATTTAAAAGAACCCTTAAAAGATGGTCAAATTTCATTCTTTTGGTTCCTGTTTCTTGCATTAACTGAGGCATGATTAACTGAATGATTAGTTTAGGTTACTTCTAGGTTGTGAACTAGGAAGAAAGGAGATCATTGAATTTCTATTCCTTTATCTGAATCAGAAATGGAAATAATATAAAGAATATATCCCCACATCAAATCAACTACTATTCGATTGAACCCGCAACCTTTTTGGTGTATGGGACAATGCTCCAGCCAACTGAGCCACATCAGCTGGACAAGGTATGCTTATTAATCTAGTGTTTATCCTATTAACAATTGTTAAAAAACAACAACAATTGTTGAAATTTCAATGACCACATTTTTCATTTCCAGTAGGTTCTTTATCACATCTTCTTATTGAACTACCTTATGTTCATGTTCCCAGGAAGCAAGTCCCTCCATAATTTCAAGAGAACTAAACATACTTATTCTTAAGCTCTTTTGAGAACAGGCAATTCCTATTTTCCTGTGTTTGCATACATTTGCCATGAATCTGATTTTATCTTGTGTCTTGCAATTTTTGTCTGACAGCTCATCTGATGTGAATTTTGTTCCCTGTGTTGTGGTTTGGGGATTGACATAGCCCAACCAGGCGAGATGCCCACTCTGTTATTGGGGTTTAAGGTTGTTTTCCCAGAGGGGGCACTCTCAGGAGACACCTATGTTCCATAGAGGCACCGATGCTGGTTTGACTCAGTGCCTCACCTTCCTTCCATGAGAATTCTGCTGGCTCTAATTCCAGAGAGGGTGGAAGTTAGCCTTTGGGCCTAGAGTGGCCTCCAGGAGTGCAGGGTGGCACCTGCCATGTGCAGGATACACTGCACCATGTGTCCCCTCAGGTCCTTGCTGCCCCAGCTTATCTCTACTTCTTTTGAGCAGCCCAGCTCCAACCTCCCTTCACCACTTTGCATTTCCTTTCCCTTCTGGTTTTTAGAGACTTTCCACTTATGTTTAAGCTTGGTTATTATTCTTTAAAATCCATTTAAAGTATTTTATCTATAATTTTCATATGTTCAGAATTCAGAGGAAGGTTTTGTGCATATTTCACCTGGACAGGAAGACCAATACAAAATCTTTAATTTTGGCTTTGAAACACTCAAAGCATCTCAAATATAAATATTTTAAGGGAGGAAAAAATGATTGTTTCTCAGTTAAAGGATGAGATATTAAAAAATTGGGGAATGAACCAGACACAGTAATTTAGGTGCAACTTAATGATTTCATGTTTGCATAAAAAAACACACACAAAACACACGACACAAAACCTGGCTTTCAAATACTAATAACAACAACAAAAGCCAATGTTTTCCTACTGTTTGGATTAAATGAATTACAACCATTAGTCACTTTATGGTTAGAGACTAGAGCATAATTTTGAGGCATTCCATTATTCAATGTCCTTTGTTTAAATATGACTGCTTTATGGTATATTTGTCAACTTCTTTTGGTATGTCAATCTTCGGGAATCATTTTACTTTTCTTTTTGGCTGACCCTTCAGAGCAGGAAATTTCTAGGGAAACACACCATCTAACGGTTTACAGTTCAATTGTCATAGGTATGACTTTTCTAAAGCTAGTCAGCAAGAGAGCCAAATAAATATAGTCTAACACATTTCGGTTTTACAAACATCTGCCTGCTTCCCCCTCCCTTGATGAAGTATACATCATGTATAAAATCTGTTTTTAATCAACGAATATATAGACGAAAGCCTGTGGTTTAAACATATTGACCTATCTAGATCCTTGGGGGTTATTCAAATTTAAATAGTACAAGTGTTACTGAAGTCCGCAAAGAATTACCGAGTCAGTCAGAAGTATAATAAAGGGAAATGAAGCTGGGAGGGAGACTGTTTCCGAGAAATACCAAAGGGACTGACAACACTTTTGAAGAGAGCCTGGGTAATGGGAAAGGAACAAAATCCAGTCCTCAATGAACCATGCATCCAGAAGCTTCCACTATAGGGACTTCTGTGGAGTTTTCTAGAATTTAGCTGTATCACTAACATCCTGTGTGGTGGTCAGCAGGTCCTATAACCTCTTGATTTGGACTGTGCTTTGGCAAAAGAGAGATAATACATTTTGGCATAAGAGTCTTGGGACTAAGTGGATATAAGTATCTATTTCCCTATGGATATCTAAGGAGTTCTACAGAGTCCCCGCCCCCTAATGGTTTGAGTTTCCTGTTCTCACTTTGAGAACATCACTATATTTACATCTCCTCACACGGAGCTGAGCTTGGTAGGAAATCTAAGGAGTCAGGCATGCGTGACCACCCATGTGGAGTGAGGAGACTGGAGTTACCATCCCAGCTGAATTATCCTGGACAAATGACTCTTGGGCTGAGTTTTCCCATCCATAATGTATGAATAATGATAAACCTACCTATCTGTGCTATTGTGAAGATCAGAGAAAATGAATACATACACCACGGGACTATACAAATGTTTGTTGAAATCATGGATTTCAACATGGATAAAACATTCAGTTTGGTATCAGTATCAGACTCTATAGGGCCCAACCTGATGCCTTAGGCCAGTAGTCGGCAAACTGCGGCTCGTGAGCCACATGTGGCTCTTTGGTCCCTTGAGTGTGGCTCTTCCACAAAACACCACAGCCTGGGCAGGTCTATTTTGAAGAAGTGGCGTTAGAAGAAGTTGAAGTTTAAAAAATGTGGCTCTCAAAAGAAATTTCAATCGTTGTACTGTTGATATTTGGCTCTGTTGACTAATGAGTTTGCCGACCACTGCTTTAGGCAGTCGCTGATCTCAAGCTGGCTGGTGACTCTTGGCAGCAAACAACTGTTCCTTTCAGCTCTAGGGCTTTCTCTGGCCCCAGGCAGGGCAGGCGGGGATGCTGGAGAGGGAATAAAGGGAGGCTGATGCTCCTAGGAGCAGCCCTCAACCAGCAACTACTGGCAGTTGGTGGATGAACATCCGAGGTTCCTCACTTGCCAGAAGGGACTGCTTTGAGTCCTGTTATGTCAAATCTCCCAGAGAGCTCCACTGGGAGGAGCCCAGGTGCCCACAGCAACAACCTGTTCATGAACATGCCTTCTTTCCTTCCCGTCTCCCTGACAGATGCTGCCCAGGTCACCTCCCAATTTGAATTCTGAGTCAGGGTCTCCTTCTCAGAGAACTCAACTAAACCCTTGTCAATAAGACAACCTAATCCATTATTTTAAAGTATTACTTCTTATGAGAAGTAATAGCCAAATTAATAGAAGATTCTATTGCTTTTGAAAGTTATTTGCAAATATAACAGATTGTTTTCTTTCCTCACCTTCCCTCTTTCTACCTTTTTTTATAGACTCTAAACCAGAACGATCACTAGAACTATGATGTGAGCTATAAATGCAAGTCACGTTTTCAATTTTCTAATAGTCGTGTTAAAAAATATAAAAAGGAACAGGTAAAATTAATTTTAATAATATATTTTACCCAACTCAATATCCAAAGTATTATTTCGACATGTGATCAATAATTCCCTTTTCTTTCTTTTTACCAAGTCTTATGTGTGTTTTCCTCATATAACACGCCTCAGTTCCATCAGCCACATCTCAAACACTCAACTGCTGCCTGAAGCTAATGGCTACATCCCTGGACAGCACAGCGTTAGAGTCTAGAACGGGGCTCAGCAAACTTTCTCTGTAAAGGGCCAGGTAGTAAATATTTCAGGCTTTGTTGACCATTTGCTCACTATCACAACTACTGGATTCTCCTGCTGTTTTAGTAAGAAAGCAGCCATAGGCAAGATGTAAATGATTGGCAGGGCTGTGTTCCAATACAACTTTATTTACAAAAACAGGTGGCGAGTGAGAGCAGAAAATAATCCTGCTACCAAGGAGAGGGCATAACAAAACCATAGTATGTATTCAGTACCTGCTGTATACCTATCACCGCTTAGTCCCTTCCCACTATAAATCCTCAAATATTCATTGTTGGAACAGTTAGCATGGGGAACTGAAGATTCATTGGACAACCCTCCTGAGATCTAAGGTAGTAAATCAACTAACTAGTTAGTTCATTTAACAACTACTATCGATTGTTACAATAGTGCCTTCTACCCGTGCGGGCTTTTCTCATTGAGTCTGAACCCACGAAGAGGGGCTTGATGGTTTAGAAGCATTCTAAATACTATGTAACTCCTTCAGACCACAAGATTGCTGGGAAGGCAAATGTCATACTGTTGAACAGATTTTTATAAACAGGGGTTTATATAACTAGATAGTCTAGCAATGGTCATTGATCCAAACTCTATCTAGAACCAAAGTCACATTGCTCCTAGCCTTAATTTACTAATTCATTGTTTCCCCACACACACACAGAAGTCTTACTCTGCGAAGGAACAGAATGTGCTAAGGCTATTTGTTAGCTGGATAAGGCTTTTATAAGTGGGTAGCTATTTGATGGAATTCAACATGCCCCTCCCACAACCATCATTAAAGAAGAGGAATATAAATAATTCAAGATCATCCTTCTAAACGTAAAGGTGCAAGGAGGCAGATTTGATTTCTTACTATTGAGCAAAAGACTGGGTAAAGGTCAAATTTGTGAAAGACAAAGTTGTAAAACATGTGTTTCTTAAGAATGACGTTCTCCAGTATACCAGTACTTTACACAGAAAGGATAATTAATTTGTCCTATAATGTTTGTTCTTAATGCCTACACTTCTAATGCAGTTTCATACTCAACCTCCTTTAAAGTTGATCTGAGTTGATAATTTAACAATCCGTGGGAGGGCCAGTCTCAATACGAGCCTGTAGGCATGGATGTGGACACCAGCCGAGAATAGTAAATCGAAGTTAACAGATGAGCTTTGTACTTCTACATACACTGATACCCAATCAAACAGTAAGGTAAGCAGACAAAAATACCCCTAATTTTAGCCGTTGGGGACCTGTACCTAAGAGTCGGGTTGCAGGGAATTAATGACTTGTCATGGAGCACTACTATTAAAATGTATGCCTGAAACAGGAGATTTCAGTAATTCCTTTCGGGTTTGTCCAGGCCTTAAAGAATGTTTGCCCTTATTCCGAAGTCAATGCTTCAGAATGTCTTTAAAGTATAATATTAAGTCTGGATACCTTTCAAGGCAAACACAGATCTGGCTTGTTTCATTCCATCATATTCATAGCGACATTCAGGAACTGTGTTTGTAGCCTGACACCCAACACCACCGCTCCAGCACAATCAGGATATGAACACGTTGAGTGCCATAAGCCATATATTTCCTCCTAAGAAACTTGAATCACAACCCTTAATATGAAAACACACCCGTATTAACACATGCCACCTGCATAAAAGCAGAAATTCTTTATATGTAACTAAACTCTTAAGATGTTTTAATTACATTGCGGGAGTTTAAGGCTATCTTCAGGTTCAACTCATAACAGACCACAAATACGTTTGATTTATGTCGGTTTTATTTCTTAATGCCTTTTTTCATTGGTTATGATACTTAACATTTCCAAATGCCCTAGCAAGATAGGTCGCCCAGGGAACTTCAAAACATAATAAAAACCCAATCTGCATACAAATTTAAGTCTAGTGTTCCATGGACTACAATTTAAAGCCATTTTGATATGTGATCGCATATTTACCTTGTCAGGTTTTATTTGATATTTCTATATTAACTCCACAGACTCAGCTCCATAGGATTATAAGTTCTATCATCAGAAGTTTAGTGTTTATTATTCTAATCTGGTAGTCAATAATACACAGAGAATAATTTTTAAATACCGTTTATGGTTTAGAAGAGCTTTCAAATTTTAAGGAAGATAAATAAAATCTTAGTAATGTCCATTTATTTATAATTGTAGCAGCTCCAATGACAATGACTGACTTACAGGTGTTAGAGATGTGAATGGCCTTTTCTGTTCACTCCCCACCCGCAGCCCTATTTCTGCTTATAATAAGAGAGCGAGCAACCGGCCAATAGACACATTTGTTAGTTTTGAGAATCGATACTGAGTAAAGGAAGCTGAACTCCTAAGATGCTTTGAAGATATCTAACTTAAAAATAATGATATCCACTACCAAGTTCATGCCTGTAGATGAACGTTTCAGAGAAAATGACTCGAACTTCTATCAATTGAATATAGAGGAAGCATTTGCTGAGATTAGAGCGTAGGTGGAAGAGCGTAGGTGGGACTAAGTGGCAGCTCTCCAGTTGCCTTTCTGCTCATTCGCCCCTGTTCGGGGTTCTGGAACCCTGCTCAGCACAGCACTCGGGCCTGCACCAGTATATTCACGGGGCCGACTCAAGAGAATATTTGTCAGTCTACAATTAGATGGTGAAAGGATTATAAAAATACTGGAAAACAGACTAATAGAAATTTATCTTTTCTCAAATGAAAGAATTTTAATTTCCTAAACCAGGGGCCTGCAAACTACAGCCCGCAGGCCAAATCCTGCCCACCTGCCTGTTTTTGTCTGGCTAGCCAGTTAAGAACATTTTTTTTTACATTTTTATATGATTTTTTTAATCCAAAGAAGGATAAAATTTTGTGACACATGTAAGGTATCTGCAATGCGAATTTCTGTGTCCATAAAGCTTCATGGGAACACAGACACTCCCATGTGTTTATGGGCTGTCAGCTGCTGCTTCTGAGCTGCAATGACAAGAGTTGAGTACCGGCCCTTCCCATAAAAGTGACGTCACCTTGAAAAAATAATAAGGTCCATGAAAAATAATCCAAACACTTTTTATTAATTAGTACAGAATATTTTCTTGGTTGGTCCAAACCCTTTAAAAATTTTAATTTAACTCAACTCACTTAATATTTTCAACCCATGCTATGACAGTTCGGGAATATGCCTAAAATTTCAATCATTCAGGTAACTCAAAATTCAAAAGAATATCCTTTTTTATCTCTTTTTGTTGGCTATCACAGTAAGTTTTAACTTGTAAAAGAAAAAAATAGCATTAATCGTGGGAAAAATATAAAGTCTGAATAAATTCCTCTGTCAGCATGTGTTCAGGAAAGCAGAAGATTCAGACTGGGAACGAGTAAGAAAGGCTCTTGAGTTGGATGACGGTTGCTATCGCAAGAGTGAGTAAAGAAGGCACCGTGCAAGGATTAGTTAGTTCTTTCCATTCTGCGAATAAGTATAAAGTGTTGGGTTTATAAGTGCACAAAATGTGGAATTACTCATTGATTGCTGTTTCCATCAATTTTATTTTCCTTTGTTCTTAATTATAAAATACACCTCAAAGGGGGGCTTAGAACACTAGATAATTAATGTCTATAAAATCCCCTGATATTGATGGATGTCATACACATTGTTTGTATATGTCACTTCAAGCTTTACTTCCTCCATCACTCAGAGATTGAATGATTTTGATCGTATCCCCCTTCCTCTGTCTTAAGTAGATGATGACATTGCCAGATACTCATTAAAGAACATGTCCTGGCCTTTCTACTTAAATAGGGTTTTAATTGATACCATCAAACATTTTTACCAGATTTGAATGTCTCATGGTGGATGCTTAGCCTTCGATGAATGGAAATACATTTTTTGTTTTTAAGACACTGTGGGAAGATCAAATTTTTTTTTCTAAGTCAGCACTTTAACACTCTGCAGATACTTCATGTTAGGTGAAGTGAATGTACCGAATACATTTTAAACTAATTATAATTGAGTCTTTGATCTAACAATTTTGCATAGGTAACTATGATTTGCTCTGTTTCTATAGCAATATTCATCTCCTCAAATTTTTCGGTTTTAGAGGAATATAACATTTTTGTACCAGCTGGTAAAATGATTATTAAAATTGAACACATTGTCAGCTTTGCTCTGGAATTTGTGGCGTTCCCAGGGAAGATTCTTATTGCTCAGAAAGTTCATATCCCCATCTGGGTGGTGCAAAAAGTATTAAAGCCACGGAAGGTTATACTCTTTGACTCAAAAAATAGAGTAAGATTCTATTCCATCCCAAGTGGGTTTGGTCTGTTAAGAATTTACAAAATCAATGCTATTGTAGGAAAATTCCCGTTTGGGACAGCCTAGAGAACCAAAGATGAATATGAAGGCATGCCATCATATTTCAGCCCTGAGTAACCATCAAAGACAGAGTCTTCTTTGGGTTTTAAATGTTTGAATCTCAAATTCCTTGAATTCATTGCATCCTTTGTCCCTGACTTAACCAGCTTTATTCAGCCATTTCCTTCTCATTTAGTAGCACTGACACTGCCTTTGTCCAATCAAGGTAATTTGGATTAAGTTGAAATTAAAGAAACACGACGTTATGGAAAGAAGAAAGCAAATGATGACCGTCCAGGTGAGTGGTTCCCACACGGGACTGCACACTGAGATCACCGGAGCAACCATGTTGGTCCACACCCACTTCCCGCCAGAGTCTGAATTACTTAGACTGGGGTGAGGTCCATGGATTGGGATCTTTCAAATTCCTCAGAAGATTCTAATGTGCAGCCAAGTACAAGAACTACCGCTCAAAATGGAGGAATCAGGTTGCTAAGTCATTGGATCTGTGGTAAGTGAACAAAAATTAGTAATTTATTCAATTTACTAGTGTTACACTTTAAGATTTATATGGAATAAAAGGAATACTTTTGTAATGTAGTGTATGTACATGATAAGTACAGGAATAAAATTATATGTAGAAGTAGCTAGAAGGGTGAATTTTTATGAATTTATGATAGGAAATCTCAGGAACTTTACAAAAGAGTGCTTAGCAAGGAATATTGATTATTAGCGTTAAGCAATTCAGAGGGTTGTTGTTTTTTGTTAAATATAGGGGAATGCTTTGTTATATCATTCAAGTATTCCCAATGTCTAAAAAGAACTCCTGAATGGTCCCCTCAATTTATCCTCTGCAATAGTATTAGTCTCATACAAATTTGGTTTATTGATTTTAACAATAATTATTCCCCAGAAATGTAACAGATGTTTACAATTCAACAAGATTTTTTTACACAGTAAATCAAAGATTTAGGGGAAAATTTTAAGAACTCTGATGACAAAAGAATAGATTCGCTGCCTACACAGATTCTTTTAAAAGTCAACTCAGTGGAGTGAGGGCATGTGCTGGGGGGTAGGGAAGGCCGGGGGAAGGCCAATGGGAGGGGGGGGAAGGAGACATATGTGCTACTATTTGTAATACTTTAAACAATAACATAAAAAGTCAACTCAGGCAATACAACTGCCCCGAAAAGTAGAAACTCCCCTGTACTCTAAAAGGTAAAATGCAAAGATTTGCAATGATGGAAACCACAGCAATAACATCTCATTCCTTCCACTTTGTCCATAGCATTGTTTCTGTGATGGATGGCCACCTGTCTGCTGGCAAAAATAAAAATAAAAATCTGGAGAGGTAATTATCTAATTGGCGGTGCTGTACCAAAAATTATTAAGCAATTTCCGAGTTGGTTTGTGTATATATGATTAAAGACAAATTAAGGGGCAACGTATTACGGAAATGAACTAAGTCTCATTTCCCTGGAATACATTTCAGTTTACACGTACCATGTTTTGCGAAAGAGGAAGCCGAAGAATAAATGTGGCTTAGAAAAAACACACACAAAACTTAAGCCATTTGGTTTTAACCCAGTAAGAGAAAACTATCCACTATTCAGAGAGCAGGGAGGAGACCTGCCAGTTTGAACAATTAGGACTTAGAACGTCTCCTCCGGTCCTGCCGTAGAGTCCAGAGTGGAGACCAGTTCTCAAAATGGAGCGTGGCCAGCAGCAGCAACCTCCTGGGGAGCTGGTTGGAAAGGCAAATTCTTGGGCCCCACCCCAGACATGCTGAATCAGAAACTGTAGAGGCGGGGCCCAGCAACCTGTAATTTAGTAAGTCCTCCAGGCAATTCTCCTGAGCGCTCAAGTTTGAGAACCACTTATTGGAATGTTGGAACATTCTTCGGGGGGCGGGGGGGGGGGGCGGGATTACAATGTTTAAAGAGAGGAGAAGCTGGGGAGGCTGGTAAGTGATCCCTGTACTGCTCTTGGCATCTTCCCTTTCTCATGGACACCTTTGGTCCAACTACTCAGTCTTTGTCATCAGGCCCTATTCTTGGGCCTCTCCCTAGCTCCTTCAGTCTCTGCTGAGGAACGGGAAGCACAATGGAAGAGAATGCTGGCCAAGACATGGTGGGAAACAGGCAGCACTGGAGACCTGGGGAGGTGGGAGGATGTGACCCAATGTCTCGGCAGAGGGGAGGTTTGGGAATAGATGTGCACCTCCGCCAACCATGCTTTTTACCTCATTATCATTGGCAATTCTGAATTGCTTTTTCTAATAAAAGCACAGATAGAACTCAGATGTTCAGAATGTTCCAGAAAACAAAGTCTGGGTGAGGTTGCCCTGGTGTATTCTCAATTATTTATAAATGCAGTTTTTTTAAAAAAAAATGTAAGTGGTGTTGAAAGGGGGAGAGGGCAGCCAGCCAGCAGAGGACCCACACTCATCTGTTTATGATGAAAAAGTAATGCCCCCCCCCCCGCCCCCGACTAGTTGGAGTCAGTGTACCTCTTTAAGATTTGGCCTGACACAAAATGTATCGAGCTGAAAGCAAAACTGTTACACGTTACTCTCAGGACTTTTTAGTGTGACTTTTGTCATTTGATTTTCATATATCTGTGACCTGGGTTGACCACTGTGATAGGACACTTCAGAGAGGCAGAATGCTAACATGACATCAGAGACAGCTCAGCAATTAAAGGGTGATGGGAAATCCTGTAGTGGCCTTCCATTAACCACTGTCTTTCTCCAATGTGTTACTTTTATTTGAATGAACTATTACTTATATAGCTAACAAATACATTTTCGAATCAAACACATTTACTATAATTAAAGGCAGACTTCAGCACTGAGTAATTTTGACTACAAGTGAGTTATTCACCAGAACATGTTCTTTCCATCTCCAAACAATTATGACAAAATAGTGACCTCATAGATACATATTCCCTCAGCAAACATGAATTCTTTTACAGCTTCAACTTTCTCCTCTGTCCTGATAATATTCGAATTTCCACCTCAGATCTCAACTCTGACCTAAACTTTGTTTCTCATTCCCACATCTAAAAAAAAAAAGCTAAACGTTTAGCTTTGATGCTTCCCTTTTATTTTAAACTCAACTTTATTTAAACTGCATCATCTGCCCCTTTGATATTTCTTCCCACTTTCTAATCTTCACAAAGGGTACTACCACTGTCCAGGTTAGAACCGCAACGCAATCTTAGACTCTGACGTCTTTTTTGTGCCTTCTACCTTAATCACTCTCTAAGGTTGTTTGTTTGTTCATTAAAAGACCCGTTGGCTTCAGCCTTCCCTTTCTTCCCTAGGTTATCACTCTAACCATCTTCTTCCATGAATTGCTGGTTTTCATTCCTCTATTTTTTCCCCAGCCAATTGGGTCCATGGGTGGCCACCAAATTAACTCCCAGCAAGCTTGTATAACTATAACAACTTATTCTCAAAAGTCTAAAAGCTATTCATTCTTAAAGCATCATGTTCAAACGCCCGAGTTGGCATTCCAAGTCCTCAAAATGACAGTACATCTAGAATTTGTTCAGTAGAAGCTAGCTGTAATTATCACTACCCTGAAAAATGAACATTCAACTTCAGTTACACTGGATTCCTTGTCAGTCAATAACTGCCATGTCAGTTGCTCCTTCAGAATCCTCCATTGTATCTTTCAACCAACCTAGAATATTTTTAAAAATATTTTTTATTGACTTCAGAGAGGAAGGGAGAGGGAGAGAGAGAGAGAAACATCAATGATGAAAGAGAATAATCAATTGGCTGCCTCCTACACAGTCCCTATTGGGGATCAAGCCCGCAACCCAGACATGTGCCCTGACTGGGAATCGAACTGTGACCTCCTGGTTCATAGGTCGATGCTCAACCATTGAGCCACACTGGCCAGGCAACCCAGAATTTTTTAAATTCCCCTACAGCCATGGTTTGCCGCTCTGTTGACTAATGAGTTTGCCGACCGCTGCCCTACAGCATCTCAGAATCTAGCAGACGGCTAGCTGTACAAATAGAGGTACGAATAAATGCTTGCTCAATAAAAGAGCACGTGAATAATATTAATGCAACTAAAGATTTTCTGGCTATAATAGAAATCACATAAAGCTTAATCTTAATTCTATTTCAAAATTGGATGGGATTAAATCACACTTTTCTGAAGACGTCAATACATATTTGAAACATCAAGCCAGAGTTCACTATACTATAAAAACACTTTGATTAAATTAGTTTCAGAAATTGCTCTCTAGCCAAGGAGCTATCTACTACTCACTGGATCGGGTAATAAACTTAGATCATAGGTGCTGACAGGTGTAAGATGATTTATTGAATTGTAAGACAAGGAATTGTGAAGCATTACTAAGAAAATACACACTCTCTTCCAATGCAACATTATTTTACTTAACAAAAGCAATTTAGGAGGAAACTGTACTATTAAAATAGCAAATGCTCCCCATATATCTCTAATTCTATATATTAAAAATAATCCAGGAATGAAATCATTAGATCGTGTTACTGGCTCTAGATCAGACAGATGACTAAATAATGATCCATCTCTCTAAAATAAAGCTTTTCTCTGTCTGGTAATAATCAGAGAATTTACACTACCTGTGACCTCCAATACTTCTTCAACCACATGTTAGCACTATGATTTCTATTCTTTTATTTGATTTTTCTTTGCAATGCTATTCCATTTTACATAATGATAACTAAAGAAACTGAGCCACATACTTAACTTTCTCTTCATGATTAAACTTGAATAGTTTCCTGAATTTCAATATTTAACCAGTTTATTGAAAATTAACACTACTTTATAGCTATAGTTTTCCCCAATAACCAATTGAATTTTTTAAAAATAAAAAACATGCATCTGCCCTAGCTGGTTTGGCTCAGTGGATAGAGTGTCCGCCTTCAGACTGAAGTGTCCCAGGTTTGATTCTGGTCAAGGGCACATGGGCAGGTTGCAGGCTCGATCCCCAATAGGGGGGGGGGGGCATCCAGAAAGCAGCCGATCAATGATTCTCTCTCATTGATGTTTCTATCTCTCTCTCTCTCCTTCTCCCTTCCTCTCTGAAATCAATAAAAATATATTTAAAAAACAAAACACATGTATCTAAGGGGACCTCCATGTTGGTTTAATAAAAAATAGCATCTTTGGTGCTCAGGACACAAAGGTTTTCAATGTGCCCTGAGAGAGGTTAATATAATTATTTCACAATATATATGTGGACCAGCTTGGAGGTGTACCAATCAGAAAGATATGTTTTGTTTTGTCAAGATGGATTGGTATTGCTGGAGAACTTGATACTCCTGCTCTTGGGTCTCTAGTTTCCAAAGAGTAGTCTTAGACAAGATCTTAGGTCTGGAAAAGGGAGCCCCTTACCAGCCCACTCGAAGATGATATGCCAAAGAGTTTGATTCTGGCTATAGCCAGCCCCTGGGGTCAGACGGAGGCTAAAAGAGAGTGGGTAGGTGGGTTCCTGGCTCCTTGTGAAATCCAGATCCATTTACATGAATCCTAATGCCTGTTTAGTTCCTGAGACTTTACAGAAGAAATCAGGGCCAGCAGTTATTGGACACCACAACACTAGAAGTGGCTCTACCACACCCCTATCAGATAGATGACAGATAGGGTGACTGGGCTTCTGTTCCCCACCGCTGTGCATGTGCTTTAGTAGATGGGAATGGAAGCTCAGGTAAGAGGCAGACCTCTAGATTCTGCTTAAAGAACTTTAGAGAGTAGGCCCTATTAGAGGGCCTTTGGAAGGTTCCAAGATCTGGAAAATTTCCAAATTCTTCATAGCACCACGTACTTATGAAATCAGTCCAAAGAGTTTTGCCCATGACCTTAATCTGGTCCTGGGCTGTTAGTATTCTACACAAATGGTTCTAACCGTCATCTGCAGAATGATCTGCAGTTCATCCAAAGAGATTCAGAGATAAACTAGCTCAGTTACAGAGCCTGATTCATTGCTTTAGAGCCATGGTCAGCAAACTGCGGCTCACGAGCCACATGCGGCTCTTTGGCCCCTTGAGTGTGGCTCTTCCACAAAATACCACGGCCTGGGCGAGTCTATTTTGAAGAAGTGGCGTTAGAAGAAGGTTAAGTTTAAAAAATGTGGCTCTCAAAATAAATTTCAATCGTTGTACTGTTGATATTTGGCTCTGTGGACTAATGAGTTTGCCGACCACTGCTTTAGAGTATGAGAATCAGTTTGTCCTTGATCATCTGAGACCAGTATCCCATCATTGGAGTCATAGATCATGAAGGTCTATTATCCCAACTTAGATGATTCCATCCAAGCTGAATATATGGTGTGGGTAATGAGAACCCCACCCAAATAGTCAATTTGGTGAACATTAAATCAACCAGTGCCCATGTTCCTTAGTAACGTATACTGAGACTCTCCCTGCCTCTTCTTATAGTTAGAGGACTTCAGGTAGAAAAATTCTATATTTTAACTGGAAAAGTTGGGGGTCATCTTATACGCCCAGTTGTCTTATACGCCGGAAAATACGGTACTTTTGAAACCCTCCAAAGTTAGGTATTTCCACTAGATTTTCCAAGCCTAAATAGACTCCCCTGGACTGTGGCTCATTTATTTCCAGGCACCATTTTACCACTCGGCTTAAGAGTCAAATTTATCAGGGGAGTTTTATCACCACTAATAGAACCTAGTGTGGACAATGTTCTTATGACATAGAATGGAATTTGGCAAAACTCAATGCCCATTTAAAATAGTTAACAAACTTCTGAATCATATAAATTAAATCCTTCATAGAATTTTCACCTAAATTAAACATTACAAATGTACAGCTGGAAGGCATGTTTAAAAAAACCTCAACTGTATACATTACAACCATTAATGTGTTTTGCAGATTTTTTTAAAGGCTGGGATGAATCCAAATTGACCATGTGTATGCTGTCTTTGGCAATCATATGGTTTTCCAAAACAATTATAAAAATAAAAGAAACATTTGGTCATTGCTACTAGTATATGCAATGTCTCCATAGGGTACTTTGTGCTATTGGAATAAATGCTCGAGACCTTTAAATATCTTGTAGCTCATTATTTACCAATGTCTGCCAGTTGTAAGAAATGAAAAAGTCATGATGAGGGCTGGGGTGGGAACTTAAGAATTAATTAATGTGGTGAATAACATCAGAAATAGTGTCTAAACAAAAAGGTGAAGAATAAAAGGATTGAATTTGAACATTTGCTGCTCTAAAAATTTTATTTCCTTCAACTATTATGAGTTTTTAATGAGAATTAAAAATTTTAAAATGACCATAGATTAAATATAGCAGCCAGGTCTACTGAATAGTAACCTCCTTAATTATAAAGGTATCTGTGTGCTAATCTTAATGTCTCCCTATCTGAACATTAAGTAGTGTCAACAAATGTTTGAATGGCATTAGAATATACATGGACATTGGTGGTGGGAGTACTGAAGTACTCCATTCTGTTCTACTTCAAAACATTTCAAAGCTACTCCAACCATGTCACATACCATCATAATCACATCTGAGTTTACTTTTCTTTCATATTAAAAAAAAGAATTTGTAGTGCAATTCAATTCCATTTCATTAAGTGGAAGTCTCAGTTCGACTACCATGTACCAAACATAAAAATTTTCCCCATATGACACACTCACTGGTATATAAATGTTCACCATCCTACCCACACAGCAGAGCCTGCATACTTCTAATCTATTTTGAAGTGTGTTAAGTACTTGTCAGCGTAGACAGATCAAATATTGACCATAAGATAAACTCAACATCTTTGACAATATTCATTTTCACAGCCACACAAACTCAACATTGGGAGCATGCATGCGTTCTCAAATCATCATTGGTCCTAAGTTCTCCATGAGTTACTCTTGAGTTTATCTGATTTGAAAGTATTTGGTCATTCTCCTACCCCAGCTGGAAAGGTGAGCTAGGATGCGGTAACAACTCATTTGTTTAGAACTGGAGAAGGCGATTCATTTTGTACACAGCCCTCCTCACACAATAGGGATCATGGTAGTAACAAAAATAGTAGTAGTATACTACTAGTAGTAGCAGCCATAATAGCAGCATAATAGAAGTACCTCAATAGCAGTAATAGTCATAGCAGCTCCCTTTTAGTGAACATAATACTACATGCCAAGAATTTTGCATAGTTTATCTCTCACCCTCTTAATAATGCTATAAGGAATGTGTTCTTACCCTAATCTTTACTGATGGAGAAACATACTCAAGCTCACTTTCCCAAGTTCACACAGCTGGTGAATGCTGGGGCATGGCCTCCAAGCACAGTTCCATTTGATTCCAAAGCCTGTTTCCCCCATACCATCTGACTTCTGGAGTAGATGCATGTCTTGATTCTTATGGCATTGTTCTCTAGGATGTCAATTACTTTCATTCATTTGGTTTGCTCCCTTGTAACATCTCTAGA
The DNA here is from genome assembly GCF_027574615.1 of Eptesicus fuscus. Classification (NCBI taxonomy): domain Eukaryota; kingdom Metazoa; phylum Chordata; class Mammalia; order Chiroptera; family Vespertilionidae; genus Eptesicus; species Eptesicus fuscus. Next base: position 2,993,762 of record NC_072473.1, read on the forward strand.
GTACAACATATTGTACTGGTTTTACAAACAGATGCCAAAGAGAGTCAGTGCTTCAAAGGAATGGTTGGTTGGAATTTGCAAGATTACACTTAAGGGAGAAAAGGAAATAAGGAATATTCTTCATCTAAGTGACACTGGTTAGAACATAGAGGATTTGAAACCTCAGTCAACACTAACTGCACCACAGAGAAGAAACTCTTCTGGGAAGAGACATGCTTGGGACTGCTTGCCAGGACTTAATTAAAAGACTTTAATTCAAAAAATGCTTTGCTACCATGAATTGAAATCCTTACTAGAAGACTTTTCAGAAGAAGGGAAATATTGTTTCATTTTAATGTTCAACTCACTCGAAATAAAACCAATTCTAGGCCACTGACCTACTTTAGAGTTTCATAAACAATAATAGGACTGAATCTAACTTAGGGGTAGAAATATATATAGTATTCCCTATCATTATCTCTGATTACCACCGTTTTCTCCCAAACTATTATGGGTTAATTCTTATTTAGATCGCTATCAATTATTGGGAGATCTGTTTACCCTGATGAAGGTTTGAATCCAAATTTGTAAGGAAAGGATAATGGACTAGCTCAGAACAGGTGAAAATGGTGCTGTCCTAAATAGTAAAAATTCAACGTAATTATAAACTCGACTTTGTGAAATACAGGCTACCCTTTTAAAGATGAGTATTAGATCAGTACATATGCACACCTTGACTTACTTCAGGATTTTAACAAGAAAAATATCTGGGTATAAGTGTAAGCCAAGGTAGAGAATATTATGGAAAGATTCGGCCCCTCTTTCTTTAAGAAAGGTGGTATCTTGAGCCCAGATGAATGAGACTTTCAACATGTAGTAGGCTATCATGATACCAGCTGACAAACTCTGAAGGTACTTTTGGGAGCCTGGGTCTTGTGTCTTACATGACTGAAAGAAGATAAAATCTTGTTCTTCACTCTTTGCTCAGTCCACAACCATAGAAGGGCTCCTATTTTCCGTCAGGGCATCCACTGATCCTTTAGCCTGCCAAAGGGATGAAAGTCACACCAATATTCAGGCCACAAAGGAAAAGGGGGAAAGGGCCCTGGTAAACATCTTCCAAATGGGACAAGATGATCATTTCTGGATGAAGGAGGAGGGGAGGGGAGGAGAGGAGAAATAAGGAAAAACCCGAAATAATGCCAGTTTATTGCACTCAAACAATGCTGACTTTGTTTTGTTTGGTTGATTTTTTAAAAAAAACTTTTGTTTGCTGGTATATAGTAGTCAGTGATTCTCCTATTTAGTTTTTCTTTATTTTATTTTCTTCTTTAGTTCTGTTTGGCAGAATTGGCTGCTGGAGTAAATAAATAAATACTGGAATAAGTTTATGGTTTAGATATCCAGAATTTTTAAAAAAATACTGAATATTGACAATGTATTTTCAATGGAACTCCCACAGAATAGTATGTCCTACAGGGACTTCCCATGGTAGCTTAAGACTATAAGATAAATAACCACGCCCATGAAGTTGTGTCCTCTGTCCTGCCATGACCTTTGGGACATGCCTGAAATGTTCTGGCATTACACGCACTGCTTGCTGTCTTTTATTGCATGGAATTTATCACTTAGGAAAAATTTTTAAGCGACCCCCCAAACAAACCCATATTGAGCAACAGTGAAATGAAGAATAATTGCCTCAAATTTTGGGAAAAAAAAAAAAACACATGTTCTGAAATGCTTTTCTTTTCTTTAATGAAAATTATTAGAATTTGAGCAATTTAGAAATCATCATTCAAGGGTTTGGTGGCATTTAATGACCTTGCTCTGTCTTGTTTATAGCTGTTTTTTCAGTAATAGGGTGATATAAACCAATTTTTTACAACATTTTCTATGTCTATTGTCCATCCTACAAAGACAACCTCACTGGCAGAACTTACCTGGATAAAGATCAGTTCAACCTTTAGCAGATCTTTTATCGCCTACCACTCCCTTGTCAGAAAAAAAAAAAAACGTTTGGTATTAACTCATATCACTCATCTTCTAGAACACTCCTTTGGAAAACTGTTATTTCCTAAAATCACTTAGGGCTATATAACTCTCAACAGCACTGGAAAAATGACTCTTCCCATGAGCCTCAAGAATCAAAGATCAAGGCAGCAGTCAAGTTTTACTAGGGTGGAGTAAGCAAAGTGGAGGAAGCAAACTTAGATATAGCTGTCCTCACATTCATGGGGGGATAAATTCATCCTCCAGTGTGTCCCTCCTCTTGCGTTTCTCCTAACCTCACACACATCTGTAATGAAGCCCCAGGCTACAGCCGAGGCCACCTTTCGTCAAAGAGCAGAATAATAATCACAGCACTAAAGATAATAACTTATCACTGTTTGTTGAGGGTTTCTGGAGTACTAGATATTCTACTCAACCCTTTAGAAGCACGATCCATGTATTCCTCACATGAACCATGAGAGGCAGTTATTAGGACCAGTTTTATAATTTGGAAACTCGGGTTTAGAGATGTTCAGAAGACTTCTCAAAAGCAACTATCTGAGGCAGAGACAAAACTGAAACTGAGATCTGTGAGAACAGAGTGTGGAATCTCAGAGGGAAGGTGGGGAGGGTGGTGGGTGGGAGGTAATCAACCAAAGACCTTGTATGCATATATGCATAACCCATGGACACAGACAATAGGGTGTTGAAGGCCTGGGGTGGGGGAGGGGTAGGCTAGAGGAGGTCAATGGGGGAAAAGAGGGAACATATGTAATACTTTCAACAATAAAGAATTATTTTAAAATAAAGAATTAAAAAAAACAAAAGATGTTGAAAAATGCCCCCCAAAAAAATCTTAGGGGCTGTAAATTGCCTCTAACCAAATATGATTCAGGAAAACTAAATGCCACGAGGGTTACTGCACAAGGCCTCAGAGAAACCGTGCATCTCAACCAGTTTCCAGTATCTTCTAAAACTTGTAAGTCAATGACCACGAATGTCATAGAAATAGGCAAGGGGGCGGAGGGGGGGGAGAATATGATATAAGCAAAAATGATGAAAATGACCTATTGGTATTATGCATGTTATAATTAGTATGGGTAGGCCTTATAAAGTATAATCACTAGTATTTATGTGGTCAGATGGAGTATTAGACTACTTTAATCTCCTGTGTCCCCTCTAGCAGGTCCCCCTCTATGCTGCTATTATCTGTGATGTCTCTCTCTATAACGTCATTGCTTATAATGTCATTCTCCAATGTCCCTTCAGTAAACCCAGTTCAATGATGGCTGCAGGAAGGGGGGGCATCATGGGGGGCAGCATAAAGTGGGGGATCCCAGGGATGAATAAAAGACACTTCTTTTGGGAGACAAATTAATTTTGTTTCACCATCTCTAGTGTCTCTCCATTCTGAGAGAGCATTGACAACGCAATTTTATCCTTGTAAATATGACCATAATTTTTTTTTTCAGAAGAGGAAGCACTTTTATCAAATGTATTGTTTATAGGCACAACAGGGAAGAGATGAAATCACCTTCTCTGAAAAATATAGATAACTACCGAATACAGATAAATCAATCTCCAAGGAAAATTACTAGATTCAATGGCTTTTTGACCTTCCAATAAACGTATTTTTTTTTTTTTTTTGTGATTGAGTTTTGGAGGAAGGGTTATACAAATAGTTAATAAGAGCCAAATACAGCTCTCCACATTCATTGTGATGGCTTCATGTCTAGAATGTTGTTCTTACCCCATGGTCACTTCCAAGGACTCCTAGGAGGCATCTTTAGCTGTCAGATATAGCGTTATTCAAATTTGCTCAGACTTATTCAAAATATCCCCTCCTCGGTCATCAGCATAATGACGAAGAACTAGAGATTTACAATTGATTTCTTCACTGCATCAAAAGAAAATCAGGTCCCGGTTTCCTTAGCAGAATGGATTTTTTTCCCCTTCTTGCTTTGGTATTCTGATCACATTATCGTAGTTTCTGATTTGCCAGCTGAAAAATCTCTGGGGCAGAAATACTATGGATTGGTTTATATCTTTAGAATGGAGACATTGTGATGATCATTACCTTAAATTTGATAAACTGTCTGCAAAATGACAACCTCTCATAAGAACAAAGATAATGAAAATTGTCCAGACTAAGATACTTGTCTTAACGTACATACAGGTATTTATTTAACTTCTACCCAAACTGCATATGTTACAGACACTGCCTGGAACAGGAAGACTGAATTAAGCAGAGCAGTCACTAAAGGTTGGTAATTTGTGATCTAAGCATATGGGTTGCCACTAATAAACTGTGAGGCCTCAACCAGGGATTGGCAAACTATGGTCCGTGGGCCGAATCAGCCAGCCACCTGTTTTGATCATTTCATTGGCACACAGCCACGTCCATTTGTTTATGTATTGTCTACGGCTGCTTTAATGCCAGGGCAGACCTGAACAGTTCCAGCAGAAACCTTAGGGCCTGCAAAGCCGACAATCGCCCAAGGATATTTTCCCATTGATTTTTAGAGAGAGCGGAAGAGAGAGGGAAAGACAGAGAGAAAGATCGATGTGAGAGAAACACAATGATTGGTTGCCTCCTGCACGCGCCCCAACCAGGGCCCTGGCCGGGGAGGAGGAGACTGCAACCGAGATACATGCTCTTGACCGGAATCCAACCTGGGACCCTTTGGTCCTCAGGCTGATGCTCTATCCACTGAGCCAAACCGGCTAGAGCAAGTCAACAATTTTTAGTAGTACATGGCTCTTGTACAACGTTTGTTAGCTCTTGCCTTTATGAATTCATCTAGGTCTCAGTTTCCCCGTTTGTAATTGAGAGGTTGGGTAAGATTCAAGTTTTCAACCAAGTTTGAAGACCGGAATCACTTGGGGAGTTTTGGGGAAATCCCAGGGCCTGAGCTTCGGCACCCCAGAGGATGTTGTTCCACTGGGCCCGGCCCCTGCTCAAGGTGATCTATGTGCAGGCAGGGCGAGAACCACTGGACTAGACAATGACAGAGGTCCTTCCAGCTCAGGGCTTTCACAACATGAACCTCTTGTGAAATACACAGTATCTGCTTGCAGAAACAAACACGGAAATCAGGCCTAAAGCACTCTGGCCTCAGCATTGAAGACTCACATTTGATTTATGCCATTCCAAGTCTTCAACTTCAGGAGTTTAGAATCTACAGTTTTGCACAGATGACGTTGCAGAGCTATGTAAACATAAACAGTTCCTTTGGAAGACAGATTTAAAACAGACTAAGAGACTTAATGAGGAACTTTTGATCTATGGAAATGATTCACTTTGAATATATCACAATTATACCCATTATACATCAAATCTAAGCCATTTGGGCGAACATCTCAGCGGCCAGCCTGTTCTCTGCAGACTTCCCACTCGGTAGAAAGCCTCAGGCTGTCTGATACAGACAGCTACACCTGCAAGGTAGACCTGAACATGAGCGGCAATAACTAGGAAATCTGGGGATAGCTGATAGCATCAACTGTACCTAAATCATGTTTTGGGAAAGGATTAAAGAATATTTAATAAGCCTTTGGAGGTTTGAATATTGCTGAAACAGCCCGAAGGATGGCATGTGCGGGCCCAGGCTGCTCAAGACAGGCCAGGCGCCTGGAGGGGGGGAGGGCGGGGAAGAAGCCTGCCAGGCACAGAGCCTTGGGGTGGCTGCCAGCCTGCCACTCAAGGCAGCCACAGATGGCGGGAGGGGGATCCTGCAAAGGCTGGGCTTTCTACCTCTCCAAATGGATTTGGTCTGGAGGTCACACAAACAAGGCAATGCCGAAGAGTGAAGTCGAGCATTTCCCTTTGCGCTGCCGGCAAAAATGCTTTGGTTCAGTTCAGGGTGTGTCAGCCTTGGTACCACTGACATGTAAGGCAAAAGGATTTTCTGCCACGGAGGATGGGCTGTGCCTTTAGGATGCTTGCAGCGTCCCTGGCCTTGACTCACTCACTAGATGCCAGTATCAGCCCTCTTGACCCGCAGCTTGTGATAACAAGGCAATGCTGTATTGCTAAGTTGACTCTAAGGCAGTGGTTCTCAACTTTCCTAATGCTGCGACCCTTTAATACAGTTCCTCATGTTGTGGTGACCCCCAATCATAAAACTATTTTCGTTGCTACTTCCTAACTGTCATTTTGCTACTGTTATGAATCATAATGTAAATATCTGTGTTTTCTGATGGTCTTAGGTGACCTTTGTGAAAGGAGTTGCGACCCACAGGTTGAGAACCGCTGTCAGGGGTCGCCTAAGACCCTCGGAAAACACAGATATTTACATTACGATTCATAACAGTGGCAAAATGACAGTTATGAAGTAGCAACAAAAATAATTTTATGGTTGGGGGTCACCACCACATGAGGAACTGTATTAAAGGGCCGCGGCATTAGGAAGGTTGAGAACCACTGCTCTAAGGTCTTCATGAGTTCTCATCATCCTGCCTCAAAATGGAATTAAAGATAACTTCACTGAAACACAGGGAACAAACTATATACACAAAAAGTGTGCATGCGGGGGCGGGGATCATGTATATGTATATGTATACAGTATATGTATACAGTGTGTATGTATATGTATACAGTATTTTGTTCTACCTCTTGTGAATGGCAAATATTTCACCATCCCTGCCTGAACTAAATTTTTTAAAAAGTCAAATGGTCTTTTTTTGTAATCAGTGGGGAGCAATGTGTAGACTCAAAAATGAATGCAGAGACTTGAAAGGCAACAGTTTGCTTGCTTATGTATTCAAAATTCCAGAGAATGGCTGGTGGGCTATGGTTTTTCTTTTTTTATCTGATGGACAAATTCTACTGACATAAGAGACTATAATCTGATTAAATTATTATGAGCTGTTTCATTTGTTTCAACAAGTATTTACTGCTGATAAAATACCTTGTGGTTTAAAAAAATGTTCCAATCACTGAAAATGAGTAATCAGATACAAAAGAACTATAAAATACACTCTCTGGGCTTGAGAAATGGACAAATGATTGGGGCAGGAAGGCTTGTGCCCAAAGAATGTCTATAAAATAATATGGAATGGAATGATAAAGGAATGGTAAAAATGATATGGAATGTCTGAGATTAGAGAATGTTATGGAAAGCTATGCCAGGGTAGCTTCAATGAGTCGAGAGTTGGTCCTTTTAAGAACAATCTGGTCCTGGCCAGTGTGGCTCAGTTAGTTGGAGCATTGTCCCATGCACTGAAGAACAGTCTGGAGTTAAAAGAGGGAGGGATGGAAGGATTGAGAAGGGAGGTTATTCACTTTTATTTATATAAACTTTGGATTGTCGGACTTCTTAGAAGAATCTATATTGTCTTTATAATTGCAGAAAAGGCTTCAAATTTGGAATAAAGAGGGGAAGAGATGGAAGCCCTCAGGGAATAAAACAGTAATGGGGAGAAGACCCACTCTCTTTTGTCCAGGGCTTCCCAAGAGTCAAGCATCACAGGGATGGATCCTAAAGTATTACCTCTGTTATACCCATGAGGAAATGGGGCTTAGAGAAGCTGGTTTTGTTTTTCCCTCCACCTGAATTCACACAACTCTAAAATGGCAAGGCCAGAGTGCAAGTTGAAATCAGATTCCAAACCCACTGCAGAACTGCTGAATCAGAAACTGCATTTTAACAAGACCCCTGAGTGGCTCCTGCCTGCATTTATGTTTGAGACATTCTGGTCTAAGAAACTCATTTATCTTGTAACATAGAAGCTACACCTGAAACCTAGATGATCATGTCCACCAACGTCACCCCAATAAATTTGATTAAAATAAGTAAATAAACTCATTTAAACTTACAATTCTCACTGGTAAGCAATCCTAGAAAGAAGGGTGGATAACAGACCCAAAAGCTTTGTTATTGACTAACACGTGGTGACCATTTTCATTTGCATCCATGCTTTGCCAAAAAATAACTGAATATGAATAAGAACTCATTTAGGTCTCTTAAGAGATTTGAAATGTTAAACTCATAGACCAAGACTCTAAATGTTCATTTTTAACCCGGGCAAATAAATAATCACAGTTCAAGTGATGAAATAACTTTAGGGATCATCAGAGATTCCTTCATTCCTTCATTTAGCATTACTATAAGTAAATAAAAATTATTCCACATGGATTCCCCTACTTCAGCTTTGTATTTTTACTTCTTTGTTTGTATTAGAACCGAAAACAGTTTATCTTCGATCATAATCACCACTTCAAAGGAAACGTATTCGCTCAGTCCAGGGAGCTCTTGTGTCAAAAGCTAATCAGAAATTATTTTGTCTCTCCATCATCCGAGCTCTTTTTACTTCTTGCTAATTTCTTGAAGTGTGGCACGTTTGCATCACAGTTCCTTCTACCTTAATCATAGGTGATGCTTAGTTAGGGGCATGATGGGGTCCCTGGGTCTGAGCTCCCAAGCTTCAATGTCTCTAACCATAGTTAAGCTACTTAATTTCCTGTGGCCTCATGTTCTGCTTGGTTAAGAGGTTCCTATTTGCTGCGCTTCTCCCACCCACTAGATGTTGGGCTAGACACTTGGACCTATATATTATCTCATTTAATCCTCCCAAGATCCCTAATGAGCAGGTATTATCATTCTCATATTTTTGCAGGAGATACATGGTTGTTCCAAGGATCAAATAATACTTGAAAGTGCTTTGCAAACTGTCAATCTGGAGATTTACAAATGCTAGTTATTACTCTTGGTAATAGCTGGTTCTTGGTGTTGAATCCACAAATACCCCTGAACCACACCTCAAAACAACTTAAAGCGGCATCTTGAAAGATAACTCCTCCTCCCTTTACTACCACCAGCCCTGGCCTGTAAGACTTTCTTCTAGAAGTATGGAGCAGCATGATAACCTTGCCTAAAATGTTCCCAGATGAATTTCCAGAATAAAAGAGAAACTGGAACCATTCCACTTAATGAGTTGAACATTATTAATGGGTAAGACCATTGTTTGCTGGGACCATCTAGACCAGTGGTCGGCAAACTCATTAGTCAACAGAGCCCAATATCAACAGGACAACGATTGACATTTCTTTTGAGAGCCAAATTTTTCAAACTTAAACTTCTTCTAACGCCACTTTTTCAAAATAGACTCACCCAGGCCGTGGTGTTTTGTGGAAGAGCCACACTCAAGGGGCCAAAGAGCCGCATGTGGCTCTGAGCCGCAGTTTGCCGACCACTGATCTAGACCTTGATTCAGCAATCCAGGGGCAAGAAAAGCATCTCCCTCCAAGCTTCTCTGGTGGCGTTTGTACGAGTTCCCTATGCCTCCTACATCTTCCAGAAGCTACAGGTCACAGCAAGCGTAAGTCTGAAAGCCTGCTCACTTCACTCCTCTGAGCCTTCAATCTGATGACACCCAACTCAGAGCAACTGAGCTCTGGACAGCCATGTCAAAGGTCAAAGGAGGAGGAAATAAACCTCTCTTATCAGGCCAGGATATTCATCCTAACACCTAAGTTTGTAAAAATTCCTTAACAGATAAAGCACGCCCACCGGCTGGCTTGGCAACACAATGGCACTTCCTCCAGTTGCCGCTCACAACATCTTCCTGGACATGGGTCCTTTCAGAGTGGAAATGCCATAGATTGCTTCTGAGCCTGGATATTTACCTGACTTATTAGCCCTGTTCAGGAAGGAAACAGAGACCTCCGATGAAAGCACTGAGGAGAGGGAACAGTCCAGCCCAGGAACAGTGGACCTTCAGTAAGAAAGGGTCTGGCCCAGATTTTACCATGGATGGGAGCCCTCCTACTCTCCCTTACCTGCCACTCCCAAGGAATGCACAGGTGAATGCCACTGTGTGTCCTCTCTGAACGCTGCTTTTCATTGAAATCAGTTTTCACTTCAGCTTTGGGAATGAGGCGATTTACACCTAAGTCAGCAATTTTTACTGTTATTCATATTTAAAACTATCTCATGGATTGTGTTCCACGAACTTCTTTCAGAGCCCGTTTTTCTGGTCACAAGTTATAATTATGTCTAGACCATGGAAGCAATGACTTATCTTTGTTATTCATTTCTGCATTCCCAGAGTTCACCCAGGGCTTATCTCATTAGCTACACACAAATATTCCTTGGGGAAATAAATAAGGGTTCTTTCCTCTTTTTTGTTAAGGAGGGCTTGATAAGGCAGATGGGGGGGGGGGAATTATTGATTTATAAAGGCACAAAGGGGATAGAAGCTTTCATGCTTTCCTTATTGTTTCGGTAATGAGAACCTAGTCTATTTCAATGTGAATAAAAACCATTATTTTCCTGATTTCTCCCTCAATAAATAGTAAAGGAGATAGAAGAAAAGAGAATGGAGAACAAAACACCCCAGGCCACTACAATGGGGGGTGGGGGGCGCTGGACACCTGCTCCTTCTGCAAGCTCTTTCACTTAAGAGCTTTCCTCCTCCCCTAGTCCTAACCAATCCTGAACCCCCTCCTTTCCTTCTTCCTGTTCTGCAGAAGACAGCTGCTAACACACAGCCCAAGGCCAGCTTGGACCATTCTTCACTCATACACCAAAGGGGATCTACATTAAAAAAAAAAAAAGCTGACCAACTGAGCTTGTGATTAGTCCAGTCTGCCTGTGCATAATGTCACCTATATTTGTCACACCTGTCTATGTGTCTGAATGTGACAGTCAGGGCATAAACCCAAATGCCAGCTTCTCTCTCCTCCATCAACACCTATGGCATTGATTCCATCACATAAACCAAGAACACAAGAGACTAGCTCATCCTCCATGAACTTCAAAATGGTGCTTGTTTTTAAAGCCATTTCTTTAGTCCACCACTCACGGCTTCTTAAAAGCCCATTTTACTACTTAGCTTGGTTAAGAAAGAAGGGCAAATCAAAGTTTCCACCCAATTATAATTCCCCTGAGGGTTGTTCAAAGTTTCCCACGTCAGTCACGAACACCAATTGACCACATCACCAGTGAGTATTCTATGATACTGTCAGGATATTCATGATTGGATCATACAAATGAAGTCTTTACTGTAACAGTAAATGCCCAGATATAATAACACCCTGTGTTCACGGAACACTTTCTATGTGCCAATCACCATACTGGACACTTTACAAGCATTTTCCTTTTTGATGAGAAATATAAAATGTCTTTTCCTCTGTCCGCTTAAAAGCTATCCTAATGGGCATTGAAATAACTTACGTATTATACCCAAAAGTCAAAAACATAAATTGAATAAGTTTGAATTGGATTTTGTAAATGCAGTCTTATCAGATTTTTCCAGAATGGTTATGTCACATACTGAAGTAAATCAAATCTTGAGCCACATCCACTTTCTCAGGCCCCTCATATCCTCTTTATTATTTACCTAGCCAGTGTAGAAAAATGTACCATTCTTTCAAAGGATAACCTAATTTATGCTTTGTCAATGACCTAGGATGAAAGACTTTTGAATATCTCAGCCCTAAAAAAGAGAATATTTAGTTAATGTAATTTCAGCAAGTTGTACTAGCTTTAACTTTGTAACTGGGCAAAATAAAGTGTGTTCTTTCAAAATTTTTCAACTTAAGTTCAAATACCATGCACAGATACTCCTCACCTGTGCTTACTCACTTTACATATTTAAATGAAATTAAAAGTTATGTGTATATTAAGACGTTCTGGGGGAAAATACCGTAGGAAGGAAAGTAGTGAGCACATTGAAGCTGCAATTACAATTCATTTGTTTTCATATGAGCATCTCCTTTCCTCTGTGGTGTCCCGAAGGGCATCTGAGTCTATCTACACTGAGTGGCCAGATGATGATCTCTGAACGCATAATGATCTGGCCACTCAGTGTATATCCTACAGAATAAAAGGCTAATATGCAAATTGTCCCCTCGACCAGGAGTTCAACCAGCAGGCAGGCCGGCCAACCGCCTATGTCCCCTCCCCCTTGCCAGGCTGGCCGGACCCACCCATGCATGAATTCATGCACCGGGCCTCCAATATATATACACTGAGTGGCCAGGTTATTATGTGCTCAGAGATCATAATAATCTGGCCACTCAGTGTATATGTCTTTAGATCCTGGCATGAGATCTCTACACTGGCTCAACTATAGAAAACATCAGCATGGGATATAAGGCATTTCTTGTTTTTTTGGTGGCTCTGAAGGCATAATCCTATAGCCACGATGGTGGCTTAGAGCCAAGCCAGGTGTGTGTTTAAAATCACATAAAATCACTGGATTTAGTCTCAAAACCTCAAAAGCAGCATCAGAAATGACTGGATCGCTCAAAAGGCAATGGTGTCCGAGCTGGCACAGTTGGTTGCAATAGGAAGTAGCCAAAGAGACACAGAACAAACTGGGCAGCAGAGGAACTGTGTTCTAGTCCTAGTCCAAAGTCATCTCACTATTGATTTTGGGAGCTCCTTTTTACCACTCTCAGCCTCAATTTCCTCATCTGCAGAACAGGGATGAAACAACATGAGCTCCAAGGTTGTTTCTGGCTCGAAATGTTACTTAAGTGTGTAGAAGGCATCCGGAGGGTGGAACAGCATCCTCCTTATAGTGAATCAAAAAGCCAGAAAGAATAGCACACTCCGTCACCAGCGTGTCGCTGCACTAGGGAAGCAGGGGCAGAATTGCATGTATGCCTGGGGCGAGGGGCCAATCAGCAATGACACCTCCTATCTCTTTTTCGTCTTCATGGACAAGACATTGAATCGCACACCCTTGCATGTTTCTGCGGACAGTGGGGTGGGTTTTGACCTATGACACTACTTCACTTTGCCAATTAAAAACGAGAACACAAAACCTCGAGAAATGTGAATGTCTTTTCCCCATCCTATTTCTTCTGTGTGTGCAGAAATCCTAATCTTTCCTATATCTGCATCTGACCTTCAGAATATATACATCAGCCCCTCTCAAAAACCAAGTTATTTCAGTGCCACCCTATTAGAGAAGAGGACAAATGCCCCAAACCCTTAACCTGGCATTCAAAGACTTTCAAAATCTTCTCCCAGCGTGACTCTTCTAACATTCTCTCTCCTGGCCCCTCCATCAGCACCCTGAGCTCTAGCCAGCATTGTCTAGAATCCCTAAACCGTCTTGCAGATTCCTGCCAACAGGTCTCTGCTGGCCTCACTCCTAAAGAATGCCTCACTCTTCTTTGATGCATAATCCACCGATCTGTCATGGCAGCTGAACCCCACCACCCTGAAGCAAGGTTTCTTGTCTACTCAAAACCAGAATCATCTTTCCTTCCTCTGAATCCCGAAACACTCCTAACCCATCAATTCTGCATGTCCATCAACAAGTGTTTATTCCTTGTTGTGCCTCTGGCCTTTGCCAGGTGCTTTGGAAACAAGACTACAAAACACATTAAAGCAACAACACGAATCCTTATCTCACACTCAAATAATACAAGCAGTGGTTAAAAAAATAATTGGCAGGTGGTCTCCCTCCAAAGTCCACATCTTAACCATCACACTATACCCGCTGGTTGCTAACATAGATGGTAATGTTCTAACGCATATTGCAGGCTTCCCCTGTGACAGGCCCAATGCTGAGGGTACACATGAAATATTTTCTTTCGTTCTCCCAAGTTTCTATGCAAGTAAGTACGTTATTGGCCGTATTTTACAGAAGAGTATATCGCAGCACAGGAACTATAAGCAACATGCTCAAGAATTACATTGGTTTCCACATCCACATGACTAAAAGGTACCTTCTGTACTTGTCTGTGCATTTCTCCAGAAGTCTCTGAGCTTATAAAAAATGATTCCAATAATAATAAATCATCAGACAATAATATATTCCTCTCCTGTGGTGAAGGAGGGGAGAGAGGGCTCGTGAGAGGGAAGACAGGTGAGAAGGAGAGAGGAAGGATGTGGTCTTGAGCTTCCTGTAAAAAACATATCCCTGGAGATGTTTTTTTTTTACTCTGTATATCATAAATAATTTTGTACCAAAGTAAGAAACTTAAAATATAGGTTTAACGTATTTTACGAATATTTGGAAACAATATTTTCTTCCCTTTTAAAAAATATATTTTTCTTGTTTTCAGAGAGGAAGGGAGAGGGAGAGATAGAAACATCAATCATGAGAATCATTGATCAGCTGCCTCCTGGACGCCCCCTACTGGGGATCGAGCCCGCAACCCGGCCATGTGACCTGATCTGGACTCGAACCATGATCTCCTGGTTCATAGTTTGACGCTCAGCCATCTGGCCGGGCCGGAAACAATATTTTCATCATATGGGAACTTTCAAAAACATCTAGTGCAGATAAAAGAATGGTTCCTGTGAAATGAGCACAAGCAGAACTGCACTGTGAAGGGGCCAGTTAGAATTGGGGAGACCCCATATAAACCAAAACACTTTAGGAGACATATGACAAAGTTTGACATTCCAATGGCATCATGTGGCGAAACGTACTAAGGTATATCTATCGACATTTTAGATTAATATCTAACCTGGAATTATTGTGAACTAGTTTGAAAAAAATATATAGGATTACACGAAGGAATGTAATATATGATAAAAGTGAAAAAGAATGACTAATACCAGAGAATGTATAGATATCGAGTAATTCGACACCGTTTCTTAATAAAAGGCTTGGGAATGGGAGGTGTACTGGTCCCTTTTCTGGGAAGCCTTTCTCCATCTGTCGGGTCTGGAGTTGGTGTCCTTGGTTTGAATATGGTGTGCCTACCTCCACCACCAACAGAGAAAATATTTACCTATTGCACTTCTGTACTAGACTATAAGCTCCATGACGGAGGGAAACTGTGTTGGCTCCTATTGCCTTCACTTATTAAGCATACTAGAGGCCCAGTGCATGGATTCGTGCACTGGTGGGGTCCCTTGGGCTGGCCTGTGGGGATTGGGCCGAAACCGGCTCTCCAACATCCCCAAAGGAGTCCCGGATTGCGAGACCCCCTCCTGCAGGCCCAGCCCCCAGGACCTGGACGCCCACCGGCTCCCTCCTCCCTCCTCTCTGGGTCTGGGGTGCGGGTGAAGCCGATTCGGGGCCCATAGTGCCCCAACAGCAACCTAACCCACGGCCGATTCCGTGAGAAATCGGGCTCCCTCCTCTACTGGTCAGAGTGTCTGCCCCCCTGGTGGTCACTGCGCGTCATAGCCACCGGGCGAATGGTCGAATGGTCAGATGGTTGCTTAGGCTTTTATATATATATAGATATTAACTTTTTCATGATCTCAAAAAAACCTATATGCAGATATGGTTGTTGGGAGGATAAATGAAATAATAGGTATAATGGGACTATCAAGTGTCCATCAGATATCAGCATGAAACAAATGTGAATGCTACAATTATTTGAGATAGCTTTATCCAAATTTACACCATTAAATTTAAGCCAACAAAATCCAACATAGACCAAAATATTGGTTCATATCCAATTGGATAAAATATAATGTCTGGCTCCACTCTTATTGAGACATTATCTTACAGATGCTTTGTCAAATATCTGAATGAATATTTGCAATGTCATTATGAATTTAATTTAAACTTCCATGTAGGGTTAACAGTTGATGATTAATGAAGCAGCTGACAAATATTTATTGAGAATTATCTACAAGGCCTTGTGTTCAGTCTTACGTGAGTGATGAGAGTGTGAGCCAAAAGTCTCTGCCTAACTTGAGGTGATTAAATCCTTGAAAGAGATATAACATGTGCTCCGTTGACTAGATAACTGGGTGCACACTGGAGTAAGTGACTGTTATGGTTAAATTGTGGCTCCCCCGAAATTCACTTGTTGAAGTCCTAACCCCTAATACTTCAGAATGCGACCTTATTTAGGATTAGGTCCACTGCAGATATAATTAGTTATTAAGAGGTCATTCTAGAGTAGAGTAGGTCCTTAATCCAATATGACTGGTGTCCTTATAAAAAGGAAAAATCCGGACACAAAGACAAGCACACAAGGAGAATGCCAGGTGATGAGACACCGGGAGACGACAGCCACCTACAACCGATGGAGAAAAGTCTGGAACACATCCTTCCCTTACAGTCCTCAGAAGGAATCAACCCTGCTGACACCTTGATTTTGGACTTCTGGCCTACAGAACTGTGAGACAATACATTTCTGTCATTTAGGCCACCTAGTTTGTGGCCCTTGTTATTGAAGCCCTGGCTAATTAATACACTGATAAACACTAAATTCTTCTCACAGACCAGAATTTCTCAGTCTGGGCACTATTGATAAATGGGGCCAGATAATTCTATGGGGTGGAGACCCAACCTGCACATTGTAAGAGGTAGCAGCATCCCTGGCTTCTGGCCACTACCTGCACCACACACACACACCTTTCACTGGAACCTGCACTATCCCTGCTGCTATTTTCAAAGAAGAAACGAGTTACAGAATTCTGAGGAAAACTCTAAAAAAAAATGTCTAGCTCAGTATCCACTTATAAATTTCCCAATTGCAAATAAAGCACAAGACTTTCGAAAGTATAGAAGTTTCCGATCTGTAAATGAAACCCCCGAGTGAAATCCCCAGTCTTCACCTCCAGGTGAGAAGGGCTGCACAGGAAAACTGAGCTCTCTCTGGAACCTCTATCAAACGATTACAACATTCCAATGGGGTGACCCATGGAAGCACGCATTATACAAACACACTCCCGCAGCCAACTTCTCTAGTCAGAGTATCCAGACACGAGTTTGGAACTTCAGCATCATCGACCTTGAAGTGGGGCTATGCTGAAATTGAAGGGCATGGGAAGGTCAACATCTCTCAGTTTGTGTATTTTTGTAGGTGTAACCAGAGAAAAGAGACAAGAGCTCCAACATGGTATGTTGGAACAGAAGAAAAGGAATTACTGCATTGTAATTCCTTAAAAACTCTGGAATGCATTATATTAAATTCTCTTATATGTTATGTGGTTCACAAACCAAAGTTTTAATCCAAGTGTGCAGGACTGACAGCCTTCTCAAAATGCAATGAAAATGATGGAAAAAGGCCCGCCTTATGAGATGCTCCATTTTAGAGGCTTTTTCATTTGGCAGGGAGACTTTTCTCTTTTTAATCTTAGGACAGAGCTCAGGAAATGCTGGTTTAACTTTCTCTTTGCTTCAGTACTTTATGAGTGCTTTCCAGTGCACAGTCTCTGAAAGCATTAGATTACTGACATGATGCTATTTCAGACGATGTGAAAGATTTTATTTGCATGAATGCTACATGTTGGAATTTTTATGTTTTTTTCTTTTATGCCTAGATAAAAATTGTAATGTACAAAAATGTATGCCAATTCCGTATATAAATACATGTATACTGAGACCTAATATGAGTAAAAAGTCCCCAAAAATTTAGTGCTGTTACAAGAAATGATCATTCTTCATAATCATAGCAGAATTCCCCTCTCCAAATAATGGACTTTTATTAACAGAAAGACAAACAATTTCAAACAGGGGACACCTAAATCCTTATATATCTGAAGTCAGTAAAGCAGATCTATCATCTAATCAATGAAAGCATCCTCTAATTTTTCTATACTTTCTCTTTGTTTTTAAATCCTCACCAGAGGACTTTTTAAAATTGATTTATTTTAGAAAGAGAGAGATAGAGGAGAGAAACATCAATGTGAGAGAGAGACATCAATCAGTTTTCCCCCAGACACACCCCGACTATGTGGATCGAACCCGAAACCTAGGTATGTGAATTCACCAGGAATCAAACCTGTAACCTTTTGGCGTATGGAATGACGCTCCAACCAACTGAGCCACCCAGCCAGGGCTTTCTCCACATTATATTTGTGTCTTCACATCATCACAAACCCATTTCTGTATGAGATGCTCAAGTCTCAGAAAACAACACTTACAGACGCATTGACTTTTCCAGATCGAAGTAATAATGAACAAAAATACACTTCCTTGGTTTTGGGCTTTTTGGGATGCTGTTACTTTCAACAATAAAGATTTTTAAAAGTCGATGTTTATATTGTACTGAGGTTTTTCAAAAGCAAGGAAGTACTTGTGTTCATACATATGTGATAACTAAAATACCATAGGCACCCAAATGTCATATATGCTTATGATTCTTCTATTCTAACGTAAGTGGCATGTTTTAGAACAAACATGCTATGTTAGCATGTTATTTGTTTAAATACTTATAAGCTCATTTTGTGAAATGGCTGTAAATAAATGCTCATAAGTATATTCTGTTGAGCAGCTGGAAATGTGTGTTGGTGCACTGGGTGCTGTTTATATGCATGTATTTCTGTAATTAGAAGATAATATATGCTACATCGTTAATTGTCAGGCCCTCCGGGTGACAGTATCAACAACCGTTGGCCCACCAGCTTGATTAGACAAGTGTGCGGGGCTCACAATGGAAGAGTTTCATTTTCATCACATAAAGAGCTAGAGCATGACAGTATCGCCTCATAAATTTGGAGAGGTTATATACATAATCAATAACGCCTCTGTGACAGCTCACAGGAGGAAAACCTGGCTTCCAGGTGTAAATATCAAATCCGGAGTTGTCGACTAGCGAACAGCATCGTGGCATTTTAACAGACGATCATTAAAAGGCAGCGTTGACCCAATCCAAGGGACGTTTCTTATCATCGTAAACATTTTGTCCCCAATCAAATAGGGGGCTGGGGGGAGATCATCTTGGTTTCTCAAATTTGCCAGCCACGTCCATATCTGAAGAGTTGGCTTTAGACGCACCATTCACACGTGCATCGCCTTGGCTGTTATTAACTGTTGTCGTGTTTCTGGCTGCTGCCATGCACTGCCCTGGAAAACTAGTCACCTCTGTCTTCCCTTGTCTATATCACTACATCCTTGGGCTTAACTTGCCCTCCATGTTTGAAGATGGATTTGCACCGGTCGTCACTGGACACTCGAAGTGAGGCACGCTGCCCAGGTGATGCTTCCGTTCCCCAAGTGACATTTGGGGTGGGGAGTCACTTCAGCCTATCAACTTCCCTCATCATAACAAGAAATAACCAGACCACATTACAGACGTGGCCTGTTCATGCTAGGCCAGCATCACAAAGTAAACTGCGAGGTCCCGGAAGTGATAGGAACCATTTGTGAAAGGTGACCATGGGCTCGGAGTGGGTAATGCTCCTCTGATCACGTGATTCACTTTTTTGTTTGCTCAACAAAACGGTGTGTGTTTTTCCCCGAGAGGAAGGACTTCAACATATATTTACTCAAAGCTCTTAATTTAGGCTTCCTTTCCTTTTAATTGACGTCTTGTGAACGAAAATTCGCCGGTGAACACAGGATCTCACTCTATGAGCACACTCTCTCTCGGCTGAGGTTGCACTAATTACACCCACCCGTCGTCTGAAGTTGAACAGACATCTGGAGACTTGGCTTATTTCCTCCCTGGGGCATTCTACCCATATTTAGAGAGAGATTTTTTAATTTGACGTATAGTCATATTAATTCTCATTCCCCGAGCTGCAGTGAAGTGAATCATTTCATGGTAAAAGTAAAGTTCCAATAGTCTTGCCTGTAACCTCCCCGAGTCTAAAGCCTGCACGGAAAGGGATTCTTTCGGGAAACCCGAGATGGTCAGAGCGCTCTAGTTTCCACCAGGAATAGAAGGTCACATGTCCCCTAAAATCCCACATTTGCTGCAGGCATTCCTCCTTCTAGGCTTTTGTTTGTGCGGTAACTAGATACAGGTACAATGCGAGTGAAATTAGTTTTCCCCGATGAGTGAGGAAAATAAATGCCCCCCAAGTGCCCGGAGCCAGATTTTATCTGCCATTCCTTCTTGATCTCGCTCCAATCTTTCTCTGTCTCCCTCCCCCTCGGTCTCTCTGTCTGTCTGTCTGTCTCTCTCTCTCTCTCAACTGCAGGGATGGAAAACGATCCAGATTTTTCGAATTCGCCCTCACCTTGACAACAGCTAACATCACCAGCAGCAGCCAACTTGGACAAGATACCCTGAGTGTGGAACATCACGGCTGCCAACAAGCATGCTCAAACACACCCAATAACAAAGGCGAAGGAAAAGCCTCCACCTGCCGCGGAGCTAGCAGGGAAGACACTTCCCATTTCTATCACATTTGCCTGCAGAAAGGGGTTGGCTTTAAGGCGGGTCGGACTAACCTTCAATTTGTCATAGCGCTCACTCAAAGCTGCCACCTGATGATCTCGGTGCCGCCCAACCAGTTTACACAAGGCACAGATTAACTGGTCATCGGTCACACAGTACATATTCACCTTCTCCTCCTCGTGCTCCAGGCACATCAGCCCCCGGATGTGCGAGTCCGGAATGGGCTCAATCAGCCGATGGCCTGTGAAGGGCTTCTTGTTCGGGTGAGTGGCTTTCAGGCACTCATCACAGTAGGACACTTCGCAAGTGACACAGGTCTTCACGGCATCCTGGGCAGGGTCCTGGTCACAGAACTGACAGAGGACTTTCTCAGCGGAGGTCATGGCATTGGCGTCGAAGGCCCGCTCTCGGCGGGTCTCACTGGGGGAGTTGGGCCCGCTCACCGATGCTTTCTGGAACCTGTCGATGATATTCTGCAGGGTGACGTTCCGCTTCAGCCCGTCTAGACCTCGCGGGCTGAGCGTGATGACATGCCGGCAGGTGGGGCACTGGAAGGCGGTGATGGACTCCACGGACTCGTTGGTGGCGCAGTGGGACACCAGGATGCGGTGGGCGCAGTTGAAGCAGAGGCTGTGGGCGCAGGGTAGCAGGAGAGGGTCCTCAAAGAGCTCCAGACAAATAGGGCAGGTCAGCTCCGACTCCAGTGTTTCCATCTTCAGGCACAGCTCTCCTGGGTCATCAGCAAATTCCAAGGAAGCTGATCAGCTCTCTGGAAACAGAACGGAAGGTCTGATTAGGCGCGAGGGGGTCAGCCATGGGGGGGCCGTCAGCTTTGAATGCATCTCATAATAACTCCAAACAGCTCCTGGGAGGGTAAATCTGTGTACATGCTAAAGAACTTTCTGTTCACTGGGGAAATAGGAAGGGGATAAACCCAAAGCCAGCAAACCAGCTAACATTTCTCAAAGTTTCAGTCATTGAAAGTAGCAATATACTTTTTTCTTGGGGGGGGGGGGGAGTGATGGGCAATTTTGTTCTTTAAAAGGTCTTACTCCAAATTGGCAAGTGATTGAAACTGTAATTTTCATAATTTGTATCTCATCACAATAATCTCACTGCGTCCCAGCCAAGTGTTACCTTCCGGTGAAAATTAAAATGTAGAAACATTAATTAATGAACTATAGTCTTTCATAACTTTGGATTTGTGAACTCACATGCTCACATATCTGTGTTTTTAAGACCTCTGTACTACCACACGACGCTGCAGGGAGTAGAAAGGCACTTACTGTGGGAATGGGCCTGAAATGTGTATGAAATCAAATGCACGATGTCAGCAGAAATAATGCTTCCATCTGAGACGTCAGTTTTCGAACTGTATTCCTGAGGGGAAAAAAACACTGACTTCCTCAAAGATAACTGCGAGAGAGGGACGTTTGGGGCATGTGTTTGTTCCTCTTCTGAGGAATTGTGTCGTTTCATCCCGGCGATGGGACGTGGGGGGGCAGAGAAAAATATCTAGGGGCCGTCTTAGGTGAGCTTGGCTACCAGCGACTAATAACCAAGTGATTCATTAGAACAAGGATTCTAGTGGCTACGATATTCATTTGGTGACAACAGTGGTAATGATCACAGTTTAGAAAGAAGAGGCTCCCAGGCTGTGCACAGCCCCCCCCCCCCCCCCCCCCCCGGCCTACAAACGCCCATCAAGGTGCTTTTGTGAACTCTCGGCTGCCTTCCCTGCATAGAGGGGCGGGGGCGGGGAGCCCACATAAGCCCGGTTCATTAAGGGGAAGAGGCCTCCTGCTCATTAGCAGGCCTGGGAACCAAGCCTCTTTGAACCTCCTCCCTTTCAAGGCTACAGAGGCAGCCCGCTGCCGGCTGTGGGGGGAGCAGTGCGGTTCACCCGTGGACTCGAGGTTCAAATCACCCTCGGGGGGGCTCTCTCGGGCTGATGTATGGGACGGCTTCCCATCCAGAGCTATGCTCAGCGATGCCGCCGGTCGGCCTTTCTGTATTCGCACCTCCGTTTATTTACAAAACTCTCCATTTCTCCCAAACCCTGGCCCTTTTCCGAAATCGCATCCCTCCGCACTGCCATGTGGCGCGTTGATTAAACTAATGCTCATCTTGCTTCCACCCGAATGCTAACTGCTCATTAAAAGTGCAGAGTATGTGCTGAGCTTGTTAAAAAGGAAAGAGCTGCTGGCTTCACAGAAGCCTGGGATCTTTTAAAAAAAAACACAAAAAAAACACCCTTTAGCCGTTCGCTAATATGAATTAACGACATAGGAGAGAACAAATGGGGTTGAAATAGTCACGCTCACTTGTCTTTCTGCCATGGGAAGCCAGGGCTCCTGCTCGGCCCCAGCCAGCTCTTCCTACAGGTGGCTTGGAAGAGATTGAAAGGTTTTACCTACTAATCACTATTTTGGTTCATCATGGGAAATAGAATTAAACTCTAATTTCTTCTCTCTTCCCATCACACGCATGTAAATTAAGGTAAAAATGTAGCCCCTTCAGCCAGCTTTGTTCTCAGGTGAAACAAGAACACCTACCGCTGGATGGATCTCAACAGAGGGCTGAGCATCGCTTCCGCCTGGAGAGCTATGGCCACAGGGGTTTAGGTAGGTCCGGGCTTCATCCCGGAGTGGCACCACCAGAACTCCTAGAGGCGATGCCACTGCTGGCCCCAATGGAAATGCTGCCATTTTATTCCATGGCCATTTGCCGAATGCCAGGCCCCGAGCTGGCTCCAGAAGCCAGATCTGGCATCGTCGGCCTCCCACCTCCGTGATCACATGCCAAGCCAACATCACCTCTTACCTGGATTATCACAATGCCTTTCTAAACGTCTCCTGGCTTCTCTCACTCTTGCCTTCCCTCCGTAGCCTATCCTGTACTCAGAAGCCAGCAATCCTGTTCAAACATGACAAGGGATGTCTCTCTCCCTCCCCCCCCCCCCCCCCCCCGCCCAGGGGCTTCCCATCTCACTCAGAGAGAAAAGGAGCAGAAGAAAACCAGTCCTAGAAAACACAGACTCAGACAGTGACCTCATTTCCTCCCCCTCTATCCCTTGTTCTGCTCTGGGCACATGGCCTCCCGTGATTCCCGAAACATGCCAAGCACGTCCTGTCTCCCCCTCGCAAGGTCTTGGAATGCACAGGACTCTCGGCCCCAATGTCACCTTCTCTGTGACCCCACATAAAGGCAGTCCCCCTGCTGCCACCACAGCCACCCACCCACCGCTTGTGGCAAGCCTGCCCCCATCTGTTTGCTTTTCTCCAGAACACTGACCACTAACATATGCGTTAGTTTGCTCACTGCACCATCTCTCCCCACGGCTGCGCCACCAGAATGGAAACTCTCCGAGAGCGGAGGCCTTGCGTTGCTCATTGAGGGATGTCCCACCAGTGCCCGGAGCAATGCCTTGCACACAGTAGGACTCCAAAATTCATTGATTGAATTAACAAATGTACTGAAGTTAGGGTTAAAACCCAAAGAATAAAACATAACCCACCTCCTTTAAGGCTCTCTCAATATATTAGAAGAGAGGGCAGCACACTTTTCCTATAAAGGGCAAGATAGTCCATATTGTTGGCATCGCAGGCCACACAGTCCCCGTTACAACTGCTCAACTACCCTTGGAGCATGCAAAAGGAGTCACCTGCAATACGTGAATGAATGACTGTGGCTGTCCAGTAAAATCGTGTTTCTAAAAGCAGGTAGCAAGCTGGATGTGGCCCAGGTGTTAGAAGATAGAGGCATGTACAGCCAGCCAAAATGGAAATGGAAATCAGTCTCAGAGAGGTACGACTAAAATGCCGTGAGGGTAACAATGGCAAGCATGGTGAAGTAAGACTTGGACAAGAACGCACAAGTTTCAAGTGCTATCAGGAAGTGATATGCAATGGGACCTCACCCTGACATCAGTGGAAATGATGTGAGTTGATTGCTATGGGGCAATTCATGTAAGAAGCATTTACTAACAGCTGCTCCGAACTGGATCTTGTTCTTTTATTGCTGCAGCACTTGGCATGGTGCTCTGTGCAAGTGTCTACACTGTACATGCCGGTTAAAGGTATTAAGTGATGACAAAATATCTAGATGCGAAGTGAGGTTCAGCCAATTTTCTGAATCTTTTGCCTGTATGCTGCCAAACAGAAGGGGATTTTTCATTTGCCATCAGAGTGGATACCATCCTTTTCTACTTTTATTCAGATTTTACCATGGCACACATGTCATTTTTGTTAAATTACGCAACAACATGTTACCAGTAAGCATACATTTCATCCCCCACCCTCCACCTTAAGAAATTAGCATGGTTTGTTTTCCAGTTTCCTTTAAAATATTTTTTTTTTGAGAAATGAAAATACCATTCATTCTTTCACAAAATATGGAAGTCCCTCTAGGTCAGTGATGGCGAACCTATGACATGCGTGTCAGCACTGATACGCGTAGCCATTTCTGATGACACATTTGCTGCTCCTGAGGATGAAACATTTGCGAAATAATGTTTTTTTTCCTCAAAGGGACACACTACCCGAGTGATGCTCAGTTTTTTGGCGCAGTTTGACACACCAAGCTCCGAAGGTTGCCCATCACTGCTCTAGGTGCTTGGTCCTGGGACAGGGAGCAGTAACCCCTGGCCCCTGCCTCAGTGACCTTAGGGGAGCGGAAATATGAACAAATTGTTAGGTAACATCACAGAAGGCACAGGCCAGAGACTGGGGGAGAAGAAAATGGGAGATTCCTGAAGGAGGCAACATGTGAAGTGGGTTTTAGAAGATGAACATGGGTTCACCAAGAAAACAGAGGTGGGTGTGGGTAGATTTTGTAGGAAATGTTATATTTTCTTTTCTGAACTACTGTAATTTAATTTCCAAGCCAAGAGTGAATGAGTGAGGGGGGAGGGGGGGGAAGGGAGAGAGAGGAAGGGAGAGGGAGAGAGAGGGGGAGAGAGAGGAGAGAGAGAGAGAGAGAGAGAGAGAGAGAGAGAGAGAGAGAGAGAGGACTTCTTAACTGTCACTACAATGGAAGGAAATCACACTTGCATATCATTGTCAGGAAATTCTATAGACCAACATTTTTCTCAATGAGCTGATTGGTCCTCATTCAGAGGAGGATGTGGGTAATCGTGGGAACCCCTTGCAGCAAACTGGAAATGGCAACAATTCACAGCTCCCACTTCTGCTTGTCCAAGGTTTGTAGTCTAGAGCAGGGCACAGAATAGTGAGTGAAAGGAGAGAGCTGAAGGGGTGATCAGACGATCTAGAATGACCTGCAGCTCGGCTATTAGCTTGTGTGTCCTGGGTGAGTGTCCACAGAGGTTCCCTTCAGTTCCTTCCAGCACTCACTCTCATCACATCCCTAAGGTAAGCCCTGCATCCTGGGACACACCGAATGCCAGACACCTTTTCCAGAAAACTCTTACAGATTAAACACTTCTGAGGAAAGCGCTTCTTTAAAAGGCAAAATTAATAAATGGATGAAAACAACAACGTACATGTTTTCACACCTCTCCCTCCCTTCTTTCTCTCCCTCTCTCACGCTGCGCATCAGGGAAATTGTGCTTTTTTTGGTTGTCCTCTCTCTCACCACTTCTGACTTCTCCTTTCAGCTAATCAAAGTCTAGGTGCTTTCCAGCTTTCCTTCAAAAACCAGGTGGTTCGCTCATTTCACGTTCTGCCTCTCTGAGAATGACTCCCGGGCATGTATCTCGCAGTGCCATTTCTTTCCAGAAGCCCACTTCAGTATTGACAGTTCTTTGCTTCATTTCCTGTGAGTGCTTCAGTTCAGAGTGTGCATCTCACGGGATTCACCAGCGTCTGTCCCAAACCTGTCTGTCCTACAAGCCCCCTGGTTTTGCCTCCTGTTTTGAAAGAAGTAAAACTATTGGCCTGGCAAGTCATGCAGAGAAAACATTTAAACTCCTTCCTATGCTGTCCCAACCCTCGCCACTACCCTGCTTGCTAGCTCATTTGGAGTCTCTACTGATCTCTGCTATGAAACAGTGAAGATAACCTTCACCCTGAAGAAACACCTGGGACCCCTGTGAAGTGGGCATGCGTTGCAAGGTTTAGCCCATGGCCAAAGTCAATGAGCAGGCTTTCCGGTTAAAAATGCCAGGAGTTGCCCTAACCGGTTTGGCTCAGTGGATAGAGCATCGGCCTGTGGACTGAAGGGTCCCAGGTTCGATTCCGGTCAAGGGCATGTACCTTGGTTGCAGGCACATCCCCAGTGGGGGTTGTGCAGGAGGCAGCTGATCGATGTTTCTCTCATCGATGTTTCTAACTCTCTATCTCTCTCCCTTCCTCTCTGTAAAAAAATCAATAAAAATATATTTTTTTTAAAAAATGCCAGTAGCATGGCAATTTCGCCCCTATATTCAAGGAGTGATGAAGAATTAGGAGTCTCCATACCAAGAGCATTCTATGAGTACAATCGCCTACTAAAATAAGGAGATACTCGACTGTCAGCATGTCCATGAGCTTTTTCATTCCAAATTTGTCCTAATGGAGGCACTGTTATTTTAATCATAAGGCATACCCATTTCTCAATGCTTCCCTACATGTATTCTATGTCACGTCTGCATAGCTCATGAAAAAGAATAATTTTTCTGTCTGGCTGATAGTGGCTTCAGTGGTTGACTGTCAACCTATAAACCAGGAGGTCACGGTTCGATTCCCAGGTCAGGGCACATGCCTGGGTTGCAGGCTTGATCCCCAGTGTGGGGCGTGCAGGAGGCAGCAGATCAATGATTCTCATCATTGATGTTTCTCTCTCTCTCTCCTTTCCCCTTTGAAATCAATAAAAATCTATTAAAATAATTATTTTTCTAAATTGGAGTATATGAAAAAAAGCATGCATTCTGGCCACCAATAATCTTACTTTCAGTCCCCCACGTTGTACAGTTCGGAAATGGAAGTTAATTAGTCACTAGACCACGGAATAAACTTGGATACCAGCACCGGGTGGCCTGTGATCAATTGCTAATACCAGGAGCCTCTTAGCCACTGCCCGGAAGATTCCCAATGCACTTCCTCCTGTTTTTTTCCAAACACCCTCTGGGGGATGGAAACTAAGCTTGATGTTAAATTTACCAGAATCTAACTGAGGTGAAAAACACGCTGTCCAAACTGCACAATGCTACACCTAGCCACAGAGAAATGGTTGGGAAAGGGAGACTCCTAAAAGTGTCATGAAAAAGAGACAGTACCAGAAACGCTACGAATAAGTTTAGTCTTTATGAGCCCCAAATTTCAGAAACACAATCAAGTCAATTTCCTATCCCCTTCCTTCTCATGGGTAATTAAGATTTAGTTGACTCACTGCCATCTGGATTTTCACTATGAGATTATGCCTATTATAGGACCATAGGTGGAGTATTTTTTTTTAAGGACTGTGGAATGATGTCTTTATCTTAGATCAGCAGAAACATCATTTCAGACTCACAACTTCGGAACCGTGAAACACTGGAAATTAACTTCAGTGTGTGAGGCAGGGTGTGCAACGGGGATTAAACTCAGAAGGGACTTGATCTCATCTCAGATCAACATAATCTCTCATCACAAAGTATGGTCTAACCGAAACTCAGTAAAAACTGGATGCTACATCCACGATGAATTCACCACAAATAGAGTCTTTTAAATAACATAAGCACTCAATGTCTCCATACTCCGTCATGGCTTAGGATTTAACTTTGAGTTATAAAAACCACAGAATAAACACACTACCCAAATGCTCCTTTACTGATTAGTACCCTGGCTGATTTGAGACACAGGTGAGTCAGTAAATCACAATAAAACAGGGCCGTGAAGAGGAGGAAAGAGGGAAGAGGGAGCTCCAATTGAATTTAATGGCATTCTAAAAGACTGGAAATTGATGTCACAACATAGGCTATATTCCACCCCCGATTACAGCAGAGAGCAGTAAAAATGCAGAGGTTCTTAAAGCAACAGTATAAATAATATACACTGAGTAGGAACAGGTGAAAAACAGGAGTGATCCTATAGGTAATGCCTCTGAAATATCACTGTGGTTAACCTCCAACTGTCAACACACTCAAACTCGTTCACTTCCTCAGTGACGAATGACTAAGAATTTCTGCCAGCCAAATTTTAGGGCACCCGAGGGACTGATGGAAAAGGAAAGTGACAAGCAGATCAGCACCGAGGCACTAGTCTCGTTTTAAAATAATTAATTAGGACAACAGATCATTTTGATACTTGTCATTTCCTCTTTATTCTAAGGAGTGTTCAAGTTAAAATGTTGTCCCTGATACCTGAAGTGAGAGCCAGGGAAGGCTTTTAATTTCACTAAACATCCACCTGGTGGAATTCACGCAAATTGAATTAACAGTTCACAAACCCTGTTTTGTACTTCCACGTCTGTCTGTAACACGCTCATTTCTTAGTAATTGGATCTCTAGGACATTCTTTAAAATAATCACCTACTCTCTTAACCATGCAACCTGATTAATAATGAATGAACATTCCCGCAAAGAATCATTTGAAAGCATGGCAGATGTCTTTAGGGACATGAAGGCTTTAATGATAAAAATTAAGGCGAACTGGGAGCTGGGTCACACTGCCTGGTTATTTACATTGAAACCTAGTCTCCCAAGTTTACTGAACAGATGCTGAAACACATCTGGAGTTCATTTACACACGCACACAAGCAAAGACACCCATGACAATGCAATAAAGCAATCCTGACTCCTCCAGAACAACTGACCGATCCCCCTGTCTTCATAGTGAAGAAAATCCCCGGAACAGTCGCAGAAATGCAATTTCTTCTACCGAGAGTCTGATAAGCCGGTTAAAAACAGGAAGCAGCACATTGGTCCTTAGTAAGTTCTTTTAGCATCTCTCCAGATTCTCACCAACAGATCGCCTTGAATACCCACCAGTGGACTGCACCCTAGTTCTTTTGGAAGAAACATCGCCGTAGGCAGAGAGGACGGGGACCCACGAGATGACAGACGGGCCACCGAGACCAGACGGTGGGTGGCAGGCAGCGCTGGAGCAGTCCGGTGTGTCTGTGAGAGCGTCAACAGCGAAACACAACAGGAAAATCGACGCGACAATTCCAGGAAGGCCAGCTCCACCTCACCCACCCGGCCAGGGCTGCTGAGTTGAAGAATCAAAACTCCCTCTTGCTTCCCAAGCGCCTTTTCCACGGAGCCCGCTGTGGCTTCCCTACGTCCTCGCCCCCTGAGTGTTCTCAACTGAAACCAAATGAAAAGACCGCTCAGGTCAGGGCAATACGCACGGTCTTGTCTCCCCCCAAAAAATGACAGCTTGGCGCCGGGATCCGTACACCTCCGCTGCTCACAGGGACCAGCAGCGGGTCGGTGCCCCACAGCGGAGCCCGGGGGGCCAGCTGTCCGTGCTGCCAGCTCCCGGGGTCAGCGACGGGGGCACGCCTCCCCTGCATTGGGGCACTTTCGGCGCCCCGCTGAGCACAGGATCACATCACGTCTGGATGCTGGTTTGGTGTTTTTTTCTAATACACTTATCATGTTCTAGCTTCTGAATTAAAATACAGTATCTGAAAGAAGTTTTTAAGAATGTTGCATCAGGAACAAAAAGATAGATACAGAAACAGTAAAGCATCAAACAGACTTTCAAATTACAGGGGGAAAGTTAGGGAGAGGTGGGGGAGATTAGAAATCAAACGAAGGACTTGTATGCATGCATATAAGCATAAGCAATGGACGCAAAACTCTGGGGGGTAAGGGCATGTATGGGAGTGGGGGGGGGCAATGGTAAGATATGTACACATATAATACCTTAATAAAAAATGTCAAAAAATAAAAATTAAAAATAAAAGATCGCCTCTGGCCGAAAAAAAAAAAAGAATGTTGCATCAGGAAGCATGATCTTTGTACACACATGATAAAGCAGTCCATTTTTCCTCCAAAAACAGCGATCTAAACTGCAATGTCCCATCCTGATACACAATTGAAAATGTGTGTGTATGAAATATGTACCTATGTGTACAACACACCAGTTTTGCCTCTGCATACATATATGTATATATAATGCACGCATATAGCGTACATGCATGTCGTGTGTGTACATATGCATGTGATACATATGCAAAACACATACACACAGCAAATCTACGATGAGTGTCCCAAATATCGGTCTCCAGAATAAAGGAAAGAGTGAATTGAGAATGGAAAGTAACCTTGTAACAATTGGTTGTCTAAAGAAAGAAGAGGAAATAGTCTTCCTAAAAGCAAAAAAAATAAAAATAAAAAATTCCTGCTCGGCAGTTCTTCAAGGATGTTGCTTATCACGACGCAAGACAAGAGACCGCAACTAAAGTGAATCATCAGGAAAGTGACAAAAACCAAGCCAAACACGCTGACTGCAAACCCGTCCGCATCCACTTCCACACCAGACATCTGGACTCCACCAAAGGTGTCTAAGGAACATTCTCGATAAAGAGCAAACGGGAGGCAAGAGCTACTTCCTCGTGTTGCACAGTTTGCAAATCGCAACGCCTACTTTTCACGCCGTTGCAACACCTCACGGTAAACCCCAAGCAAGCTTTCCGTGTTTAGACATCAGAATGCGAACCTCTGTTTTCTTGGCTTAAGTCTGTACAAGTCACAAGGGCATCTGTCTTTTAACAATAAACAAAAGGATTGCTCAATTTCACATCCAGATGACTTCCCGAAGAAGTCCTACTGTCCACGGGAGAGACACACTTACATGATCAAACAGAATTTGAAAGAACTTTTAATTGACCCAGTAATCCCACTCCTAGGAACATATCCTAAGAAACTGGGAGCACCAATAAGAAAGGATATACGCACCCCTATGTTCATAGCAGCACAATTCACAATAGCTAAGATCTGGAAACAGCCTACGTGCCCATCAGCAGATGACTGGATCGGAAAACTGTGGTACATCTACACAATGGAATACTATGCTGCCATAAAAAAGAAGGAATTCTCAGCATTTGCAGCAACCTGGATGGAATTGGAGAACATTATGCTGAGTGAAATAAGCCAGTCAATGAAAGAAAAATACCACATGATCTCACTCATTTATGGATAATAAAGAACATTATAAACTTGAACAAAAAGATAGATACAGAGACCGTAAAGCATCAGACTGTCAAATTACAGGGGGAAGGTTAGGGAGAGGTGGGGGAGATAAGAGATCAACCGAAGGACTTGTATGCATGAATATAAGCATAACCAATGGACACAAAACTCTGGGGGGTGAGGGCATGTATGGGAGTGGGTTGGGGGGGGGGCAATGGTAAGATATGTACACATATAATCTTATCTAATAATAGACAAATATGCAAATTGACCACACCTCCGACACACCCACAAGCCATGCCCACAAGACACGCCCACCATCCAATCAGAGCGAGTATGCAAATTAACCCAAACCAAGATGGCTACAGCCACAGAGTGCAAGGTTTCCTAGGTAACAAAGGAAGCCAAGCTTTCTGCCAGCCATTGCAGTCCTAAGCCTCCACTCAAGCTACAAAGTTTCAATTATAGAAGGTAAACAAATTCAAACAAATGGCGGCAGAATGGAGCTTGAGAGAGCAGGCCAGGGTAGCTGCCGGCAACAGGGGAAGCAAAGCTTTCCACACACCCTGGCCGGGCCCATCCGCTTAAGGCAACAAAGTTTCAAATATAACCCCAACACAAATGGCTGCCTGCCTTGGAGGGAGCCCCAGGCTTGGCTCTGCTCCAGTCTACAAAGTTTCAATTGTAGAAGGAAAATAAATTCCAGATACCAGGGCCTCTGCTTGTGTTGCCAGGGGGCGTGGCCGGCCTGCAAACCACCACAGGCCCCTCGCTTAGGCCGCCCCACACCCCAAGGGAACCCCCACCTGATCCGGGACACCCTTCAGGGCAAACCAGCTGGCCCCCACCCCTGTACCAGGCCTCTATCCTATCTAATAAAAGCATAATATGCAGATTGATCATCACTGCAACACACAATATAGCTGCCCCCATGTGGTCAACGATCCTGCCCCCATGTGGACACAGGATGGCCACCACAAGATGGCCAGCAGGAGAGGGCAGTTGAGAGGCACCCGGCCTGCAAGGGAGGGCAGTTGTGAGGGACCAGGCCTACAAGGGAGGGCAGTTAGGGGTAACCAGGCTGGCAGAGGAGGGAAGTTGGGGGTGACCAGGCTGGCAGCAGAGTGGTTAGGGGGTGATCAGGCTGGCAGGCAGAAGCGGTTAGGGGCAATCAGGAAGGCAGGCAGGCAAGCAGTTGGGAGCCAGCAGTCCTGGATTGTGAGAGGGATGTCCGACTGCCCGTTTAGGCCCGATCCCTGGCAGTCGGACATCCCTTGAGGGGTCCCAGATTGGAGAGGGTACAGGCTGGGCTGAGGGACAACCCCCCTCCGTGCACGAATTTCATGCACCAGGCCTCTAGTACCTTAATAAAAAAAATGAGAAAAAAAATCAACAGATTTAAAAGCATCACTTTGGTTAAAACAACATTAAAATGTCACCATTTCTCAGACATGTGGCATCGTAGTAGAAAATTAGTCTGAACATCTCAAGTTGAAACATCAGGAAACAAACATTGACTCCACCCCTCAAAAACAAAAGAAAATGCTAAACAACCAATTGTATAATCTTCTAAGGAGCATAATCTGACGGCCTTTACAGGAAATTTTCCACTGTCAGAGGGGCTCAGGCAGTTCATATCTTTTACAGCTTGTGTTAAGAAATCCAGCATCCAGCCCTAACCGGTTTGGCTCAGTGGATAGAGCGTCGGCCTTCGGACTGAAAGGTCCCAGGTTCGATTCCGGTCAAGGGCATGTGCCTTGGTTGTGGGCACATCCCCAGTAGGGGGGTGTGCAGAAGGCAGCTGATCGATGTTTCTCTCTCATCGATGTTTCTAACTCTCTATCCCTCTCCCTTCCTCTCTGTAAAAAAATCAATAATATATATAAAAAGAAATCAAGCATCCAGTTTTCAAGGCAAATGGAAGCTATTTTATACTCTATTGAAAGTGACTGATGTCTCCCCGGTCTATGCGGTACCGGGGGTCAGGCAAGCCTCGGGTTCTCAGGCAGTGACAGCAGACTTGAAGGAGAAGGAAGAGCATTGGAACCTGTCACGCCTGGTCTCCTGACACCAGTCTACAGCGAGCCTCCTGGAGAGCGGCTCCCCAGCCTGGTGGGGGCAGAAATGGGAGCCACTGGTTCCGATGACGCCACCCCCAGACGAAAAGCTCTTCCACACTGCTCCCTGAATGCTTTTCCAAGTGTCTTGCAAGTCTGATAGGCAGCTCTATATACACTCATAGGACTATTTCCCCGCCTGCATAAAATCCTACATGTGTCTACAATGGAACCCGTTTTTGTGCCATGTGTAAATATGCACATGTATGTATGTACACCCCCCCACATGTTCATATACAAAAGCACCTTTGGGACTTGATAGAGTGCACTCTTCACGGAACTCCCGCATTAGATTCATTTTTCTTCCTCTGTGCGAAACCAGAAACCTGTAAATAATTTCTGTAATAAAAAGCAAAAACCCACCACTCGCATCGGAAAAGGGGTGCATGGCTATGAGCCAAATAACATAAGACGTCTCTGAAGGACAGAACAGTTAAGCCAGGTTTTTGCCACAAGTAGATTCTACCCGGGAAAAACAAACAAACAAACACTGGCCACTTGGGGGAAATTTCTTACTTATTTTATAAAAGATTTTTCTAGAAGGCAAGAGAAAGTGCACACTCTCCCCTTCCCACTTATCCAGCAGGAGAAAAATGCATCAATAAATAGCTGCTGCTCTGACTGGTTTTGCTCAGTGGATAGAGCGTCGGCCTGCGGACTGAAGGGTCCCAGGTTCGATTCTGGTCAAAGGCATGTACCTTGGTTGCGGGCACATCCCCAGTGGGGGGTGTGCAGGAGGCAGCTGATTAATGTTTCTCTCTCATCGATGTTTCCAACTCTCTATCCCTCTCCCTTCCTCTCTGTAAAAAATCAATAAAATACATTTTAAAAAAATAAAATAAATAGCTGCTGATGTGGGCCCATGTGGCTTTTCACAGTTGTTCTCTGAACACTGGAAAGCTGAAGTTCAATGACAGGAACAATCAATGCGGTCCCATGACGCACTGAGGTAATGACAATGTGACAGAGTCACTGAGTCCTATTGTCTGAACCGACTGGAACATTCTCTCAAACATGATAGTCCCTTTTCTCAAAGGAAATCACTTTTCCTCTCGGCTTCTAAGTTAGTCACACACACACACACCTCATGCTCCCAATACCTTGAAGCTACGTTGCGATCGTGGAAAACCAAGAAAAGTAATCTATTCACCACTCCTGGTGAACTATTATGAAGAACATGCTTTAAACATTTCCCATGATCGCTGAGGCACTGCAGTGGCGGGGGGACGAGGGGGGGGGTTAAGCCTTTTCTTTAAGGCACCAGAAAGAGGAGTGACTCTTTTGTTCTGAACTGTTATTGTAAAGCGCCACATGAGAGAAGGGGGACGATGGGAACATGGCAATGAAAAGCGCAACCATGCGGACAAACCCAAACAGGATATTAAGAACAGAGTCAGAACTGCGTGTTCCGACAGAACAAAAGCAGGAGCTTCTTGGAAGAAATTCGAGCAAAAATACTTGGAACCGATTTAAACACTGATGGATGAACTTGTCTGCCAGGCAGCAAGAAACCTTTGTGTGGGGCAGTAAGATAGATGATCATGAAAATACACACATGACTTAAAGCATCATAAAATTAGAACTGCTTTCAAATCACATTAAGGCACTCGCTTTTGAACCCAGGATCCACTTCTTGAAATTTCCAGATCTCTGTTTTGCCCCATCTAAACTAGATACTGGGTGTTGTTGTGTGTGTGTGTTTTTTTAATTAAATAACTGAGCTAACTTAGTATCTATGACTAAGGATACTGAACTTTTTACAAGAAGGAAAAAAAATCTCCATACTCTCACTTACACTTTCAATCAAACCTTAAAATAGACCTCTCCAGATTCGCAGAGAAGCTGTGTGATGGGTTCTGATTTGAGAAACAATCACCACAACTAATTAGCTAACATTAATTAATACAACAGACTGGGTTTGTCCGGTCAGGTTTGTATCGTCTACTTTTCTTCCTTTGCAAATCCTGCTCCAGCTGTTAGTCTGACCAGGCATTTAATAAGGTTGTCAGAGCTCCTGTAGTTTATTGGACTTATCACATGATAAGAATTACGATTATTATTATGACTGCAGTCTCTAGCTAATGGGGTTCAGAAAAGTAAATAATATATTCTCTCTTGCATTGCATCTGAAATTGCAGGGTTTTTCCTCTTCTCTATGGCCTGCTGCTATTCTTTTCTCTCTTTCCCATCCTTTCCTTCTTTGTGAGATGAGAGATGAACTGAGAGGCTTTCTTCTTTTAGATGGTGCACTTTTTTTATTTTAAAAAATATGTATATATTTATTGCTTTCAGAGAGGAAGGGAAAGGCAGAGAGAGATAGAAACATCAATGATGAGAAAGAATCATTGATTGGTTGCCTCCTGCTATCCCCACTGGGGATCAACCCGCAACCCAGGCATGTGCTCTTGACCAGGAATCAAACCCGGGACCCTCCAGTCCACAGGCTGACGCTCTATCCACTGAGCCAAACCAGCTGGGGCTGGATGGTGCATTTCACCCAGCTTTCTCTTTGATGTGCTGTCAGAAAACTTGGAGTGAAGCCTTGAGCTCAATTGCCCCAACTGGCATTGGTCTAGTTTTGGGGTGAGACCATCCGTGTGGTGCTGTGCAAAGAAACATGTACCTTGAAACCAGATAAACCCGAGTTCAAATCCTGGCTCTGCCATTTCCTAGCGAAGGCAGATAGGAGCCAGCTACTCAGCATATCTTATACTCACAGATACTCTGCACAGTTCCCTTATCTGTAAAATGTGACAAGGCGAGCAATTTCAAAGGGTCCTTTGAGAGTTAAGTGAGGCAAAGTTTGACACTAAGTGCCTGGCAAACGTGGATATCTCACACCCTTCTTCCCTTCTAGTCCCAAACCACCTCTTCCCACTCTTCTTTGAATACAGTAATTATCTTTAATTTTTATTGGAACTTCTTCAAACCACTTTTGGAAACAGGAAGGCCATAAATCCATTTATTTATTCAATAATGTTCATGGAGTGTCTTATGTGAAGGAACAGTAAATGATTAACAAACTAGCATTCCTGTAATTAACATGAATTACTCTTTATTGAATGTCTTCGCATTGGCAATCGCATGTTTCCTAGGCTTTAACATACCTTTATTCATTACCATTGGATACCACCGTGAGCTTGACGTTTCAGTTCCCTGTTCCCAGTCCCATATGAATTCTTTACCAGAATGTTTTATTTTGTAGGAAGTAAGGGACCCGGGCAGGGGTGGGGCAAGCAAGACCATCGAAAACAGTGAAGGGTTTGAGATTTTTCCTACTTGCAAATTATTCACTAGCCTACCAGTTTTATGGATGCTGGCAGGACACACGAGTCCCGTGCATCAGAGACCAAGGACGCTCTTAGTTAGGGTGCAGCAAGCATCATGTGTTTCAAGTTCACATCAGTGCCTCCAAGTCCCACAGAGCATCTCAGGTGCGTGCTGCGCATGCAGGGGGTTTGCATCAGAGCTGAGCAACCTCAATCGTAGGACACCCAACTCTTTTGTGATGGACTGACTGCAAGCAAACCTGCCGACATTGGCCCTGGAGAGAGACGCTGTTTATTCTAATGCACAACAAACAAACCTGCCTTCTACCCAGGATGGAAACACTCTATCTCCATCTTCCAAGGATGTTCGCTATACAAACATCCCTGAAAAGATAGTCCGGAACAAAGGCCATTCATTAGCACCTCAGCTTACAAGAGGTACAGCACTTAAGAGATCCAAGAACATTCTTTCTCAATAGATGGCTCCTGTCTCCTCCTGGAGATCTGGCCAATAGAAGTCACTGGAAACCATATCACCACTGGGCTTTCTAGCAGTTACAGTAGAGGCAGTTTACTGACATTGAGTTACCCTTGAGCCATGGAAGACAAAGGTAAAAGAAGCCCCAAGAAAGTACTCCATGCTCCTCATCCCCACCATCCTCTACCATCAGCCGATGAGCTGATGAACCAGGAAAAGGAGCAGAGAGCAGGTAGGCCCCACACAGAGATTTTGCCCAAATAACAGAGCCCTTAATAACTTCCTTATTAGTTCCAAATCAGCTTGTATCTGGTCCACAACTTCAACCTAAACTCATTTTTTAAGAGTTTGGAAGAGTGAGCTAGGTTTGTTACCTTTGTGACATCAGAAATCCTATATATATGTTAACTTGCCTTTCTTTAACTAAGCGTTACTTTTATTTCAGAACTATTCAGAGTAAAACCATAGAGAAGGTCATTTCTCTGGATATTCTTTCATTCAGCAGCTTCCTGCTGTGTGCCGGGCACTGCTCTGGACACTAGCAATGCCCTGATGTGTATGAGAACAAAGGCCGGTCTTTTGGTTTTAATGAGGAAAACATAAAATGAACTAGCTTAGGTTTTAATGAGGGAAACATAAAATAAACCAGCACATGGGTGAGAAAACATGATAATTTCAAAGAACCACCCATAAAATGAAATAAATAAAAAGGATGACATGATAGAAGGTAGAGGGGTGACTCTAGTTCTACTTTAGCTAAGAAGATATTTCTACCCATATCTGTGCAGGCTTTCTTGATTCTTGGCTTCCCCCACCAAAGCAAAGAACATGTTGATTTCAGGATAAAACTTTCCAGCATTTGGGCAAAGAGTTGTAATTGATTTTTCAAGTTCTTAAATGTTTAGTTCCAGATTTGCTTAAGGAATGATTTCTTTCTAAGGACATTAAAATCCAACTTTTACTATTTCTTACATGAAAAGACAAAGTGATGAATTGTTGGAAAGCAGTGAGTTCTTTATTTACTGTAGCAATGAAATTTGATAAAGAAAAGCCATGGTGGACAAAAACAAAAGAAAACAGGAACTGTGGTACTTAGAATTCCCTGAATGTCTGAGTGTTTGATGGCAGGATGTTAACCTAAAGTTGAAAGTAACCATGGACATGCAATTAAGGGTACAGGGGAGGGTGTGAAGGAAATTAAGAGAGACATTTCAAGAGTCATTGGTTTTGCTTTTGCCTCTTTAGGAGAAGAAATTTCAGGAAGGAAAGAAATGGGGTAACAGTGTGGGAGGGAAATGAACAGGTACCGCCAGAGCTTCATGCCTGGAGGATCAAAGATGAATTAAAACGAAAAGATCCCATTGCCTGAGAGAGCTGTTGTTGACTTAATGACAATGACAACAATAACAAAAGGTATCTCCACAGAGATACATTCACTAGCTAGGTAAAAGTGCAGTCGTAG
Organism: Eptesicus fuscus; assembly: GCF_027574615.1. NCBI lineage: Eukaryota > Metazoa > Chordata > Mammalia > Chiroptera > Vespertilionidae > Eptesicus > Eptesicus fuscus. Next base: position 3,032,113 of record NC_072473.1, read on the forward strand.
ACGAATCATGATTTTTAGAGCCATTTTTTAAAGAAGGGGCTGATAGAGGGGAAATGGAGAGAATTGTGGGAGAAGAAAGAGCTGCTGTGGCAGCTGCAGCAGAGGCCAAGAGAAGAGCTTGGGAAGTCTGGGTGCTGGGTGCCAGCTACTCCCCAATGAAGCAAAGCTTAGGACAGGATGGCATGGCAAGCATAGAGGGGGTTATAAAGCAAGTAATTCTCAGAGAGTAAGTTATCCCCGACTCAAAGACTTCTTGGCCTAAAACCCACGATTCAAAATGTTTCTATGGAGAATTGATCATCTGCAAAAATATGTGAAATATATATTTGTAATCTATATGAAAACAAATCCCATAAACTCCATGAAAGCTTCTAACATCTTTTTAAAAATACACTCAGGGCAGGCTAAACTCTGAGACAATTTTCTTGCATTATCCAAATATGTTTGCTTGTTGTATCTTTTGAGAAAAATTATAAATGATTTATAAAACAGGAAGCATTAAAATGTCAATATTGATTTCAAGACATTGCTTTAAAATTAATATTAAGAGCTCTGATTTGACTCAGCATTTTTGTTGTTTTGATTTGTGTCTTATTTGTTTGTTTGGGATTATTTGAGCCTTAAAATAAGTTTCATTTTAAGCTAATAAGTGTTAATTTCATCTTGTACATTTTATTCTTTCATTGAATCAAATTATATAAGAAGCTAGCTTCTGGAATGTAAGTAAAGATGAAAATGAACAGTTTGGACTTGAGATGCAATTTAGGGTTAAAACTTGACTTATGAAAATACCTAGCTTTAAGTACAGTGAGATTTCAAGGTGGTTAAACGTTCTTATTAAAGTAGAGATATATTTATTTTGATAATGAATATGAATGTTAATTGGAGGAAGGATCACAATTATATAAGAAAGCAATGCATGGAAAAAAACAGCTTAATGTCTGATTTATCACTTTATGATCAAGATTGGTGGGTTATCCCTTGTTACATAGCTTCTTCAGCTTGTCCCTCTTTAAACCAACAGACACCTGATTCAGGGCAAGGTTCCAAACAGTTCTGCCCTGCCAGTTGTCTAAATCTATTCTTTCCATTACACATTCCTCCAAGTGACTCTTGTAAACGGATGCAAATATTCTGTTTCACAACTCTATTCATTTTCTTCCTTAGAACTCAGGTTGGGAAATTGCTCTCTCCTGGGGCGCTGGGCAAAGGGTGCCAGACAATGGCCGGGTGACTTCCCAGAAGGGAGCTTTGTTGTGCCCGAGCCACTGCCAGGCAACCTACCAGGAACATCAACTGCCAAAACATCACAGTCCAAATGGGGTGCTCTGATCCCCCTTCCCGCCCCACGCCCCAGCATCCAGAAGCAATTCTTTTGCATGGACGCTTCTTCCTCCTGATCCTGACTGGCAGCTCCAAGGATTAAACTCAGGTCCTTTATGCACATTAGCCCCCTGGAGTGTTGAACTCCAAAACCTCTATTTTCTCCTGTGAGTCTAGCCTCCATCTCACAAAACCCTAGTTAGCCACTGTGGTCCCCAGCCTTTCTTCCATTCTGGGCTATCAAAAGGAAACAAAACAAAACACAGACGCTACAACAATAAGATGGAGATGGTAATGACCGGGGTTTGTAGGGTAGGGTGCGGATTCCAAGTTCTTTCAGAGTTGAGACTTGGGAACCCACTTACTTCTTTATTATTAAAACTTCACATTCTCATCAGCACAAGCTCGCTTACAATGGCACAAATGATCAATTGGCTAAATGAAAACTGTGTGCTGTGTGTTTATATATAGATAGATATCCATTAAAAGACCCTCAAAACTGCTGAATGAAAATCAAGACCAGTGTCTTCTTAATCAAGCAAAATTTCCCATTTAATGGCCACACTAAAAAAAAAAAAAAAAAACACAAAGAGACGGACCATCTGGCCTCTCGGCTACTTGAGGGATTCTGCTCCTCACTTCCTTGTTATCTTTAGCAAAACACTATAATTTCACTTATAAGTTATTTTTACCACGATGCATCTCCTTCTGTGCACTACTTTAAGAAACAGAGTAGAAAGCATTGTCCTGTTTCTAGAAAAACCCTTAATTCTAAAGGCAGGGTTAATGGGAGGGGGGGAGATGTACTTGAAACAGGGAGTTGGAAGTCAAAACATAGTGACAGCATTAACTACTCGCCTTTCTTTAAACAGTGACACTTCTGCCAGTGAGTGAGCGCTCTCTCTATCAAGTGTACATAATGTATTCCTATGTAGAGACATAGATATACAGTCATATTTAAAAGCCCAAACCAAAAAAGCCACATTGCCCTATTCATTCAAGGTGTTCACTGCGCTAGGTACTTTCCAAGAAACACGTCAGAAGATGAAATTCATTTCTGCATGGGAAGATCACACCAAAAGTGCAGTCAAATCACAATTAATTGAAATTCTCTGGAAATGGAAGAGTTCTGATTAATTTAATTTTCTGGTTAACTGAACCCCAAATAGAAAACTTTTTTTTTTAATCCTTGTCGAAATGTTTCTAAAATGCTTGGGTCCACTTTACTTGCATAACTACAAACCGCATATTGAATGTAATTTAAAGGTTCTTAGGTAATTCAAATTTCACTGCTCCTTGGGATCTTCATTACAAAGATCTTTTTTTTCCTTTAACCATAAATAGAGGAGATTGAAAAGATTGAGTTGAATGTATGTTTGTATCCACGAGTATAAATGTTTACATTAATCCATAACATCACCTTCTTCCTTGTACTTCAGAAATCTCTTGGGAAAGTGTAATATAGGAAACTGGTTAATAGAAAGAGGTTTATTTTGGCAAAATTCAGGTAAACTGAGGTTTTTGTTACGTTTGCATACTAAAGGAAAATGACAAAAATTCCTCCTCTACCTGATGTTCAGTAAGTGTAAAAAATTAATAATTTTAATACAGTGCTGCCAATCAATTTTATTAACACAAATTATTAAAGAACTTGCAAATTCCTTTGATGTATATACTTAAACTCACTGAAAAGTGCCCTGGCTGGTTTGGCTCAGTGGCTAGAGTGTCAGCCTGTAGACTGAAGGGTCCAAGGGCCTCCCCCTCCCCCCCAAGTGGGGGGTGTGCAGGAGGCAGCCAATCAATGATTCTCTCTCATCATTGATGTTTCTATCTCTCCCTTCCTCTCTGAAATCAATAACATATATTTTTAAAAAGCAGAAGAAAAAGAAAAGACTAAAGCCATGGATAAAATTCATGTTGTGAAAAAAAAAGCGCTAGGATTTATTTAGGTTTCATGGTGGAACATAATGATGAGTCAAAACTGTCTCCCAGATATCCTCCCTTTCCCAATGTGGCCGCAATCAGCCCAGCCCTCACTTGGGCTCCATGTTCCACTTTCCCATAGAACTTTATGCTGCATCACCTTGAGCTACGAAATCATAACACTGTACTGAGTCAAATCACTGCCCAACAGAGAGAGGCCTCTGTTCGTACACCAGGCCTCCTGCCCTTCAGTGAAGATTATTGGAGAAAGGATTCCTGCATTGGATGGAAGATTGGAAAATGTCAGCTAAGATCACTTCCAAATTCAAATGCATTGCACTCTATGTGAAAAAATAAGACCGGGACTCCTGCTCTCGCTCTCTCTCTCTCTCTCTCTCTCTCTCTCTCTCTCTCTCTCATTATCACACACACACACACACACACCTTTTCTGTGGGGAGTGAGGAGAGTTGTCATACACTCATCCTCAAAGCAGTACTAGACAAAATCTAACGTATATTGAGATGCTATTATTGGCTAGGAACTCTGCTAGCTACTGGGCACATAGGATTTTCATCAAGATTTCCAAAAAGGACTGGATGAAGCTGAAGGGATAAGGCATATCTCACTTATGGACTTACAGAATATTTTCTTCTAGATCAATGATGCCAAACTCAGTAGCAGTCTTTGTGTTTCTGGAAATGACCATTTGAAAATGGCAAAGTTATTATACCCTAAAAATAAGACTTTATTATAAGGCATAAACATACCCATTTATATATTAATTTTATCAACTATTATGTCTTGGGCACAAATGCATTGAGAACATATGTACTGAGTAGATATTTTCTATCTCAATCTACAACTCAGTGTAGACCTTGCCCATAATCAATGGGGTGGTTTCTTATTCTTTTTTTTTGTCTATTCATATTATCTTTTCTCAGTATCCTTTCACCAAGTATTGCCCCAAAGAAGGGTAGTGACACCCAAAATATAGGCATTTTTAAGGGACACCCCCCCAGAGAATACTATAGATCTAAAACCTTGGAGAATTCTGCAGAGACTCTCTAAGCGGGGATACTCTAAAGTGGTGTATTCTTTAGAGTGATTTCCAGGTTGATTAAGTGGATATGACATTTTTGGTCAAGCATCTGGACAAGTGGCCCCATCCCATTTAGAACCATCAAACACTCTTCTGGCTCATCTGTAGAAGCAGAATTAGGAAGTAGTGTAGATTGTTACCTGCTAATTCGGGGAGAGGTCAGCGGGTGGGGGGGGGGGCGGGAAGGAGACAAATGTTAACACTATATGTAATACTTTAAACAATAAATAATTTTTAAAAAATGCTTAAATAGCTTCCTTAGAAAAGAGCAAAAAGGTCTCATGATGCATCACTTAGTTAACTATTCTGTCTTGATAGTGTGCTTATATTGATTCTTCACTGCATGAAACAAAGAATATCTACAAAAGAAATCATTAACTTAATAGAAACAATATTTACTTAGGGGAGTTGAAGACTTCTGGGCAAAAACAAAGAATGCATTAACATACCTAACACCCAAATGATTGACATGTAATGCAATTTACATAAAGTTTCCTTTGAATTTCCCCTTGTTTGACCATTCCTTCATATACCTATAGCTGATATTTTTTTTTAGTACCTATAATTTGTCAGGCACTTTAAGTTGTCTCTAATTCTTACCCAAATCCTAATAAGGAGGTATCATTTTCCCCATTCTGCAGATGAGGAAACTGAGGCTCAGAGTTACAGGCATCTTGCCCAGGGCCACACACCTAGCACATGGCAGAGTCCATCCAGTTTAGAATATGGGTTTTTCTGACTCTTAAAGATCTCTTTCCTCAGCAACATGTTGCTGTTACATCTGCAAGGAATTGGAAATTTCTGATGTATGAATGTAAAGAAAATGTGGACGCTGTAGATTCTGGTTGTGTTTCAACTACTTCTAAACTTAAATTTAAAAAATGACTAATAGTTCAGCATTGGTCATGCGTGTTCACCAGGATCCATTCAGGAATTTCACAAGCCAAGCACTCCCCAATCTCCCTTAGAAGAACTGACATCTGGATCATATTGGCAAGTGGGTGCTTTAAACGTGAGAGAAAATTAAGAGGAAAACCTAAGACTGGATTACTTCCACAAGTTCACTCACCAATATCTCCCCAAGTACTCTTTTAAAAAAATTACATATATATATATATATATATATATATATATATATATATATAGCTTGTCATCCGATCTTTCTATTCAGTGAACAATGACTTGTGACCTCCCAGTTAGTAAGTTCACAGGAGAAATATATCAGTTATAATTAATGTTTACTAGAACAAATGTAAATATTTTAAAACACACAACAGTTCCATGCACATGTGATTTCCATTTTATTTTATGAAACACTAAAAATCCACTTGTCCACCCCATTAATTATAACCCGCTCTCAGCTCTGACCTGTATATAATTCCCTCTGACATAAATTGGAACAAGGTGCTCAGAATGGAAGCAGCCTACACCCCAACTGGGCTACAAAATGTCAAGTTCCCAAGCCTCTCAAAAGTGTAACCTGACGTTTTTCTAAGATTAGAGGCAGTTTGTGAATTTAAAAAGAGGGCTTAACGACTCACCACAGTTAAATCCTACAGTAACTCCTGAAATATCCAAAGTAAACAGGACTAAGGGGGCTCTGGGGACACCAAAACCTTACTAGAAGAGAAGAAACACTCTTTAATAGGTGGTATACTTTTTGCAGAAAATAATGTACATGCATCCAAGCAGAATTAAGAAGAATGCGACAATAAACTTGGAGGCAGGAAGCCCTCTGGAGATCTACAGGAGTCATGAATGGGCCATGCAAAATATTTCTCCTTTTGCTACACGCGAATGGCTGAGTTTACACTGCCCATTAATCCTAAACGTTAAAGGCAACGGAGAGAAGGGTTAACTTTTCTAGTAGTGTTTTTCTTGACACAATTGGAATACTTACACATTTGTAACATTCCCCCAAAGGAAAGGGCTGGAGAAGAAGCTAACCACCAAGAAGCAGCTTTCAGTAGGTTTACGTTTCCAGTGGTCATTTTTTCTGTCCATCATAGCCACAAAAATGGGGCCATACTTTACATTTTGTTTTGCAAGTTGCTTTAAATATAATATGCTGCAAGGTGGATAAAAGACTTAAATGTAAGGCATGAAACCATAAAAATCTTAGAGGAGAACGTAGGCAGTACAATCTCAGACATCTCATGTAGCAATATGTTTATGGATACATCTGCTAGGGCGAAGGAGAAAATAAATAAATGAGGCTACAAAACAAAAACCACCTGCACAGCAGAAGAGACCACCATCAAAATGAAAAGGAAACCCACTGTATGGGAGGACATATTTGCCAATGGTACATCTGATAAGGGGTTAATATCCAAAATATGTAAAGTACTCATACAGCTCAACAAAAAGAAGACAATCCAATTAAAAAATGGGCAGAAGACCTGAATAGACATTTCTCTGAAGAGGACATACAAATGGCCAATAGACATATGAAAAAATGCTCAAAGTCACTAATCATCAGAGAAATGCAAATTAAAACCACAATGAGATATCACCTCACAGCTGTAAGGATGGCTGTCATAAAAAAAATCAACATGCAACAGGGCTGGCGAGGATGTGCAGAGAAGGGAACCCTCGTGCACTGCTGGTGGGAATGCAGACTGGGGCAGCCACTGTGGAGAACAGTATGGAGTCTCCTCAAAAAATTAAACATGGGAGGAGAAACCAAGATGGCAGCATAGGTGAAACACCTAACCTGCAGCCGGGCACAACAATTTCAAAGGCACAACTAGAGGTCAGAACGGACATCGTCCAGAACCACAGGAGAGCTGGCGGACTGAAATGCCCACAGCTGGGGGGAAGGAGAAGGCCACGGGGACAATCGGGGGAGCCGTAAAAGCCTGAGGTATGGAGAAACTGGCGGAGACACGAGCGCGCGCGCCTGCGGGGAGGATGGAACCGGAGAGGAGGGGGCGGCTGATGACCTGGCCGGCGTTCACTGGCAGGAAGGAGATAAAGGCTCCGGAGTGCGCTAAGCGCCGGCTCCGACTGCACTGAGCGCCAGTTCCGGGCGAAACCCTGGGAAGCCAGGCGCAGGCTGGGGGAATGAATCTGGGCTGTGGGGCGCAGGCACAGAGGAGCGGGGGAAGGCAGAGCTCCAGAGGCGCGCACGGGAAGGGGCGCAAAGGACGGACTGTTGCCTGCGCCACTGAACTGCCCTAGCGGGAAGGAGACATAAGCTCAGGACCGTGCTGAACCCCAGTTCCGACTGCACTGAACCCCAGTTCCGGGCGAAACCCTGGGAAGCCAGGCGCACGCTGGGGGAATGAATTTGGGCTGTGGTGGCGGAGGCACAGAGAAGCGGCGGCTCCAGACGCGCGCACTGGAAGGTGCGCAGAGGACGGACTTTTGCCTGCGCCACTGGGTGGCCCTGCTGGGAAGGAGACAGGGACGCCAGACTGCGCTGAGACCCAGTTCCAACTACACTGAAACCCAGTTCCAGGCGAGAATCTGGGAGTCCAGATTCATTAGGGGAGGGACTGGACTGTTTGGCAGTGGGCGAAACTCCAGGGCGCGTTTCTCTCAGAGGTGTTTGCAAGGAATACAGAGGGACACAGACACAGGAGCCTCATAGGGCGGGGCTGACAGGAAGCCAAGGTTGTAGGCTCCACCCTGTAGCTCCGCCCCAGCCAAGCTGAGCAGAAGCTTTTTCCTGCTGAGTGCCTCAGGTAGTGGCTGACCCACACTACATTGGAGACCCAGAAACGAGGGCATCTAGTGGTAGGTGGGAGATGACACCAGATTTCAATCACTTGCATAAGGGAGGCATTCTAGAGGCAGACTCAGTGAGCGCCAAGGCATTGCTGCATCAAGACCCGGCCCACAAACATGTCTCCTGCACAGCAACTCTTCCTATATAGACAAAGAGGGTCCTCACGGCCAATTGGCCTGGAGGACAATTCCTCCCAGTGACACCAACAACAATCAAGACTTAACTGAACAAAGGAGGACCAAGATGGAGACATAGGGCGGCAGCCTGATCGTTGCCTACCACAACAATATTGAGACTACGACGGGAGAGCAGAGCAGACACCAGCCAGAAAGACCGGGGGGCTGGCTGAGCAGATGCTCTACAACTAGAATAAAAGAGAGGGGTACGCAGGATGATGCTGATGCCGGTGACCCAAAGTCCACACTTTAAGAACTATGGCTCAGGCGACACAATGGTGGCCTGGAACGTGCTCGGCGCAGTTCCCCCGGCGGTCTCCGGCTGAGGGGACGGCTCCACTCGCTGCCGAGCACGGACAGACGAGCCCCTGGGAGACATGGGGAGGGAGACTCCGTGCTTGCTGACCTCCGAGTCCTTCAAGAATCTCAATGCCCCGAAGTGGCCAGGTGCGCACGCTCAGCGACTGGCCACCGTTGCAGACCCAAGGGCCGACGCAGCGACACCGGACCAGCCCACCGCCGGGCACCGGGCACACCGGAGCCTTGCCGAGCCCGCCACCCAACGAGTTCTGCGGCAGCCGCCCTGGAGCTCTGAGAAAATGACCGAAGGAATTGCTGAGAGGGAATTGACCAACAGGAATTGGGATCAAGAAGACGAAACCCCGCTGAGACCCGAGTCCAGGCGAGCCTGCGAGCCTCTGGGCTCAGATGTGGTCACACGCCTCTGGGTCTAGGTGAGGCCTCACGCCCCTGGGTTTGGGTGAGGCCACGCGCCCCTGGGTCCAGGTGAAGCTGGATTCCGGGTTCGGGTGAGGCCATGTGCCCCTGGGTCCGGGCGAATCTGAACCCTGGGTCCGGGTGAGGCCGTGGGCCCCTGGATCCGGGTAAGGCTGGGTCCCGAGTACGGGTGAGGCCGTGAGCCCCTGGATCCGGGTGAGACCACGCGACCAGGGGTCTGAGAGAGGTAACGCGCCCCTGGGTCCGGGTGGCTTCGTGCACCTAGGTCCAGGTGAGGCCACGTGCCCCTGGGTCTGAGAGAGGCCACGCACCCCTAGGTCCGGGCGAGACCATGTGTCCCTGGATCCGGGTGGGGCCTCGTGCACCTGGGCCCGGGTGGGGCCGCGTGCCCCTGGGTCTGGGGGAGGCCAGGCGTCCCTGGGTCCGGGTGAGACCGTGTGTCCCTGGATCCGGGTGAGGCCTCGTGCGCCTAGGCCAGGGTGAGGCCACGTGCCCCTGGGTCTGGGGGAGGCCAGGCGTCACTGGGTCCGGGTGAGACCGTGTGTCCCTGGATCCGGGTGAGGCCTCGTGCGCCTAGGCCCGGGTGAGGCCACGTGCCCCTGGGTCTGGGGGAGGCCAGGCGTCACTGGGTCCGGGTGAGACCGTGTGTCCCTGGATCCGGGTGAGGCCTCGTGCGCCTAGGCATGGGTGAGGTCACGTGCCCCGGGGTCTGAGAGGCCAAGCGTCCCTGGGTCCGGGAGAGACCATGTGTCCCTGGATCCAGGTGAGGCCTCGTGCACCTAGGTCCAGGTGAGGCCACGTGCCCCTGGGTCTGGGAGAGGCCAAGCGTCCCTGGGTCCGGGTGAGACCATGTGTCCCTGGAGCCGGAGGAGGCCTCGTGCACCTAGGCCCGGGTGAGGCCACGTGCCCCTGGGTCTGGGAGAGGCCAAGCGTCCCTGGGTCCGGGTGAGATCATGTGTCCCCGGATCCGGGTGAGGCCTCGTGCACCTAGGCCCGGGTGAGCCCAAGTGGCCCTGGGTCTGGAAGAGGCCAAGCGTCCCTGGGTCCGGGTGAGACCATGTGTCCCTGGATCCGGGTGAGGCCTCGTGCACCTAGGCCCTGGTGAGGCCACGTGCCCCTGGGTCTGGGAGAGGCCAAGCGTCCCTGGGTCCGGGTGAGACCGTGTGTCCCAGGATCCGGGTGAGGCCTCGTGCACCTAGGCCCGGGTGAGCCCAAGTGGCCCTGGGTCTGGGAGAGGCCAAGCGTCCCTGGGTCCGGGTGAGACCATGTGTCCCAGGATCCGGGTGAGGCCTCGTGCACCTAGGCCCGGGTGAGCCCAAGTGGCCCTGGGTCTGGGAGAGGCCAAGCGTCTCTGGGTCCGGGTGAGACCATGTGTCCCTGGATCCGGGTGAGGCCTCATGCACCTAGGCCCGGGTGAGCCCAAGTGGCCCTGGGTCTGGGAGAGGCCAAGCGTCCCTGGATCCGGGTGAGACCATGTGTCCCTGGATCCGGGAGAGGCCTCGTGCACCTAGGCCCGGGTGAGCCCAAGTGGCCCTGGGTCTGGGAGAGGCCAAGCGTCCCTGGGTCGGGGTGAGACCATGTGTCCCAGGATCCGGGTGAGGCCTCGTGCACCTAGGCCCGGGTGAGCCCAAGTGGCCCTGGGTCTGGGAGAAGCCAAGCGTCCCTGGATCCGGGTGAGGCCTCGTGCACCTAGGCCCGGGTGAGCCCACGTGGCCCTGGGTCTGGGAGAGGCCAAGCGTCCCTGGGTCCGGGTGAGACCATGTGTCCCTGGATCCGGGTGAGGCCTCGTGCACCTAGGCCCGGGTAAGGCCACGTGCCCCTGGGTCTGGGAGAGGCCAAGCGTCCCTGGGTCCGGGTGAGACCATGTGACCCTGGATCCGGATGAGGCCTCGTGCACCTAGGCCCGGGTGAGCCCAAGTGGCCCTGGGTCTGGGAGAGGCCAAGCGTCCCTGGGTCCGGGTGAGACCATGTGTCCCTGGATCCGGGTGAGGCCTCGTACACCTAGGCCCGGGTGAGCCCAAGTGGCCCTGGGTCTGGGAGAGGCCAAGCGTCCCTGGGTCCGGGTGCGACCATGTGTCCCTGGATCCGGATGAGGCCTCGTGCACCTAGGCCCGGGTGAGGCCACGTGCCCCTGGGTCTGGGAGAGGCTAAGCGTCCCTGGGTCCGGGTGAGACCATGCGTCCCTGGATCCGGATGAGGCCTCGTGCACCTAGGCCCGGGTGAGCCCAAGTGGCCCTGGGTCTGGGAGAGGCCAAGCGTCCCTGGGTCCGGGAGAGACCATGTGTCCCTGGAACCAGGTGAGGCCTTGTGCAACTAAGCCCGGGTGAGGCCACGTGCCCCTGGGTCTGGGAGAGGCCAAGCGTCCCTGGGTACGGGTGAAGCCAGATCCTGGGTCCGGGAGAGGCCGTGCGCCCCTGGATCCATCCGGGTGAGGCTGGGTCCCAGGCCCGGGTGAGACCACGAGCCCCTTGGGTATGGGTGAGGCCACGTGCCCCTTAGTACGGGTGATGCCGTGCCCCTGGGTTCGGCCGAGACCAAACCAGAGGGAGTCGGACCTCCATTACCACCATTTGTCCACCATCCAGAGCTGAGGGGTCAGTGCTGACATGTACACATAAGGAACTACTGGACATTGAAATTGGGTCTCAAAAGAACTGTTGGTCCAGGGGGAAGCTCGCTACAGATTGATTCATTTGCCTGTCAGCATAACTATTATTGCTCGTCTCACATTCAGTTCTTATTAGTATATATCTAGTGACATATGATCTCGCTCATCTAGGGGAAATGATGAACAACATAGACTGAGGAACAAGAACAGAACCAGAAGCAAGGAGGCATCGATCGGACTATCAGGCCTCAGAGGGAGGATAGGGGAGGGTAGGGGGAGGGTGGGGGGAGGGGGAGAGTTCAACCAAAGGACCTGTATGCATGCATATAAGCCTATCCAACGGTTAAGTTCAACAGGGGATTGGGGCATGCGTGGGGAGAGGGGTGGGATGGGAATGGGGGGATGAGGACAAACATGTGACACCTTAATCAATAAAAAAAAAAAAAAAAGAAAAGGGAAAAAAAAAAAATTAAACATGGAACTTCTGTTTGGCCCAATGATCCCACTTCTGGGACTATATCCTCAAAACCAAAACACCAATCAGAAAGAATATATGCACCCCTATGTTCATAGCAGCATTATTTATAATAGCTAAGATTTGGAAACAGCCCAAGTGCCCATCAGTAAATGAGTGGATAAAAAAGCTGTGAGACATTTACACTATGGAATACTATGCAGCTGTAAAAAAAGAGGGATCTCTTACCCTTTGGGATAGCCTGGATGGACCTAGAAAATATTATGCTCAGTGAAATAAGCCAAGCTGAGAAAGACAAATATGCCATGATCTCACTTATTTGTGGAATCTAATGAACAAAATGAATTGACCAACAAAATAAGACCCAAAGCAGGAGGCATGGAACAGACTGACTGACATACCTTCAGGTGGGTTGGGGGGACGAGAAGAGATAAACCAAAGAACTTATATATTTACTAGAGGCCCGGTGCACGAAATTGGTGCAGGGGGAGGTCCCCTCAGCCCAGCCTGGACCCTCTCCAATCTGGGACCCCTTGGGGGATGTCCGACTGCTGGTTTCAGCCCGATCCCAATCCCTCTCACAATCCGGAACCGCTGGCTCCTAACTGCTCACCTGCCTGCCTGCCTGCCTGATCGCCCCCAACTGCCCCCCCACCAGCCTGGTCACCCTCAACTGCCCCCCTCTGTCAACCTGGTCACCCCTCACTGCCCCCCCTGCTGACCTGGTCACCCCACACAGCCTGCTGGTCAGTCGTTTGGTTGTCCCTCCCTAACCCCCCTGCCGGCCTGGTCACCCCACGCAGCCTGCTGTTCAATTGTTACTGTGAGGGTGTTGTGACCAATTTGCATATTACCCTTTTATTAGTATAGATAGTCACAGCCCATGGACATGGGTACTAAGGTCCTAGAAGGGTGGGTAGGGACTGGGAGGAGGGGGGAGGGGAGAATGGGAGATATCTGCAATACTAGCAACAATAAAAAAGACAGTATATTTTTAAAAGAGTTACTGAACTATGATAGGGGAGTAACTAAAGATGTAATGAAATTCTAAAGGGTGTGTAGGCCTGAGGGAAAGTACAGAAAAGAAAAACTTGGGAGGGAGGCGCATTCCTCCCCCAGGCTCAGGTTCAGACCTAGTTCCAGAAGTGGTTGCCGACCACCGGATAGCTGAGGGGTTGCTGGGTTGCCCATGCCAGCGCTGGCCCGCAGCCCCCAGGCCTCAGGAGAGAAGTGTCTGGGGTGCAGGCAATCCGAGGCTGTTGGGTAAAAGCACATCGAGTCAGGGCATCAGGACCCTGAGCGTTGGGGTGGTGTGCACGCTGGCCAGCACTGGCCATGCGAGGAGGGCCCCAGGCAAACCAACATGGGAAGGCACAAGGTGCTCAGAGCGTGTCAGGGCGCTGCTGCCGGCACCAGACCTGGCACATGCCAGGCCCATGTTGAGAGGACTGCAGTGAAGTGGTCATTGGGCTGGGGCAGAGCACCACGCATGAACCATGAAACAGAACAAGGATGAGTGCAACAGCACGTGGGAGCTGAGACGCCCATTGCTGCTACGTGTGGTGCAGCGCCCCCTACTGGCAGCTTGACGTGGTGCGCACGGCAAGGAGAAGCGCGGGCCGAGCCCAGTGGGTGATGTGCCGGTGGGGCGGGTACTGCAGAGTGCATTGGCGCGGACAGGCAGCCAGAGGAGAGCAGGCACACTCATGCGACTGGAAGGAGCCCTAACAGTTGACCGGACAGAAGTGGGGACTCAGCTTGGCCTCTATTTAATCCGGTTGACAGGACAGAATTTCCCTGGCATGATGCGAACGAAGGCACCCAGAGGCTTAGGGGGCTGGGGTGTAGGGGTGGCTATATGACATGAACTTCTCGCTGACCCCGGGCTTTGCACGTCCCCCCGCCGCCACAGCAGGGGGGTGGTGAGATGGGCCTCATCCCAAGAGGCTCCACGGGGTCCCGGCCCGCCCCCCCGTCCCCCCTGATCATCATGCACCAGCCTTCGGGCTGAAGCTGGGGGGGCCGCCGGACAGAGCAGGGAGATGGGAGGCAGTGACACCTCCGAGGCTCGAGTCCTCCAGAGAGGTCAGGCTGAGCCGAGGGTCAGCGGACACAAGGGTGGCCCCAAAATGGAAACGTGAGGATGCCCGAGGCCTCCCAGCGCACAGACGAGCAAACCAAGTGCTCCTTTCCAGCGGGCGTAGGGATCGCGAGCGAACAAAAGTATCGCGCCCCGTGTGAGAATTGAACTCACGACCTTCAGGTCCCAATACTGACGCACTGCCTACCGTGCTAACGGGGCACCTAGTAGTCGCCTCCGGCTGTGTGGTTATTAACCTCACTCGGCAGCCCCGTGCGCATGCTCACTAGACTGTGGCCTTGTTTTCTCTCCACGGGATCCCAGGACAGTCAGCCCTCGGCCTCAGCGTCAGCGAGGGAGGAAAGCCTGGCCCAGTGGAGCTCCCGGCTCCATTCCTCCTCCTCCCGGGGGTATGTTCGCAAACACACACTTCAGCTGGCAAGACAGCGCTGTGCAGGGGGGAACAGAATAATGGGGTTCCTCTTCCGCAGTCGCAAACTCCGATTTTTGCATAGTGCTTGCAAAAATAAAGTAAAATAAAATAAAATATAAAATAAAATAATAAAATAAAATAAAATAAAAAATAAATAAATAATAAAATAAATAAAATAAAATAAATAAATAAAATAAAAAAAATAATATAATATAATATAATATAATATAATATAGCCGAAACCGGTTTGGCTCAGTGGATAGAGCGTCTGTCTGCGGACTGAAAGGTCCCAGGTTCGATTCCAGTCAAGGGCATGTACCTTGGTTGCGGGCACGTCCCCAGTGGGGGATGTGCGGGAGGCAGCTGGTCAATGTATCTCTCTCATCGATGTTTCTAACTCTCTATCCCTCTCCCTTTCTCTCTGTAAAAAATCAATAAAATGTATTTTAAAAATATATATAAAATAAAATAATAAAGTAAAATAAATAAAAATAAAAATAATAATAATAAAATAAAAATAAAACAAAATAAATGAAGATAAACATAATATGTTGGGTGATTTTTCTTTCTTTTTTTTTTTTTTACAGAGAGGAAGGGAGAGGGATAGAGAGCCCGGGTTGTGGGCTCGGTCCCGGGTATGGGGCGTGCAGGAGGCGGCCCATAGATGTTCTGCCCTCACATCGATGAGAGAGAAACATCGATCAGCTACCTCCTGCACGCCCCCCACTGGGGATGTGCCCGCAACCAAGGTGCATGCCCTCGACCGGAATCGAACCTGGGACCCTTCAGTCCGCAGGCTGACGCTCTATCCACTGAGCCAAACCAGTCAGGGCAGGTGCTTTTTCGTTTTATTAACCCTCACCTGAGGAGATTTTTTCATGGATTTTTAGAGCGAGTGGAAGAGAGAGGGAAAGACAGAGGAACATCGATAGGAAATCCATTGGTCGCCGCCTGCACAGGTCCTAACCAGGGCCGGGTCAGTCTGCAGGCCGACGCTCTATCCGCTGAGCCAACCTGGCTGGGACACAGCATCGGACTTTTTACCAGTGGTGCTGACATTGCTGGACTTCAAAAGGTACATTTTCCCAGGTGTCACCTCTGCATGGATTCCAGCCCGTTTATGAGATGGAGAAAGGGAGGTTCTATGAAGCAGATATTTAGCGAGCTGGTTTTGTGTGTGATCCGCCCACGGTCAGCACTCCTTGTATCTGCCAGGTTCTTACGGAAGGCTCGGTGGGGCCGGGTGAGGAGGCATAGGTATGCTGGGTGAGAAGATGCTTTGAAGACAGGTGAACAGGTCACCTCCGAGAGGCCTAGGGCCTGTGAGTCTGCATTTCAACCCTTACCAGCTCTTGCTCTGTGCCGCCCTCTTGTGCTGTCTGGGCCTCCAGAATGCCTCTTCCCAAGAACCTGGAATTGCCCTGAACTGATGGGCCACGGGCCCTCCAGTATTGGCACCAACACCCAGCAGGTGACCACAGACAGGAGAGAATGCCCAAAGATACAGATTTCTTTGCAGGGAGAAGCATGTACCAGGAGGAAGGCAAAACCGTCGGGTTTCTCATCTGCCCTTTAACTCCGGGAGAGAGTGGACTAACTGTGCACGAAGCTATTGTTACCACAGGCCAGTGGTCGGCAAACCGCGGCTCGCGAGCCACATGCGGCTCTTTGGCCCCTTGAGTTTTGAGCAAAGGCCAGCTTAGGAGTACCCTAATCCTATATAATAAAAGGCTAATATGTAAATCGACCGAATGGCAGAACGACGGGTTGCTATGACGTGCACTGACCACCAGAGGGCAGACGCTCAATTCAGGAGCTGCCCCCTGGTGGTCAGTGCGCTCCTACAGGGGGAGCTCCGCTCAGCCAGAAGCCAGACTCACAGCTGGCAAATGCAGTGGCAATGGCGGGAGCCTCTCCTGCCTCCGTGGCAGGAGAGCAGGCCTAAGCCGTCAGTCACACATCCCCCAAGGGCTCCTGGACTGCGAGAGGGCACAGGCCGGGCTGAGGGAACCCCCCAAGTGCACGAATTGCGTGCACCAGGGCTCTAGTTAAGTTAATAACAATGGACCTACCTATATGGTTGAAGTTTAAAAACATTGGCTCTCCAAAGAAATTTCCATCGTTGTCCTGTTGATATTTGGCTCTGGTGGGTGACTCATGAGTTTGCCGACCACTGCCCTAGGCGGCACAGCTCACAAAGGAGCGAGGCAGCAGGTGAAAATCATCACCCTCTGTGGGAGGCAGAATGTCGGAAATAGTAGCCCAAAGCAGAGACATTTAGAGAGAGCCTCTGTGTGCGAAAGACTCGATGTGCTGTTGCTGCTTTGCAGGTGGAGGTGGCCCCTGGGGAAAAGTGTGGCCCTCGGCTAGCAAGGAAATGGGGACTTCAGTCCTGAAACCCCAAGAAAACAAGTTCCGCCAACAACCAGAGTGACCTCTAGGCCCCCGGGGACAGAGGCCACATTTAAGAGTTCTTGGCTATCTACTCGGTCTGCCAAGAATGGTGGCCTCAGTGGGCACTTGACTTATTTATGTATCAAAAAATGAGTGACAGCCCTGGCCAGTGTGGCTCAGTCGCCCCCAGCGCAGAGAGCTTGCTGGTTGTGTTCCCGATCAGGGCACATGCCCGGGTTGCGGGCTTGGTCCCGGGTATGGGGCGTGCAGGAGGCAGCCCATAGATGTTCTGCCCTCACATCGATGTCTCTATATTTTTTTCCTCTCCCTTTCCCTTCCCTTGTCTCTAAAAGTCAATAAAAATATTTTTACAAAATAAGTTAGAGAGTGAAGTTTATGCTGAAAACTCCGGTGAGCTCCACATCTGGTCCCCCCTGCCCCCGGATTCTCTTAGGATCCTAGTGAATACAGGTTTTGTTTTTCTGCAAATTAACAGAGCTAAAGATGTCTATGACCAAGGGAAGGGGGATGTTTGGGGGTTCCAGGGCACAGACCAGACCTCTGTGTTCCTGACGGGGGCTCACATTGGAAAATAACCCCAAAAAGGGTCACATAAAATGGCCAACGTATTTCCAACGGTTTTCTCTCTTTTGCATTTCCAGCTCGTTACCCAGCCGGGCTGCGTCCTGTAGGCGCATCCAACGCCCACTGCCCCTCCATGGACCGGAGCTCCGGGGACCTTTCCGTCCATCCGGCCTCCCGAGCTGCACTGACTGCCGAGTTTTCTGTCCCTAAATTACTTGTCATTAAAATGACAATGTGTGCACTCATTAGCCAAATTCAAGATCATCTTTCTGGAAGCGTATCAAATGCAGATAAAGCATAAAGAAGCATTGTTTGGGAGTTAAAAAAAAAAAAGTGAACTTAATGAATAACTTTGCTGTTAAACTCAGCAGCCGGGGGCAATGACCAATTCCCAGCGCCTTAAATGCACGGCCTTGGCAGACGGCTTAATGGCCTGTGTTCAAGATCTCCACAGCTTCCCCGGCTTGAAAATAAAAATCTCCAAGCCACACAAGGTAGCATTATTACACTCTCAATACTCCTCAGAAAAGGATCTTATTAGCGGATTGTTCATAATTTGCTGAAAAAAGTTGGCCGGTTGCAATTTAGTCTCTCGCTGGCTTGGCCTTCAAACAGAAATTGAGCATTATTTATTGCTTCACGTGGCCCACTGGTTTAAAGGCTTCCCCGTGCTTCCCCACAACCTGCTGATTAGTCGAGTACCTTTTTCTAAGTCATTAGCCCGCAGCTGGCTCTGCACACCCCGGCCCCTTCCTGTTTTGTGTGGCCTGCGCGCTACAAATGGTTTTTATATTTTTAAGGCCTGAAAAAAGAAATCAAAAGGGCACTATTTTGCAGCATGTGAAATGTCCACGGAATTCAAATCTCAGCGTCCATCAAGAGGGCCTTTTTGGGGGCAGTCCCCGCCACTCGCTCACCACTTGTTTGCAAACAGCCTGAAACTGGGCCCCCTGGGAGCATGAAGCTGTCCAGGGACCCTGGGAGGCTCACCACCTAGCTCCCCGCACTGCGCTTGTTACACCCCCGTTTCCACGCTTTTCCCCTAATTACCGGGCCTGAGGAAGCGGCCAACAACGGGGCCCACCTCCATTCTCCGCGGCCACAGGAACATCCTGCCTGCTCCCTTCAGAGTTGGGATTGGAGCGTTTTAATCTGCAATAAAAGGAGCAAGTGGTTCCTGACCTTTTAACCACTGAGCGCCCCTCCCCCCCCCCTTAAAGGCTGGGAGTGTGCTTGTCATTTGACAAAACGGCTTTGCTAGAATAAATCACAGATCACAAACTCACCCGTTTAAAGTGCGCAGTTAGTGGTTTTCACTCTGGTCACAGAGCTACGCATCCATCACCACTAGTTAGTTCCAGAACATTTTCATCACCCCCAAAGAAACGCCACACCCATTAGCAGCCGCTCCTCATTCTCCCCTCCTCCCAGATCCTGGCAACTACTCGTCTTTCTGTTTCTATTAGTGTGCTTTTTCTGGATATTTCTTATACATAGATCATCCAATACGTGGCCCTTTATGTCTGGCTTCTCTCACTTAAGATAATATTTTTTTTAAAAAAACTCTCCATGTTTAACTTCACAAATCCCCAGGTTTAGAAATATCTGATGAAAATAATCATTTAAAAGTAATGACTGGCCCTAGCCGGTTTGGCTCAGTGGATAGAGCATCGGCCTGTGGACTGAAGGGTCTTGGGTTCGATTCCGGTCAAGGGCACGTACCTCTCCCTGGCCCTGGCACGTGTGGGAGGCAATCAATTGATGTATTTCTCTCTCTCTCTCTCTCTCTCTCTCCCCCTCCCTTTCACTCTTTCTAAAAATCAATAGAAAAATATCATTGGGTGAGGATTTAGAAAATAAATCAAATAAAACCCCTGCTAAAAGTACTGACTGTACAATTTCCTTTGAGTTTTTCCAAATGGTAAGCACAGCCCACGGCGTTTCTCTTATAGTCCACAGGGACGCCTGTGAGTCTGAGCAATGCCACCAGGGCAGCCTTCACCGCCACACGCTCATTCTATCATTTCCTCAACTAATATTCATAGAGTGCCATGTACCATGTACCATGTACCGTTCAAGATGGGGAGTAAGACACGCCTGAGCTTCAGATCTCTTTCTTCACAAATCTTGCTTTTCGTTAGATCCCGCTTGATCTGTCAACCCCTAAACATTGTATTGCCAACACATTGTGTGTATTTTCCAGAGTTCTAGTCTTTTATGTAAAAACTAGAGGCCTGGTGCATGAAATTCCTGCATGGGTAGGGTCCCTAGGCCTGGCCGGTGATCGGGGCTGATCTGTGGGGTGACCAGCATGGCGATCTGGGGGCCCCCACTGGCACTTGCCTTGGAGGCGACCGGTGGGGTGATTGGGGGGGGTAGCGCCAGCTTGCTTGCCAGCCGGCCCCACCCCCTGTTGCTGCCGCCGGTCACCTCCCTCTGTGGGGCAATCTGGGGGCTCCTACTGGTACCCCCTTTGGGTGGCCTGCGGCCTATGGGCTGAAGGCAGCTCCTGTGTTAAGCGTCTGCCCCCTGGTGGTCAGTGTGTGTCATAGCGACTGGTCATTCCGCCGTTTGGCCAATAGGCATATTGGGCTTTTATTATATAGGATGATGTAATAACTTAAGATGTTCAAAATAACCTAAGTTGCCTTCAGTTTTCCAGATATCTGAAGAAAGCTCCTGATTCCTCATCCTCTTCTTATCTGCCCCTTATTTTCTTCTCTTCCATCTTAGGACTCCTTTATTTGATTAATAGTTTCAGTCCTATTACACACACCCAGAGACTGTGATAATCTATGGAGTACCAGACAGGCAAAGGAAAATTCAAACCCTATCCACTAATGATTTTTCTCTTAGTACCTAGATGCCTGCCATCATTTTATTGCTCACTCACTAGCAAAGACTCAGAATTTTCCATTCCAGAAGTAAGCCAGGCAAAGTCTCTATAATCCAGCGAGAGTTTAAAATAGTGGCTTTAACATCACTGGGTGTTAGAATCTGAACAGTATCTCTTTCCTCCAATCAGGTGAGTCTCTCCCATGGACAGATCATTTAACTGTTGGACATTTGTACTTACTAACATTGCTTGATCCTAAAGGATAGAGTCCAAATCAAACACATCTGGGCATATTTAACCTGGAAAATTACCCCCAGAAGGCCCTGTTAGCTTTGTCTTTGAAGTGCTGTCAGAGAACAGAGTAACTGCACGTGTTCTGTGCTGTGTAGAGGGGGCAAACATGGGTAAGAGCAATAGGGAGACACACAGAGATTTTATCTGAGGACAAATGTTGTACCTGCAAACCATGGCCCAAATGGAAATGGGCCTCAGGAGAATCCCGTGTGCCGGTCCGTATTCCTGGGGCCATTAGAAAGGCGGTGCTGGTGATGTTACAGGAATTCAAACAGGACAAGGTATAAAGAAATGAACCAAAGACTTGACCCCTGGTGATGTAGAGTTTGTGGCAAGGGTGGTAATAAGGAACACAGTTATGGAGATTTTTTTAATTTAAAGCAGCTATGATGATTCGAGCCCAAAGAATGGTATGTTTTTGAAAGTGATCAAGACGATGTCTCAATGTCAGTGGTAATAAAATTTTTAAAGCATTTATGCAGCAATTTAGCAGATCAAAAAGGAAAACAGTTAACATTTATCGGTAAATGTTAGAGATGTTTAACCTGTCCAGATATGTAATACTATGTGTGTGGGGTTTTAAAAATAAAGATATTTGGATAAAAGTAATTTTGAATTTAAAAAGAAAAATATATATATTCATATATATAAATTTGAATGGTATATACTTGCTCTTTATATGTAGATTCTTAAAATGACCATAATACCAGAGTTCCTTGAGAAAATGTGAAATTAAAACACACAAGGCAGCCCTGACCGGTGTGGCTCAGTGGATAGAGCGTAGGCCTGCGGACGGAAGGGTCCCGGGTTCGATTCCAGTCAAGGGCATGCACCTTGGTTGCAGGCACATCCCCAGGTGGTGGCGTGCAGGAGGCAGCTGATGGATGTTTCTCTCTCATCGATGTTTCTAACTCTCTATCCCTCTTCCTTCCTCTCTGTAAAAAATCAATAATATATATATATATGTGTATGTGCATATATAAATATATACATACACACACATACACTGTATACACACACACACACACAAGGCAGTATGTGTTTTTTACAAGAAAATCATGAACCATAGGGAGGACTCTACCTTGGCATTAATTGTGAAGCACACAATCATTTAAAATCTAGAAGCATTCCACTGCCTCAGGCTGGAACTAATCAGCTGTATTCTTCATTTCTTGAAATCACATTTTCTACCCTTGGGTCAAAGTTAAATCTCTCAAAACGAGTGTATAGTTTGAAATGCTTTTAGAAGGCTTTGTGATCAGAAAAAACTACAACCATAAGTTACCTCTGCTATATACATTTTTTCAGATTGGCAAATCCCTTCTTCTATTGAATATTGCACTCTTATCATGTTGCATCTTGAGAGGTTCCTATGAGGATTAGGACGAGCTAGTGACGTGGTCGGCAAACTGCGGCTCGAGAGCCAGATGCGGCTCTTTGGCCCCTTGAGTGTGGCTCTTTCACAAAATACCACGGCCTGGGCGAGTCTATTTTGAAGAAGTGGCGTTAGAAGAAGTTTAAGTTTTTAAAAATTGGCTCTCAAAAGAAATTTCAATCGTTGTACTGTTGATATTTGGCTCTGGTGACTAATGAGTTTGCCGACCACTGAGCTAGAGTATCTACAGACCCCTACAGCTTCAATTATGATGTTCCATTACATGGAAGTGACATTTTAGCCCAAATAGCCAATATGTTACATATAAAAATTCACTTTCTAAAAATATAATTAAAAATTCACTTTCCATTAATTAATTCAGTAATCAATATATTCAGCAGATAGGTGAATAAGTTAGTTGTATGCTAGGCATTCAGGAAAATTCAGACCATCTACTGTACAGGTTTCAAGGACTTATTCAAAGAGTTAAAAGAACTATCAAAAATTGAAGTCTTTTTTTTTTTCTTTACTGACATCTTATGCGTTTGAGTGAATGTTCCCCTCAACATTCACAGCAATAATACCAATTTGTAAGAAGCTATTGTACCAGTGATCCTAAAAGGTCTCTTTATACAACCCTTGCATATAAAGGAATAAAAGAAGGCAGAGATGAGGGAGCATGGCTGGGGACCAACATGACATTATTAGTTTATACCATGACACTGTACCTTAAAGTAGAGCTTGTGGTCAATGTCAGAAATTAGAGGTATGTTATTTTGGATTCTAGAAACCCTTTGATATGTACCTCCAAAAATAAATGAACTCCTTACTCTATTCATAAGGACTGTGTAGAAAATGAAGTGTGCATGATGTTACTATATCATAGATCTTAAATGAAGTTAAATGAAGGATGCATGAAATTATAGAACTTCACAGAGACCTTTTGGAAGACTATGCATTCTTACTTTAGGAGTAAAAATTCCACTATATAATCCTATAAACAAAAGAGGATCATTTTCTTGGCTCATATGGATATAATATTTCTTCCTCAAAAGCTTTATCTCAACATAATCTCCAAATCCCTTTGAGCACTTTTTAAAACAAAGTCAAGCATTTTCAAGTATTATTTGCCATACTATGAAACTAATACATTTACAAATGTATTCTATGATTTTGGGAGTATTTCAGTGTATTTTTTCTTGGTTAATTTTCGTATTAAAATTCATACATTCCCAAGAGCCTTTGCTGTAGAAGTGTCACTTGCGTTAGTTTGCTGGGATCACAAGCACACAGAGAAGAATAAGAACACTTCCGGACATACTTTTCTCTAGAAGGAAATACTTCCAGGCTGTTCATAAATCTCTATTCCTGAGAAAGAAAGGCTTCACTCTGGATTGACTCAGCATTCCTGGGGCGTTTGTATTACAATACAATTCGATGGCAAGGCCATTACAGCTGCGAATTAATGATAGCTATGTCCAAATTTGAAAGCACTGTCACTATATTCTGTTACTAATAAAATGAGGTTGGTGACGGCCTGGGGTGGGGTGGCGGGGAGAGCAGGGGAAGGACAAGGGCTGGCTAGAAGGGGTCAATGGGGGTAAAAGGGGGACATATGTAACACTTTTAACAATAAAGACTTAATTAAAAGATAAAATGAGGTAAGGGTAAAAAACAAAAGTAGAATTTAAATTGCATAACTGATAAAGAAATATTTAACTTTTCTAAAAGTTTTTTAATAACATTACCAGTTTAATTAACAAATATCTAAGTGATGAAATTATAGGCAGTATATATTTTTATTTTTTTTATTTTCTTTATTGATTAAGGTATTACATATGTGTCCTTAAAGTTTTTAAATTGATTTTTAGAGAGAGAGGAAGGGAGAGAGAGAGAGAAGCATCGAGTTGAGAAACATTGATCAATTACCTCCACTTATGCCCCAAATGGGGATCCAATCCACAAGCAGGGATGTGCCCTGAAGGGGAATTGAACCTGTAACCTGTTGGTGTACGGGATGATGATGCTTCAACCAACTGAGCCACCTGGTCAGGGTTATACAATATTCTTGAAGTGACAAAATTATAGAGAAAAAAATAGATTACTGTTTGCCAGTAGTTAAGGATGGGAAACAGGGGTGGGTGAAAGTTGCATAGGACCCTCTTGTACCTTGTTTTGCAACTTCCTCTGGATCTATAACTATTTCAAAATAGAAAAACTTTTTAAAAGCCGTATTTTTATTCTAACAGAGTCCTGGAAAACAAGAGCATCCAAATGGCCATACTCACAGTTGTAGAGTTGGTCAATGTTATGTTATTAGATCATAGTCGGTGCACAGACCAGTGTTAAAAATAATCCTGGTAAGTCAGTTTAGGGAGAATCCCCTACCCTTGATGTTGGATCACCTTGGCCTACCTTCAGTAAGAATCCTCTTAAGTCGATTTAGCAAGAATACCCCGACCTTGATGTATCCTTTTAGTAATTTCCCATCACTCTGTAAGTTCCTGACTGTCTGTGCTGTGTTCAGAGTTGAGTTAGATTTCTCTCCCCTGTTTCTATTGGAATAGTCCTAAATAAAGTCTTCCTTACTGTTTTAATAAGGTGTCAGATTTTTTTTTCTTTAACACATGAAAACTAATGATAAGTGATCATGTCCTATCAATGAGATTTGGTTTTATTTTAGCGTATTAGGAAAAATACCTCCTACAAAGGTATATTTTTAGTAACTAATTATAGTTTTCTCATACTTTATAGAAAATTACAGTTTTCTCACACACACATTGATATCTGCTTGAAGAGATGCCTTTAGATCATTATATCTATGTAATATGTTACTCCACTGTGTGCACATGTATAGATATGAATGCCTATGTATGTGTTGGGGGGTGTTGTATTCATTCAGAGGCTAACAAGTAAAAACATTCATAAAACCCAGCTTCTCTGAAATCTTGTTTCCAGAAAAAGGTAACCTAACATTTCTTAATGACTGATATGTAACCAATACTCTGTTAAGTGCTTTATATTTTAATTTTTATATATAGTTCTTCATTTAATCATTACATAAACCCTGTTAGTGATAGCATTTCCATTTTATAGGTGAGAAAACTTAAGCTTAAGGAATCAACCCAAGGTCACAGAGCAAGGAAGAGACTCATCAGCATTCTCACCCAAGGGGGGTATCTGATATTATGCTTTCAAATCTATTGCCTGGAGTGATTCTCTTAATTAAACTGTAGCTTTAGCACTGTCAAAATAATGTCAAACACCATTACACTAGACCTGGAATTTTCCTTCTTTTTCTTAAATATGCCTTCATTCAAATGAAATCTTAATCAGAAGCCAAATATTTTGGAAGAGCCACAAAGCAGAATAAAACACCAAGCTCTTCTGGTGGAAATGGCGGGGCACTGGAGGATGGCCCGTGCTCCCTCATCTCTTGCTTTTCCTGTGTCTGGAAAAAAAATCACTCTTCTCCTGCCCCATGCAGTTCTCCTCCGTGGAGCTCTTGGGGCTCGGAGGAGCAAAGGTTGAAAGACACTTCACTGGACTACTATTGGGAGAAAATTTCCCATGAATCCCTGCGAATGTGCACATCTTACAAAGAAAGGCACTGGCAGTATTTGTTCCAGACTATCTCTTCAAGGACTTCTGTCTAGTGAATAGTCTTGGCAGATAAAAATAGTGTCTCCCCAAAGAGCAATGGGCAAGCATGCTTACTGTCCTTTATAAGAGAGTTAGGTTCCCTCAGTTCAGGACCCATACCTGTAAGGCAAGCCCACCACCTGTACAACATCCACCAGTGCTGCACTGTGGGACTTGGAAGGCAAAGAGAACCAATGTGAATATGAAGCTCATGCTGTGTGCTATGCTGTGATTAGGTCCTCTGTCTCTGACCTAGGAGTCTCATATATTTTGCCCACATCCAAGAAACCGTGGCAAGCGAAACCGTTGGCCTGCAAGTAGGATAAAGCCTCATGCTCTTCACAATTCTTGATAACCATCAATCTGTAACTTATTTAGCACACACTTACATAGAACTTATTCCGTATGTTGTGCTATTTCAAATGGTAGACTAACTCATTGGACCTTTATAACAACCCTATAATACAGGTACTGTGACTACTATTTCCATTTTACAGGGGAGGTAATGCAATCACACATGATTAAGGAGCTGGATAAGTCCCATAAAATAAGTACGTGTGTGCCTGGCCAGCGTGGCTCAGTGGTTGGGCATCGATCTATGCACCAGGAGGTTATAGTTTGATTCCCAGTCAGGGTTGCAGGCTCGATTCCCAGTGTGAGGCGTGCAGGAGGCAGCCGATCAATGATTCTCTTTCATCATTGATGTTTCTCTCTCTCTCTCCCTCTCCTTTCCTCTCTGAAATCAATAAAAATATATTTAAAAATGTATAAAATACTTGTGCATATTTATAAACACTAAATAATTTTATTAAAAGAAAAAAAACATGCATTGAAACATGCAACTGTTCTCCTGTAGCTGTCATGATCATAAAGCCCCAGTCTTCAAGAAGGCTGATAAGAACCACCCCAATGTGCAGAAATATGAAAATCGCTCTTATAAATGATGTTCCCTAACACTTGCTTTCTGGGAGGAAAAGGAGATACTATTTCCTTAAAGACTTTTCCAGGGTCTTGAACATTTTAAGTGGAACCTCTTCCGTGGAAAATGGTCATAATTCCAAAAAACTCAGTACTAATAACATAAGCACCTTCCCAGAATTAGACCCTCAGGAGCAAGCTTCCAACACTTGGGAGGGTTTTTTGCTTTGTATTTGCTAGCTAAAGAGCGAAACAGAAAGTGATAAACTGACCTAGAAATCGAGGCTCTCTCATGAATGTCTGCTGCAAACCAGCTCCACGCCTACTCCTAACATTTGTAGAATTAGCTATATCACTACAGGAGTCCCTTTTGGATTATTTGCAGCATACCTGGGGGCAGTCAACAAGATATAGCACTCCGGTGAATGATTACAAAGATAGCCTAAAAGTAATATCAAGAACAATCCAGCCCTGGCTGGTGTGGCTCAGTGTGTTGGAGTGTCGCCCTGTACACCACAAGGTGGCACGTACCCAGGTTGCAGATTTGATTCCTTGTTTGGGTGCATGCAGGAGGCAGCCAATCCATGTTCCTCTCTAACATCACATCAATGCCTGTCTGTCTGTCTATCTGTCTGTCTGTGTCTCTGTCTCTCTCCCTCTTCCCTTTTTTCCCCTCTCCCCCTCTCCCTCCCATCCTCTCCATAAGATCAATTTTTTAAAAAGGAAGAAATAATCTGAAACAGAGGATGTGAACAGACATTGCACAAGAAATACAACTGGCCTTTAAATATGTGCAAACATGCTCAACGCCACTTAGAAGAGAAACATACAGCTACACACTGATACCCCCTTTCATGTGTTAAGCAAAGATATACAAGTTGGGCAATGAACTCTTGAGGGGTGGGCCCTCCGGGAAAGTCCTCACTAGGTTTGGCAATTTTACTAGTACTTATTCATCAAAAGCAGAAACTGCATGCACCCTTGAA
Source organism: Eptesicus fuscus (assembly GCF_027574615.1). Lineage (NCBI taxonomy): Eukaryota > Metazoa > Chordata > Mammalia > Chiroptera > Vespertilionidae > Eptesicus > Eptesicus fuscus. The sequence goes on from NC_072473.1 coordinate 3,059,729, forward strand.
ACCATCAACCCCACTTCTGGGATTTCTAACACACACACACACACACACACACACACACACACACACCCGCCCCACACAAACTGATGAATTCACGAGACTTTACTATGCATATTGTTTTAACGACAAAAAATTATACACAACCTATGTGACCAGTAGGAGAAGAGTCAAATAAATTATGGTACATTGTCCCAATGGAATGTTATGCAGTTGTTTAAAAAAAAGGAGGGGGGAAGCTCTGTGTATTATTATGGAAAGATCTCCAGGATATATTGTAAAGTGGGGGAAAATCAGAGTGCAAATAGTGTATGTGGAAGGCTACTATCTATGTAAGATAAGCAAACTGTATTTGTACCTGCCTACGATAACCAGAAAAATAGCTGGGAGTCTGCCATCAATACCTATGAATGGATATCACTATAGGAGATGTATAGTATATTTCACAACTTTGGGCAGCTTACGAGTGATAATATCTATAAACCAGTTAGGGATTCCAGAAATCCTCTAAAAAGTGTTTTCTTTCAAGATACTAGTACTCCAATTAGCATAAAGATCAGACATGGAATACAATACTCGGAGTTGACTCAAGCATTTGAAGTCCTCTAGGATCACAGATCACTATCCCAATTACTTTCTTGCCGTTTGTTAAAATGATCCAAAGCTAATCAGCAATTTGCCTGGTTAAAATTCAGTTGGTTTAGTCGTGCTTTGAAGGAGACACTTCCTTCTTAGGTTTTCTGCATTCAGCCAGGGGATTGGAAAAGTAGCGAACAACAAAGGGATTTAATTAGAAAACAAGAGCAAATGGTCAGTTTTTGAAGAGGAACTACAAATACATCTTCTGTGGGCTTTTGCCTGATTGCATTTGTTAATAAGGAGTGCTAAGACATGTGCACCAAAAACTGTTCAAGGTCTTTTGGTAGCAAATTATACTTGTAAATCTGATGTAAGTTGATCACTGGAAGAACTCACACTCTTTGAAGATTTGAATTCATAAATGTATGAAAGAATTAAATGGTTCTTTTCCCTGGTGATATAAAGTATTAAGTGGCCGGGAAAAAAAAGTGTTTGAAATCAACTGAGGAAATAACTCATTTTGAAAATTATTCAATAAAAATGTTAAATAGAAAAAGTACGTTGGGCCAGTTTCTACTGGATAAACAAAGCAGAATATGCAATTGGGCAAACTTAAGGGTGATGAGCTGGGACATGTCCTATCAACCTCTCCGTCATATTTTGCTTTTTAATGATGGCAGTCTTAGGCACAACAATCCATTCCATCCCCACAAGACAAAGAAAGGAAGACTAATTCTGACCAGCAGAAAACTGGCTGTTCAAGGAGAAATGAATGTCTTTGAAGACTGCCTCTTGGATTGTTTTGTTAATACATAAAATCCTCTCTATTATGCAGAAGACTCATTTCCAAAGGGAAATGCAAGTCAATGAGACTTAGTTTGGCTTCTTGGCGATCCGAACTAAATATACAAAACCAGTAAAGTGATGCTGAAATAAACAAGAATGTGAAATTGCTCATCCTTGGGGATGATGTTACTAATACTGACACAATTTCCAAGCAGAAAAGCAAAAGTAGGTCGAAGCACGTTGGCCTCACATAATAAGCATTTTTGCTCCCAGAGTTTTACCATGTAGGTTGTGTCTGCAGGCATTAATGTCTTCTGTTATCAATGTTCAGGGCTGTCACAAACAATTCATGTCTTATCACTCTCTTTGTTAGTTAAACCCAAACAATGTAGTTTACATGTGAATCATTCAATTCTGACAGCTGAAATGTTAGAAAGGGGAAATGTTAAAAATATTCAGAAAGTGTCTCCTCCAGGCTGAGAAGCATTAAGCAATAAATATTCATTATTTAATAGTCTACTATCACGTCTTTCTCTATTCAGAAAGCCATACCCATCTCAACCAATTATGACTGTTCCCTTCTTTCCCAAAGAGCCATATAAAAAGAGCAGCAGCACAAATATCTCTGTAGAAGTCCACTTTAAATGAAACACTAACCAATGAAAAAACCTCAACTGATTCACTCCCGGAACAGCCAGGTTTTTTATTCTGCTTTCCCTATATGTTGACTAAAATGACTCACTTTCTTCTCCCTTCTATTTGTTCCATTTTACTTTCCTTTCCTGCATTATTTCCAAAATGCACAGCTGATTAGTTCCTAGAAAAAAGGACTCATCTCACGCTTGGAGCTTTCTTCTGCATAAACATAATCCTCCTAGGTTTTACTCTCTGACATTTTCATACTTATCTAAAATCAGAGCAAAGAATATATAGACAAAAGAAGCACAAATCCCAAATATAAGACTGTTTGACTACTTGGGTTTTTCAGATGGTATTTTCTCCTAAAGGTGATCAGTCTTTTCTGATTTCTGCCTCATCATAAACCATCAAACGATTCAAACTATCTTGTAATTTATTTGCACATTAAATTAGCATGTGACCCCCAAACATCCAAACTATACCTTACTAGAAGGCATGTGGTACAGTCAGAAGAAAATAAGATGCCGAGTCTGAAAGACTCACATTCTAGATGGAGACTTGCTCATACCTTTGCTCCCTGATGGAAGGAAAGGCCTTTCTCTGTGCTAAAATTTCAACCCACAAACACTGAACTTTTAACTAGTACTCTTTTAAAGAGTTTTAAACTAGTACTCTTTGTCTGACTTCTAGAGAAGATTCTACCTGGTACAAATAAAGATTTCTAATATTTGGTGATACCTTCCATTGACATACTGCTTTAACTGGCCATTCATCTCGTTATTGGTAACTTAGCAGGGCATTCGGCGAACTCTATTTGGCCACAAGCGGCCCCTTTCCTCTTGTTTGGAGAGGACCACTTCAAAATACGTACAACTGAAGCCACGCGCCACAACTGGACATGTGACAGATAACATCGCCAAATTTGTGGGCCCTTTGAAACTGCATTAGTCCTGTTGTCTCCATAAACCATTAAATGGTCCAGAAATTTTTAGTTCATCATTTTCATCATAACTCTCAGATGGTCTGTCACACCCAGAAGCAGTGAAAATGTTTTGGCCAGCATGTGTCTGGAATTTCACTACAGAAAATGTGGCCGCCATATGCATGGAGGAGAGTGGAAGGCTTCAGTCTTCTAGAAACAATCTCTCAGTTGCTGAGGGACCTTGGGCATGCCCTTCACCTGGCAAAATAAACTAACTGCACACAGGCCAAAGGCCTAAAACATCAGGTTGGGCTCAACACGAGTGAATAGCTGGTTCTAGCTTTGCTTTAAGACTTTGAGTTACGGAATTCAAATACGGAAGGGTATGTCCCATTTCTTGACCATTTCTGTTGCCCCAACATGAGGAGTATAAGCCAAGCTGCCTGCCATGTTCTGGGTTGTGTCCTCACCCAGAGCACAATCGAACAGACTAGATGGTTAAACAATCACAACATATTTGAATTTATTTAGTCCTTGCTAGTCCCCCAACCTGTAGAATGACCTTCTTCCTCATCTCCCCTCTCATCTTAAGAAGCATTTTCCATTCTCCTTTCTGCTAAAAGTCACCCAGCATGTGCCTGCAAAATATTTAATGATTCTTATTGTATGCCAGGCACTGTGCTTGGATCTGGGGACTAAAAGGTAATTAAGATGTAAGTCTTGCTCTGGAGTAATTCAGTCCCAAGATAGGCAAAGGATTAACTGGGAATACATACACCATTAAAATTACTTGTGTGGGTAAGAGGAAGCTGCAGCTATTTTCTTTCCATGTATTCTAATCCAAACAGACGGTGTTCAGTTTACAAAGAGGACACTTACAAACAACCCAAACCCACAAATGCCATCACTCCCCTCACATGACTGGTCCCCCGTGGTTCCCTGGCTGTCACTCATAAAGACCCCAGTGAGTCCAGAAGTTCAGGAAGGATGCTGAGAAACAAAAACCAAATGAACAGTCGAACCCCGCTCGCAGACACACCAGCAATGTTGCCTGCCAAAGCCCAACGATGCCCACAAATAATGGGCAGAAAACTGAAAGGGTAATTATGATTTTTGCAGCTTTAGGCTCTACTGCAATAAAGATTCATCCTGAGGGTTAAAGGGCTAAGAGTCAGGAGCTTTAGCTCATCCCTACTGCTTCTCTCCCAACATCTGGTTGTCTAGAGGAAATAGGGGTGTGGCTTGGAGGTGAGGGAGGAGAGGGTGGGAAGATGGGCAATTGTGAAAACCCAACTCACTGTATACTAGGTTAGGACTGGGAGAGACACCCTACTGGGACCCAGAGAATATCAGGAGAACGGAAAAAGGAAGGTGGAAACCAGTGCAAACTTTTCCTAATTCAAATACTGCCAAGACGTGCCAGTTACCAAAAGTATGGCAGCTCTCTCTCGCCTTCTATGTTCCATCCTGCATAACATGGAGGCATGGATTCAAAACTCAGAACTTAATCTGACATTTAATCAGACTGGTTATTTTTTTTTTAAATAATGTTTTGAAACCGTCCCAAATCATGGCATCATTTCTCATTGGAAAATGTTCTGGTTTTCAAACTACAAACTCCTAGAGCAACAAGCATTTTTAGGTTGGAGCCTGCCTGTGAGTTATTTTTCTCTATGAAGAAAAATGAATTAAATTATTATTTAATTATTATGATACATTTATTTTAACTAGGAATCAATAAATTTCTACAAATGAATATGTGGCTATAAATTAACTAAATTTTACCATTACAAATAATTTCTCAAGTCTCCTAAGTTCAGTAAAGTTTTGGCTACGATCAATTGATCAAGCAAATTCTTATTCATACAAATATAGTTATGAATGAGCAGGCATTTTATCCATGAATAACTAACACTGGTCTATTGGTACAATAAACTATATACCAGACCATCAAAAGGTTCTTTGAGAGGAGGGGCCATACCAGAATCATATTTGTAGCCCAAAGTGGCCTGGCTAAATAATAATCATTTAAAATAGCTTTATTGAATGAACTAATGAATATATTAAGTACTCAGTATATGTCCTTCAACGATAAAAGAAATAAAGGAGAACCTTTGCATTGTACCATTATAAACAATTGACTATATTTATATAAAACTTTCCAATCCACTTGTAGAACAAATAATCAGCTCTCCCCTCCCCCCCTTTTTTTTTTTGCCTTTTCTACCCAGTACTTTTCTTTTATAGCACAAAACAGATAAGTTCTTAGGGTTTTTTGTTGTTGTAGTTTTTAGGAAAGACCCCTCTAGTTATTTTTTCTTCAGTATTTCAGTTTTCTGAGCTCAACACCTCCTGACCTCCTTTAGGCCGTGAACCATCCTGATCGGGGCCAACGAAATACTTTCCTCTGGAGGGAGAAAAAAATCTTGTGGATTTGGAAGGGTCCCTAATATTTTGCCCTTTTGTTTCAAGAAACTTCTAGAGCATGCTAGTTCATAAAACTAGGCAAAAACAAAAAAACAAAAACCCTTCTAGTTTCATGAGAAATAAAAGTTGATAATGAGCCAGAAAGAATCATGTTAATAAACTGTCCCATATCTAAGTGGAGATTAGATTCCAGTTTGACCTGGCTTTGTAGCCCCTTCTTTAATCACAGAGTATTTGATATTCTCTCCTTTGAATGAACTCATTTTCATCACGGCCTTGGTCACAAGATTAAAGAATCGCTAACTAATTGTTCCAAATAAGCAGAGCAATTCTCTCCGACTCCCATCGGGGCTCCCAGCAGGGGCGTCCACCGCCTGGCCTTCCTCATAGACACTTCACGCCTGACCTCTGCAGGTGGGTCCCGGAAATGCACCCCGCCCGATCGGAGCGTCGTCTTTTCCTTTTAAAATCCCACCGGTTTCTGCAAACACAAACATTCACACTAAGCAAACAGGGATACTGATATAGTATGTTGGCCTTCCCTTTCGTTTTACAAGTTGCTTTTTGAAAACAACAGCCACTTGATTCGAAAGCATTTTAAGCTACATCTGCAAAATACTCTGGTTGTAGTGAAGCATGGATTCTGTTTGTTTGTTAAGAAAAACCCAAATGCTTGGGGTCAACTGGGATACTCACATAATACTGGTTTGAAAATGTCCTGACCAGCCCCACCTTTTTCTAATAAAAAAAAATTACTTTGTCCAATGACCAACCCCCCCCCCCCCCCCCCGCCTTTCACCAATGCACAGTCCAGGTTGCCATAGCTACCGTGGATGTCTATTTACCACACAAGGGATCAAAGCCAGGAGACATCTACATACATGCTTAGCCTTAGAACTTGCTGGAATGTCTGCGGATAACATGCAACTACCAATTAAAGGATTTGCTTGCAGCCTATGTGGTCCGTAGCCAAGCAAACTGCTAACGCAGGTCATAACGAATGGCAAGAAAAGGCCAATTCCAAAAGGATATTTCCAATCAACCAATAAGGATCTCTAATCTGCCGTAAATCTTACGGTTATAACATTCCCTGCGATGGAGAGATAGCAGGGGGGGGGGGGGGCGGAGTGCAACTTCTCATACATGTTAAAGATACTGGAGCCCCATACCACGTGCAAAAACTTAAAACATCCGCTGAAAGGGAACCTTTCTCGGATACAGATTTTCAATTCTGGTCAGTTCCAGTGTCTTTCTACTTGATGTCATCAAAGCTGCCTGACCTCAATGTTGGGACACATGAGAAGAGAAATGCCTTTTAAACTTTTACAGGCTTGACCTTCCAATGAAGCAAACCATCAAACATGCTTGGGATCCTCCGTGCTGGTTCCAGAATCAGGAAAGAACAGGTAGTCCTGTGTAAGCCCTAGGCCGTCGCTGGGGATTCCACGGCTGCCTGCGTGGTTTGTTTTTCCCGGGGGGGGGGGGGAATAGTATACCCCCTCAGACGCGCATCTAACTTGCTGTGTCTTTATCCTTCACCTCTCTCTGACTTCACCCCACCATTTGTTCACCCAGGATCAAATTGCCACCTCGTTCTCTCCCGGGAATGTGGCAGAGAATAAATGGGTAGCGTTTGTAAAGGCCTTTCTAATCCTCAAAGGGCAGATTAATACAAAGACATTCATTATTAAACCAGATGTCCTTGGGCATTTTAATTCCAATCGAAAGCATGCAAAGCAGGCTAATCAAATTGAGTCGCAGCTTCCTTCTAATGGCCCAGCCCTGCCTTGCAGGAATGTAGCAGCTGCTTACAGCGCTGGCTGTAACCTTCTTTCTGCCCTCACCCTACAAGGCCACTGACTGGCTACAGGGCGATGCAGGGGTTCGTGTGGGTCCCCCAGAAATAGAGCGCACCTTCTCTTGGTGTGGTTTCTCAAGTCAGCAGGATATTCAAAACACAAGACGTGTCCGGTAGGCAATTTTGTCTGGAGAAACGGATTATTTTTCCCCAGCTCGCGAAAGAATTATTTGTTCTTCCCATGCGCGGGGACAATGCGCTTGGGGGGGGGGGGGGGGGATATTTGCCGTCGCGGGAACGCCACAGGCGAACCTGTTGTTTTTGGCTGGGCTTCTAGAACAGGTGGCCGTGCCTTTCCTTTTGCCTGGGAACACAGCACATTCCTTCTCAAGGAAGTCTCAGGAAAGTTTCCTCTTTATGATCAGAGTGCAAAAAAAAAAAAAAAAAAAAAAAAAAAGGTTGGCACCCACTTTCAAATGACTTCCTGAAGAAGGCCCAGCAGGTTTAGCCTTCTCTTTCGGCCTAAGTCAGCATGACCTTGGGAACCCTCCCAGAATACTGTACCGCTCTGCCCTCTTCTGCGGCCCACCTGGCAGAAGGTGAAAGCCCTCTGGACCTCAGGGCCATTCCAGCAGTTTCCTAATTCTGCGGGCAACTCCTGACTCCCGCTGTGGCCAGCGAGCGGCGGGGTCTCCGGGCGGCCACACCAGCCACACCAGCCACACCAGCCACGCCAGCCACGCCAGCCACACCGTGGTTCGGCATCCGTGCGGCTCTGGGGGCTCTGGGGACGGATCACTCCTCAGCCAAGAGATTGGGTTTCACTGCCCGGCTGATGACACCCGGACCTGTTGGAGAGTTAACCCTGCGAGTCCAGGGGGGCTGCAGGGCTGAGATGAGAAATTGGCTGGGAGGTATGCTTCGCCCTTCCTGGATGCAACAGTCAGTTTCCCCCCAGGAGAAACCCCCATACGGTTAGGATTCGTCGACGCCAATAACCCCGCCGGCTCCCTCCCCTCTGCATTCTTGCTCTAGCTGTTTTGGAACAATGTGTTAAGATGCCTGAAACCCGGGACCGCCTGATTCTTTGGATGAGTAATGACTTTCCCCCCTCTCCTCCTTCTTCTTCGCCTGCATCCCCCTCCATCCCACCCTCTTTCCAGGGACGACGGAGACCAAACATTGGCTAGACGTACAGAGTTGCAGGACAGAAAGCAGTCCATTCATTAAACAGCTGAGGCGTTCCTACTACATGTGGGCCCTGGGCTGAATTCCAACTCACGGGAATGCCCCAGTGAGCCGGGCAGGGTACACACCACGCCACGCTCGGACAGCACGGGAAGTGCCACCGCCCCAGAGGAACTGCGTGGGAACAGGGGTTCTGAAAACTGAGCTCACACACCATCGAGGGCAGGACAGGTGGCTCCACGCAGGATCAGATGACTCCTTTGTTCCAGCCCAGGAACCTGGTCACAAATGTGTTTTACGTGCCTCATTTTTCCTTGGAAATCCTTTCCATGTAGACCTCTCGCTCCTTTCCCCCACCCCCTCGGACGGCTGGACAGAAGAAGAATGGGGTGGGGTGGGGCCGGGGGTTTGCAGAACGTAAAGAAACTGACCCTGGGCCCCGGTCACCAGCAAGGCAAGGGCAATTCGTTGCACACACACAACACTTGCTTGGCTAAAGGTGCTTTTCTGCGCTCATTGAAATGTACCAGGCAAGCCAGGGGGCATGAGGGCGGGCCGGTCTTTGCGCCTGACCCTTCGCTGGGGGGCTCTGCTTCCCACCCCCCACCCCCCACCCCCCGCGGGCTGCAGGAAAGGGACAGAAAGTTCTGAACCCCTCCCCCCAGGCCCCTCAAGGGACAGTTTGCTTCCTAAGCAAATCACTTCCCCCAAAGCTCTCGGGGTGGCGGTACTCCACGCGGCTCCGAAGCAAAAGTGAAGATGCGAACTTCGCCTCCAGATTTCTGGCACAGCCGCCGCTCCTCCCGCGGCTCCCGGCCCTCGCCGGCCTCCTGGCCCGCTCTCCCAGTCCAGATCTCGAGATTTCAATATTGACAGCAGACTCTCCCGTAACTGTGACTGGGTTGTAAATGACACCCTTCTCCTCGCTTCCTGCACCCACTTTTTTTTTTCTCTTCTCTTTTCCTTACTGGCAAAGCGGTAAGCTCCGCCTAGGCTGATAAGGAATTTTATCCGCAGGCCCCGGAGCTGCTGCTGGAGAAGAATTCTTCCCAAAGACTCACTGAAGCAACCCCCTCAGTTCACTGCTTTCAGGGGCGTCTTCTCCTGTCCAGACCCAGCAGGGTTTCCAAACTGCTAGGACGGAGAAGCAAACCTGCGTTTTTTTCTGGAAGGAACCGTCTGTGCCCCTTTCTCGGCCATAAAACCAGTCAGCGCTGAGCACCGGGAGCCAACCTGAGATAAGGGGCCCCGGGGAATTCTTTTGCAGGATGTTCAGCTTGTCTTTATTCTACCCCAAAGCGGAGGAGTGAGGCTAAAAAGCTCGGGCTAGATCCCGGCCCGATCCACTCCCGGGACGGCCAACTGGAGTTGATTTACATATTCCACAAACCGCTTTTAAGCCCTTTACAATGACTGCCTGACATCACCGATCAGCAGGAAAGGGAAAAGTAGGAAGGGTGAGCGAGGGGGGCCTGGGAGGGCTGGGAGGGGGCGCGCCTCCGAAAATCTGCCTCGCTGGTTCCCTTAGGCAAAGGCAGCCCGGCCAGGACCTCCCCGGCCCGGCATCTGCCAGCCCCCCCATGCCCCCCGAGCCTACCTGCCTCATGTTGAGAATTCCATGACCCATCCGGCAGGGAGCGAGCTGCCTCGCAGCCCACGCTGCGGTCTTCCGAGGGGAAACGCCGAGGCCAGCAGAAGCCCGCAGGACAAAAGCAACTCGGGGCGCCCCCCGAGAGCACGCTTGCTCCCGCTGGTTTCCTGGATCGGTGGCTACACGTACTCGGCCCGAGGCAATGTCAAGTTTCTCCCGCTTTCCCCTCCCGCAGCCTCGGGAAAGTCGGGAGCGGGGAAGCGAGGACAGCCTGGCTCTGATTTCAAATCGGGGCTCCGGGCCGTCGTAGGCGGGTGGCGGGGGCGCCGGAGGAGCCTGGCCAATCAGGAGGGAGGGGTGGGGCCTGGGAGCCGGAGACCCGCCCCCGCCGGGATTAGAGCCCTAGCCGGATTTCAGGGACTGGAAGCAGCTGGAAACACTGCCCAAAGCTGTGGGTCTGCTCAAAGCCTAACAGCTCAGGACCTCAGGGCCTTGCCTTTAAGAGCCCCCTAAAAACACACAGCGTTGGGAACTGCAGGATCAGTTCCGACGGGAAAGTGCCACACTCAGGACCCACTCTCCCGCCCCCGAAGCCCTGCTTTTGCAGACGCTGGGGAGGAAGCCAAATCGTCAGAGGTAGAACACCTGACCTGAAATAAGCCATCCAGGGAGGAGGGTGTCACCTGCCTCGTTTCCAGAGCGATGGGCTGTGTAGCCATCCATCTGGGAACTAGCTTAACGCAATGTGCACACGGACCTGTTGAAACGCAGTAAACGAACAGGCATCTTCCTCTATTGAGGACCCGAGGCGTAGTTTTAGGTAACAAACTTGTTACTAGTCCAATAAACACAGGTTTGGGTAAGGAAAAGTATCACCTTACCTGCAGGGGTGATCTGGGAAGCTAACTAACACAGTCTCAGCGAGAACAGGAGGAAAGCGGACTCCCTGACTACTTAGACACCTAAGCCCAGACTTACAAAGAATTTCCCAAGTTCGCTTTCTTAACTCCGCATAAACAATAACTTTATTCAACTCGCAGCCCATCTGATTCGCAAATCTAACGTTCGGATGTCACAAAAGTGCAGGCCCAGCACACACTGCTTGTGGTATGTTTTCCCCCAAAGAAGTGCCCAAAATTCTGGGAGAATAACTCAATAAATATTGCAACTATTTTGGTCTCCGAGAGAAAAAACCAACTTAGCAAATAAGGAATTGGCCGCTTCAGGAGTGTCATCTGCATGGGTTCAACAGATGGCAACTCGGACCAGGTCTATGACAGACAACCTGGCGGCCCAGTATCTGGGCCTGGAGGTCCGTCCCCTCCTCCCCGCCCCCACCTGTCACAAGCCGACTTCAGTCCTCTTCTGGTACTTACTTGGCAACTCTTCACTCTGACCGAGGCCAGGGTTTCTCCACCTCAGCACTACTGACATTTAGGGTCAGATCATTGTCTGTGGTTGGGGTTGTGCTGTGCTAGAGTTTAATCCCAAGGCACATCTATTCGTTGCCTTATCAATAGAAGCTTCTCGACACTGCATTTGCCTTCTGCTGTCATCACCTCAAAGGTAAATATGAGCTGGGATTGCCACCTGCGATTACTGTGCCCTTTCAAAGTCTCCCCCATTTTTCTTCTCCTTTGGCCCACCCCCCCCCCCCACCATACCACAAGGTCAGATGTCACCACTCTTGTGGTTTCCTCAAATGCCCCAGGACAAATTAATCTCTTCCCTCCTCTGTGCCATAAAGCAGTTTGTAGGCACCCAGTGGTGTGCTGGTAAATGTTTAACAACCAGTTCTCAAGAAAAAAAAAAAAGCCAAAACGTGTAGCTTTTGCCAATATCCATGGTGTAAATTGCCTCCTTTCCCCGCAGTGAGGACACTGAACACCGAGTTGGAAAGAGCTGTGCTGAGTCAGGAGATGGTAAGCACCAGCTTGAGCAAACCATGGTCCCCCTCTGCTGTCTCACTGCCATGCTGCCCTGCACTTTCATATCCTGGGCTCTGTGTCTCCTACCAAGCTATGAAACTCTCACGGGAATGGTGTCCTGCTCATCTTAGTATCCCCAGCCACTTTCACTGGACCTCCTGTGCAGCAGGTGCCCAACGCCCATGAGTGAAAAGGAAACGAAATGCAGAGTGCAGCCTCCCTGAGACATGGAGACCCATCAGACTGCTGCATTTAAACAGGGAAAAGAATCTGCTGGAGAATTAGACTAGGAAGGTTAACTTCTTACCATCATCTAATACGTCTATGCTGTACTTAGGAGAACAATACGCATAATGCCGTCTTGCAGCCTAACGCTCCCACATCTGAGCCACATCCGGGTGAGAGTAGAAGAGAAGAGACGTTCTAAAACAGAACCTCAGTTTCATGGACATAATTGGGAGGCAGTGTATTTGCTATGTTTTTATCTGAAGGCATCGCACGCTTTTGTGTCTACACATTATACATCTTCTCAGCTATAGATTACAAGCTCTCTAGGAGGAATACATATGATAATCTCCGGTGGGCATATGAAAGGGCACAGTGACTGATGATGGTTCTCTCTACCATCTTCTCAGAATACATAAGGAAAAAGTGCTATGGTGATGTCCCTAGAGAACACCACTTATGAGTACCTACTATGAGCCAAGCCTTTCGCCAGGCACTTCACAAATGTGCACCTTGTAATCTCCACCAAAATACCAAACAGTGGACATCACAGCTGCCAGGCTACCAGGAAAAGACTGGATCATTTAGGCAAAGTAGATAAACCAAGGTTTTATTATTATAAATCGCTGCACCAGAAATCAAACTTAGTGTTTGGGATTTTTCTTGTAAAATAAGCTGTATCCAGAAATTATGCAGTAAACTCCTAAGAAAAATAAACAGTGTAAATAAAGTTCTTTTCATTTACAAATAAATATAGTTTTAACATATTTCTAATTAAATAAATGGTCCTGGGGGGGGGGTGTCCATTAAATGAGGATTAGATCCATTTATTGGAAGCAGAGTAAACAAATTCACCAAAGGAAGGGATTTCTGTTTCCCAGGCTGTGATTAAGAGCATTTGCAAATGTGAGCTGAAGGGATATTGTAGTCTTGACAGATCAGCTATAAAAAAAACAGCCTAGATGATAAACCTGTGCGGTTATGTCCAAGTTTGGTTATAAACAGACCTCCACAACAAATACAACATAGGTCTCTGGGCAGGTGGTCCTGGCCAGGCTCTGCTGAACATGGATGGACACCGTACGGGACAACCAGCAGTACCTGTGTCACGTCTCAGTGTTCTAGTAGTTCAACACATCTGGAAGTAGTGTTTATATAAAGATAGAAATGGTATCAGATTCTTCGTCTAGTTTATTGAAATATGTGTCAGGACACGTCATCACAAGCATTGAAGTTGCCTACTCAGCCACCTGAACAGCGTGCCTGGTGCAAGTGTACGGTCCTTTGGGGGCTATGGAAAGAGTATGTTGATTCTCCTTAAGAGGTTCCAGAAACCCAGTTGTTTATACTTATGGTGGCAGAGGAAAATTTGAGGAATATTGTATTTGAGGTGATTAGTGAAGGTAATTTAAGTTGACAACAAAACCAAGTCCCTGCTTAGAAAAGAAAGAAAATCCCACATATAATTTTTATAGGATGTCACAAAAAAGAAACACATTTCTACTCACTGAGTATAAGTACTCATTAAGTTAGTTTTTTTTTTTCAGTTGGTTAATGAAAGCAACGTGGCATACCAGAGGCAGGGATGGCAAATATAATTTGGAGTCCATTTTCAGTGTTGATGTGGCCAGTAAACTAGCTGATAAACCAATTGACATCCTACCGCAGATAAACCAATTGACATCTCTAAGCCTAAGATTTTTCAGTGGACAGTTGGGCAAATTATGGACTGAATGTTTGACACCCCCCACCACCACCAAAATTCATATATTGAAATGCTAACCCTCAATGGGATGGTATTAGAAGATAGTGTCTTTGGGAGGTGATGAATTCATGAGGATAGAGCCCTCATGACTGGGATTAGTGCCCTTATAAAAGAAACCCCAGACAGCTCTCTTGCCCCTTCCACCATATGAGAACACAGCTTCCATCTGAAGCTGGAAGTGGGTTCTCACTTGAAAATTAAGAAATTAAAACAAGTCACATCATTTTAAATTTTAATTATAACTTACTATTAAATAATTCTATGCTTTTAGACGTGAGATATTTTGACATTTTCTAGTTTTTGTGTATCAATTAAATATGGCTGATCCTTCATTATTTCCCTCTTAATCTGGTAAAGGTTTATGTATGCCTTAGCAATGGTTTTAGTATACTTCTCCCACTGTCAAATATTCCCGACACTCCCAACTGAACTTTCTGCTTCATGTCAACACAATATCCTACTTCCCAAGATTGATTCTTCAATTTCTGAATCATATACTTTTTTTTACCTTAACTTTGTGCTTAAATTTGTAAGAGGAAAATAATTATAATAATTTATTTTTTACTCGTCTGATTAACCCATTTCCTAGATTCTGAAGTCACTGAGATCTGTATCAGTCAGGACTCTCCAGAGAAATAAAAACAGAAGGACTTCGCTTATGTGAGGACTGTTAAGTTTGACATCCATAGGGCAGGCTGGCAGGAACACATCATATAGTTTTGAGGCAAAATTTCTTCTTCCTCGGGGAAACCTCAGTTTTACTCTTGAGGCCTTCAACTGATTGGATGAGGTCCACCACATTATAAAAGAAAAACTCCTTTACTTAAAGTCACTGATTATACATGTTAACCACACGTACAAAATGCCTTCACAGTGACACTCAAATTAAAGTTTGATTGAATAACTGGGTACTATAGTCTAACCAAGCAAGTACAGAGTATATGGTCAGTTAGTCAATAAATGTTTACTGAATTGTCAAAATTAATAATAATGATCATTTAAAAACCTCTGTTAGTATAAGGCTCTCTTCTTTATAAATAATGAATTTTTTTATTATGTGATTCTTAACTACAACACGGGAAGGTAGGAGCTATAAAAACGGAGATTAAAAAAATTAACAATTCTATACTAAGTTCTACTATGCATCAAATGTCAGCGTAGAATGCGATTGTTTTTATACAAAGACTCAAAGTATTTTAATCCCAGGTACTCTTTCTTTGGAATACACTCAAAAATATATTTTAGCAAAAGGAGGAAATTAAATGAAAAAGTATAAGTCAATGGGGCTCAGAAAAATAGAGAAACCAACATACGGAGAAGTAAAGGAAGTCCAAGAAAGGCCCTGGTCTAAATTGTAGTAGAAAATGGAGGAGTCCTGAAGGCAGATCTCCAGAGGGGGAAATGATATTGATAGAATACATTTGAGGATGAACAGATATACATAAACATAAGCAAAAGGTGAGGCTATTATTAACTCCAGGAAAAACAAAAGAATGCACAAAAATGGAAGCACAGTCTTTAAATTGGCAGTGATCTCTAGCATAGATGTTGTGACAGAGACTGCAGGTAGCCAATCTAAATTCATCTTCCACCCTAACCAGTTTGGCTCAGTGGATAAAGCGTCGGCCTGCGGACTGAAGGGTCCCAGGTTTGATTCCGGTCAAGGGCATATACCAGCTGATCGATGTTTCTCTCTCATAGATGTTTCTAACTCTCTATCCCTCTCCCTTCCTCTCTGTAAAAAAAAAAATCAATAAAATATAGGGCATGAATGGGGGAGTTGGGGGGGGGTAATGGGGGAATAAGGATACATGTAATACCTTAATTAATAAAGAAATTAAAATTAAAAAAAAACAACTACAACGCAAATAAATAAATAAATAAATAAATAAATAAATTCATCTTCCCCTTATTTATTTTTATCAGAACTTTAATTTATTTTGGAACAGATATATGCCCAGCTCAAGAACATTTCCCAGACTCCCTTGCAATTATGGGCGATCATGTGAAACTATTATGGCACATGGAATTTTATTTATTTTAAAAATATATATTTTATTGATTTTTTACAGAGAGGAAGGGAGAGGAATAGAGAGTTAGAAACATCAATCAGCTGCCTCCTGCACACGCCCCACTGGGGATGTGCCCAATACCAAGGTACATGCCCTTGACCGGAATCAAACCTGGGACCCTTCAGTTCGCAAGCCAATGCTCTATCCACTGAGCCAAACCAGTTAGGACGGCACATGGAATTTTAATAGAAGCTGTGTGTAGGGCTCCTGGGAAAACTCCTAAAAAAAACACAACATGGTTTGTCCTTTGCCCTTCCTGGATTTCGCACCAGGAATTTGGTTGCAGTGCCTGACAGACTGGGGCCATTCTGTAACCATTAGAAGGATAGAATAAGTGGCAAAGCTGGACAACAGAAAAGAAAGAACGACTCTATATTCCTGATGACACTATACAGCTTCTGAATGAGCCCTAAAACCTATGTTCTATGAGAAAAATAAACTGCTAATTTGTTTGAGCCAATGTTTTAAAATTTGTGTTACTAGATGAACCAATTCCTAACTGATAAAATTATATTGGAAGGATGTGGGGTGACGATGAGGAAGATAGCGTAAAAGAGGTAAGTTCTTTTTGATCATATGTAGGATTATCATAGGAACCAAGCAAAAGCAGTCAAAGGAGGGAATTCATAGCAATACAGGCCTATCTCAAGAAATGAGGAAAGTCTCAAAAAAAACAAACAAACAAACAACCACAAAAACCAACCAATCTAATCTTACACCTAAAGGAATTAGAAAAAGAACAACAAACAAAGCCCAAAGTGAGTAGAAGGAAGGAAAGAATAAAGATCATAGTGGAAATAAACAATAGAATCTAAACAAACAATATAAAAGATCAATGAAACCAAGAGTTGAAAGGTTCTTTGAAAAGAGAAACAAGATTGATGAACCTTTAGCCAGACTCATCAAAAAACAAAGAGAAAATACCCAAATACATAAAATCAGAAATGAAAGAGAAGTGACAACTGAGACCACAGAAATACTAAGGATTATAAGAAAATATTACAAAAAACTATAGGCCAACAAATGGGACAATCTGGAAGAAATGGGTAAATTCCTAGAAACATAAATCTTCCAAGACTGAATCAAGAAGAAACAGAAAATCTGAACAGACCGATTACTACCGATGAAATCAAATCAATAATCAAAAAACTCCCAACAAACAAAAGTCCTGAACCAGATGGCTTCACAGGTGAATTTCATCAAACATTTAAAGAAAATTAACAACTATCCTTCTTAAACTATTCCAAAACATTCAAGAGTGGCTCCCAAACTCATTTTACAAGGCCACATCAATGATCCCGATTCCAAAACCAGACCAAAAGAAACTACAAAAAAAGAAAAAAGAAAATTATAGGACAACATCCCTGATGAACATAGATGCAAGAGTCCTCAACAAAATATTAGCAAACTGTATTCAGCAGTATATTTAAAAAGATCATATACAATGATCATATGGGATTTATTCCTGGGATCCACAAATCCATTAGTGTGATACACCACATAAACAAAATAAAGAATAAAATAATATGATCATATTAATAGATGCAGGAAAAGCATTTGGCAAAAGCCAGCACCCATTTATGATAAAAACTCTCAGCAAAGTGGGAATAAAGGAAGCATACCTGAACATAATAAAAGCTCTCTCTATATGACAAACTCACAGCAAACATCATACTAAACAGGAAAAAGCTAAAAGCATTTTCCTTAAGATCAGGAGCAAGACAGGGTCCTTGTCTACTTTCACCACTCTTATTCAACATAGAATTGGAAGCCCTAGCCACAGCAATCATACAAAAAAAGAAATAAAAGATATCCAAATTGGAAAGGAAGAAGTAAAACTGTCATTATTTGCAGATACTATATATAAAGAACCCTAAAGATTCCACCAAAAATACTAGAAGTGATCAATTAATTCAGTAAATCAGAAGGATTCAAATTTAATATTCAGAAATTGGCTACATTTTTATACAGCAATAATGAACTGTCAGACACATTAAGAAAACAATTCCATTTACAGTTGCATAAAAAAAAATACCTAGGTTTTAAACTTAACCAAGGAGGTAAAAGACCTGTACTTAGAAAATTCACTGAAGAAAGAAATTGAAGATACAAATAAATGAAAGCATAAACTGTACTCATGGATAGGAAAAATTAACATCAATAAAATGTCCATACTACCCAAAGTAATCTAAAGATTCAATGAAATCCTTACCAAAATTCCAATGGCATTTTTCACTGAGCTAGAAGAAATAATCCTAACATTTGTCTAAGGAACAACAAAAGAACATGAAGAGCCACAGCAATCTTGAGAAAGAAGAATAAAGTTGGAGTGATCATGCTACCTGATATCAAGCTATATCAAGCTATATTACTATAGCCTTATAGTAATCGGAACATCCTGGTACTGGCATAAAAAGACATGTAGATCAATGAACAGAATAGAAATAAACCTACGCCTATATGGTCAATTAATATATGACAAAGGAGGCAAGAACATAAAATGGAGTGAAGACAGTCTATTCAATAAATGGTGTTGGGAAAGTTGAACAGATACATGCAAAAAAATGAAACTATACCACCTTCTTACAATATATAAGAATAAACTGAAAATGAATTCAAGACTTAAATGTAAGACTTGAAACCATAAAACTCCAAGGAAAAAAACTCCAAGCGGTAAACTCTGACATCACTCTTTTGTAATTTTTTTATTTGTATTGGTTTCAGACAGGAAGGGAGAGGGAGAGAGAGAAAACATCAATGATGAGAGAGTATCATCAATTGGCTGCCTCCTGCACGCCTCATATTGGGGATCGAGCCCACAACCAAGGCATGTGCCCTTGACTGGAATCGAACCCAAGACCCTTCAGTCTGCAGGCTGATGCTCTATCCACTGAGCCAAACCTTCTAGGGCGTGACATCACTCTTAATAATATTTTTTCCTGATATATCTCCTCAGGCAAGAGAAACAAAACAAAAAAATAAATAAACAAATGGGATTACATCAAACTAAAAATTTTGCACAGCAAAGGAAATCATCAACAAAAATGAAAAGATAACCTACTGAATGAAAGAAGATAAAATTTATAAGTACCCATATGACTCAACCCTAAAAAACAAACCACAATCAATCATATTAAAAAATGGCCAGAAGACCTGAATAGACACTTCTCCAAAGATGATATACAGATGGCCAATAGACACATGAAAAGATGCTCAATGTCACTATTCATTAGAGAAATACAAACTAAAATTACAATGAGACATCACCTCACACCTGTCAGAATTGCTATCATCAATAAATTAACAAACAAGTGTTGGTGAAGATGTGGAGAAAAGGGAACCCTAGTGCACTGTTGGTAGGATTACAAAATGGCACAGCCATTATGGAAAATAGCATAGAGGTTCCTCAAAAAATTAAAAATAGACCAATTACAGTTATGGGTATTTATCAGAAGAAATCCAAAACACTAATTCAAAAAGATATATTCAGCATTATTTACAACTAGTAGCCCTGTGCACAAATCTGTGCACCAGTAGCTCTCTGCGGGGCCTGGCTGCTCCATGTCCACTGCCCAGAGGCTCTCCGTGACCCAGAGGCCCATCCATGGCCGGGCGCAGAATGCGCAGCAATGACACAAGCATTCTGTCAGGCTACTCACGCTGCCCACTCTCAGCGGCCGCCCCTGCAGGACTGGGGGACTCCAGTGGGGCTGAGAGGACTGGGCACCGCATCTTGTGGCTATGGGCGCCACCATCTTTGTGGTGGAGTGATGGTTAATTTGCATATTACCCTTTTATGAGATAGGATAGCTAAGATGTGGAAGCAACCCAAGTATCCATCAATAAATAAGTGGACAAAAGTGATGAGATATATATATATATATATATATATATATATGTATATATATGAATATTACTCAGCCATTAAAAATGAAATTTTACCATTTTCAACAACATGGTGGACTTAGAGGGTATTAAGTGAAATAAGTCAGATAGAGAAAGTCAGATACCATATGATGTCACTTATCTGTGGAATCTAAAGAACAAAACAAATGAACAAATAAAACAGAAAGAAAATCACAGATACAGAGAAAAAATGGGATTGCTAGTTTGAAGGGGTCTTGGAGGCTGATAAAGGTGAAGGGATTAAGAAGTACAAATTGGTAGTTATAAAACAGTCACAGGGATGTAAAGTACAGCATAACAAATATAGTCAATAATATTGTAATAACTAGGTATGGTGCCAAGTGGGTATTAGAATTATAGGGGAGAATCGTTTCCTAAACTATATAGTTGTTTAACCACTGTGTTGTACATCTGAAACAAAATAATAATAATCCTACCTAATAAAATAGTAATATGCAAATTGACCGTACCTTTGCTATGCTCAAGCCACGCCCACCAGCCAAAGCCACGCCCACCAGCCAATCAGGGTGAGTATGCAAATTACCCAACAAAGATGGCAGTTAATTTGCATACGCTGAGGGAGGGAGGAGTGAAGACTGAAGACAACTTAGAAGGAAGAGGGAGGAAAAGCGGAAAGCAAGGTGGCTGCCAGAGGGAAAGCCCGGGCGGGGCGGGGCGGGGTGGGCGGCAGCGGCCAGCGGGTGCAGTCACGGTGGTCACAATGGCGGCGGCCGCGGCCGCTTGCAGGATTCTTCCTGCAAATGGGCTACTAGTAATAATAATAATAATGAATGGCTAGTGTAATTGAAAAGTAAAATACAGTTAAAAAGCAATACAATTTAAATTTATTTAAAATAAAATATATGCACTGGTTATGAAATCAACTTCTCATCCTTAAACCCACTTCCTGTAAACTTGCAGTATTTTATGACTACCTGCCCCACAGTTGACCAAAGAGTCAGGACAGAGCATTAGAGAAGTTAGATGCCTGATAGCCCATTCTAAACCCTAAGTGCAATGTCACTATGTCATGAACAAATGATGTGATTGGCATTTCCTCTTCCCCATCACAAATTTAATTTGCTCAGTTTATGACTGATTTGCCATGTGTAGTGAGAAATAGTTATTAGACAGTCCTAATCCAAAAATTCTAAAATCTAGTTGCCTTAATAATTCATTAGACTAATCAAAGACTCCATTTTCTTCTTATTCCTAATTGGCATTATTCTTAATTTAAATTCTTTTGTGTGCGTGGGTTTCTGTATAGTTAGGACTAGCTGGTTACTGTTCTTCATATTATTACCATTTTACTTCTTATCCTTATTCTTTTATCTTTCTTATTCTTCTTATATATGAAAGGATTAGTCTCTCAAATATTTAATATTTTAATGCTCAAAGCTGACTTTTAAATTCATCTTAGAGATTAAATTTTGTGAATCAGATGTCAGTTTTTATATGTTAGAAATAAGCAAGTCAGATTGGTTCACTTATAATCACATGGACAGAGGTGAACAGAAATTTTAATCAAAAAAAGCTTTGAACAGGATTTGCACTCCTTGCTGTAAAATGATCATGCTTTATTTTAGATTCGTCCTTCTCAAACATGCAGAAAGACTGCTAAAAATGACTGTGTTTCTTTTCTTATTGGTAAAAACACTCCCACTTCATGCATAATATCTATACTTGGACATAAGATGTTGGTAAAGATAAAAAGTATCTCAGAATTAAGGTTTATATGTCTCTTTCCTTTACTAGACACAAGTCAGGGTGTTTTATACTTGCTTAATAGCCAAGGAGATAATATTTGCCTTTATTTCCTTATAACTAGACTAGAGGCCTGGTGCATGAAATTCATGCATGGGAGGGGGGGTGTTCCCTCAGCCCAGCCTGCACCCTCTCCAATCTGGGACCCCTTGAGGGATGTCCGACTGCCCATTTAGGCCCGATCCTACTGGGATTATATCTTTTATTAGATAGGATGGCTCATCATGAGCTTTTCCTCTACTGGGAGCCACGATGGAAATTCACACATACTGATCTAGGCTTTCCTGTACTATTCTCCTGGTGCAAGATGCAAGATAAATTCACTGAGTGGCCAGATTATTATGATCTCTGAATGCATAATAATCTGGCCACTCAGTGTATATCCTATAGAATAAAAGGCTAATATGCAAACTGTCCCCTCGACCAGGAGTTCGACCAGCAGGCAGGCTGGCCAACCGCCCATGTCCCCTCCCCCTGGCCAGGCTGGCCGGACCCCACCCATGCATGAATTCATGCACCAGGCCTCATATATATATATATATATATATATATATATATATATATGAGTGTGTGTGTATATACATACTGAGTGGCCAGATTATTATGCGTTCAAAGATCATAATAATCTGGCCATTCAGTGTATAATGCGTCCTGGCAAAGAAAAAAATGCAAACATTGAGTATCAGTGCCTTAGCTTCTTCCATGTTCGTTAAAGAGCTCTTAATGTCTGAGAAACTGCATTCAAATGAGGCTTCATTTTATTTCTTCTTTAATTTATTAATTTACAAAAGAAAGGGCTTGCATTTCCTCTGTAGTTTATTTAATAAGTAGTTCTGCTGTTTAAAATTATTTTAATGAGTGATTTAAATAACATCATTCAATGAACAATATAACTGTACTTTTATTCATAGCCTTGTCTATGTTGTATCAAAAAGCCCTACTAATATTTCTCCTAAACTGTATCCACTTAGGGAAAATATAATTTTGTTACAGTCATCTTTAGAAACCAACCAATTGGTGATACTTATCTTCAACTGGACAAAGTAATCTAACCCAATTAAAGAAATTCAAAACCAGATGATGCACCACACTCCAAGAAGTCTTAGTTAAAGCTTAAATTAAAAAGTGGAAACCTGCACTAGAGAGATGTGGTATTTAATAAAATAAAACCCAACAGGAGGTATTTGTGCTGCATGGGATGGGAAGATATGAGAGGAATCCCATATCCTTCATGGACCAGTTATGCATTAGGCCATCTTGAAGATGCAGCAAGTTCATGGTTTGTATAGTATATCAGGAAGTGTAACCCATCTCTCTGACTCCAATGCCCATGCTCTTTTTAGCACGTGGTGCTGTCACTCTCATCCAGATGCAGTTCTCTTTTGGAAAGAAGCATCAAAACCCAACACACTCAGGACTCGCTACAATGCTCTCTCATCCCCCGAGCCTCATATAGGGTTCTTTGGGATTTATCACTCAGGTTCTGATTTGGTTCTGAAACCCACAACGTCAATCTACTGCCCAAAGTATCTCACACTGCACCTTCAAGATAAAGCAGTCATTTCCCATTACATTTGAAAACTGGAGCACTTTAATCCTTTTTATTTACCGCTAATGGTTCTCCAAATTTGGTTTGTGTTCATCTGATCATCGGTAGGTTGGGGAAAAAAACCACACATATGCCTATTGATGGGGTAATCCTCATGAAAAAGGCGTCTCTGTTGTGCTATGCAGGAGAAAATGTGGATTTTAGGACTATTTCTTTAGGACTGTGAGTGAGGGTTCCCTTCTCCATTCAGAATTTCTGAATGGCTTTACCAATGGAATCCATTTCTGTGATTCATCTCCAGTTAGAAATGCAGCCTATGGAGGTTTCTTCCTTACTCCAAGCTAATTGGTGAATCAGTGATTTAGTCATTGATCTCATTAACAAAATATAGATATTTGTAGATCTCTATGAATTGATTTTCATCATTTCCAGAGCATCCAAAGATCTCAAGTGTAAAGATAAGTGTCTCCTACAAAAAAAGAAAAAAAAGAGGCTGAGAAGTTCTCATGCCTTAACCTCATGCTAACCAAGATGTGGTGGTATACCTTTCTCATGCTGGAATGGCTAATCACTCATTCAAAAAGTATTTGTTGAGAGCTTACTATGTGCCATGCATTGCCAAGGGTTTCCATCATGAGAATACCTTCTGGTGGAGATAGACAAACAAAACAACAAGTAAATACAAAGTGGGTTGGATGATGAAGGGGAAGGGAGTGTTGGGGAGGGGTAGGGAAGTTGGTATTTTATAGGGTGACATTGCAGCAGAGTTCTAAAGAAGTGAGTAAGCAAGACTTTCAGCTATGGCAATGGATAGGGCAGAGTTATCCACGCAGAGGGAACAATAATTGCAGAAGCTCTAGGGCCAGAGAGCAAGATGCTTATGAGTGAGTAAGGGCGACAGCAGTAGGAGCTGAGGTCTCAGGAATGTGTGTGTGTGTGTGTGTGTGTGTGTGTGTGTGTGTGTGTGTGTGTTTGCAGGTCATGTAGGGTCTAGTAGATCACTGGAAGAGTTTTGGGTATTCGTCAGAGTCAGGTGGGGGAGACTCAGAGGCTTTGAAGCCACAAAAGGAAAACAACCCATTGACTTTGTAAAGTTAATTGTAGCTGCTGGGTGGATATGTAACCACGCAGGAACTCCATTTATTTAACGTGACCCTTTCTTCTTTCTGTCCATCCACTGTCTTCCTTAATCATTAAGCGCTTATGACATTACATTCTGGTCAGCATCCAACTATCTTAGGAACAAAGCTTCAGGTCTTTGACCACAGAAACAGAATTTCACTCAAACTAAAGAGAAAATCTTGACTTCAGTTGTGTTTCAATCCCAGGCCCATGAAAGCTGGCCTACCCTACAGACCATACACTCGGGAAACCAGACAGAGCAATGCCTTGTCTGACATCAGGACCTGACACAATAATTAACTACGCCCTATCCTGGCCCCAACCGATCAGTAGAGCCATGACCCCAACTCCTTTAGCCACCATAACTAAAGATATTTCCCCTAAATAACCCATCCCCTGGAAGCCATCGGGGAGCCAGGTCTTTGAGCACGAGCTCACCTGTGACTCCAGGTGTGACACCATTTCCTTAGAAATGAAGCTTGCCCGGCCAGTGTGGCTCAGTGGTTGAGTGTTCGACCTATGAACCAGAAGGTCATAGTTCGATTCCTGGTCAGAGCACATGTCCAGGTTGTGGGCTCGATCCCCAGTGTGGGGCCTTCAGGAGGCAGCCAACCAATGATTTTCTCTCATCATTGATGTTTCTCTCTCTCTCTCTCTCTCCCTCTCCCTTCCTCCCTGAAATCAATAAAAATATGTTTTCAAAAATGAACCTTTACTTTCTTGGCTGCAAACTCCTGTTTGCATTTGATTGGGCTTTGATGTACAGGCCAAAGGACCCCTTTAGTTCGGTAACAGAGAGCAGGCTGTTGGCCAGAAGGTTGCTGAGAAGGCTTTTTTGGTCAACCAGGTAAGAGATGGTGTTGAATTTGGGGCAGGGGTGGCAGTGGAGGTGAGGAGACTTAGGTAGATTCTGGATATATTGTGATGGTAGGGCCAATGTGATTTGCTGCTAGAGTGAATATGTCAGCTACAGAGAGGAGGCTAGGATGATTTCCAAGTTCTTTGCTGGAATAGCTGAAAAAATGGAGTCACTGTTTACTGAGATGGGTACAACTTCACGGGGAGCTCTTAGCAGGAGGGGGCCACCTCCCTGCTTCAGTCTCCTGTGGGAGGAGTTGTCTCAGACATTGAAAAATCATCCAGATAAAAAGAAGGTCCAGGGATATGTTTATATTATGCATGGGGGAAAATTGGCCATAAATACTTGCCTTATTAATCCCAATCAATGCAGTATAGCACTGTGGCTTGGAGTACCAATTCCAAAACCAGCCTGAATCCAAATAGCAAGTTAGTCACGTAGCAACTGTGTGAATATGGCTTAACTGCTCATTCTCCCTCAGTTATTGTGGTTTGAACCCAGCAATTTGTTTTAAAATATCATTTAACATTTACTGAGTGCTTACTAGATGCCAGACACTTGTGAGCATGTTCAATTCTCCTTTAACCCTATGAGAATATTATTATCCCCATTTTCTAGGGAAGAAAATTGAGGCACAGAGGCAATGAGACTTGCTAAGCTCACTAAACTAGAGGGCTACAGATCGTGGTTTATGCATTCAAGCTGACTGGCCCCTGAAAACATGCTCTTAACCGCAGAACTATGAGGACACAGCACACAGTAAATGCTCAAAAATCATAACCTGCACTACGATCAGGTAATTACTAAAACAATACAAACATCCTGTAGTTTTCCGTGTATAGGTCTTTTACCTCCTTAGTTAAGTTTATTCCTAGGTATCTTAATTTTTTTGGTGCGATGGTAAATGGAATTGCCTTTTTAGTCTCTCTGTCTGTAAGTTCACTATTGGTGTATAGAAAGGCCATAGATTTCTTGGCGTTAATTTTGTATCCTGCTACATTGCCAAATTCATTTATTAAGTCTATTAGTTTTTTGACGGAGTCTTTCGGATTTTTTATGTACAATATCATGTCGTCTGCAAATAAAGACAGCTTTACTTGTTCTTTTCCAATTTGGATGCCTTTTATTTCTTCTTCTTGTCTAATTGCAATGGCTAATACTTCCAGTACTATGTCAAACAGGAGTGGTGAGAGTGGGCATCCCTGTCTTGTTCCTGTGTGCATGTGTTTACGTAACTTCACTTGTAATCATGACATGACCCAGTTTCCACCCGTGCCTCACTTTCTCCAGCTTTTTTGGTGAACAGTCCTTCCATGGAATGCACAGATACGGCGAAGCTTTTGCTGAGAAAAATCAGAACAAAGCAGTCATCATTTTAAAGTTCCCTTTAAAAAATGCCCAAGGCATGGGAGTCCTAAAGAGTCATAAAACACATGATAAGCATGCAACTGTTGGTTTCTCACTTTCATTAATGACCTTTAAGGCTGTGACTTTTCTGTGTGTTCCACGTCTGGAACAGGAAACAAGTGCTCAGACACACTGGCAAGTAGCTCCAGGCTTTGTCCTCCACCACAATCTTGAAGGTCTCGCCTCAACCCCAAGTGCTTACAGATGGGTCTGTCCTGAGCCTCTGCCCGGTTATTTCTTCCCATTATAGTCATATTGTCTGGCCTAACGAGTTTCTAAAGCGAGTTTTCATTTGATTTAGGGCAGGTTTCCAGGTGTGTTTTTAATTAATCAGAGCTAGTAATAAAAGATAACGTGACCCCGGAAGCTTGTGGCAAACACATTCCATGACCAAATGTAGTATTTTAATGCTCATGTATCTAAAGAACTGACAGTGGACCGTGTCATACCTATTTTTTCTTGTTATGTATCGCCAGCAAGATGCTTAAACTCTGTGAGCTTCAGTTTCCTCGTTTGTATAATGAAAGTATTAGTTGCCTCGTCTGCCCATTGAAATCACTTGGAAGCGATTTAAAATATACTGGTGTCTGGGTCTCACCCACAGAGACTCCGGTTTAATTGATCTGGGCTGGGCCTTGGCAGGGAGAGTTTTAAAAAGCTCTCCTATGGAATTAAAATGAGCAGCCAAGACTGAGAATATGTCAGTCTAGATCACTGGTTCTCAAATTTGAGCATCAGAATCCCCTGGAGGGCTTGTTAAAACACAGTTACTGGACCCCACCTTAGAGTTTCTGATTCAGCAGGTCTAGGGTGGGGCCTGGAAATTTGCATTTCTGACCAATTCCCAGGTGGGGCTGATGCTGCTGGTTTCTGAACCACCTTTCTAGATCAGAGGTCTGCAAACTCAGGCCCTCAGGGCAAATTCTGCCTACCACCTGGAGACCACACCCGAGAATGACTCTTCACGTTTTTCAAATGGTGGAAAAAAATCAAAAGAATTCTATTTCGTATCATGTGAAAAATGTATGAAATTTCCCTGTCCATAAAGTTTTATTGGAAAGCAGCCACACCCACTCAGCCAATCATTAAGCTGGGGGCTTTGTGTGACCACATACGAGCCTCTGAAGCCAGCCCTGACTGACACTAGCTAATCCAAGCTTCAAACTTGATGTGTTTAACTCCTCAAGTGGCTCAGAATATGCCACCTCAAAATATCTACTTTGACATCAGGATTATTTTGAGTTTAAGGCAACTGAGAACCAACAGATTCCAGAAGAGTTCTCTGCCTTCCTCTTATTTGCCTAAAATCAGGCCATAAATTTCCCTTTGAAGAAAGTGCCTCCCATACCAGGGACAGAAGAGTGACTCTTATAATGGAAGATGGGGTCTCAGCATAAAGTGAACTTGCATAGACAGACCTTACTAAAAGAGCTCTTACCTTCTGTTAGTTCCTCCATATATCTCCTGGTCGCTTCCCTTCATTTTGTCACCCCATGAAGTCCAGACCGCCTTTTCTTTGTGAAAAGGGCAGGTAAGTCCTTGAGTCTAACACTAACCGCTTCTTTGCGTTTCACCCCTTCTCCGTGAACTCCTGTGCACATAACTATTCTTAAAGTTCTGTGTCTTTTATCCTGTCAATCTGGCTTGTGTTAGTTTAATTCACAGGCCCCAGTGAATAAACCTAAGAGAGTAGAGGAAAAGATTTTCTTTCCTGACTCTCCTTACCCAAGAGAAGGGAAAAGCTGAGATTTGTAGGCTCTTCAGTTCAGTGACTTTCAACCTGTGTGCCCTGTACTTTACCTCAGTTAGTCACTGGATATTATTATTATTATTTTATTTTTAAATATATTTTATTGATTTTTTTACAGAGAGGAAGAGAGAGGGATAGAGAGTTAGAAACATCGATCAGCTGCCTCTTGCACACCCCCTACTGGGGATGTGCCCGCAACCAAGGTACATGCCCTTGACCGGAATCGAACCTGGGACCCTTGAGTCTGCAGGCCGACACTCTATCCACTGAGTCAAACCGGTTTCGGCTGGATATTATTAAAAAAAGCCTGACTCCTGGGTTTCCTCTGCAGCCCATGTCATATAACATGACCAAATGAAAGGCCATTCCATCAGAGAGAGTTTCCTGGGAACAGGATGACTTAGCTCAGGTCACCTCACAAGACAAGGATTGTGGACTTTTACATGATCCCCTGTCCTGTCTAATAACAGATACCCCCGAAGTGACCATCAAAGATCCACGTGCAGCAAAAACCTCAGGATAATAGCCACTGTGTACGCTATTGAAGGAGCTTTCTAAGTAAATGGTAGGCATGCTGTGGGCAGGAAGAGGAGGGCTGTGATTTATTCTTAAATATCTGAAACCCGAAGTTATCTCATGGTATTTTAATAAATGTCTCATTAGTAAAAACACTTTGGTGATAAAGAAGGCATGAAATCCCATTCTACTGGGAAGAAACACATAAATTGCAAAGACTTCTTAAAAGCTGCCATTTCCATCCTGGTCGGTGTGGCTCAGTTGGTTGGGCGTCAGCCCATGCACTGAATGATCACCGATTAGATTCGTGGTCAGGACTCATGCCCAGGTTTTGGGCTTGATTTCCAGTAGGAGGTGTACCTTCCTTTCTCTGCCTTTCTTTCTCTCTAAAAATCAATTAAAAATATACATTTTAAAAGTCCCCATATCCGCCGAAACCGGTTTGGCTCAGTGGATAGAGCGTCGGCCTGCAGACTGAAAGGTCCCAGGTTCGATTCCGGTCAAGGGCATGTACCTTGGTTGCGGGCACATCCCCGGTGGGGGGTGTGCAGGAGGCAGCTGATCGATGTTTCTCTCTCATCGATGTTTCTAACTCTCTATCCCTCTCTCTTCCTCTCTGTAAAAAATCAATAAAATATATTAAAAAAAAAAGTCCCCATATCCTCCTGAATCAAGCCCCTAATCAAATTTAACCCGAGTACTATCATTGACAGTTAACTATGGTTTTATTTCTCCTTGTTTCTTTGAAAAGATGTGTACCCTTTCAGGTAACTATTCCCTAGACAAAGAGGTTGCCATGGATACATATTTTAAAATTTAGTGCTGGTATTTTAAAGCCTATGCAATTTAGTGAAGTACAACTGGCCTGAGGGTTATACTAATTCAAGTGCCTATCTTTAATGCTAACAGTTTTATCTTAATACAGTTACTCAGTGCATTTGACATGTGGTGTTCAGGAGCAGTTGGAAATGTAGTGAGGGGTTTCTTAAGGAAAAGCAAGTAAGGCAAATAGCACGCAACTTACCTAACTGCAGTTGGATTAGCAGATGCTTCACTTGCCTGGAATTTGTCTGCTCTCGGCATGTTTAACAATGAGTCATGCAATGCATCTGCAAGGCTTCCAGGGCCAGGGCCACGTGATGATTTTCTGTGCCTGAGTCCCTCATCTTTGTTCAGACAGGCTGCTAATGCATCCCACAAAGCTGACCTAATGTTACTTCAGTGGGTCGACTTTTTTTATTTTTTCATTTTTGGCTAGGCTCAAATATGATATTTAGGAATTCGATTGTCAGGCAGACAAATTGAGAGAAAAATATACCACATGAAATCATGATGCTTTAATAAGGTATTGCTCATGGGCAAGTGACTTCTGGTTCTCTCCTTCGTTAGGGCAAGTTGGAAAGCAGAACCCACCACAGAAAAGGAATCTGGCACTTTCCTGGGCATTCCACTTTTAACAAAGCATTTAGTGAAATATGGGCCAATTTACATATTATGGCTGCCATTATTTTACCTAAAAATATAAGTGGCCTTGTATCCTACTTTAGTCATGAATTTATTAGGGTAAGGATCTCTACCATTATGATTACACTGGAGGTGAAATATCAGACATTTCAAAAGATTGTTCCCAGTCTGTGAGTGAAACATTAGGAGTATTTCATATTATCTCAAGAATTTCTTTTATGAGCAAAAGAAATCTTGAAATATTTATCTTTTACTATAAGTAAAAACTAATAAAATAGGTATTTACTTTCCTTCAAGTTCAATTGATTTTTTCCATAATCTGTAGAAAATGAAGCATATTTAAGAAGACATACTTATATTATGTCTTTTTATACATTTTTTCAATCATACATGGAATTTTACAAAAAATAAAAGTCTAGAAATCAAGAATTGCAGTGTTAAAATTCTCTAGATCATCTACATATTGATGGCTTTGCCTGCTACAAAACTAGTAATGGCTATTTGCCATAGGTCTAAAACTTTGCATCTTTATGTAGTGACTTATTCTCATAGAAGGATACTCTTTAGGGTGACATATTTAACAGTATCACAGAATCAGCTGTTTTTCATGGCTGACCAATGACTACCACGATCATGCCTTTGCCTGAAAAGACTAAAAACAATTTCACATGAAGAAACTAAATCAGTGTTTAGTTGTCCAAGATTAAATACAAAATACATTACAGGCCCTGAAACCTCTTTTAATCCTTCTTACTTAATTACAGATACTCCATTTAAGTTTTGATTTGTTTTGTTAGATAAAGAGAAAGATTTAAAGGAGAAAGACAAAGATTTAAAAAAAATAAAAGAGTGAACAGCATGAAAGTAACTATAAAATCTTGGTAAAATGTGAAAGAATAGAAACCATGTGGAAGTAAATATTAGGGAATAAAGGCTTTTTAAAAAATCTTCAGAATTCTTTGAAAATATGTAACAGAAAAAATGATGAAAAATTAGCAAATGCCAGTAGAAAAGCTTTGGCCAATTCTCTTTTACTTAAATGAAATAGAACAAGATTAAGAGTTTAAAAATAACAAGGAGGGCAAAACAGTAATGTGTAGTTTTGTCTTCTTTCAGCGTCTCCTCTTGACTCTAATTAATCATTTACTCCAACAGCAGACCACCAGGGAACTGCACTGAGCAAGGACAATTCAAAACAGTGGAAGCCAAATCAGTCCTTACAGGGTTCCCCATAGGGATTTGGACCCAGAGTGAAAGGAGTATAAAGGTCTCAGAGCAGCCTCTGGTGGCTGAAAGTCAAAAGCTCAAAAAGTCATAGGCCACCTTATTGGTATTCCTAAGATTTTGTGCAAATGGAAGTTACTATTTAAACAACTTCAAGGCAGTAGCTCAGAATTGACTTAGTTGGAATTTAAATTCATAAATCTCAAAGACTATCACAGATGATGCAGAGAGTTGATGCTGACAAATGGGGCTATTCTGATGACAGAGTTTTCTGTGTGCTTGCTGATTTAAACAGTATTGAATATGAGCTTAGTACAGGGCATGATGTCAGACGAATGGTGGTATGAGAGATCCCCTTGGACTCACCCCTTGAAGTTTCAACAATTTGAACAACTGTGACTCAACACATGATTCCCTGCTCAACACACAAACATGCCTGAGAGGTCTGTGCATTGAAACGTCTAAAGGTGGGCAAATGGAGGGAACCAAGGAGGCTAGAAGGAATATCTCAAAGGAGCCATGGATGTAGCCCTGAAGCCTGGGATTCACTGTGGAGCTCAGCCCAGAGAGGGGAAGAATCAGGCTGTGACTGGAACTCCCTTCAGAAAGGAGGAGCAAAGAGATTTAGTACAGGAGTGGGCAATACGAGCTATAGCTGAGCCCAGTGTCCTGGACAGAATTGAATCAGAGGTGCAGCCTTGCCACCACCCCTTAACCTCCAAGAGCTTGCGTCCCCTCACCCCTCATGTTGGGTTGCAGAACATATTATCTGCAATCTGAGAACTGGTACTACAGAAACACTTTTTCCCTGAGTGAAGGGTGCACTCTGCAACTAATCTTAGGGTCAGGTGGAGGTGGGGCATCTCAGAGGTCTGAGGTTGCCATTGCTGAGAGGACGAAGCAATAAAGGGGGTAGCTGAATTCCTGCAGCTCATCCCACACCCACACAGTAAGGCTGCACTGCTGATGGCATCTTGCTGCTGGGAAATGCACTGGGATTTCACTGATTTGGAGACCCATTGCCCACAACAGTCCCATGTGAGGTTGGTCCCCTGGGACTGGAACAACCAGATCACAGGGGAAGTGCCCACCTTCCCAGGGAACCCAGGCTATTTTCCACCACCCTGCAGAGGTCTGATAAGCCATAGAGCTAAACAAACAAACAAACAAAAACCACCCTGTGATTCAAAACCACATACTGGAAAAGAATAGAAAGACCTCTGTATTAATCTACTAGAGAAGTGCCACTCATATATAGATGCCTAGACATAGAAGGACTCCATCAAACACCATGAATAACCAAAGTAACGAGACAGCTCAGAAAGAAAATGAAAAAAATCTCCAGAAAATAAACTTAAAGACATGGAAATATGTGATTTAAATGACAGAGAGTTCAAAATTGCATTTCTGAAAAACCTCAAGGAGATGCAAGAAAACACAGAGAGGCGGTTTAATGAACTCAGAAACCAAACCAACAAACAAAAAAAGAGTACTTTACTAAAGAGGCTGAAACTTTACAAAAGAACCAAATAGAAATTTTGGAGATGAAGAGCTCAATAAAAGAGATCATGAATAAGCTAGCAAGTATAGGAAATAGAGCTGACCAGATGTAGGAAAGAATTAGTGATATGGAAGATAGAAATCTAGAAATGATGTAGAGGGACAAAGAGAGAGACTTAAGCATAAAAAAAAATGAAAGAACTCTATGAGAACTATATGACTCCATCAGAAGGAGCAATATAAGACTAATAGGCAAAGAAGAAGAAGAAGAAGAAAGAGGAGGAGGAGGAAGAGGAGGAGAAGGAGGAGGAGGTAGAGGGGAACTACTTCATAGAAGAGAACTAGTTGATGAGAACTTCCCAAACCTGTGGAAAGAACTAGATCCTTTGAATTCAAGAAGCAAACAGAACACCTAATTAACTCAATCCAAAAAGGCCTTCTCCAAGGCACATTGTATTAAAACTGTGCGTAGGTTGGAAGAGATCAAGCAAAGAACTTGTATGCATATATGCATAACCCATGGACATGAATGATAGGGTGGTGAAGGCAGGGGGCAGAGACAGGTTCAAAGGGGTCAATTGGGGGGAAAGGGAGGCATATGTAACACTTTCAATAATAAAGATTAAAATAAATTAATGACAAAGAAAGAATTCTCAAGGCAGCCAGGGAAAAGAATAAAGTAACCTATAAAGGAAAGCCCATTAGGTTATCATCAAACTTCTGAGCAGAAACACTACAAGCTAGAAGATTGGACCAAATATTCAAACAAGTGAGATAAATTATCAGCCAAGAATAATATATCCAGCAGAGCTATCCTTTAGATATGAATGAGAAATAAAGACTTTTCCAGACATACAGAAGCTGAGGGAATTTATCACCAGAAAACCTTCATTGCAGGAAATACTCAAGGGAATTATTCTACCTGAAACAAAGAAAAAAAGGTCACAAAACTACAAGAAAGATAACCAATAAACTTACAGCACAAACAGGGATAATTTGTGACAACAAAAACATAAAAGGGGAGGAGGTAAAGGTCTGAATTTGCAAAGGAGGATGGATATCAGACACATTCAAAAGTAAAAGGCCTACTGTATACATGAAATTTTATTTTTCATTAACCTAATGCTAACCCTACCCCAAAATCCCCAAACTGAGACACATAACGTTATATCCAACTTTCCAATTATCTCAAATAAATGATGGACCATCGGTAACTGGCACCTGAATTTCTCATTTTAATTTTTAACCAATGAATGTTTTTAAGCAATCTAAATATTTATTATTTTAAAAAGCTGTGTGCGAGTGTGTGTGTGTGTGTGTGTGTGTGTAAATCTGTCAACTAGATACATATGGGTGCATTTTCTTTTCACAGCTTTCCTAGCTAAAAAACATGTGTTTAGAACAGAGGCCCATAAATCCTATCTGGTAGGGCTTCCTTTCAATATTTTGAATCTTATAATGTCATCATGTTCAAAAGAGTGCTGCCATCTGCACCATCATGCTTCTGAGCACATCACACTTACATGGCAGGTTAGAATGTTTTATTCAAAAAGAGATATTCTATGTTTTCAGAAAAGATTTGAAAGCTTCAGTCATGGTGATTTTGAAATTGGTTTCAATAGGGTGAGTTTTACTTACTTTTAGTAATTAACCTGCAGTCTCCCAAGGCAGCTAGAAGCCATGGAAATCATAATAGGACCATAACAACCTGACCAAAGATCACACAGAAGTGTGTCCAATGCTGAAATTATAAATCACATTTATTGCTCATTCACAAAGTATCCCAGTTCAATCAAATATCAACATTAGAATGATCTGGGCACCTAATTAAAGACTAAAAATAGAGAGCATCTGCTTGAAAGTACAAGGAATTAATAGGAATGTACCAGTTAATCTCTTATCTCCGATGAATGTACCATGGTAATGTAGGATGTTAATGTTAGAGGAGCTGGATGAAGTGTGTGTGGGAACTCTCTGTACTATCTTTGCAATTTTTCCGTAAATCTAAAAATGTTCTAAAATAAAAAGTTTATTTTTTAAAGTACAAAGTATACTATGAACAAAGACAGTGAGGGAAGTGGAGAGGATGGACAAAATTCTCTTACAGAAAAAAAGGATTACTAACAGGGAGCCATTTATTGTTGTTTGTTATGTACCAGGCACTTACATATACACTTTAACATTAACTCATTAAAATGGTGCCCTTTAAGTGCAATGATAAAGGAATATAGTTACCTATTCTGATTAACAAAAGAACCAATTCCTAGGGAATAAAACACCAGACTACGGTGATTAAATTTCAGTAAGAGAAACTTCCTTTATCTTTCCTCTTAGTTATCTCCTTCCCTAGGGTCTTTGGCCCACTCCAAACCTTATTTTTATTCCTTCCCTCCATGATGTTTCTTTGTTATTATTCATATGTTTGAACGTAAAATATTTGAATTTAGAGATCAATAAGTCCCAATACTTGAATATTTAAATTTATATTCTAGTACATCATATTATTTCCCAAATGAGAAAGCATGGGGTGGTCGATGTGCCTGTGGCAACGCAAGAACCCTAATTAGAGCCGACCATGGTCTGGCCATGAGATCCCATTATGAATTCTCTGGGTTTGATGAGTTCCTCTCCAGCATTTGCCAAGTAACCTAATTAGTATCTCAGCTATTCTTAGCTCCAGAACAGGGTCCAGTGTTCCCATTACAGCCACACAGCACAATTTCCAAGCATGACACAAAAATGTTACTCCTTCTCAAACTCAGAAAGTGTAAATGCATGGATTACAAGCGCAAATAGTAGGGTCTCCCAGCCCAGGTTCCTTTCAAAACTCTCTTGACTTCCCTCTGCACTCACTGTAGCACTCATTTATTATTGATCCTGTTCTATCTTGCATTAGCTTCTCTGTTGTTATGACCATTATTGAAGCCAGGCATTTCTTTTGAACTTCTTCCCAAACATTGTGGGTACAACTGCATGGCATCTTGCTCTCACGACTTTTTACCACAGCAAGTGTGAAGTTGAGGCAGTGTAATGTGGCTGGAAGCCCCAGAGAACAGGGAGTCAGGAGATCTGTCTCCAATTCTCTCTGCCATTAGCAAGCTTTGTGCCCTCAACCAACCAGGTTAACTTCTCAGGATCTCCAAGTCCTCAGGTAGGCAGGGAGAGGTTGGACTTCACTCAGACAAACCAATAAGGTTAACTAAGCACTATACCGAACACCTCTTAGGTACCAAGCCAAGTCCTCTTGTTGCCACCTCTTCCTCCAGCCACCAGCATGGCAACCATTTCTACATGGGCTTCAACCACTTTCCCATGGGTGCAACTGACGATTTCATGAAACTGGGTGACACAACGGCCTCTCGATTCCTGCCTAGGAGCTCTTCTGACAGGACGTGGGACTCATAGCTCAGCTCTCCTGGATGCAAATCCCGGAAGCACAGGGAGTTGACTGTTCTAGGACCACCCAAGACTCGTGGGGCATAGGAGCCTTTTGTCCCAACGTTGAGTTGTAAGACACGTTTGGTAAGCTCCTCAGAGCACTCCCTGGGAATGCTTATGGGAGGAGCCAACTTGATAATACCTCTGGCCCAGCTTTCTCACTGTCTCTGTCACTCCCTGGTCCCACACTGCTGCTTGTTGAGGCCACTTCCCATAGAGACTTCCTACATGAATGCTGTGCTTTAGGATCTGCTCTGGGGGGATCCAGGCTAAGACAAGCACCCACTCACTATCAGACATTTTCATCCTTTCCTGCTCTAGATTTTGATGATTCTGCAATTGCTTGTTTGGCAGAGTTCAGTTCTGCCCAGTGGTCCTTGTAATAAGAACAGGCTGGAAAGAGGCCGAGTGGCCAGGATAACTGTAAATTAGTTCCAGCTTTTTGCCTGACTTCAAGAGGCCACCGGGCATAAGATTCTGGTACAGTCCCCGAGTGTATTTGGCTATATCACATGGCGACCTAATATAACTGAAAAGGAAATATAACAGGGTGTAATTTAAACAGAAATAGGCTAATGAGAAAGACCCAGAAACTGATCTTCTTTCTTTCTTTCTACTTTCTGATGTTAAGGAAAATGTTAAGGGAAGGACATTTTTACCTTCATTTCTGCTCAAAATACGAAATTTTAAAGTTTAGAAGAAAGGTTTCTGAAAAACACATTTTTGCTTATTGCCAAAAATGAGAGAAGTGTTCTCTCTCTCTTTAGAACAGAAATAAGGGACATCAACAATTGTGCATGGGAAGGGGGAGAGTATTCTTTGTCAAATAAGTTTGGAAGATAGATTATGCAGACTCTTGTTTTTTACAAATGGCAAGTTTTCTCTGAGCCTTTAAAATATTAATATATATTATTATTCTTTCCGAAGGAGACTCAGAAAGCAACATTATCCTAATTTATTTTTTCCACAGGCCATTTTGCAGAATAAGAAAGTGTGAAATAGGCTTAGAGTAATGAAAAGAAAGCTGTCATTTTTTACATGATTTGAATAATGTTTTAATTGGAGAATGTGATAGGTAAATACTTGAGGCTTCTTCTCTCACTGTGATCCTGATATGATTTTAATGGGTGGGCTATCCAAAGGACCTAAGCTTTGCCTGGTGAGTTAAGGTTTATATGGCATTGTCTCATCTCACTCACACCCTTCAATCTAAACAACGATTTGGGAGGTAGGTAGAACAGGAATCCGTACTCTTTGCTGAAGGTAAACAATAGTCAGTATTTGCCTGTGTTTAAATGATGGAGGAGGCAGAGCCAGGAAATAAGATCTAGGTCTTCTAGTTCCTGATCCAGGATTTTTACCAACACCACATCTATATTTTGACATTTTTATTAGTTTGTTTGTTTAGCTTACCATTCCATAAAAGATGAATCACTTTGTAATTTAACTTGCTATTTGGCCTTTCCCCAGTACTACTCCCACAAAATGAAAACTATGACATTGGGAAGGGTCAAACTCATCTATATAAAACTGTTAAGAGGAGTGTGTTTTTTAAATTCTAACTTCAAATGGAGAATTAGTCTCTAGAAGGGCTGATATAAAAAAACTGCTAATTTTCTAAAACAACAACAAAGCTGCAAGGCAACAAATGATAACTTGGATATAGAAGAATAAAAGGCTTATACTACTCGTGCTACAAAAAAAAAAGAAGATAGGTTATAATTTGGGGATCGTGGTGATTGTGGGCTTAAAGATACATTGGATTCCATGTGTCCAAAGCCATTTAGTGAGTCCCATCAGAACAATTCCATTCCATTGTGGGTAACCATGGAAAATACAGAAAATTCAAGTGGTCTTGGAGACCATAGAGCATCAGAATGGTCTTATATGTAAAAGAGAAGTGGAACTACCACAAATTACTCGGCCACATTTTGCATTCTTCATTTTAGGGATTTCCTCCAGTTATCAAAACGTCATTTTCCTTTCATCTTGTACACATCACTGTGTGCCTATCACATTTATGAAACAGTGTTGAACAAAATTCCTCAATGATCTCCAGTCACATGCTTTATTCTAATTCTGAGTTCGAAATCTTCACTTCTGGCAGAAAAATATGAGATTCCACTGCCACCACTCTGTTTTTACAGATTTCATATACTATGGACACATGAGCAGAAACAATAAGAAAGATTTCCCTTTATCTGTATATTTTAGCATTTGTTTTTATAGCCGTGCTATTGTTACAATGCCTCAGTGACTGTAACTCTGGGTAAGCCTCTGCTTCAGTTTCGTCACCTACCTCTAGGTATGAATTAAATGCAGCCAATTGTTAAACACGGTACACACTTGAAGTGTACTATTCTTGTATCTAGGACACTATGCTAGGTACTGGAGATTCAAAACTCAGTAAGATGCCTTTTTCCCTTGAAGAGTTCATAACTCACTGGGTGAAAACTCAAACCCAAGTAAGCCAGTACAATGTATCATCATATTGTGATCAACAGTCTATTGACTACTAAGCAATGCTATCTATAGGTATATACTAAACTGGCCATCAGAAAATTCAATTTTAGTTCTACCTCTACCCTTATCTAGCTGTTCAGCCTTGAAAAACCAATTAACCTGTTTGAGACTCAGTTTACCCCTCTGTAAAGTGAGGGGTGAATTACATAATTTCCGAAGTCCCCTGATTCAAACCCTGCTCTGGTCTTTTTCTTTTTATCATTAATTTCTAATACTTATTAAGAGGTGAAATTGTATCTGGCAGATACTATTGATTGACTGCCCTATAGCCTTGCCCCTTCATCGTTGCTAACAGCACCCTCTCCCAAGTACTGTCAGGTCTAGAGCAGCAATGTATTCAGGGAGGTGTGCTCTCCTCAACCCCAAGGAGTGAATTGGGATTGTCAAAGCCAATCATGGTAATCCTATGATTTTTTGCCAGTGACTAGTTTAGGCATGGGCATCTGAATCACTTTTGACCAATGAGAGAAGGGAATCCTGCTAGTAGGGTTCTAATATCTGATTAAAAGGGGGGAAGGGGATGTATAAAGCAAACTTCCTCATCCTGCCTTTGGATATGCGGCGTGAGGAGGTGATGCCTGGAGCTAAGGCAACCAGCTGACTCACTAAGGATGGCGGAATGGAAAACTGAGACACACCAGATTCCTGATGGCACTGTCATGCCAATGAATCCATCCTGGAAGTGTGCAAGATTGTTTTAACAGGAAAAGACAATTAGGCAATTACCTAGTGCTGTAAATTGCGGGAGGAGTAGGGATTGGCCGTTAATGCTTATAGTTTCTTTTAGGAAAATGAAATTCTCTAAAATTAGATTGTGGTAATGATTGCACATATATATGAATATACTAAAAACATTTA